>NC_133126.1:4113483-5313483 GCF_048418815.1 Hemitrygon akajei | reverse complement strand
CTGGAAAGGGAGAGTTAACAACATAAGATTGTAAGACCTAGGAGCAAATTTTGGTCAATCAGCCCATCAATTCAGCTCCACCATTCCATCATGACTGATTTAATATCCCTCTCAACCCCATTCTCCTGCCTTCTCCCCAGAAACCTATTCCCTGACTAGTCAAGAACTTATTATATTAAATTATATAAATATAATTAATATATAAATATATAAATTTATATATAATATATAAATTAAATATACCTGTACTGAATAACTTGGCCTCCACAGCCACCTGGGGCAATGAATTCCACAGATCCACCAATCTCTGGCTAAAGAAATTTTTTCCTCACCTTCATTCTAAATGAACGTCCCTCCATTCTGAGGCTGTGCCCTCTCATCCTAGTCTCCCCCACTGTAGGAAACATCCTCTCCACATCCACTCTATTCAGGCTTTTCAATATTTGATAGGTTTCAATACCATTCCTTTTCATTTCTCTAAACTCCAGTGAACACAGGCAGAGAGGCATCAAATGCTTCTCATACAGTACATTCATACATTAATTCATATATATACATACATTAACTCATATATTCCAGGAATCATTTTTGTGCAAACTCCTTTGGACTCTCTTCAACTCCAGCACATCCTTTCTTAGATAAGGAGCGCAAAACTGCTCGCCAGTGCAGTCTGACCTTATAAAGCCTCATTATTACATCCTTGCTTTTGTATTCTAGACCTCTCAAAATGAATGCTAACATTGCATTTGTTTTTTCTTACCAGCAAATCAACCTGCAAGTTAGCCTTTAGGGAATCCTGCATAAAGTCTCTGCGACTATGATTATTGAATTTTCTCCCCATTTAGAAAATAGTTCATTCCTTCTACCAAAGTGCATGACCATACATTTCTTGATACTGTATTCCATCTGCCAATTGTTTGCCCATTCCCCTAATCTGTCTAAGTCCTCTGCAGACCCTCTGCTTCCTCAACACTACCTGCCCTTCCACTTATCTTTGTATCTTCTGCAAGTTTGGCTCCAAAGCCATCAATTCCCTCATCGAAATCATTAACATGCAAAGTGAAAAGAAGAGGTTTCTACACCAACCCCTGTGCCACACCACTAGTTACCAACAGCCAACCAGAAAAAGCCCCGTTTATTTCCAGTCTTTGCCTCCTGCCAATAAGCAACTAATATATCCATGCTAGTATCTTTCCTGGAATACCATGGGCTCTTAACTTTTCAAGCAGCCTCACATGTAGCATCTTGTCAAAGGACTTCTGAAAATCTACATAAATAAGATCTACTGATTCTTTCTTGTCTATCCTGCCTGTTATTTCCTCAAAGAATTCCAGCAGATTTTTCAGGCAAGATTTCCCCTTAAGGAAACCATTCATAGGCTTTGGCCTATTTTACTGCATTCCTCCAAGTACCCTGAAACCTAAACTTCACAACAGACTCCAACAGCTTTCCAACTACTGATATCAGGCTAACTAGCCTATAATTCCCTTTCTTCTGCCTCCCTCCCTTCTTAAAGAGAGGTGTGATAGTTGCAATTTTCCAGTCCCCTGTAATCATGCCAGAAACTATTGATTCTTGAGAGATATTTACTAATGCCTCCACAATCAGAACACACTTTCAGAACCCTGGAATGTAGTCTATCTGGTCCATGTGCTTATCTACCTTCAGACCATTCAGCTTGCCAAGCACCTTTTCCTTTGTAATAGCAATGACAGTCATTTCTGTGCCCTGGTTGTAATGTTTCATAATTTCAAAACATTAAACTAATTCAGACGAAGACACTGGAGTCAGAAATGTGAGATCTAACTCGGTGCGTACTTCAAGCGAGGCATGCACATATCATGTAGTGTATTGTGATGACGTATGCCATTCACGTATTCTACATAACCACAATGAATTATGTAAACAACAAAGAATGGTTTACAAAACATTTATTTACAAGCTTACTCAAATATTACTGAAATATTAAAAATGCAATACTGATGCTCTGGCATTTTTGGCATTCTGCTTGTGTCTTCTACAGCAAAGACTGATGCAAACTATTTTGTTACTTCTTCCACTATTTCTTTGTTCCTTATTACTACCTCTCCAGCTATCATGCTCCCGACCGTTAATTCTTCATATTCTCCTAATTTCCTTTTCCCCGTGTTCTCCCGGGCTCCTTGTTGGTGGCACCTGATTCTCATCTAAACCTGCAGTGTAAATACCCGGGCTTTGCATCCACTCATCGACAGATCGTTGTTTCAGCCAGTGTGGTCATTCCCGTTCCTGGCCGCTTAGGATTGTGCATTCTAAGTTCTATTTCAGTCCCGAGGTTTACCTGTGTAACTCTGTCTCTCCGTGTCAAGATAAATTTTGCCTGCCTCCTGCCTTTCCGTTCACCCTCCTGCTTGCCGTTCAGCTCCAGCCACGCTCACGCCCTCGTCTGCATCCCAACTCTATCTGTGTACCGGTGTCCTGCGTTTTGGTTCACCTGTTCTCTGCAACACCAGCATCATTTTGGATGAGAGAGGACCTGTTACAGCTGTACAAAGTAATGAGAGGCATTGATAATGGACGGTTACCACAAAGTATCCAAAGGTTGTTTAAAATGAGAGAAAGTCAACATGATTCGAGAGGAACATGAACATTTCAAAAACAAAGGATAAGAACAAATGTAAAAAGTCATTGTATTTCAGTCAGAGGGGTGAATCTATGGAACAGTTGTAGTAAGAATTTCAGAACATGCACCACACTTAAGTTTAAAATTTTTTTTAAATTATTTAATGAACAAATATAAAACACATTATTTAAAATGAATGGGAGTAATGTAAATAAATGATATTTGGAATTGGATTTTGTGTTAAAAGATTATGATAATTTTTGTTTTTTATGTGACGATTGATGCCAAATATGTTGTTGTATAAGTAAGAGTGGTAGGCGTAATAAGCTGTAGCTTCAGCCTACACCCTTTCCGTCTGTTTTAAAGAAAATGATGTTTTTGTTGTAATTTTGTCCTATGAAATCATCATTGAAAATGATGCTTTTTGTTATGTTCGTACTGACGGAAATAAATTAATTTCATTCATTCATTTATTCATTGATCGTATGGATAGTCAGAGGTTTTTCCCCAGGGCTGAAATGGCTAGCACGAGAGGGCACAGTTTTAAGGTGCTTGGAAGCAGAGGAAATGTCGGGAGTAAGTTTTTTATGCAGAGAGTGGTGAGTGTGTGGAATGGGCTGCCGGCGGCGGTGGTGAAAGCCGAAACGATAGGGTCTTTTAAGAGACTCCTGGATGGCTACATGGAACTTAGAAAAATAGAGGGCTATGGGTAAGCCTAGTAATTTCTAAGGTAGGGACATGTTCGGCACAGCTTGTGGGGCAAAGGGCCTGTATTGTGCTGTGTTTCTATTTTCCAGTGGTCTGATATTCACTGTTGTCTTTCTTTTACTCCTTATATATGTGAAAAAGCTTTTAGTATTCTCTTCCATTTTATTGGTTAGCTTTTATATTTCATCATTTCTCTCATTTTGGCTTCTTTAGTTGACCCTAAACCAACTATCTTCACTTAACAGAATGCTCCCCATTGATTAGCTTATCTCTAATTGGTTGTCTTTAGCTCATTTAAACATTGTGCAGAAAGTTGTGGGTATAAACTTTTAACCTAAAATGATTCCATGGTGCTATATTGAGAAATTACTTGGACCAATTAATTGGAGACCAATTTTCGGATGAAACTGACATTCTGCCTGCCTTTTCAGATAAACTCTTCAGATCTTGCAGGACCTGAGTGGGGAGTAGGAAGATCTTATTCAACCAATGTCAATAATTATCTAATGAAAAAAGTACACCGAACATGATGCAAGTTCTTGTTCTGGCATTTTTCCCTTTCCTTTCCAGTTCTGAAGAAGGGTCTCAGCCCAAAACGTCAACTGTTTATTCATTTCCATTGATGATGTCTCATCTGCTGAGTTCCTTCAGCAATTTGTGTGAGTTGCTCTGGATTTCCAGCATCTGCAGAATATCTTGTGTTTTTGAAAGTGACTCTGTAGGTTGTGGAATCAGTTCAGGAGCGAGGTGAGTGAAGTTATCCACACTTGTTCAGGAGCCTGGTGATTAGACCATAAAACTATAAGATTTCAGAACAGAGTTAGACCATTTGGGCCATCAAATCTGCTTCATCATTTCATCATGGTTGATCCAATTTTCTTCTCAACCTCAATCTCCTGCCTTCATGCCCCAACCAATCAAGAATCTTAGAACCTCTGTCTTAAATATACATAAAGATTTGACCTCCACAGCTGCCTGTAGCATCAAATTCCACAGGTTCTGACTCTCTAGTTAAAGAAATTCTTCCTCATCTCCATTCTAAAGGACACCTCTCTTCCCTGAGGCTGAGTGCCCTGGTCTTAAGGCTGATTTATACTTGTGCATACAGGCTACACTGTAACCCTGATTTTCACTTCTGCATCGCTCAACGCCGTAGCGAGCATGCATCGGCGTGCGCCAAAACACTAGTTGGCGGTGGGGTTTCTATGCCACTGTGTTGAGTTTCTTCATGAGAGACATGGACGAGGAAATGCATTTCAAACATTGTCGCATGTTGGCAGGTAGATTTGATGATTTGGTTCATCTATTTCGCATCGCTGTACAGACATGGTGGAGAAGAAGCAACCAGAAATGCTTAGGAGGAGATGCAATGCTACCAAGCGGACCAATCACAGTTGTTACGGTCTGCGTCGCGCATGAGTATTTTGGGGAGGCGCACGTCGCCCTACGGCGTAGATGTGACGCACGAGTATAAATCAGCCTTTAGACTCGCTACATCCACTAAATCAAGGCCTTTCAGCATTTGACAGGTTTCAATGAGGTCACCCCTCATTCTTCTGAATTCCAGTGAATACAGGCCCAGAGCCATCAAAAGCTCTTCATATGACAATTCAATCCAGGAATCATTTTCGTGAACCTCCTTTGAGCCCTCTCTAGTTTCAGCCTTTCAAAAATAAGGGGCCCAAAACTGCTCATGATATCCCAAGTTTGGCCTCACCAGTGCTTTATAAAGTCTCAACATTACATCCTTGCTTTTATTATAGTCCTCATGAAATGAATGTTAACATTGCATTTGCCTTCCTCACCATTGACCCAACCAGTAAATTAACCTTTACGGAATCCTGCACAAGGACTCCTAAATCTCTTTGTACTTCAATGTTTTGTATTTTCTCTCCATTTGGAAAATAGTCAACCCTTTCTATTCTTCTACTGAAGTGCATGACCATGCACTTCCTGACACTGTATTCCATCTGCAATTTCTTTGCCCATTCTCCTAATCTGTGTTAGTCCTTCTGTAGCCTCTCTACTTTCTCAAAACTACCTACCCCGCCAACTATCTTCATATCATCTGCAAACTATGCAACAAAGCCATCAATTCAATTATCTAAATCATTGATGTATAACGTAAAAAGTATTGGTCCAGACACAGAACACTGTGGAATACCACTGGTCACTGACAGCCAGCCATTGCCTCCTCCCATCAGCCTTTGCTTGATCCATGCGAGAATCTTTCCTGTAATACCATGGGCTCGTAGCTTGTTAAGCAGCCTCGTGTCAAAGGCCTTCTGAAAATCCTAATGCACAACATCAAACTTATCTATCCTGCTTGTTATTTCCACAAGGAATTCCAACAGATTTGTCAGGCAATATTTTTCCTTGAGGAAACCTTGCTGACTATGGCCTATTTTATCATGTGCCTCCAAGCACTCTGAGACCTTGTCCTTAGTAATCAACTCCAACAACTTCTGAACCACTGAAGTCAGACTAACCAGTCTATAGTTTACTTTGCAATGCATGCAAAATACTGGAGGAATGCAGCAAGTTAGGCAGTATCTATGGAAAAGAATGCAGTTGACATTTCAGGACAAGACCCTTCATCAGGACTGGAGGTAAAAAAGATGAGCAGTCAGAGTGAGAAGGTTGGGGTGGGGAAGATGAAAGACAAGGAAGTAGGTGAAACCAGGAGGGGTTTGAAATAAAGAGCCTGGAAGTTGTTTGGTCAAAGAGATACAGGACTGGAGAAGGGGGAGTCTGATAGGAAGGCCACAGAAGAAAGAAAAGGGGGAAGAGCACCAGAGGGAAGCAAAGGGCAGATAAGGAGTTAAGGTGAGAGAGGGAAAAGGGGATGTGGAATGGTGAAGGTGGGGCAGGGGGACATTACCAGAAGTTCAAGAAATCGATGTTCATGCCATCAGGTTGGAGGCTACCCAGACAGAATATAAGGTGTTGCTCCTCCAAATTGAGTGTGGCCTCATCGCGACAGTAGATGGACTGCCATGATGGGAATGGGAATGGGAAGTAGAATTAAAATGAGTGACCACTGAGAGATCCCACATTTTCTGGCTGACCGAGCATAAGTGGACAGTGAAGCAATCTTTCAATCTTGGTCAAGTCTCATTGATATACAGGAGGCCACACTGGGAGCACCAGATACAGTCGATGACCCTAACTGGCTAACAGGTGAATGGACAAGGGAGCCACACTGGGAGCAATCCCTGTGGAAAGCAGGAAGTGGAGTTAGGAAAAGATATGCTTGGTGGTTGGAGCTGGTGGAAGTTACGGAGGATTATGTGCTGAATGTGGAGGCTGGTAGGGTGTTAAGTAAGGACAAGAGGAACCCTATCCCTGGTGGGATGGCGGGAGGTTGGGGCAAAGGCAGGCATGCATGAAATGGAAGAGATGCGGATGAGAGCAGTGTTGATGGTGGAAGAATGAAAGCCCTTTTCTTGGAAGAAGGAGGACATCTTCTTAGTTCTGGAATAAAAAACATCATCCTGAGAGCAGATGCAGCAGAGATGGAGGAATTGAGAGAAAGCGATGGCAGCATGGGAAGAGGTATAGTCCAGGTAGCTGTGGGAGTCAGAGGGTTTATGAATGCCATCAGTAGAAAAGCTGTCTCCAGGGACAGGGACAGACAGATCGAGAATGGAGAGGGAGGTTTCAGAAAAGGACCAGGTAACTTTGAAGCAGGGTGGAAGTTGGAGGCAAAGTTGATGAAGTCAGTGAGCTCCCATGGGTACAGGAAGTGGCACCAATGCAGTCATCGATGTAGCGTAGAAAGAGTTGAGGAGTGACACCAGTGTAGGCTTGGAACATGGACTGTTCCACATAGCTGACTAAAGGGCAGGCATAGCTGGGACCCATCTGAGTATCCATGGCTACCCCTTTTGTTTGAAGGAAGTGGGAAGAAGGGCAAACCAGAAGACTGAGTACAGGATTAATGGTCAGTTACTTAAGAGTGTGGATGAACAAAGAGACCTTGGGGTTCAAATCCTTACATTCCTCATGGTTGCTGCGCAGGTTGATAGGGTAGTTAAGAAGGCCTATGGGATGCTAGGCTTCATTAACAGGGGGATTGAGTTCAAGAGTAGAGAGGTCATGTTGCAACTCTACAAATCTCTGGTGAGACCGCACTTAGAGTATTGTGTTCAATTCTGGTCACCTCATTATAGGAAGGATGTGGAAGCTATGGAGAGGGTGCAGAGGAGATTTACCAGGATGTTGCCTGGTTTGGAGAACAAGTCATATGAAGCAAGGTTAGCAGAGCTGGGACTTTTCTCTTTGGAGCGTAGAAGAATGAGAGGGGACTTGATAGAGGTCTACAAGATTATGAGAGGCATAGATAGGGTGGATAGTCAGTACCTGTTTCCCAGGGCACCAATAGCAAACACCAGAGGGCATATGTACAAAATTAAGGGAGGGAAGTTTAGGGGAGACATCAGGGGTAAGTTTTTTACACAGAGGGTTGTGAGTGCCTGGAATGACTTGCCAGCGATGGTGGTGGAGGCTAAAACATTAAGGGTATTTAAGAGCCTCTTGGACAGGCACATGGATGAAAGAAAAATGGAGGGTTACGGGGTACTGTGGGTTTAGTATTTTTTCAAGGATTATATGGGTCAGCACAACATGGAGGGCTGAAGGGCCTGTACTGTGCCGTAGTGTCCTATGGTTCTATGGTTCTATGGGAGGAGCTGAAGGAGAACTTATTGAGAGTGAGAACAAGTTCTGCCAGTCAGAGGGGAGCGGTGGTAGAGGGGATCTGGTTCGGTCTGGAGTCTAGAAAGAAACAGAGCACTTTGAGGCCTATTGCTAACTGCTGAAAATACATCAACCATCTCAACTTTGCCACTCCTCTCTCCAATTCCAGCCTCACTCCTTCCAAATGCACTGCTCCCCACTCTCTCTGCAGTAATCCTAACCTCATCATCAAACCCACAGATAATGGGGGTGCTGTGGTATTCTTGTGGACTGACTTCTGCCTTGCTGAGGCCTAGCAACAACTCTCAGACACCTCCTCTTACTTACCCCTTGAATAGGATCCCACTAATGATCACCAGGCCATTGTCTACCACACGATCTCCAACCTTATTAACTGGGGATCTCCCATCCACTACCACCAACCTCATAGTTCCCTCAGCCCACAGCTCCCGTTTCTACCTCCTACCCAAGATCTGCAAACCTATATCAAACAATATTACTCAAGTATTACTGAAATATTAAAAACACTACAATTTGAAACTGCTCACAGTTTCCGTCAATGTGCTGCCAGTGTAAAGAGGGTAGGGTCACCAGGAAGAAACAAAGAACAATTATTAATATGCGCTACTTCATGCAAACCTGCACTATTGAAATTGAATACAATTAGGTCTGTGCATCTGGAAAATCTAACTCTATGAAACACTTACTTGAATCATCATTACACCTAGTTCTTGAGATCCAAGCATCAGACTGATCTTCAATAACTATCCTTTTCAGACAACCCCTACTAAATGAATGGGGTCCATGGTGTTACTTGGCTTCATGCTGACCGTGGGAGAACGAATCTCAGGGTTATATTCTGTATACCTGCTTCAATAATAGATGTACTTTGAATCTTTGATTTAGTCTCATTCCAGCTGGTTACTTACTCACTGAGTGTCATGTTGGTCCATTTAATGTGGCAACTTCATCTTAAATATTACTAAAACCACAGATCTTAGAATGAATTCCACTACGACTCCAACAATGCTCCTGCTCAAACTGAGCCACATATCCACATAGATCTGCAGTCAGTACAAAGATATTTCACTTGCATCTCAGTCACAGCTGCTGTTTCATCGAGGGCGCTACCTGCGCGTTGTTATGTTACAGAAGAATCAGGGTAATTATACTTTGTAACTGTACGTGTTGGACAGTGGGCACCCTATCAAGTGGTATTTTTATACAGAGTCATGGAATATTACAGCACATAAACAGTCCCTACAGCCCATTTAGTCAGTGCCAAACTATTATTCAGCCTAATCCCATCTACCTCCACCAGGACCATCATGCTCCATTCCTTTCCCATCCATGTACCTATCCAAATTACTCTTAAAACCCGGATCCAACACTTCTACTGGAAACTCGTTCCACACTTTCACCACCCTCTGAGGGAAGATGTTCCTTAAACTTTTCACCTTTCACCCTTAACTCATGACCTCCAGTCTAGTCTCATGCAAACTCAGTGGAAAATGTCTGCTTGCAATTACTCTATCTATACCCTTCATAATTTTGTATGCCTCTATCAAATATCCTCTCAATCTTTTATGTTCTAGGGAATAAAGTCCTAACCTATTCACCCTTTCCCTATAACTCAGGTCTTTAAGTCCTGACAACATACTTGTAAATTTTACCTGCACTTTTTCAATGTTATTTATATCTTTCCTGTAGGTAGGTGAGCGAAACTGCACACAATACTCCAAATCAGGCTTCACAGGTGTCTTATACAGCTTCAACATAACATCCCATCTCCTGTACTCAGTACATTGATTTATGAAGGCCAATGTGTCAAAAGCTTTCTTTACAACCTTTCAATGAATTATGGACCTGTATTCCCAAATCCCTCTTTTCAACACACTCCTCAGTGCCCTACCCTCCACTGTGTAAGAACTACGCTAGTTGGTCCTCGCAAAGTGCAAAACCTCATATTTGTCTGCTTTAAATTCTGTGAGTAAACAGGGGTTAAAATAAGATTTTAGATCACCAGTATTGATGCTTTGTATGCACACTGACATGCAATGTCTGAATCTGCCTTTTGAATTTCTCAAAACTTCACAAAAGGGGACATATTTCTGAAGCTTCCTGACCAAAGTTCAAAAGTTCAAAGTAAATTTATTATCAAAGTACATATAGATCATCGTATATGACCCTGAGATTCATTTTCTTGTGGACATTCACAGTAAATACAAAGAAAACAATAGAATTAATGAAAGACAAACAGCCACTGTGCAAAGGATAACAAATTGTGCAAATGCAAAAGAACAAATAAATGAACAATAAATATCGAAAACATGAGATGTAAAGTCATTGAAAGTGAGTCCATACATTGTAGGAACAGGTCAGTGATGGGGTGAGTGAGATTCGGTGGTGATCCCTTTGTTTCAGGAGCCTGGTGGTGTAAAGTACAATCAAATAGAAGGACTGAAACTGGAAGAGACTGGTACAGACTGTTAACAACACAGCATATGCTCATTTGGCACATACAGCCAACTTCCTTATTTTCCAAATTATTTCATATCTAATTAAAAGCTGGAACACGATTGCCTTGGGAGGTGCCAACAATGACTAAAATGGTTATGAAGTGTAGCAGGTTTCCTCTGAGGGCGCTAAAGCAGACAGTTGTATCATCACAACATGGCAAGGTATAAGAAGTTATTTAGAAAAAGAATCCTTTAACGTGAAAAAGCATATCTCAAGATTCAAGATTCAAAATTGTTTAATGCCATTTCCAGCACACAAGTGTAAATGAGAATGAAATATTTGTGACTCTGGATCAGAAGCAGCACAGAAAAAAACAGTAAGATAAAGAACACAATAATAAAAAATCACAATAAATACAAAATGTAATAATATAAATACATATGATAGCAATCACAAAGTAACACTAGACACAAAGGTGTCTGTACATACAGTGACTCTGACAGGAAATGACAAAGCATTGGTGGTTGGGGGTGTGGTGGGTGGGCTAGTGGGTAGAGCTGTTGATCAGCCTTACTGCTTGGGGAACATAACTGTTTTTGAGTCTGGTGGTCCTGGTGTGGATGCTACGTAGCCTCCTCCCTGATGGGAGTGGGACAGACAGTCCATGAGCCGGGTGGGTGGGATCCTTCGTGATGACACTGGCCATTTTCCGACACCTTTCTGTATATATGTTCTACGTTCTTTGTAATCGGAAAAAAATGTTAATCATTTATGTGTTGATGGAAGAGAATGAGCTGTGTTCCTCTGTTTACCAGGTCAAATAAAATTTTCAAAACATTGCAGATGAATATTGTTATAATTGTTTGCAAAGTTTGAACTTTCCTCCACATTCTTGTTGATCCACCATGGACAATGTAGCCATTGTTAGTTGCACAATTCATCCTCTGTTGCAGTTCATTGTGAGCTTTCTGAATGAGATAAAGAACTGCTGGGCTTCCCATGTGTGTGGTAAATTTGTCATGATTGGAGGGACCGTGTCATCGAGCACATCTCCGCTCCATCCACCAAAAGTAGAGCTTCCTGGTGGCCAAACATTTTAATTCCCATTCCCAATCTGTTCTGATATATCGGTGCCAAGATGAGGCCACCTTCGAAGAAGAGGAGCAAAACCTTGTATTCCATCTGGGTAGCCTCCAACCTGATGGCATGGATATCAAATTCTCTTTCTGGTAAACACCCTCTCCTCTTCTTCTATTCCTCCATTCTCGCCTCTTACCACTTATCACCTGCCTATCCACCTGGGTTCCCTCCTCTGGTCCACTCTCCTCTTCCGTCAGATTGCTTCCTCTCCAGCCCTGTATCTTTCCAAACCACCTGGCTTCGCCCATCACCTTTCAGCTATTCTCTTTCCCCTCCTTGCTTACTGCCTGTGACACTGCTGGCAGTAGCTTCCCCTCGGTTTTCACTACCGTCGGTCATGCAAATCCTGGTTGGAGACTCGGGAATAATATCACACTCAGATGTAGAAGAATTCTTCATTGCTGCTTCTGTAACAATGTTTTTTTTGGCCCTGAGCTGAACCCCTGAACCCCTGAACCCAGAGGACTGGTTCACCACTCTTAGTCTGGCCTCTACCCTTTTACCTGTTTGGCAGGGGTGATCCTACCAAGAGCCAAAGCACAAAGCTCTGACTCCTGCCAACATAGATATCTAGGTCTTTGAGGCACGTGAGGCTCCAAACCACGATGAAGCTGTGATCCTCTTGGAGGTCCTTTCCCTTTCCTTTTCAGTCCTGAAGAAGGGTCTCAGCCCGAAATGTCGCGTGTTCATTCATTTCCATTGATGCTTTCAGTTCCTGCTGAGTTTCTCCAGCATTCTGTGTGTGTTCATTTGTAAAGGTATTGGTTTATGAATGTTGTTGTTTCCAAGATACTGTGAAAAGCTTGTCTTGCATACTTTTCATTCAGATCAAACCATTACACAGTGCATTGAGGTAGAACAATAACAATGCAGAATAAAGTAGAGTGCAGGTGGTAATGTGGTGCAAGATCATAATGAGGTAGATTGTGAGGTCAAGTGTCCACATTATCAAACAAGAGGAACATTCAGAAGTCTAATTATAGTGGGATAGAAGCTGCCCTTGAGCCTAGTGTACGTGCTTTCAGGCTTATGCATCTTTTGCCTGGATAGAGGAGAGAAGAAAGAATGTGTCTGGTTTGATTATGGTGACTTCTTTACTGAGGGGAAACAAAAAGTGTAGACATAGTCCTTAGAGGGAATGTTGGTTCCTGTGATGCACTGAGCTCAGCTGTAATTACTTGCAGTCACATGCAGAACAGTTGCATACAAGATGTTATACATTGTTGGGCTCTGATGCTTTTGATTCAAGGTTCATTCGGAAGTCAAGAAAGAGGCTATCAGTTGTTGCGTCATGGTCATTTTATTAATGGAACAAAGAAGATTGAAAATGGAGAGTAGCAGAAGTCTAAAAAGAAAAACAAAGATGATCGGCAAATGTCCTCAGCTCTTCTTATACCATAGATAAGAGATAATCTATTCAAATTTGTAGATAAGAATTAACCAATCAGATAGCCGCTATTGAAATAATATAATATCAAAGAAGCTTCCAGAATGATACAAAGAGTTGTAACTACTAGGGACGCACTGAACAAGTGCATGTGAATAGATTCCTCTGTTACCTACTGTGTCGTATGATGTGAGCTATTGTGGTCTTTCCATGACCATGACTGTTCTTGGCAAATTATTCTTCAGAAGTGGTTTGACGTAGCCTTCTTCTGATCAGTGTCTTTACAAGGTGGGTGACCCCAGCCATTATCAATACTCTTCAGAGATTGTCTGCCTGCTGTCAGTGGTCACATAACCAGGACTTGTGATGTGCACCAGGTACTCAAATGACCATCCTCCTCCTGCTCCCATGACTTCATGTGTCTCTGATTGGAGGGGTTAAGCAGGTGCTAAGCAAAGCCCAATGATGATCTGCAGGCTAGCAGAGGGAAGGAGTGCCTTGCACCATGAGAGACCACTTGAAACTGAACTTAATTTCAGACTATTTGTATTATGTAGGAATTCAGTGAAACAAAAATATAACATTTATTTAATATAATGCATTTAATTGCATAATGGTGCTGATGCTTTTCAAAAGTTCAACTAAGCTAAAAATGCTTAGCTGATGATTTTGGTTCATACTCAATGCCTGACGCTTCTCGCTTAAGTGTCCAGCAATCATCAACCAACATCCATGGATTCCAGTTTCCCAGATACTGTTTCTCAATGCTGGAAATGTCCTGGTAAAACCCTTCACTGACAGCTCCAAGGTTTGCAGGGAAGAAGTCCAAATGAGAATGCAGAAAATAAACCTTTAGTGACATATTGCACTACAATATGTCACTATTTATGACATATTGGGGAGGTGTTGCATTGCTTGTCAGAAAAAATATTACAGCGGTGCTCTGGCAGGATAGGTTAGAGGGCTCATCTAGGGAAGCTATTTTGGTGGAATTGAGGAATGGGAAAGGTGTAGTAACACTTATAGGGGTGTATTATAGACCACCTAATGGGGAGTGAGAATTGGAGAAGCAAATTTGCAAAGAGATAGCAGATATTTGTAGTAAGCACAGGGTGGTGATTGTGGGAGATTTTAATTTTCCACACATAGACTGGGAAGCCCATTCTGTAAAAGGGCTGGATGGTTTGGAGTTTGTAAAATGTGTGCAGGATAGTTTTTTGCAACAATACATTGAGGAACCAACTAGAGAAGGGGCAGTGTTGGATCTTCTGTTAAGGAATGAAATAGGTCAGGTGACGGACGTATATGTTGGGGAGCACTTTGGGTCCAGTGATCACAATGCCATTAGTTTCAATATAATTATGGAGAAGGATAGGATTGGACCCAGGGTTGACATTTTTGATTGGAGAAAGGCTAATTTTGAGGAGATGTGAAAGGATTTAGAAGGAGTGGATTGGGACAATTTATTTCATGGGAAGGATGTAATAGAGAAATGGCGGTCATTTAAAGGTGAAATTTTGAGGGTACAGAGTCTTTATGTTCCTGTTAGGTTGAAAGGAAAGGTTAAAAGTTTGAGAAAGCCATGGTTTTCAAGGGAAATTGGAAACTTGGTTCAGAAAAAGAGAGATATCTACAATAAATATAGGCAGCATGGACTAAATGAGGTGTTCGAGGAATATAAAGAATGTAAAAAGAATCTTAAGAAAGATATTAGAAAAGCTAAAAGAAGATACGAGGTTGATTTGGCAAGTAAGGTGAAAATAAGTCCAAAGGGTTTCTACAGTTATATCAATAGCAAAAGGATACTGAGGGATAAGATTGGTCCCTTAGAGAATCAGAGTGGACAGCTATGTGTGGAGCCGAAAGAGATGGGGGAGATTTTGAACAATTTCTTTTCTTTGGTATTCTCTAAGGAGAAGGATATTGAATTGTGTAAGGTAAGGGAAACGAGTAGGGAAGTTATGGAATCTATGATGATTAAAGAGGGGGAAATACTGGCGCTTTTAAGGAATATAAAAGTGGATAAATCTTTGGATCCTGACAGGATATTCCCTAAGACCTTGAGGGAGGTTAGTGTAGAAATAGCAGGGGGTCTGACAGAAATATTTCAAATGTCATTAGAAACGGGGATGGTGCCAGAGGATTGGTGTTTTGCTCATGTGGTTCCATTGTTTAAAAGGGTTCTAAGAGTAAACCTAGCAATTATAAGCCTGTCAGTTTGACGTCAGTGGTGGGTAAATTAATGGAAAGTATCCTTAGAGATGGTATATATAATTATCTGGATAGACAGGGTCTGATTAGGAACAGTCAACATAGATTTGTGCATGGAAGGTCATGTTTGACAAATCTTATTGAATTTTTTGAAGAGCTTATGAGGAAAGTTGACGAGGGTAAAGTAGTGGATGTTGTCTATATGAACTTCAGTAAGGCCTTTAACAAGGTTCCGCACGGAAGGTTAGTTAGGAAGGTTGAATCGTTAGGTATTGATATTGAAGTAGTAAAATGGATTCAACAGTGGCTGGATGGGAGATGCCAGAGAGTGGATAACTGTTTGTCAGGTTGGAGGCCGGTGACTAATGGTGTGCCTCAGGGATCTGTACTGGGTCCAATGTTGTTTGTCATATACATTAATGATCTGGATGATGGGGTGGTAAATTGGAATAGTAAGTATGCAGATGATACTAAGGTAGGTGGCGTTGTGGATAAAGAAGTAGGTTTTCAAAGTTTGCAGAGAGATTTAGGCCAACTAGAAGAGTGGGCTGAAAGATGGCAGATGGAGTTTAATACTGATAAGTGTGAGATGCTACATTTTGGTAGGAATAATCCAAATAGGACATACATCGTAAATGGTAGGACATTGAAGAATGCAGTAGAACAGAGTGATCTAGGAATAATGGTGCATAGTTCCCTGAAGGTGGAATCTCATGTGGATAGGGTGGTGAAGAAAGCTTTTGGTATGTTGGCCTTTATAAATCAGAGCATTGAGTATAGGAGTTGGGATGTAATGTTAAAATTGTACAAGGCATTGGTAAGGCTGAATTTGGAGTATTGTGTACAGTTCTGGTCACTGAATTATAGGAAAGATATCAACAAAATAGAGAGAGTACAGAGAAGATTTACTAGAATGTTACCTGGATTTCAGCACCTAAGTTATAGGAAAAGATTGAACAAGTTAGGTCTTTATTCTTTGGAGCGTAAAAGGTTGAGAGGGGACTTGATAGAGGTATTTAAAATAATGAGGGGGATAGATAGAGTTGACATGGATAGGCTTTTTCCATTGAAAGTAGGGGAGATTCAAAAGGACATGAGTTGAGAGTTAGGGAGCAAAAGTTTAAGGGTAACACGAGGGGGAATTTCTTTACTCAGAGAGTGTAGCTGTGTGGAATGAACTTCCAGTAGAAGTGGTAGAGGCAGGTTCGGTATTGTCATTTAAAGTAAAATTGGACAGGTATATGGACAGGAAAGGAATGGAGGGTTATGGGCCGAGTGCGGGTCGGTGGGACTAGGTGAGAGTGAGCGTTCGGCATGGACTAGAAGGGCCGAGATGGCCTGTTTCTGTGCTGTAATTGTTATATAGTTATATGGTTTTATGGTTACATGGTTTTGTGTGTTTGAAGCATATTGTCAACCAGCTGCACATGGTTTGGTGCTCTGTAGTTGCCAAGATTTTCAACAACATCCTACTGCCTGCATGGAATTTTTTCCAGTCCCACTAAAAGCTCTTGATTTGCCTGTCATTGATGACCTGTTTAATTTGTGGACCAGCGAAAATGCCTTCCTTAATCTTGGCATTAGTTATTCTGACTTGAATTATGAATTGAAATTACAAGTATAGGCGATTCAAAAATATTGTGTGATAGGGGAAATTTCATAGTGATTTTCATGATCAACAGCGCAAAATCCATATAGTACACCCAAAAGTATTCAGGAACCTAAATCTTTATTGTCCAGTGTAATTAGCATTAACTCTGCCAAGGTCAAATTTAACGCAACACAAAGCCACAACAACACACACAAAATGCTGGTGGAACACAGCAGGCCAGGCAGCATCTATAGGGAGAAGCACTGTCGATGTTTCGGGCCGAGACCCTTCGTCAGGACGGAAAGCCACATTAACACACACAAAATGCTGGTGGAACACAGCAGGCTAGGCAGCATCTATAGGGAGAAGCACTGTCGATGTTTCGGGCCGAGACCCTTCGTCAGGACGGAAAGCCACATTAATGGGGTTTCCATCTGTAAAGCACCAGAAAAAAATGGTTTTGCTCACATTTTTAGGCCTTTGTATTTTGTGAGAAAATACATTTTCTGTGTAAAAATCAACATTTAACAAATTGTCATTCTTAAAAGTATCAAAAAATATTTTCAGTTTGAAGTAAATGTACTATTAAATTTACCTTAACTTTATACTACCGAGGTTCATTTTCTTGCAGACATTTACAGCAGAACAAAGAAATACAACAGAAAAACTGCACGCAAGAATTGACAAATAACCAACGTGCAAAAGACAAGCTGTGCAAATACAAAAATATCAAATATAATAATAATAAATAAATATTACTGATAGTAAATAAATACTGAAGAATATTTTCAATGCAATGAATAAAAACATTGCTTAAAATTATGTACAGTAGTACTTGCTGATGGCAGATTTTGTTTCCAATTATATTATGCAAATGATTGTGAGTAGAAGCTCAGTGGAAGCAACATAGTCCATCAAACGGATGCACCCAGTATTACAATGAGGTGAATACGTACAAGCAGAAGATTTACATTCCGGATTTTCAATGTAGACCTGCTGTTTAGGACATATATACAGAAAGATGCTGGAAAAGGGCCAGTAGCATCGTGAAGGATCCCACCCATCCTGTTCCACTCCCATCAGGGAGGAGGTTACGTAGCATCCACGCCAGGACCACCAGACTCAAAAACAGTTACTTTCCCCAGGACTTCCCTCTAACCCACCTTCCACAATGTTATAATTTCCAGTCAGACACTCCTGTGCCCGGTGTCACCTTACAGACATAAAATCAATCTATGTATATAAGCTACCTTATGTATTTATACTGATATTGTTTCTTTATCAATGTGCTCTTTATCTTATTGTGTATTTTTGTGCTGCATCAGATTCTGAGTAACGATTATTTCATTCTCCTTTACACTTGAGTACTGGACATGACATTAAACATTAAACAATCTTGAAACAATCTAGAAACAATAACACCCTTGTAAATTGTTTCACAAGGATATAATGCTGGCTTTAATAGTGTTGATGCCTAACCCCAATAAGCTAACAAAGTCCAAGATATCTCTAGCAGTTTGTAAGATTAAGTGAGATTTAAACTCATAGTGCTTTTGATTTCTCCACTCTCAAGCCAAGATCAATATGTGAATAATCAATATTGTACACAAAACCATTTTATATTTATGAGCTAGCTGACCAATGATGCCTATTAGCTAGTTTCTAAAAGAAATGGCTTTTTTTATACTAACAGGCCCATAAATAATTACAAGACATTCTGCAGATGCTGGAAATGCAGAGCAACACATATAAAATGCTGGAGGAATTCAGCAGGTCAGGCAACATCTATGGAAATGAATAAACAGCCACCATTTCAGGTCAAGACCCTTCAGCAGGACTTAAAGGAAGGTAGGGGGAGTTTACAGATAACCATGTATTACCTTCAAGAAAATGGACACTGGATCCATTGGATTTTGCAACTGCGAATCTCCAATGGGATGGCACGTGCAGAGAATTGGATCCTAGGATAGATACAGAGCGTTAAGCTCTGGCTCCCTCAATATAGAAAAATTGTGGAAGATTTAGAAAGGGTACAGAGGAGATTTATTGAGATGCTGCCTGAACTAGAGAGCACATCTTATGAGGATAAGCTGAGTGAACAAAGGCTTTTCTCTTTGAAGTGAAGGAGGATGGGAGTTGACTTGATGGAAGTGTACAAAGGTGATGAGACATACAGTAAATAGAATGGGCAGACAGAGTCTTTTTTCCCCCAGGGTGGAAATAGTTAATATGAGGAGAGGCATAACTTTAAGGTGTTTGAAGGGTGGGATATCAGAAGTAATATTTTTGCAGCGGTTCCTTATGGTTGTTATCGTCGGAGATTGAGAATGGGGATAAGCTCCCACTACCTAATAAATGCGTACATCTCAAATAGCCTCTGACAACCAAGTCCAGCTCCTGGCCTTCATGTGTTGGAGAAGTGGCAAAGGCGGGTTACTGGCACCTTGAAACTCATCGCTTAGGGTAGATGAGGCTCTTCATCTAGGAGAAGGAAAACTCTGATCTCAAACCTTCATTGCCTTGTGGGTATACCTGCTCATTGGGAAGGCTTCAGGAATAAATCCTGTGGAACAGTCTGGAGTTGTGGTCCCTAAGGAAGTCACACATTGAGTTCAATACTGACTGACATCTCCTGTGATGTCGCTGGTGCCAAACCCTATTGGTCTCTGCTGTTCCTTTGGATTCCTCAGTTATGTGGAGGGGGGAGCCTGCGGCAGTGGCAACAGCTTGCTCTCCATATCGTAATGCCCTGGCCTGCATACTGGCTTGTGTATTGATCTTGCCATAGAAAACATAGAAAGCCTACAGCGCAACGCAGGCCCTTCGCACACAATGCTGTGCTGAACCTGTACTACTTAGAAATTACCTAGGGTTACCCATAGCCCTCTACTTTTCTAAGCTCCATGTACCTATCCAGGAGTCTCTTAAAAGACCCTATCGTATCCGCCTTCTCCACTGTTGCCGGCAGCCCATTCCGAGCATTCGCCACTCTGCGTAAAAAACTTACCCCTGACATCTCCTCTGTACCTACCTCCAAGCACCTTAAAACTGTGCCCTCTCATGTTAGCTACTTCAGCCCTGGGAGAAAGCCTCTGACTAACCACCCAATCAATGCCTCTCATCATCTTATACGGCTCTATCGGGTGACCTCTCATCCTCCGCTGCTCCAAGGAGAGAAGGCTGAGCTCACTCAACTAAGTTAGGACGCAACATCCATGGTCGACCCTGACCGAGGGAGGCCATCCTGGCAGGTACATGAAACACACTGCCAGAGGCAGAATCATTATGCCTTTTAAGAGACTCTTAGACAGGCACATGAATGGGCAGTTATGAAGAAGGAAAGGAATTGATTGATCTTGGAGTAGGTAAAAGGTTTGGCCAAAGGGCCTGTACTGTGCTATGCAGTTCTCTGTTTTAACATAAAATAAGCCAGACATCGTTAGGGTCAGGCTGGATCAGGATGTTATGCTTGATAACCTCCGTGTATGAGTTGCTGAATTGCAAATTAGTATTGCTGAGTAACAGAAGATAAGCAATAGAATCAGGAGAGAGTCCTGGTTTACCGTTCAGTAATATCACATCAAAATCAGAATCAGCTTTAATGTCACTGACACCTGTCGTGAAATCTGTCATCAGTACAGTGCGATATCTAATAACAGAAACTGTAAATTGCAGTAGGTATATTTGTCTGAAAAAGGTTAAATAAGTAGTGCAAAAAGAGAAAAGAGAATGAGGTAGTGTTTATGGGTTCAATGTCCATTTAGAAGTTGTATGGCAGAGGGGAAGTAGCTGTTCCTGAATCACTCAGTTTGTGCCTTCTGGCTCCTGTATCTCTTCGCTAATGGTAGCAATGAGAAGAAGGCATGTCCTGGGTGATGGGGTTCTTAATGATGGATGCTGCCTTTTTGAGGCATTGCTCCTTGAAGATGTCCTGGATGTGGTAAATCTAATGGCCATGATGGACCTGTTCACAAAGTTCTACAGCTTATTTTGATCGTGCGCTGTGCACCCACTCTCCCCCCCACCCCCCCCATAAGAGATGGAGATGCAACCAGTTAGAATGCTCTCCACGGTACAACTGTAAAAATTTGCGAGTAGTATGACTTTGGTGACATACCAAGTTTCCTCAAACTCCTAATGAAATATAGCTGCCTTTCTGCCTTTATTGTAACTGCAGCAACATGCTGGGCCTGGGATAGATCCTCAGAGATATTGACAACCCAGTGGATCTGGGGGCAGGAGAGCCAGCCTTCACTTCCACTTCCCTGACTCTTCCTCACAATCTGATTTTCTTTAGCTTAAAAACCCTTTTAGATCCATTCTTAAATGTATTCAATGAATCAGCCTCCACATCTCTCCAAGGTAGAGACTTCCCAAGACACACAACCCTCTCAAGGAAGAAATTCCTTTCCACCTCACGGCCCTTTATTCTGAAACACTATCTTCTATTTACAGATTTCCACACAAGGAGAAAAATACTTAGCAATCACTTTACCAGTGTGACTCAGAAACAGAACGTGAACAAGCAGGTTTGAAATACTGTCTGAATATTGAACAATAGTCTGTTGGATGGATGAGTTTACTAGTACTCCTGATGATAATCCTGTAGCACTGATAACAACATTTAGCGCACAGGGGAAGGTTAACTTTCATTAGGAGTTTGAGGAGACTTGGTATGTCACCAAAGACTTTGGCAAAGTTCTGCGGGTGTACTGCGGAAAGCATTCAAGCCTCATCACCGCCCAGAATGGTGGGGCTACTGGACAGGATCGGATAAAGTTACAGCAGGTTCTAAACTCAGCCATCTCCATCATGGGCACAGGTTTCTCCAGCATCAAAACCCCTTTAAGACACCTTCAAAAGGTGATGTCTGAAAAAGGCTGCATTCGTTATTAAGGACGCCCATCACCCAAGAAATGCCTCTTCTTATTTATACCATAAAGGACAGGGGTACAAGAGACTGAAGACAGTCACTCAAGTCTGAAGTACAGCTTTTTCCCTTCAGCCATCAGAATTCTGAATGGACAATAAACCGATCTACACGAGAAGGTCAGCAGATGATGGAAATCCAAAGCAACAGACATGAAATGTTGGAGAAATTCAGCAGGTCAGGCAGCATCTATGGACAGTCAAAGTTTCAGGCTAAGACCCTTCTTCAGGACTGAAACGGATGGGACGAAGATGCCAGAATAACTGGTGGGGGGAGGGGAGGAGGATAGCTGGAATGTGATAGGTGAACTCTGGTGGGTGGCAAAGGTAAAGGGCTGGAGGGGAAGGAATCTGATAGGAGAGGAAAGTGGACCATAGAAGAAGCGGAAGGAGCTGGGGATCCATGAGGAAGTGATAGGCAGGTGAGACAGCAGAGTGGGGAATAGAAGAAGAGGGGAGGAGGAGGGCAATATGCATGCCATCAGGCTGAAGGATAACCAGGAGGAATATAAGGTGTTGCTCCTCCACCATGAGGGTGGCCTCAGCTTGGCACAAGAGGAGACCATGGGCTGGCATATCAGAACAGGAATGGGAATCAGAGTTAAAATGTTCGGTCACTAGTAAGTTGGACATTCAGCAGTTGGAGCAAAGGTAATCGGCAAAGCGATGGTCAAGTTTACAGAGAGGCTTCACTGGGAGCACCAGACACAATAAACAGCCCCAGCAGGTTTGCAGGTGAAGTGTTGCCTTGCCTGGAAGGATTGTTTGGGGCCCAGAAAGGAGGTGAGGAAGGGGGTGATTGGGTAGTTGTAACTCATTGGCCACTTGCAATGATAAGTACCTATAAGGAACCCATGTACAGTACCTCACTGTTTTTTTTTCTTTTTTGCTCTTTTGTGAATTACTTATTTGGTTATATATTTATCTTAATGTAATTTATTTTTATTATTATGTACTGCACTGTACTCCTGCCACAAAACAACAAATTTCATAATAAATGCCAGCGATATTAACCCTGTCTCTGATTCTGATCTGAAGGTTTGGTGATGGTAGCTTGTTAGAGTGTAAATTGAATGTTTTAGACAGGAAGAATGTGGGAGATCTTATTGAAACCTACCGAGTGTTGGAAGGACTACATAAGGTGGATGTGGAGAGGATGTTTCCTATGGTGGGGGTAGCCAGCACTAGAGGGCACAGCCTCAAAATTGAAAGGCAACCTTTTAGTACAGAAGTAAGGAGGATTTTTTAGCCATAGTGTATTAAATCAGTGGAATGTTCTGCCACAGACTGTGGTGGAGGCCAAGTGCTTCCATGTATTTAAGGCAGAAATTGATCGTTTTCTGAACAGTCATGGCCTAATTCTGCTCCTATCTCTTATGGTTTTACTATACGTCCAGTATAATTTTCCAGCAGTCCGATATCCACTCTTGCTTTTCTTTTACACTTTATGTACCTGAAGAAACTTTTGGCATTCTCTTTAATATTATTGGTCAGCTTCCTTTTGTGTTCCATCATTACATTAATGACTTCTTTAGTGGCCTTCTGCTGGATTTTAAAAGCTTCCCAATCCTTTAGCTTCCCATTAATTTTTGCTCTATTATATGCCTTCTCTTTGGCTTTTATGTTGGCTTCTCTTGTTAGCCATGGTGGTGTCACCTTGGCTCAGAATACTTCTTCCTCTTTGGGATGTATAGACCTTGTACCTTCTGAATTGCTTCCAGAAATTCCAGCCATTGCTGCTCTGCCATCATCACTGCCAGTGTTCTTTTCCAATCAATTCTGGGCAACTCCTCTCTCCTGCCTCTGTAATTCCCTTTACTCCACTGTAATACTGATACATGCGACTTTAGCTTCTCCTTCTCAAATGTCATTGTCATAAGCTCTCTAATCAATTCCGGTTCTTTCCATAGCATCCAATCCAGAATTGCTGATCCGCTAGTGGGTTCAACTACAAGCTGTTCTCAAAAGCCATCTCATAAGCATTCTAGAAATTCCCATCTTGGAATCCAGTACCAACCTAATTTTCCCATTTTACCTGCATACAGGGCCGGATTAACCTAGTAGCAAAAGGAGCATATGCTACGGGCCCCGCATTTTCCAGGGCTCTGCCCACACTAAATACTTGTAAGCTGCAGTCTGGTGGAATCGGCATTCTCACTGTATTCTCACGACTGTTAGAGTGAGTTCTGGGTAGACAAGTCATTTACACTTAAATGAGTTCAGCCATCAGTCTTCTGTTCTTTGACAAAGTACTGTGGATTGAGTTCATAACAATGCATTTCCTAAAAGCTGTGAACTCAGTTTCATTCTGATCATAAAATTTACTTTGCACTTTGAGTTTCAGGGAATTTCCTTTGACATGTGTGCTCGGAGGGGTCTGGGGAGAGTCCGGAGATTCAGAACTGCACTTCGGGTAAAGGCTGCAACACCGGCCGGGGTCTTGAATCCTTCCAATGGCAGAGGTGAAGAGACTGGTGGAGATTCAGTGAGATGTTTCTGTGACTAGGAGGGCAGATGGTCTTTCCCTGCCGTGGATCGGGGCCTGTTGTCTGAAGCTGCCTCCCTGACCCAACCCTTGCTGCTGGGAGTCGAACCTTCAGAGCTCACTACCCACTCTTGTCTTTGAGAGAGATGTTTACAAATTTAAATGTACAATTTAAAATCTACAAAGTTAATTTATTATCAAAGTTTAAGCATGTCATCAGGCACAATCCGAGATTCATTTTTTTGGGGGCAAATTCAGCAAACCCAAGAGCAGTAATAGAATCAGTGACAGACTGAACCCAACAGGACGGACAAGAAACTAAATGCAAAAGACAATAAACTGCGAACGTGAAGGAAAAATAAATAAATGAGAAATGGATATCGAGAACAAGAGATGAAGAGTCCTTGAAGGTGAGTCCGGAGGTTGTGGGAACAGTTCAGTGATGGAGTTACTGAATCTCAGTGAAGTTATGCCCTCAGGTTCAAGAGCCTAATGGTTCGGGGAAGTAACTGTTTCTGAACTTTGTGGTGTGGGCCTGAGGCTCCTGCACCCTCTTCCTGATGTCAGCAGTGAGAAGAGAGCATGTCTTTGGTGTGTGTGGGGGGTATGGGTGTCCTTCGTAAAGGATGCTGTTTTCCTGTGACAACACTCCATAGAGATGAGCTCGGTGGTGGGCAGGGTTTTACCCCTGATGTACTGGGCCTTATCCACTACTTTTTGTATGATTTCAATTTCAAGGGCTTTGGTGTTTACATACCAGGCCAAGATGCAGCTACTTTCCACCACACATCTGTCGATGTTTGTCAAAGTTGCGCTTCTATTTGTCACTCATGGTTACCAACTGCAGCGCAGAACGCTCATTTTCAAAACTGAAAAGGATTAGAAATGAACTAAGGAGCACCATGGGTCAAAACAGATTGAACAATCTCACTCTAATGAGCATTGAACATGAACTTCTGCGTGAAATAGACATTTCCAGTACCATCAACAAATTTGCTCAGGCTAAATCTAGAAAATCTAACTTTTAAATTGTAGTTTTGTTACTTTTGACATTTGAAATTGATACCTACATTTAAGTAATGTTGTTACTGAAGTGTCAGACATTAGTTGTATTATCCGGCTGTTCTAACATATGCTACAGGCCCCGCATTAGCTTAATCCAGCCCTGCCTGCATATTGAAATCCCCACGACTGTTGGAGCATTGCCCCTTTATCATGCATTTTCTATTTCCTATTGTAACTTGTAGACCACGTCCTTACTACTTTCTGAGGGTCAGGGTCCTTTTACCCTTGCAATTCCATAGCTATGCCCACAATGATTCAACACCCTTTGACCCTATGTCACTTCTTTCTCATGATTTGATTTCATTTTTACCAACAGAGCAATGCCATCCCCTTTGCCTTCCTGCCTGTCATTTTGATACAATGTGTATCCTTGAACATGAAGCTCCCAGCTATAATCTTCTTTCAGCCATGATTCAGTGATGCTTACAACATCATACCTGCCAAACTGTAACTGTGCTGGAAGTTCTCTGACCTTATTCCGTATACTGCGCCCATTCAAATATAACAGCTTTAGTCCTGTATTCACCTTTTTCAATGTTATCTGCCATTTACAATTATAACTCATCCTGTTGTCTGTAATTTTGCCCTATCATCAACTCTCCTTGCTGCGAGTCTCACTACACATCCCCCTTTTTTTAAACCAACTACCTCACCTTCAGAACTATCACTCTGGTTCCCATCCCCCTGCCAAATTAGTTGAAACCCACCCGAACAACTCCAGTCAACCTACCTGCAGAGATATTGGACCCCCTCGGGTGCAGATGTAACCATTCCCTTTTGAACAGTTCCCACCTTCCCCAGAAGAGATCCCAATGATCCATAAATCTGAACCCCTGTCCCCTGCACCAGTTACCCAGTCAACCATTCACCTGCCATATCATCTTAGTCTTACCCTCACTGGCATGTGGCATAGGCTGCAATCCAGAAATTACTACCCTGAGGTCCTGTTTCTCTAAAATCTCTCTTCAGGACCTCCTCACCTTGTCTATCCATGTTGTTGGTGCCAATATATACGAAGACATCTAGCTGCTCCCCCTCACCCTTGAGGATCCCATGGACCCAGTCTAAGACGTCCATGATCCTGGCACCAAGGAAGCAACATACCATCCAGTTGTCCCTATCACACCCACATAATCCCACCTCTGTTCCTCTGACGACAGAATCTTCTGAGAGGGATGGCCACAAGTGTACTCTGCCCTGGCTGTGCATTTCCTCTTTTTCTCCCGACAGTCACCCAGTTACCTGTCTTCTGCAACCTAGGGGTAACTACCACTCTCTAGCTCCTGTCTATCATTCTCCCGCATGAGTTGAAGGTCATTGAGCTGCAACTCCAGTTCCTTAACATGTTCTCTCAGGAGCTGTGGCTTGATCGGTGCACCTGGTACAGATTTGTTTATCTGGAAGACTGGACATCTCCCAGACTTCCCACATCCCACACACTGTACAAAACACTGCCCCCGGAGCCATTCTCACTAAATTATGCACTAACAGATGAGGAATGAACAAATAAGAAGACAGAGAAAGAGAGAGAGTAGCTTAAATGACATTCTCCTTCACCCAAACCTGATCTTGCCTAAGCCTGATGAGCCAAAGACTGAGGGGTCACTTTAAAGAATGGCCACTCAAAGAATGACTGCTCCGCTTGCACTTGCATTATTCTAATTGGTCCTGTTTAAAGAATTGCTCTTGCTGATTGGTCACTCTTCAACTGAGAAAACTGCCATGAGACTCTGCCTTGACATCTGGATCACCACCCTGATTAAACAGTAGCTCTCTTCATGCACCCCTGGTGTGGATTGCTCAACTCAGAGAAAACTGGCTCGAACCTTTGATTTTTAAATCTTGAACATAGACTTGACTGAAAGGTAGCTCTTTTTATGTAATGCCACTTGCTGATCAGTCGCTCCTCAAATCAGAAAAATTGCCTTCAAAACATCGATTGACAGAAACTTCTACTCTAGCTTTGGTGGAAAGCATTCTAACTGGCTGCATCGCTGTCCAGTATTCTGGGCGGAGGGTGGGTTATCACATAGGATCAAAATAAACTTCAGAGAGTTGTAAGCTTAGTCAATTCCATCATGGACACTAGCCTCCATAGTATTCAGGACATCTCCAAGAAGTGATATCTCAAAAAGGTGGCATCCATCATTAAGAACCCCCATCACTCAGGTCATGCCTTGTTCTCTTTCCTACCACCAGGAAGGAGGTACATAAGCCTGCGGACACACTCAATGATTCAGGAACAACTTCTGCCATCAAATTTCTGAATGGACATTAAATCCAGGAACACTAACTCACTACATTTTTATTTCTATTTTTGCATTTCTTATTTAATTTAACAATTTACAATAAATACCTGCATTGTATGCATTCTACTGCTGCCTGAAAGTGGCATATGCATTTCATGACATATTAAACCTAATTCTCTGAGGTGACTGATGTTTCCTATAGCGAGGGAGTCTAGGACCAGAGAGCGCAATCTCAGGATAGAAGGACATTCATTTAGAAAAGAGTTGAGCAGGAATTTGTAGGAACAAATGAAGTCACTAGAGACAGGATATTATGGAATAACAAACAAAATGTTGGAACAACAACAAAATACTGCAGGACCTCAGCAATTCAGGCAGCATCTGTGGAAATGAATAAACAGTTGACATTTTAGGCTGAGACTCTTCATCAGGACTTAAGTGGAAGGGAGAAAAAGCCAGAACAGGAAAGTGGGGGGAAGAGAAAGAGGACAAACTAAAGGTGATTGGTGAAACCAGGAGAGAGGGAAGGGGAGGTGATAGGTGGAAAAAGTAAAGGGTTGGGAAAATAGGAATCTGATAGGAGAGGAGAGTGGACCATTAGAAAAAGGAAAGGAGGAGGAGCACCAGGGGGAGGAGAAGAGACAATAGACAATAGACAATAGGCACAGGAGTAGGCCTTTCGGCCCTTCAAGCCAGCACAGCGATTCAATGTGACCATGGCTGATCATCCACAATCAGTACCCCTTTCCTGCCTTCTCCCCCTATCCCTTGACTCCGCTATCTTTAAGAGCTCTACCTAACTCTTTCTTGAAAGCATCCAGAGAACTGGCCTCCACTGCCTTCTGAGGCAGAGCATTCCATAGATCCACAAAAGTTTTTCCTCAATTCCATTCTAAATGGCTTACCCTTTATTCTTAAACTGTGGCCTCTGGTTCTGGACTCCCCCAACATCAGGAACGTGTTTCCTGCCTATAGCATGTCCAATCTCTTAATAATCTTGTATGTTTCAATCAGAATCCCTCTCATCCTTCTAAATTCCAGTGTATACAAGCCCACTCACTCAAATATTTCAACAT
Organism: Hemitrygon akajei; assembly: GCF_048418815.1. Taxonomy (NCBI): domain Eukaryota; kingdom Metazoa; phylum Chordata; class Chondrichthyes; order Myliobatiformes; family Dasyatidae; genus Hemitrygon; species Hemitrygon akajei. Next base: position 5,284,882 of record NC_133126.1, on the reverse strand, counting down.
ATACTCCAACCTTTCAAGAGGTTAGAGTAGGGAACAGAAGGAAAGGGGAGGGGGAGGGGAAAAGAAATAAAGAGAAAAATATTACTAGAAGGAGAAATCAATGATCGTGCCAACAGACTGGAGATCTGAAACACTGGTGGAACTCAATGGGTCAGAAGTATCTGTGGAGGAAATTGACTGATTATGTTTCTGTTTGAGATTCTTCATCAGTCCAGATCCAAAACATCTGTTGTCCATTTCTCTCCATAGATGATTCCTGACCCACTGAATTCCTCTAGCAACCTTGTTTAGTGTTTGATCAACAGACAAATTAACAAATAGGGCAGGAGGTTGTCTTTTGCACATTGGTTGTTTGTCTGCCTCCGTCGTTATGGTTTTTTATTGATTCTATTGTATTTCTTTCTATTTACTATGAATGCCCCCAAGAAAATGAAAATGAATCATATATGCACTTTGATAATAAGTTTACTGTGAACATTGAATGTGATGGACAAGAAGGGAGTTTGTGAGAATTTCTGTGGTTATGCTATTGCAGAAACTGGACATGATGCAATAAACCAGTGCTGTTCCTCCACTCGGAGTAGTCATGTATCAGGGATTCCCATGAGTCACTGAGAAGATTGATTTTTTTTTCAGAGGTTTCAAGTACAGTTATGATACTTCAGTTTGCCTAGTTTTCATCTTCTGTGACACATCTCAGGAAACAGAGTTTGGTTTGGGACTCTGGTGTCAAGCAAATAAACAATGAAACTTGCCCAATGGAGCTGACCGATTGACCTCGGTGTTGGAGATGCTGTTCTGTGAGAGGACACAGACTTGAGTCATTTATCCTTCCTGTGACAACAGAAGGTGCAGAGACAGATCAAAATAGTTAACCTACTATTTTGATGCTGAGATTCTTTGTGCAGTGACAAGGAGGTCTAAGACTATTAGGCACCAGGTCTGCTGTGTAAACTTTATATGTGTGCACGTGCACACTATTCACCTGCCTGCCTCAGTTCTCATTTCCACCAAGCCTTTGCTCTCTAAGCCACTTCTGAATGAAACCTCTTATCTCTGATGCTTCCAACAGTAGAAGGACTAAAAGGGCCATTAACATCATGAACATTACCTTCCTCAAGGTCAAGCGACAACTCTCTGATATATAAAATCCTTTGCTCAAGGACTGTTGTTTTCTCTCATGCCTGTCAGGGACTCAAAAACAGTTACTTTCCCCAAGCAGTAAGGCTGATCAACACCTCCACACACTAACCACCCCACCATTGCTACTTGCTCATTTCCACAGCAATTATGTTGCAGATTTGTAAAACTTCATCTAGGCCACACCTGGAGTATTGCATACAGTTCTGGTCGCCCATTATAGGAAGGATGTCAAGGATTTGGAGAGGGTGAAGAAGAGGTTTACCAGGATGCTGCCTGGATTACAGTGCCTGTGCTATAACGAGAGGCAGGACAAATTCGAGTTGTTTTCTCCGGAGAACTGTAAGCCAAGTGGAGATCTGATAAAGGATTATTATAACAGTATTATTATTATTATTATCATTATCATTATCATTATCATTATTATTATTATTATTATAAGATAGAGTAGGCAATATCTTTTTCCTGAGGTTGAAATGTCTCATACCCGAGGGCACTTCAAGTTAAGTGGATGAATTTCAAAGGAGATGTGAGGGGCAAGTTTTTTTTTACACAGAGAGTGTGGTGGGTGCCTGGAATGTGCTGCCTGGGGTCGTCAAGTCAAGTCAAGTCACTTTTTATTGTCATTCCGACCATAACTGCTGATACAGTACACAGAAAAAACGAGGCAACGTTTTTCAAGACCATGGTGCTGCATGAAAAAGTACAAAAACTAGACTGAACTACATAAAAACAACACTGAAAAAAACTACGCTAGACTACAGACCTACCCAGGACTGCATAAAGTGCAGGTGTTACAGACAGAAATGATAGAGACTTTTAAGGGACGTTTAGATAGGCATATAAATGTGAGGAAAATATAAAGTTAGTGTAGGTGGAAGGGATAAGTTTAGTTAGCTACTTGATTACTAATTTGATTGGTTTGGCACAACATTGTGGGCCATGTACAGTTCTATGTTCTATGATCTATGTTCTAACATTTAGACTTGGAAACAATTATTTTACCATATCTACCAATGACTTCTTCCAAAGCCAGAGACTCTCAGTGGAGCTCAATCATATAAAGGCTCAGAAGCATGAACTGTAGGAAACATGGGAAATATCCCAGCTATTCAAGTTGCAGAGACCCTTAGTTGATTGTAGACCAATTGTCAGTGCCAGTACAGACGTAAGGTGATGCAAAACTTGATTGCAATAAAAGTCATTTTTCAGTTTAATCAAAATTCTAATGAAGGGTTGTGCTGCTCACTCAACAGAATGAATGGTTCATTTAACACAAATTACATTTGAAAGTGTAATTATTTGAAGAACTCTTAAAAAGTGAATTGTTAGGTAAGTGAGCAAGAATCTTCATCTAGCCTTCAAGCTCCGGACTCCCATCAAGTCCCTTCAGGTCATTTATAATTCCAGTCCTGTTGAGGAAAATGCAATTAATTTTATTTTATTGTGCATTAGATTTGATTTGATTATGATTTGGTATTATAGATAGAAATACATTGGGACACCACACGTCCCATTTGAATTAATACAATCATCTTATGAATTGAAAGGCTAGACTCATCTTTATCTAGTATGCAACATCATGAGAGTGATTTGTTTGGAATTGTTACATTGGCATATTAATTATCTAGTGTGCTAGGGGACAGAGGGAAAGTAAGAATAGGAAGGGGAAGGAGAAAAATAGACAATGGGGCTGAGAATCTGAAAGAAATAGAAAGCACTGAGTGAGAATTAGAATAGAGATATGTTAGAGTGCTAGGAGGAGGGAATTGAGGAGGTCAAGATTCAAAATTAGAAACACAATAAGAACACAATAATAATAAAAATCACAATAAATATCAACACTGTCAGGAGCCCTGGGCCTCTGCCGTGTGCCAAAGAGCATTGGACTTCTCGGTTTCTCGAGCACTTGTATTTACTAATTGTTCTCTTAACTGAGTCATAAAGCCTTTGTGTTCTGTTTAATCTTGTCAGGTTAGTTATGACTGGCATGACTTCCACATAAGCTGCCTTCAGTGCATCCTGGGAATTACTTGGCGTGAGCGGGTGCCTCACACTGAAATACTTGTAAAGACCAACTGCAGAAGTATTGAGGCCATGATCACCCAGCGTCAGTTGCAGTGCCTGGGGCACGTGATAAGGATGCCCCCATGTTGGCTACCCCGCAGAGTGTTATACGGCCAGCTACATCATGGTCGACGCTCAGCTGGAGGGCCAAAGAAGCGCTATAAGGATCAGATGAAGAATGCTTTAAGGAAGTGCAAGATCAGACCTGAGGACCTGGAGGATGTTGCTGCTGACCGTAACACTTGACGACAGCTGTGTAGGGATGGGGGTTCATATTCTGGAGATGGAAAGAACATCCAGAAGACAGCAGAGGAGAGCCAGGAGAAATGCAGCCATGGTTGCCATCACTACCACCACTACCACATATACATATCCCACCTGCAATAGAGCTTTTGGGTCCAGGATAGGACTGTATAGTCATCAAAGATCTCACCGTTAAAGGAGTGGACGTCGTCATTCCGATGGACAACCAAAGAAGAAGTGTGTGTGAGTGCGCGCATCAGTTTCCCGTTTCATTTTGAGAATGATTCATCTCACGGTGTTGCTCGGTCAAGCTACCGAAGTTCTGTTGGGGTTCTGAAGAATAAACCCTTGTTTCTGTCTCAAATTGGGAGTTTGTCATTCCTCCGCACCTTGGCTCAGTCATCTCTCAGCAAACATTGTGATAAATACATAACTTTCTAAACATAGATCGATTTAATGTCTGTAAAGTGAGGGTAAGCATTTGTGATTTTTACTGAAATCACAACTAGAATGATAAGACCCAAGGAAGTGGGAGGGAATCCACATTGTTCTATTTTCTGCTACTCAAACTAAAGAAATTCTGAGATATTATCTTGGCTGTCAACAAAATTTATGGCCCTCTATTTCCAAACTGTAAATACTCTATGAAATCATATATTTGAGTTTGATGGTCGAGTAGTAAGAATGTGTTACAGGCCAGTTTCTGACTACTGCATTGCAAATTCTGCTGGTATTGGGAGTTAATGTTATAGCAGGTAGGATCCCTTGATTACCTGTGATGTGGCTCCAAGTTTTGTTGGGCAAATTGCCCAGTGAAATGCCTGTAACTTGCACAGGAGGGAGCCCAATTATATGTAAACACATATGAATAAATCAATAATTGGAATACTCTGCTTTAAAAACCAGAGGCTTCAAAGAAATATTGTTCACATTATTAACCATTAAAATGAATCCCCTGGATAAAGAAAAACTATGGAAATCCCTGTGTAGCACACACAACATGCTGGAGGAACTCGACATGTCAGGCAGCATTTATGGAAAAAACAGACGAGGTTTGAGATACTTCTTCAGGACTGAAAAGGAAGGGGGAAGTTGTCTGAATAAAAAGGCAGAGGAGAGGCAGGACGATAGGTAGAAGGTGATAAGTGAAGCCGGGTGAGTGGGAAAGGTAAAGGGCTGGAGAAGAAAGAATCAGATAGGAGAAGAGAATGGACCATGAGTTCCAGGGGAAGGTGCTGGGCAGGTGAGAAAAGGTAAAACGACAGAGTGGGGAAAAGAAGAAAAGAGGGGGAAGGAGAAAATTACTGGAAAGAAAAATCAATATTGATACCATCAAGTTGGAGGGTACCCAGACAGAACAGAGGCGTTGCTCCTCCACCCTAAGGGTGGCCTCATCTTGGCACACAAGCAGGCCATGGACCGACATATTGGAATGAGAATGGGAATTAAAATGTTTGGCCATTGGAAAACTCTGGAGCCAAATCCCAGTATGCTGGATCAAATAGCTGTGATTCAACTGGCTTGATGCTCTTTCTATTTTCAAACCAATACACTGGGCCTAAACAAAACAAGCCAGGAAAATAGCCCTTTATTTGCAGCCACACTGAAGCCTATCTCCTTGTCAGGGACAATTCTCTTTTTGTGCTGCTTATATGTGCAAAGTAAATCTGTAGTCACAACATTCTTGCAATGAACTGACAGTTGTTTCCTTTGGACTGAACTATCTTAACTTCCCACCCTTTCTCTCTCTCGGCATTACAGGCTGACATGACAGCAGGGCTCCAGAGAGCATTCTGCTGGTGACAAATTGGACACGCCACATTCTTCCACTTGCCGTGTCTTCATCAGCATGCTGCCTGTCGGCTCCGCTCCAGTGCTGTCTGAAGCAGCAGGAGCAGTCAGTCTCTAACTGCCGATTAGGGCTGTCTTGGTGACATCATGTTGCACTGAACACTTTGTGTGCTTCTCGCCTCCTCTGCTAGTTACATTTCCATGCCCCTGCGCTGTCACAGGAAAGCAGCAACCATCATCAAAGACCTCTTCGACTCAGGCCATGCTCCCTTCTCACTGCTGCCATTAGGAAGAAGGTACAGGAGCCTCAGGACCCACACCTGCAGGTTCAGGAATGGTTACTACCCCTCAGCCATCAGGCTTCTGAACCAAAGAGGATAACTTCACTCACCCCAACACTGAACTGTTCCCACAAACTATTGATTCACTTTCAAGGATTCTTTCTTCTTATGCTCTCAACATTTATTACTACTTTATTATTATGATTGCTGTAAAGCCCTGGTTCCCATCTTTACTGTTTTGCTGCAGGTATTATTATTTTGTTCATTTTTTCTATTTAGATTTGCATTTTGTTTTCCTATCCACATTGGCTGCTTGACCATCTTGTTAGAAACTTAGAAACGTAGAAAACCTACAGCACAGTACAGGCCCTTTGGCCCACAAAGCTGTGCAGAACATGTATCTACCTCAGAAGTTACTAGGATTGACCATAGCCCTGTATTTTTCTAAGCTCTATGTACCTAACCAAAAACTCTTAAAAGACCCTATCGTATCCACCTCCAGCACTGTTGCTGGCAGCCCATTCCACACACTCACCACTCTCTGTGTAAAAGATTTAACCCTGACATCTCCTCTGTACATACTCCCCAGCACCTTAAACCTGTGCCCTGTTGTGGCAAACATTTCAGCCCTCTGAAAAAGCTTCTGACTATCCACACGATCAATGTCTCTCATCATCTTATACACCTCTATCAGGTCACCTCTCACCCCCTGACGTTCCAAGTAGAATAGGCTGAGTTCACTCAACCTGTTTTCATAAGACATGCTCCCCAATCCAGGCAACATCCTTGTAAATCTCCTCTGCACCCTTTCTATGGTTTCCACATCCTTCCTGTAGTGAGGCAACCAGAACTGAGCACAGTACTCCAAGTGAGGTCTGACCAGGGTCCTATAGAGCTGCAACATTACCTCTCGGCTTCTAAATTCAATTTCATGATTGATGAAGGCCAACACACCATACGCCTTTTTAACCACAGAGTCAATCTGCACAGCTGCTTTGAGCGTCCTATGGACTCGGATCCCAAGATCCCTCTGATCCTCCACTCTGCCAAGAGTCTTACCATTAATACTATATTCTGCCATCATACTTGACCTACCAAAATGAACCATTTCACACTTACCTGGGTTGAACTCCATCTGCTACTTCTCAGCCCAGTTTTGCATCCTATCAATGTCCCACTGTAACCTCTGACAGCCCTCCACACTATCCACAACACCTCCAACCTTTGTGTCATCAGCAAATTTATGAACCTATCCCTCCACTTCCTCATCCAGGTCATTTATAAAAATCACGAAGAGTTATGGTCCCAGAACAGATTCCTGAGGCACACCTCCATGCAGAATATGACCCGTCTACAACCACTCTTTGCCTTCTGTGGGCAAGCCAGTTCTGGATCCACAAAGCAATGTCCCCTTGGATCCCATGCCTCCTTACTTTCTCAAAAAGCCTTGCATGGGGTACCTTATCAAATGTCTTGCTGAAAACCATATACACTACATCTACTGCTCTTCCTTTATCAATGTGTTTAGTCACATCCTCAGAAAATTCTATCAGGCTCGTAAGAAATGACCTGCCCTTGATAAAGCCATGCTGACTATTCCTAATCATATTATACCTCTCCAAATGTTCATAAATCCTGCCTCTCAGGATCTTCAACTTACCAACCACTGAGGTAAGACTCACTGGTCTACAATTTCCTGGGCTATCTCTACTCCCTTTCTTGAATAAAGGAACAACATTCGCAATCCTCCAATCCTCCAGAACCTCTCCCGTCCCCATTGATGATGCAGAGATCATCGCCAGAGGCTCAGCAATCTCCTCCCTCACCTCCCACAGTAACCTGGGGTTTATCTCATCTGGTCCCGGTGACTTATCCAACTGGATGCTTTCCATAAGCTCCAGCACTTCCTCTTTCTTAATATCTACAGGCTCAAGCTTTTCAGTCTGCTGCAAGTCATCACTACAATCACCAAGATCCTTTTCCATAGTGAATACTGAAATAAAGTATTCATTAAGTACCTCTGCTATTTCCTTCGGTTCCATACACACGTTCCCATTGTCACACTTGATAGGTCCTATTCTTTCATGTCTTATCCTCTAGCTCTTCACATACTTGCAGAATGCCTTGGGGTTTTCCTTAATTCTGCTCGTCAAGGCCTTATCATGGTCCCTTCTGTCTCTCCTAATTTCCTTCTTAAACTCCTTCCTGTTAGCCGTATAATCTTCTAGATCTCTAACATTACCTAGCTCTCTGAACCTTTTGTAAGCTTTTCTTTTCTTTTCTTCTTGACCAGATTTACTACAGCCTTTGTACACCACGGTTCCTGTACCTACCATAACTTACCTGTCTCATTGGAACATACGTATACAGAACTCCACACAAATATTCCCTGAACATTTGCCACATTTCTTCTGTACTTTTCTCTGTTTCCAATTTAAGCTTCCAGTTTCCTACCTAATAGCCTCATAATTCCAGTTACTCCAATTAAACGCTTTTCTAACTTGTCTGTTCCTATCTCTCTCCAATACTATTGTAAAGGAGATAGAATTATGATCACTATCTCCAAAATGCTCTCTTACTGAGAGACCTGACACCTGACCAGGTTCATTTCCCAATACCAAATCTAGTACAGTCTTTCCTCTTGGAGTCTTATCTACATATTGTGTCAAAAAACCTTCCTGAACATACCTAACAAACTCCACCCCATCTAAAACCCCTTGCTCTAGTGAGATTCCAATCGATATTTGGGAAATTAAAATCTCCCATCACAACTGTTATTATTCTCTGTAGTTTCTCATTGATCCTGTTGTGTTTTGTTGTATTTACTGTGAATGCCCACAAGAAAATTAGTCTCAGGCTTATACATGTACTTTGATAATAAAGTTATTTTGAACTTTGAATTTCAGTGATTGAAAATGCAATGTGGGAAATGACTGGAAAAGGGGAAAAGATGCCACGGACGTTCAACCGTCAGATGCTCTCTCTCACATAAGAAGCTACTGATGGGGTTTAAACATTGCTAACTCATGCCCAGAGTACAGATGGCTCTGGAGCAGATTCTGTTGGTGATCTTTGGTGAAGGAATAGTACTTCCTGTTCATCCTGTTGATGGCTTCAGGCTTAACTCGCTGTGTTGAGGATGGGGGTTTGAATGAGTAGAGCAAGGCTCTTAACCCTATCTGGCAGAAGAATCCTCTTTGACACTCAGAGTGAAAAATTGGTTTGGTGATGCCTGTTTTTTGGTGCTTTCACTATTACATTAATGTGTGGCATTGTGCTTTCAAACTGGTCATAGTTTGTTTCAATAGTTCAATTGTTCCATTTAATATCAGAGAATGTATACAATATACAACTCGAAATTCTGGATCTCCACCGATATCCTTGAAACAGATAACACTACAAAGAATGAATGACAGAAAAATATGTCAGAACCGCAAAGCCCCGCCTCTTTCCACACACAATCAGCATCAATCTTTCCCCTCCCCTCCCCTCCCCTCCTACAAATTATTCAGCAGAAAGCATCAGCATTCCCACCATCCATCATGCAAGCAACAGCAAGGCCCCAAAGAGAGACCAGGGTCTACAGTCCATCAAAAGCTGACTCCAACATTTCGACATCCCACAGGCTCTATCTCTCGCTAACAAGTGAGAGAGAGATATCACTCCTTCCACAGCGGCAGGGGAGTTAACAGTTGTTTCAATGTTACAGTCAGTCTGAAGTGTTGCTTTTTAATTTGAGTTCCCCGACTTGAGAATAGGCAAATTGGTTACTGAGTGCAGAAGCCTCCGACGGCCTCTCACTGTCTTCGATGTTCCGGCATGCACTACACTTCAGGACATGACACTGGCAAGTATTTATGTCCACAGGGTGGCGCAGGACCTGAAGTCGCTCGACTTCAGGCCAAACCGGGACATACCGAAGTGCAACTGATCAGCGAGCTCCAAGAACGGGAACACACCGTCATGCAGAGCTGCAGTTTTTGAGTCCCGCTGAAGATCAAAGATTCTGATAGGATCCCAGCCTGAAAAGGAAAATAGAGACATTAGAATAGGAAGGATTTAACAGTTTTGCTGATGAACTGGGAGTAGTCATCCTCAAGTTCTACCTTTAGCTGCCCCTTCACAAGCAGAATCTTTCACATCGACTTATTTATTTGTTGAGATACAGCAGAGTTCCAGCCCTTCCAACCCTTCCACCCCGACCAACCCTTCCAACCCTTCCACCCCGACCAACCCTTCCAGCCCTTCCAACCCTTCCAACCCTTCCAGCCCTTCCAACCTTTCCAGCCCTTCCAGCCCTTCCAGCCCTTCCAACCCTTCCAGCTCTTCCAGCCCTTCCAGCCCTTCCAACCCTTCCAGCCCTTCCAACCCTTCCAACCCTTCCAGCCCTTCCAGCCCTTCCAACCCTTCCAACCCTTCCAACCCTTCCAGCCCTTCCAACCCTTCCAGCTCTTCCAGCCCTTCCAGCCCTTCCAACCCTTCCAGCCCTTCCAACCCTTCCAGCCCTTCCAGCCCTTCCAACCCTTCCAACCCTTCCAACCTTTCCAACCCTTCCAGCCCTTCCAGCCCTTCCAACCTTTCCAACCCTTCCAACTGTTCCAACCTTTCCAACCCTTCCAGCCCTTCCAGCCCTTCCAATCTTTCCAACCCTTCCAGCCCTTCCAGCCCTTCCAACCTTTCCAACCCTTCCAACCCTTCCAACCCTTCCAACCCTTCCAACCCTTCCAGCCCTTCCAACCCTTCCAACCCTTCCAGCCCTTCCAACCTTTCCAACCCTTCCAACCCTTCCAGCCCTTCCAATCCTTCCAACCCTTCCAACCCTTTGAGTGGCACCAACTAACAATCCCCTGGTTTAACCCAAACTCAATCACAGGACAATTTGCAGTGACCAATCAGCCTACCAACTGGTACAATGTTGGACTGTGGGTGGAAACCAGAGCACCTGGAGGAAACCCATGAAGTCACAGGGTGACCATGTAAAGTCCTTACAGATAGCAATGGAAATTTAACCCAGGTTACTGGTTCAGTAAAGCATTGTGCTAACCACTACAATACCATACCTCTCCATGTGTGTGCATATCAAACTTGTGTGGCTGTGAGATCCTAACATACAACAGAGTACAACACTGTACTCTGGCCCACGATGTTGTGACAAACTTTTCACCTGCTCCAATATCAATCCAAGTTTTCCTCTACAAATAATCCACAGTGTTCTTCCATCCACGTGGTTATCCATGAGTTTCTTAAACATCCCCAATGGATTTGCCTCTATCGCCAGTCTGGCTGTTCATTCCACACACTTCCCACTCTGTGTGTGTAAGAACCAGTTGCAATGGTAGTGTGCCACTATTAAAGCTCATCATGTTGGAGTTCTGAGTTCAATTCCAGCATCCTCTGCAAGCAGTTTGTCCATCCTTCCCATGACCACATAGGTTTCCTCCCACAGACCAAGACACACCGGTTAGTAGGTTGATTTGTCATTTTAAACTGTCCTGTGATTAGGCTGGGGTTAAATTGGTGGGTTGCAGGGTGGCACGACTTATTGGGTTGGGAAGGCCCGTTTCATGCTGCATCTCTAAATAAATAAATAAGACCGACTTTTGATTTTCCTCTCAATCAACCTTAACATCATGTTCTCTCGTATTAGCCATTTTCACTTTGGGAAAAGGTGCTGACTGTATCCTCTATTGATGTCTCTCAGCCTATGTCAAACTAATAGTGATCCTGTTAGTTGGACCACGGGAGACCTGCAGACTGCATCCGTCTGGACCATCCACTCGTGCGGGTGGAGCTCAGAGCAGCTGAGAGATCCAGCTGTTGAATTGTCCTACCCTGGCAGATGTGACCAAGAGTGTCACCCCGTCGCTCAGGCACCAGTGGGAAGCAGAGAGTCGCCAAGAAAATGAGACCCAGGAGGGGTTCCAAGTATATCTACAGCGGCCTGACCCTGGTCATACTGTCTGTCCGGAGACACACCGACTTAACCCCACCCTGAGTCTGGAACTGGACAATGTCCATTGTACCCTTCACTCTCCGAGCCAGTGGGAATACCAGGAGAACACATCCACACCCTGAGGCCCCAAAGCCACTGGTCCTGAAAGTGACCCCCACCCACCCAGATGGTGAAGCATCTGAAGAGCCTGAGGCCACAGCATTGAGACTGGAGGCTGTCCTCATTCACATCTATGGCATAGGGGATCCGTGGACACCCCCCAGCTTACAACTAGATGATGACAGGACCCTTTACACTTGGAGTCACAGATTTACACAGCATGAGTACCTGTCCATGCTTTTTCACCATCCTATCTACCTAATTCACCACTTTCAGGGAGTTCAGTACTTCTACCCCTCGGACTCTGTTCTACAAATCTCCCTGGGCCCTGTCATTTACTCTTGGTTCTGCACTGGTTTAACTTTCCAAAATCTATCACATCGCACTTGCCTCAGTTAAGTTCCACCTGCCATTCCTTGGCCCACTTCCCAAGCTAGTCTTCATCTCATTATAAACTTAGAAAATCCTCACTTACACCACACACTAATTTTGGTGTCATCCACAAACTCACAAATATTTCAACCTATGTTCCCCTGCAAATCATTAACACACGATGAACAACAGGTTACACACGACGCCAACAAGACTGTTTATACCTCTAGACTTGGAAAGAGGGTGCAACGCTGCCTCAGTAGAAAAGGCGAGAAGTTTCATGGTCTGCAGTTAGACATTGAGCACCATCTTCAGACAAGCAGTAATTATCCATATTTACCTAGAGCTGACCCCCAAATACCAACAACTAATCCCTCCCGAAGATAATTACTCTAATTATTGCCCCTGAAGGAATGGAAGGGATTAGTACTTCGTCTCACTGTTGCTGAAGTTCTCTCCATCGGGGAGTCTCTCCATGTTGTGCAGTTTTCCCCTTTCCCTTTAGATGTCGCCACTTAATTTCTACATCAGTCTCTCGTCTCTTCAGAGTTTCAATGTGGTAGATTAAGTTCAGCTGGGTGCGCAGTGACATCAGCGGCGGACTCCAGAATGGAGGTTCCCGGGTTCGAATCCAGTCAGGCTGTTCCCGAGTACGCTTTCCATCCATGCCATGTTGGGTGTTGAGCTCGCAACTTGACCTTGTAAAATAAAGAAAATACTGAGAAATGTCTGTGTGAGGAGTCACGCCTTGTAAGGCGTGAAAATGCCCGACGTTGGCCTCTCAGGCCTGAGTTGACGTCATCATCATCATCAGATTAAGTTCAGGAAAGTCACTCGAGTCAGGGATGTAGTCCCACCAAGGATCAGGATGCTGAATCTAAGGAAGAGGCCCTTCATCCCATCATGTTGCTGCTATGCTGAAAGCTCCACAGATCCTTCCTGTCTTTCTCTGTCCTCTTCCTCCCCATCTCCAGCTTTTCCTCTCTCAGGGGCTTCACACCCTTGTCAGAACATGTTCTCTTCCACATCCGTTCCACTGTTAGACTTCCCAACAGAAGATACAGTTCGGGAAAAGTATTCGGGAGCACGATGAAATTCCATTGAAAAATTCCGGACTCCTAGATTTTCCCCTATCAGCCTATTATGATGCTGCTAGGTTATAAGCTCAAATCCACCAGGTCCTGATTCAATTTGGGCTGTTTCATTGGGAACACCGGGCAGCGGGAACATCCAAGCACCAAATTTGTCATTTGGAGATTGGGCAAATCTCAACGCCACCATCCAAAGATCAGCCAAATCTGTAGCCCATAATGAGGCATTTTAATACACCATGTCAATACCAGCCTCCAGATCAGCAATCCATCCTTCACCCATGCTGAAGATGGTTGCTCTGCCTCTGGTCTCCAGGTGACCAGAGTTTAAATCCTGTCAAGATACTGCATCTCATTGTGACCAGAGTTTGACCTCAGTGGACTTATGATGTCATAGTTTGACCTCTGCCTGAGTGACACTCCTCAACATTACATTTAGAAAAGCCTCGGTCATTTGCTGGGCACAATGATGTAATGAAGGTGAAAGGAATAACCTGTTTCCATGGTGACCTCAGGAGTAGTGGAGGTGGGATTATTCATCCTCCCTCACTCTTGTTTGGGTTGAAGGATATGGGCAGAGAAATGGCAGATGGAGTGTAACTCAGATTGATGTGCGATGTTCCACATCAGTAGGGCAAAGGCAAGGAGGCTGTACATTGTTAAGGACAAGATCCTTAACAGTGTTGATGAACAGAAAGATCTTGGGGTCCAAATTCATAGCTGTATGAAAGTAGCTACACAGGTTGATAAGGTGGCAAAGAAGGCTTAAGGCATGCTTTCCTTTATTAGTCGAGGCAATGAGTTCAAAAGTCAGGAGGTTATGCTGCAGCTTTATAAACTCCATTGAGGCTACACCTGAAGTATTGCATACAGTTCTGGTCACCCCACTGTAGGAAGGATGTTGAGGCTTTGGAGAAGGTGCAGAAGAAGTTTACCTGAATGTACCTGGTGCTCCCCTTCCCCTTTCTTTCTCCCTAGGCCTCCCGTCCCATGATCCTTTCCCTTCTCCAGCTCTGTATCCCTTTTGCCAATCACCTTTCTGGCTCTCAGCTTCACTCCACCCCCTCCGGTCTTCTCCTATCATTTCGCATTTTCCCCTCCCCCTCCTACTTTCAAATCTCTTACTATCTTTCCTTTCAGTTAGTCCTGACGAAGGGTCTCGGCCCGAAACGTCGACAGTGCTTCTCCCTATAGATGCTACCTGGCCTGCTGCGTTCCACCAGCATTTTGTGCGTGTTGTTTGAATTTCCAGCATCTGCAGAATTCCTCGTGTTTACCTGGATGTTGCCTGGTTTAGAGGGCATGTGCTATCACGAGAGGCTGAGTAAACTTGGGTTGCTTTCTCTAGAGCTTCAGAAGCTGAGGGGAGATCTGATTGAGGCTTACACGATTATGAGAGGCTTAGAGTGGACAGACAGTATCTGTTTCCCAGGGCTGAAACATCCAGTGCCAGAGGGCATGCTTTACTCAGAGTGATGGATGCCTGGAGTGCGCTGCATGTTATGGAGGTAGAGTCAAATACATTGAAGGCTTTTAAGAGATAGGCACGTACACAAAATGGAGGATATGGAAATTGTGTAGGTAGGAGATTTGGGTGTTTCTTGATTTACTTTTTAGCTGGTTTGGCACAACATTGTGGGCTGAATGGCCTGTCCCTGTGCTGTACTCTTCTATGCTCTAAAGGACATTCAGTCCTAAAATGGTGCAGGGAAACAAGGAAATGGCTCAGACATTGTACAAAATATTTTTAATTATTCATCCTAATTTAATCTTAAAGAATTAGGAAATAAAATGGAATATTGGAGGGAGAAACATGAATGAATCATGAAAGCGACATTTGCAAAGTCTTCTCTTTAACACTGCCCCACCCCTTGTGGTCCCCTGGAAAGCACTGATGACTTTCTGTGAACACTGTTACAAATGTCATACAACTCGCAGTCATTGCTTCCAAACTTTGCCCTATCCAGGAGCACTGTCCCATTTGTCAGTGTCACATTCCTGTGTACACTTTCACTCATGAGCGAATGTAACATATGAATCTACCTCCTCTATTCCAACGGACAGTTAGCTCCAGACCTTAAGTAATTGAAGTGTAAAACTATATTTCCTTTCATCACTCAATTCCAGCCCTTCCAGGTTTTCCAATCCACACACAGAACCAAAGTCTTTTATCTCTGGAATCATTTCAGTGACATTTTTCTGCTACCATTCTAGACTCAAAGTTTCTTTACTGAAACATTGCCCCAATACAGAAACAGCTCTGGAGTTCTGACAGCCAGGTTTCATCCTGAACTCAGGTGCTCCCTGTTCCCTGTGACCATGTGGAATTTCTCCAGTTCCTCTGAATCGTCACTTCCTGTGGTGAACTACATATACCTGTCTGGACACGCCCCCTGCTGACTGCTCCTGTGGCTCCTCCCACAGACCCCGGTATAAAGGCGATTGAGGTCTGAGCCTGGCCTCTCTGTCTCCAGGATGTAGTATGGTGGTCAACCACTGCTTGTTCCTTCTTCCAGTCAATAAAAGCCGATATCTCGCCTTTATGTCTCAGAGAGAGTTATTGATGGTGCATCACTCCCCAAAGCTGTGATTTTGTGGGTTAATTAACCACTTTAAATTGCTCCTTATTGATGTTGATTCACAGGAAAATGATTTAAGGAGTTATGTGAAAAGGAATAGGTTACAGGGAAATAGATGTGGGATTGAGATCATCTTCGAGCTTTCATGGTCAAGTTCAAAGGAACATACGGCATAGGAGCAAAATAAGGCCAAATGGCCAATTACGTCTGCTCCACCATTCCATCATGGCTGATTTATTATTGCCATCAACCCCGGTCTGCTGCCTTCTCCCCATAATCTTTGACAGCCTTATTAATCAAGAATCTATCCGCCTCCACTTTAAATATACCCAATGACTTGACCTCCACAACCATCTGTAACAATGAATTCCACAGATTTGCCACCCTCTGGCCAAAGTAATTCCTCTTCATCTCTGAGACCTATAGACTTGCCCGGTATCGGAAACATCCTCTCCACAGCCACTCTATCTTTCAATATTGGGTTTCAATGAGATTAGTGGGAGGAGGACAGCAGCTGATTTGTTCTTAGAAACAACACTAGGATTGAGAGCACATCATCAGTTCTGTAGGCTCTCACTGAGGATAATTATTGGAGAGAATGCTTTTCAATTCCTCAGAATGGTGCCATACAGTCACTTACGTCCATTTAAGAGGTCAGGAAGGCTGGTTTAGCATCTTCTCTGAAACTGGATACTTCACTTATGATCTTAGTTCATCAATAATGAATAATGTAAAAACGTAATAATTCCACAACAGCAACAAACCCTGATCTCTACAGTTCAACAACACAATGACCACTTTGCACTGTCTTTTTGTTCTATTTGTTTTCGTTCTTGCTATATTTATGTGTAATACATGCTCATGTGAATGCTGCTTGTCTGATCTTTGTGCCTGTGATGCTGCTACAAGGAAGTTTTTCAATGCACCTGTGCACATGTGTTCTTGTGCAGGTGGCAACAAGCTTACTTCGACTTTGACCTTGGAAGACAGGAAAGACTGCTCTTTACAGGGGTGAAGCTGAGCCACCAGAATTACAAGAAATTGCCACTCAGTGTCTTGAACCTGCTTAATACGCTTATGACTGATATAATTGCAACACCAACTATGCATGCTAGTCTCCCATTGCAATCATTCACCTTTTCACTTAACAATATTCTATCTGTTTCTAAAATTACTCAAATACTTCCTTCTTCTACCATGGAAGAAACAAGTTACCCCATCTCTACTTTTATTTCTAGATCAAAATCAATTCCAGAATCGGGTTTCTTGTCACTGACTTATGCCACAAAATTTGCTGTTTTTGGCAGCAGTACACTACAAAGTCATAAAATTATTATAAATTACAAAAAGCAGGATAATGATGTACTGTTCATAGGTGCACGGTCCATTCTGAAATCTCCCACAATCTTGCGTGATTCTCCCACAAAAGAGCAAACCTTATTTTCACATTCACTCTGTCAAGATCCCTGAGCATTTTAACTGTAAGGGCTGAATAATGAGCACTTACTAACAACATCAACCTGTAGCATCAACACAATCAAGAATATGTATCGGAACTAATAATGAAGGCAGCTCAGGAGCCTGAAGAAAGACACTCAACAATTTAGAAACAGCACTTGTCACAATTGCAATCCTGTTTAGGATTTGTCAATTAGTACAACAGGTTCCTGCCCAACCTGGCTATTGTGCTCCACCCCTTGAACTCATTACAACAGATCAGGAAGAAATGGCAATGGACAATGCAGTGAGAGATGGCTTTCCAAATCACAATGGAAATAGTGACGTCAGACATGGTACTCACTCATTATGATCCACGTTGTCCAGTGTGGAGATCGTTGAGTGTTTCAGCACTCTACAGACTCCGAGGGGATCCCGGGAGGCAGAGGCAGCACGCAGGAGCCTTTTGGCGAGAAAGCTGCAAGACTCCATTTTGCCCATTAAAGCTTCCGTTGTTTGCTGATTAAAACGAAGAGGGAGATTGAAATGCCGGTTGTCTGCCTTTTTATCACTGGCGGATCACTGTACTGCGGAGAGGGACAATGTCGCCCTGCATTTTCTGCGTTTAGGGTATGGACTTGTTTTCACTCTTACGTTTCTTTAGTATTCTGTGTTTTTCACCTGATCTGTCCCATTTTTTGTGAGTGGAGGAGGGGGATTTGGGAGTTGATGTGCTGGTTCCTTTTTTGTGTGGGAGAGGAGGGATTTGGGGGTTGATGATCGTGCTGCTGTTCTTTTCTTTCTTGGGTTCCTTGCTATCTGGAGAAGAAGAATTTCAGAGTTGTACACTTTGGTAATAAATGAACCTTTGAGCCTTTGAAGCTTGCCTGTGATGCCTCATCTTATGGTGCAGTCACGTCACACGTTATGAGTGATGGAAGTGGATACCTCATAGCTTTTGCATCACATTCCCATATTGCTGCAGAGAAGCATGACACACAAATGGACAGACAGTCCTTGAGTCTGCTTTGGGGTGTAAAATATTTCAACCAGGACTTGTATGGGAGAGGGGTCATGCTCGATACTGATCATCAATCACTTGTGTCCATTTTCAATCTACAGAAGGACTTTCCACTAACAGCAGCATGAATGCAGAGTTGGGCTCTGTTTCTTGGAGGACAGTATTGTCAGTTCAAATTCAAGAGGACAACTAATCGTGGAAGGGCTGATGGTTTGTCTGTTTATCCTTGGAAAAGGAAATACCTGAAAAATTTACGAAAAAAGGACACTTCCCTTGACGTATTCTCCCTAATATAAAACAAAAGTTTCCCTATTACAGCAGAGATGATCTAAAGGGAAACCAAAATAGACTCCACATTGTCTCAGGTCTACCTGGCCACCCAAAATGCCTGGAATGTGCAGCAGAGATCCCAGATCTCCCATTCTTATCAGCACCAGGATGAACTTGTCCATGACAGGGATTGCCTTATGTGGGAATTGAGAGCTAAAGTGTTGGAGGAGCGACGGGCCAGTCATCTAGTCATGGTCATAATGAAAGCATTGGCTCAAAGCTTTGTCTGGCAGCCTGGGATTGATCATCAGTACAAGCAGCTTGCCACGCACTGTTTTGGATGCAAATGCATCCAGAAGATGCCAAAAGCATCTTGAAGGAGAAAGAAGAAAGAACAGCAAATTCAGAAATTGGAGGTGCAAAGGGACTTCTGACTCCTTATGCAGGATTTCTTAAAGGTTAGCTTGCAGGTTGAGTCGGTGGTGAGGAAGGCAAATATTTCATTTCCAGAGGACTAGAAGGATGTAATGCTGAGGCTTTATGAGGCATTAGCAAGCCCTTACTTGGAGAATTGTGCGCAGTTTCAGACAGTTTGTCTAAGAAAGGATGTGCTGGCTTTGGAGAGAGTCCAGAGAAGGTTTACAAGAAAAATTCTGGGAATTAACAAGTTAACATATGAGGAGTGTTTGATGGCTCTAGGCTGTATTTGCTGGAGTTTTAAAGATTGAGGGGGCATCTCATTTAAACCTATTGAATGTTAAAAGGCCTAGATAGAGTAGATTTGGAGAGGATATTTTCCTGTAGTAGCGGAGTCTAGGGT
Organism: Hemitrygon akajei; assembly: GCF_048418815.1. Classification (NCBI taxonomy): domain Eukaryota; kingdom Metazoa; phylum Chordata; class Chondrichthyes; order Myliobatiformes; family Dasyatidae; genus Hemitrygon; species Hemitrygon akajei. Next base: position 5,265,718 of record NC_133126.1, on the reverse strand, counting down.
CAGAGGGTGCAGCCTAGGAATACAAGAACATCCCTTTAGAACTGAGTTAAGGAGGCAGCTCTTTAGCCAGATGAAATGAAACTGTGGAATTTGTTTCCACAGGCGGCTATTGGTATATTTAAAGCAAAGGTTGATAAGTTCTCAATGAGTAAAAACATCAAAATTTACGTGGGAAAGGCAGGAGGTAAATCACCCATGATGGAACAGCACTTGATGGGCTGGATGGCCTAATTCTTCTCCTGTGTCTTATAGTCTATTTCTTATTGTAATTTACAGTAATTTTTATGTTGAACTGTACTGCTGCCTTAAAACAACAAATTTCACGACAAATACCAGTGATAATAAACCTGATTTTGATTCTGATCTTGGCTGGCTGCCGAGTCTTTGAACACCGACTAGTCTACCAGCTTAAAGCGCTCATGTAGTAGCTCATCTTCTCCTCAGAGCAGCACTGTATGATGGGATCCTTACGTACCAGCTTCTGTCTGTGTGCAGGGAGTGGTAGGTTCCATGGGGTCCATGAACTCGGTTGGGAAAAAATTTACATCTGTATCTTCAGTAACGTCTAACTGAAATTCAGCATTTCCTTAAGTTATGAACATAGGCAACAAACCACAGTAGTACTAGCAGTACCTATGACTTAGTCACAAAAAGAAATCACAGATATTTTCACTTCACATTACAGTTGCTACAAATATCTCAAAATATTGTTTTTGGCACGCTCATCACTACTTCAAAATTACAGTAGCTATTCAGCCCGCTGCTAGGTTGCATGTGACCACAGTCTTCCTACACTTTTAAACTGAGCTATAGAAACTTTAATTCCATTTGCAACAACATATCTTCACAAATCAGAATTTTCAACACTTGTAATCATTAAAACAAATAATCAAAATTAATTGGATGTCTAACATAACGTGCACATTGCTTTGTCAATGGCCAATCACCATTTTATTGCAACACACACAAATTGCTGGAGGAACTCAGTAGGTCAGGCAGCATCTGTGGAAATGAGTAAATAGTCGATGTTTCAGATCGAGACCTTTTTTTCAGGACCGAAAAGCAAGGGGGAGATGCCAGAATAAAAAGATGGGAGGAGGGGAAAGGAACATGCTAGAAGGTGATAGGTGAATCCAGTTGGGTGGGAAAGGTAAAGGGCTGGAGAGGAAGGAATCTGATTAGGTGAGGAGAATAGAACAGAGGAGAAAGGGATGGAAGAGGGGACCCCGGGGGAAGTGATAGGTAGGTAAGATGCCAGAGTGGGAAATAGAAGAAGAGGGCTGGGGAAGGTAATTCTTTTTTAACAGATGGAGAAATCAATTACCATGCAATCAGGCTGGAAGCTACCCAGATGGAATATAAGGTGTTGTTTCTACACCATGAGGGCAACCTCAATTCCAGCATCTGCAGACTTTCTCATGTTTAGACCCACAGTTTAATGTTCTTATTCAAACTAAGCAACAACAGCCTTCATTCTGATACATCTTTAAAAAGTGAAATTTAATTTTAACTTGCCTATATTTTAAATGTATAGATTTGTTAATTCATGCATTAATAAACATAGAACATAGAACATGGAATAGTACAGCACATTACAGGCCCTTCGGCCCACAATGTTGTGCTGACCCTCAAACCCTGCCTCCCATATAACCCCCCACCTTAAATTCCTCCATATACCTGTCTAGTAGTCTCTTAAACTTCACTAGTGTATCTGCCTCTACCACTGACTCAGGCAGTGCATTCCACGCACCAACCACTCTCTGAGTGAAAAACCTTTCTCTAATATCCCCTTTGAACTTCTCTCCCCGTACCTTAAAACCACGTCCTCTTGTACTGAGCAGTGGTGCCCTGGGGAAGAGGCGCTGGCTGTCCACTCTGTCTATTCCTCTTAATATCTTGTACGCCTCTATCATGTCTCCTCTCATCCTCCTTCTCTCCAAAGAGTAAAGCCCTAGCTCCTAGTAAAGCTCTAGTAAAGAAGCAAATAAATTACTCATTGGTTCATTCATTATGAGCCGTGTCATCTGACATTGGCAATCACAGTCTTTCATCTGTCTTCATTCTGAGAAGTTCGAAAAAGCTCTTCAAAATTTCCACCTGCCCATTCCTTGATGTAATCATGAATATCATGCACTGTCGATCGCGACTTTTTCGTCCATCAGTTTTTCCTGTCACTGCGAGGTAGATGATCTTTTCTTTCCTCAGTACAGTTTTTCAGTATAGTATCTCATTATTGTATCACTATTTCATTTCTTTCATTTCTTTGCTACCTGTCATTGGTTGCTTTTGTATTTTATTTTATATATTTCAATACATTACTCTGAGAAGGTGTCCATAGGCTTCACTGGACTGCTAAAGGGGTCCATGGCATAACAAAGATTAAAACCCCGGTGCAGATTGAAAGAAATGAGTCGATGAAATCAAGTCGTGCCTTTTGCAACAAGTTGTGCAGGGGTGCCTGTGATATCCAATACTGGCAGTCAACTTCTGGATGGGATGAGGCTTCCAGAATTCCTTTAGAAAATGGCTGCTGTCCATTATTAAGCATGACCTGGTGTCTAAAGATGCACCTAATGCCCAATGGAAGTGCTGATGTAGCTTGAGGTTACACCATAGGAGTAGTACTTTGCAGAGGGAGAAAGACAAAACTCAGCAGTGGAAATGTCATCCATCACCCAAGCCTTCCAACTTGATGTCCAGAAGACAGGCGAATGACAGGAGAAACCTTTTCATCTGGTCTTGTAGAACGGTGCACATGCAGGGGCTTCAATTTACAACTTGCTGAAGCATTGCTACACAGCAGGAAGCAAGGCAGTTATTTGACAGCTTTGAACTTTGATATTTCCTTCTCCTTTCTTGATAAAATAAGGCAAATGCACCATAAGACCATCAGACATAGGATCAAATTAGGCCATTCAGCCCATCTATTCAGCTCCACCATTCCATCATGGCTGATTTATTATCCCTCTCTACCTCCTTCTCCTCATAACCTTTAACACTCCAACTAATCAAGAACCAATCAATCTCTGTTTTAAATGTTCTGAATAACTTGGTCTCTACAGCCACCTATGGCAATGAACTCCACAGATTCACTATCTTATGTTTAATGGAATTCCTCCTCATCTCTGTTCTAAATGGACATCCTATATTCGGAGGCTGTGTCCTCTTGTCCTAGACTCCTCCACTATAGGAAACATCCTCTCTACGTCCACTCTATCTGGACCTTTCAATATTCACAAGTTTTCAGTGAGATCTCGCCCATTCTTCTAAACTGCAGTGAGTACAGGCCCAGAGCCATCAAGCACTCCACATGCATTATCATTTTTTTCATTTTGAACCTCATCTGCTGTTCCTCAATGTCCAGTTTTAATTTGAATTGACTTTCTTCCATATTGACTTTCACGCTCTCCCCTTGACCATCAACATTTTATAATTCCACAGAGTTAGGAAATATGCTTTTGGGTCCAGAGTCCAAATTATTCATGTAAATGGAAAGCAGCAGTGGTCCTTCCCTGATTCTTGTGGACTTTCTGAGGTGCTTCACTTCATACTCCCTTGTCCATTTGTCCCTCCCCACTGATTTCCCTTCTGGCACTCGTCGTTGCAAGAGGTACAAGTGCTACACCTGGCCCTACACCTCCTCCCTCACTACCACTCAGGGCCCAAAACGGTCCTTCCAGGTGAGATGACAGTTCACCTGTGAGTCTGTTGGGGTCATTTACTGTGTCCGGATATCCCAGTGTGGCTTCCTGGATATTGGTGAGACCTGACGTAGATTGGGAGACTGCTTTGCCGAGCATCTACAGTCCGTCTGCCAGAAAATGTAAGATCTCCCTGTGGTCACCATTTTTAATTCTACTTCCCATCCCCATTCCCACATGGTAGTCCATGGCCTCCTCTACTGTCATGATGAGGGAACACTTAGGTTGGAGGAACCATACCTTATATTCCTTCTGGGTAGCCTCCAACATAATGGCATGAACATCAATTTCTCAAACTTTCAGTAATGCCTCCCCCCTTTCACCATTTCCCATCCCCTTTTCCCTCTTACACTTTATCTCCTTGTCCACCCATTGCCTCCTTCTGGTGATACTCCCCTCCCCCCCCCATTTCTTTCTTCCATGGCCTTCTGTCTCTTTCATCAATCAAGCTCGTTATTTCATCCCTCCTCCTCCAGGTTTCCCCTGTCACCTGGTGTTTCTCTCTCCCCTCCCCCCACCTTTTAAATCTACTCCTCAGCTTTTTTTTCTCCAGTCCTGCCAAAGGGTCTCGGGCCGAAATGTCAACTCTAATATTTCCATAGATGCTGCCTGTCGAGTTCCTCCAGCATTTTGTGTGTGTTGCTCGGATTTCCAGCACCTGCAACTTTCTCTTGTTTCACTTCATACTTCTCGGATTGAATGCCATCTCCCATCATCCTGGGATGAATGCACACTGATCCATTTTCCAGTGGCTTTGTAGCTAAACAGCATGGCCGTACAACATCGAACATACACAACACTGTGGGTGTTACGCTGCGTAGCATCCACACCAAGATTTCCTCAAGCAATAAGGCCCATCCACACCTCCGTACACTAACCCACCCCTCCACAACCCCCCACCACCACTGCTTTATCATTTCCTGTCAGTCACCTTATGTTCAGACACGCCTATGCCTAATGTCACTTTACGCAGATACACTCAATCAAAGTGTATAAGCTCTCTTATGTGTTTTTTTATTATTGTGTTCTTGCTCCTAATGTGATTTTTTGTGTTACTTCAGATGTTAAGCAACAATTATTTTGTTCTCCTTTTCACAAGTACAGGAAATGACTCTAAACAATCTTGAACCCTGAATCTGTTCAATAAGTGAGCAATATATGAGCAAGTGTTTCATGTGGTACAGCATTGCTGCAACAGCCTCTGTTCTTTCTTTTGATTATTTCATTTTTGTTTGAGGGTTTCATCAACAACGTTTATTGTTGACTGATGAATGTCCCTGAATAGAGTCACCTATTTCCTGCACCACTGTTGGACCTAAGTCACGTAGAGGGTAAATCAAGAGTGGATGATTGATTACTTTAAACATTCAAAACCACAGCAGCCATGTGATTAAAATGAACTCAGTTGTTCTAGAGCTTTCGCTCGACAAATAAAGTACAGAAAAATGCTGGAAAGATTTAGCAGTCAGTCAGCATCTACAGACAGAGAATTCTGTGCTTCAGGTCAAAGACACTTCATTGGAATTCAAATACTGTTTTCTCTTTTTATTTTGGATTTTTTTTTCATTTTTATTACCAGTTTAGTTTTGTGTTCATTGAGAAGAAGATGAGAGACGTTGAGGGAACAGTAAAGAGTCAATGTGAATAATAACGGAGAAATAAAAGAAGATCAGACATAAAATTGATGAGCCACAAGGCCACATTACTCATGGTAAGAAATATCTTTGTTTCAAGAAATATATTGTAAGAAATATTCTCTGAACAGTTTTCCAACATTTTCTACTTTTACGTGATATTTCTAATATCTTCAGTCAGTTTTTGCTTTTAGGCAGAAATATATCTTCTCTACACATTCAACGTTTCAGGAACAACTTCTTCCCCTCTGCCATCCAATTTCTGAATGGATATTGAACTCATGAAACTACCTCACTACTATTTCATTTCTAATTTTGCACTACCTATTTAATTTAACTTTTAATATTATTTATATACACACCTACTGTAATTCAGTAAGGGGAAGTAGCTGTTCCTGAAACATTTTTTTCTATTATGTATTGTATCATACTGTTGCTGCAAAGTTAACAAGTTTGGGTCAAATTTGACCCATTTGACATTTGACAGCAGTAAAAACACCCTAAATGCCTTTTTTTTTGCTGAAATTTGACGACTTTTCCTAAAGAGACCCAAAATAAGCAAAAATGAAAATATTTAAAACTTTTATACTTTTGTACAGGTGCTACAAATTTTTGTACATTGAGGTTGTTCGGGGTCAAATTTGACCCGTATCTATTGAAATGGATTTTGGATCTCTGAAACATTAATTAAGGATTAGTCACCCATTTATTAATGTCAGAGAGGCTATTTATACATTCTAAATAGATCTGTGGTTCAAAATTTGGTATAGACACTTGTTATGAGGGGATTCTTGGGCCGGGTCAAAATCGACCCGGAACATACTGTGAAGGTATAGAATATGAACAGTATGTAAGGGTTAAGGAAAGGAACCAGAGAGTCAAGTGAACAACAGCACATAATAGTTACCATTTACACATTCACAGCTCATAAAAAATGAATCTCATCTGAATTTTAATTGTTAACTTGGCCAACAAGAACGCAGGCTTATAATTAGCCAATGCATTAGAAAACAAAGAATGTAATCTGGATTTTAAAATGAAAGGCTATTGAAGCAAAGCCCAGCAGGTATTTATCACAGTGGATTCCACATGTTCTGCATTGTTTCTGTTTATTCCTTACCTGATTTCTCTTCTTGTTTCAGTATGTTCTTCTGAGAGGGTAGGAACATCAGTCGGCGGTTCCATGATTGGTGGCTGAGTGAGATAAGCAGCTTTCATTTTCTGTCCCTTGAGGTGTCACAGTCTGACACCACACGGTGCTCCGGCCTGTGAAACGGCCAAGAGCTGACAAAACTCCTGGCAGCTGTGGCAGGTAAACGTGTGTGAAAGGATACTCTGGGATTTCAATTCTCTTCACAACTGTTCATCTATATGACTTATCCAGCTTATTTTCTCATTGTATTTTTTTTTTCAGAACTGGTAAATCTAATACCATAAAAAGGAATAAACTGTTTGCGTTTCAGAAGTGTTCAAAGGCTCAGTCCTACATATTGGGTTAATTTTCATGGTAATATATTTAAATGTAGAAGTTCAAATGTTAAGCAAAAATTCCCCTGCCTCTATCTGGCTTTTTCAAATTTGAAAAAGCTTCAGTGTTGTGAATCTATGGCAGTTTATTATCAGTATCAGTAGTAAGAGCATAAAATCATAAGATATACGAGCAGACTAGGCCATTTGGCCCATCGAATCTGCTCCGTCATTCAATCATGGGCTGATCCAATTCTTCTAGTCATCCCCACTCCCCTGCCTTCTCCCCATACCCTTTGATGCCCTAGCTAATCAAGAACCTATCTCTCTCTGCCTTAAATGCACCCAACGACTTGGCCTCCACAGCCTCTCGTGGCAACAAATTCCACAGATTTACCAGCATCTGACTGAAGTAATTTCTCCGCATCTCTGTTCTAAATGGACGTCCTTCAATCCTGAAGCTGTGCCCTCTTGTCCTAGACTCCCCTACCATGGGAAATGACCTTGCCATATCTAATCTGTTCAGTCCTTTTAACATTTGGAATGTTTCTATAAGATCCCCCCTCATTCTCCTGAACTCCAGGGAATACAGCCCAAGAGCTGCCAGACATTCCTCATGCGGTAACCCTTTCATTCCTGGAATCATTCTTGTGAATCTTCTCTGAACCCTCTCCGATGTCAGTGTATCTTTTCTAAAATAAGGAGCCCAAAACTGCACACAATACTCCAATTCTGGTTTCACAAGTGCTTTATAGAGCCTCAACATCACATTCCTGCTCTTATATTCTATACCTCTAGAAATGAATGCCAACATTGCATTAGCCTTCTTCACCACTGACTCAACCTGGAGGTTAGCCTTTAGGGTGTCCTGCACAAGGACTGCCAAGTGCCTTTGCATCTCTGCATTTTGAATTCTCTCCCCATCTAAATAATAGTCTGCCCGTTCATTTCTTCCACCAAAGTGCATGATCATACACTTTCCAACATTGTATTTCATTTGCCACTTCTTTGTCCCTTCCCCTAAACTATCTAAGTCTCTCTGCAAGCATTCAAATATAACACTTTCAGTCCAGTGTTTGTTGCTTTCTGTTTTAACTGCGTCACATCTCTATTGCCCTGTAACTCATCCCATTGGCTGTGATTATGCCTCATTTCCTGCCTGGCTTTTCTATCGTCTCTGGTGCACGCTGTCTTTGTTTTATTTCTGTTTCCCCTCCCTCAGTCCTATCACTCTGGTTCCCATCCCCCTACCAGATTAGTTTAAACCCTCCTTAATAGCTCTATTAAACCTGCCTGCTAGGATACAGGACTCCTTTGGGTTCAGGTGTAACCCGTCCTTTTTGTACAGGTCGTACCACCCCCAGAAGAGGCCTCAAAGATCCAGGAACCTAAAGCTTTGCCCCCTACACCAGTTTTTCAGCTGCACATTAATATGCCTGAATATACTATTCCTGCACTCGTTAGCACGTGGCACAGGCAGAAATCCTGAGATTACTACCCTGGAGGTCCTGCTTTTCAGCTTCCTACCCAACTCCCTGAATTCTCTCTTCAGGACCTCCTCCCTTTTCTACCTATGACATTGGTACCAACATGTACCAAGACTTCTGGCTGTTCATCCTCTCCCTTCAGAATACTCTGCACCCAATCCGAGACACCCCGTACCCTGGCACCTGGGAGGCAACACACCATGTGGGTATCTCTATCAGGCTGACAGAACCTCCTGTCTGTTCCCCTCACTATGGAATCCCCTATGACTACCGCCTTCCTCATATTGTTCTCTCCCTCTTGCAGCATGGACCCGTGCTCAGTGCCAGAGACCCGATCGCTGTGGTCATCCTCTAGTAGAATTAAATAATATTAATATTAATATAAGTAGCATTATATCACACAAAATTTTGGGGCACAGTGGCAGCATAGCGGTTAGTGTAATGCTATTATACCTCCGGCCATTCTGGAGTTGTAAGTTCAATTCTGACAGCGTTCTGTAAGGAGTTTGTATGTTCCTTCCATCGTCTGGGTTTCCTCCAGGTTTCTGCTATGGTCCAAAAACATACAAGTTGGTAGATGAGTTGGTCAACGTAAGTTGTCCTGACACCAGGCTAGGTTTAAGTAGGCTGGTTGCTGGGTGGTGCGGCTCGTTGGGCCAGAAGGGCATTTCCCATGCTGTATCTCTGAATAAATACATAATTTTAATTTGCTTGCTTTAATCTCTAAAATATAGCCAGTAAAATTTCAGAGGATAGGCACTAAAATACCATTTCTCCAGATAAAATCTAAAAGCAAAACAAGTTGCAAAAGCTGTCGGTGGTCTTGGTCCAGAGTACATCACAGAACTGTTTCTTTTTCCAGTCGTGCTCGAGCTCTCAGGTTTTCTTCCACTGGCCTCAAGTTAAACAAACTTCCTCAGTAGATAATTAGTAGGCCACTTTTCTGAACTACGCTCCAAAACTGTGGAACTCGGTACTATAAGGGATGTAGACTCAGTTGACACTTCCAAACACCAGCTCAAAACTTACTTATTTAACTGACATCTTTACATCTTATTTACATGTTTGTACTTTATCCCATTGTAAGCACGTTGAACTACATCGTCTGTATGAAAAGTGTTATATAAGTAAATTATTATCATTATTATTATTATTATTACTTTTATTTTTTTCTCAGCTCAAGATGGTAAAACCTGAGGCACAGGCATAGCCAAGCACACTAATTTTTCAATAGCTAGGAACTTTCAGACTAATCTAGTGGTGTTTAGTATTGTGGCTTCCAGGAGATTTACATCGATATTTCTGTGTAGGCCGAATTGTTTAATGCTATTGTGTAGTGACTTTGGGTTGATACCAGTTGTAGAAATTACTATCAAGACAAAGTATACCCTGTTCATGCTCCATAGTCTTTCAATGTCCCCTTTTAATTTTCTGGTGTTTATCGCTTACTGATTTCTGTAGGCTATGGGTGATTGGCTCTGTATCACTTTCGCCAATCACCTTTCCAGCTCTTAGGTTCATCCCACCCCCTCCGGTCTTCTCCTAACATTTTGCATTTCCCCCTCCGTCCACTACTTTCAAATCTCTTACTATCTTTCCTTTCAGTTAGTCCTGTTGAAGGGTCTCGGCCTGAAACGTCGACAGTGCTTCTCCCTATAGATGCTGCCTGGCCTGCTGTGTTCCACCAGCTTTTTCTGTGTGTTGTCAGACTTGTATGGCTTCTTTTCTGAGTTTGTATTTTAAAGATTTTGGTGAATGATGTTTGTCACTTCATTGCGCCTATGTAATAAATCAGATTGTATTTAATTGCTGCAGGATTCAGTAACTGAATTGCTTCTGGTTCCACTTGGCATTTTCTGCATTTATCATCTTGAATTGTTTGGTCTTTTATTATGTATTTTTGATCATTTTCTGTATAATCCACCTGGTTTAGCACAGCCACAAGGAACCCTTCTGTTTCTGGGAAAAGGTCTTCAACTCTGAGCCAGGCATTCAACGCTTCCTTGTCGAAATCTATTCTGCTCGGATCACAGGGATGTCTTCCATGAAGGGTCAAGCTCTTTCATTGGTTAACGTTTTCTTCCACAGTGATAATTTATTCATTGTTCTGGGCTGTGCTTCCATTAAGTTTAGTGGTGTGTACATCTTATCAGAAATGCATGTGCTTGCGTGGAGTGCTGAATCCCGTTTTCATTGATGAAAATACTGTACATCTTTAGAAATTTTATTTGATGGTTGTGTAGATTCTTAATGTCTGTTATTCCTCTTCCTCATTCTGTCCTAGGAAGTGTAAATCTAAGTGTATTAGAGTGCACTTAATGTTTTCTAAAATTTGTCATTTCTATTCTGGATTTTCTTCGTAAATTTTCCAGATTGATTTCAGAGCAAGATATTCAGTAAAAAAAAATTACATTAGTACAGATATAGCAAAAGTGTTTGAAACACTCTGGTTCCATTGGTTGTGTATGTCTAGGGAAGACAATCTCTGGCCCTGCCAAATGTGTGAGATTGAGGTGCGAGCCCACCCCAAAACCCCCAGTTTGTGCAGATGCTGTGTGATTTGTTGCCCTGTTACAAAAATGTACCACAAAATAACAGATAGTACACCATATACAATTTTTAAAAATCAGCTTTATAATTCTTAATTTGATTAAAAGGTTAAAAATGCAAAACAAAAGAGGAGGGCGCATTTTAATGGAACAGTCTAACGTGCACAAGTTGGAGCTCATGGCTCCCCTTCACTGATCCTCCTTCCATCTCACCCTTGGGCTTCGCCAAATCACAGCCCCACTCTGGGTCAAATCCTACAACCTCTTCCCTCCAGTACCATCTCCTCAACAAAAAACCCAAGCCTAACCTTAGTGTCCTTCACCAGAGAAACCTCCCCTTAATCCTTAATCCTAATAGGATGGCACAAAATTCTCCTTTCTCTTATCTTCAACAGTAACCCAAACAAGCAGCTTGCACAGAATCAAACACAGAACAGCATAACGGTGGAAAAAAACATGAACCAGGGCGTTATATGTTTAATGCCTTTGATATATTTTTACTGTTGAGCTCCGTTTGGCAGATTTTACTAAGCTTTGAAGTAAATTCTGTTTAAAGTTTCCTCTTTCTCACACTATGATCTATTTCCTTTGCTTGTTGATATCCCGGATACTGAAATGTTCCATTTCCATCCATCGGTATTACACCCTGCTGCTCTGTTTTGTATTCCACTAGCTCCATTGCACTTTTCTTTATGTTTAATGTTCTGAACTTATCTAGTCCAAAGTTCATGCCTATATCTTTCAAAGATAGTTCTATTATTTTAATTAATTGCTTTAGCTTTTATGATGAAGGAGCATATAACTTCAAATAGTCCATGTGTAGGTGGGACTGTACTTGCTGGAATTCAAAAGAATGAAGGAGATCTTCTAAAAGCATGTAAAATTATGAAAGGAGTAGATAAGATAGAGGCAGGAAAGTTGTCTCCACTGGTGATTGAGACTAGAACTAGGGGACATAGTCTTGAGATTCCGGAGAGTAGATTCAGGACAGAGATGAGGAGGAACTGCTTTGCCCAGAGAGTAGAGAATCTGTGGAATTCTCTGAACAATGAAACAATGGAGACTACCTCAGTAAATATATTTAAGACAAGGTTGGATAGATCTTTGCATAGTAAGGGAATTAAGGATTATGGGGAAAAGGCAGGTAGGTGGAGATGAGTCCATGGCTAGATCAACCATGAACTTATTGAATGGTGGAGCAGGCTCGATGGGCCAGATGGCCTACTCTTGCTCTTATGTTCTTATGTTCTCATGTGTCAAGAGATAATTAATTTTGTTGTTTCTGACTTGATATCCAATTTCCGCCCTTTTCAGTAAATTAGAGAGTAGGCTTAAAGCTAGACAAAACCATAGTGGGCTCAGAGAGAAATGGAAAATACACTGGCTTATTTTGATGGTAGTGGTTGTTCTATTTGGTTGTTAATAGACCGGGTGACTCCAGTGCAACTGTATGCTTTATCAGATGTTGTGGTCATTTCAGAGTACCGGGTGTAGTTGATATATATTAGAGACTTCTACTAACCATGAATGTGGGACAGAATTAAATGCTTTTTGGTGGTCAATAACATGTGAATGATTATTATTATATTAGCAGTAGTAGTAAAACACATCTATTTTCTTTGTTTTTCACACTTAACAGAGGAAACTAGTTGATGTTAAATAGAATTGCATAAATATTTTTGAATGTTAAATGACATGTCAGACTGAAACTTGAGTGGCTGAGAGAATATCATTTTAATCCCTAATTAATTAATATCTCAGAGATGTTATATAATATATTATCCATGACATGGAGAATAAATTGTGCAAAGAGAAAAAGAATTTTTATTTCTATTGTGCCTTTTACTCTCTCAAGAGTGCTTCACAGTCATTGAGTTTTTATTTGAAGTGTAGGCAGAGCTTTTTCATTTGCAAATAATTGCAGTATTTCACTGATTATTCTATTATGCTTAAAATCTGCTAGTTCTAATATTGTGAATGATACTATGTTAATCGACATGGCATGTGCAGTGACATTTCATTCTTCTTCACAAGATTTGGATCCCATATTGATTTTAATTCTTACTGGTGCCTGCATTCAGACAGGGAGCGCTAAGTAGACATCACTTGTCAGTTGGGAAAAGAGCAATCGTAAATATAACTCCACAGCTGAAGAGCTTTTGGAAAAAATCACTTAAAAATATACCTCAGTAAAGTGACATTAAATTACTATTGCACCCATTCAGTAAGCGCTTTTTATTATTAATTATTTTCAGCAATACAACCCTTCCAATGCTTCAAACCAAGTTGCCCAGAAAATCCCTAAATTAAATCTAACCTCATCACAGGATAATTTACAATGACAATTTACAATTCACCTACCCAGTATGACTTCAGACTGTGACAGAAAACCAGAGCGCCATGGAAAACTTGTGCATTTCGTAAGGAGGGTCTTCACTGACTCCTTACAGAGACCATTGGAATTCAATTCTGTCTCCAGCTGTAATAGTGTCATACTAACACTACACTGTCGTAACACCCAAGATTCAGGCATTGAGATTGGTACAAAAGATGAGGAACTGTTATACTGATGATAAGGGAGAACACATCAGCAGTACAAAGGGAGGATATCCTGGGAGAAGCTGCCCAGTGAGATTATGTATATGGAACTAAGAAAAGGGTCAATCACGTTGAAGAAAGAAACATAGAAAACATACAAGCCCTTTGGCCCACAATGCTGTGCTGAACATACACTTACTTTAGAAATTACCTAGGGTTACCCACAGCCTTCTATTTTTCTAGGCTCCATGTACCTATCCAGGAATCTCTTAAAAGACCCTATCATACCTACTTCATAAGAACATAAGAAGTAGGAGCAGGAGTAGGCCATCCGGCCCATCGCACCTGCCCCGCCATTCAAAAAACCATGGCTGATCTGTCCGTAAACTTAGCTCCATCTACCTGCCTTTTCCCCATAACCTTTAATTCCCTTACTATGTAAAAATCTATCTAACTGTATCTTAAATATATTTAGTGAAGAAGCCTCAACTGCTTCCCTGGGCAGAGAATTTCACAGATTCATCACTCTCTGGGAAAAACAGTTTCTCCTCATTTCTGTCCTAAGTCTTCTCCCCTGAATCTTGAAGCAATGTCCCCGAGTTCTATTCTCACCTACCAATGGAAACAACTTTCCTATTTCTATCTTCCAAGCACCTTCAAACTGTGCCCTCTCATGCTATCCATTTCAGCCCTGGGAAAAAGCCTCTGACTATCCACATGATCAATGCCTCTCATCATCTTATACACCTCTATCAGGTCACCTCTCATCCTCCACCACTCCAAGGAGAAAAGGCTGAGTTCACTCAACTTATTCTCATAAGGTATGCTCCCCAATCAAGGCAACATCCTTGTACATCTCCTCTGCACCCTTTCTATAGTTTCGACATCCTTCATGTAGTGAGATGACCAGAATTGAGCACAGTACTCCATGTGGGGTCTGACCAGGGTCCTAGATAGTGATAACATTTCCTCTCGGCTCCTAAAATCAATCCCATGGTTGATGAAGGCCAATGCACCGTACGCCTTCTTAACCACACAGTCAACCTGTGCAGCAGCTTTGAGTGTCCTATGGACTCAGACCCCAAGATCCCTCTGATCCTCCACACTGCCATGAGTCTTACCATTAAACTATATTCTGCTATCATATTTGACCTACAAAAATGAACCACCTCACACTTATCTGTGTTGAACTCCATCTGCCACTTCTCAGCCAAGTTTTGCATCCTAATAATGTCCTGCTGTAACCTTTGACAGCCCTCCACACTATCCACAACACCTCCAACCTTAGTGTCATCAGCAAATTTACTAACCCATCCCTCCACTTCTTCATCCAGATCATTTATAAAAATTATGAAGAGTAAGGGTCCCAGAACAGATCCCTGAGGCACACCACTGGTCACTGACCTCCATGCAGAATTTGACCCATCTACAACCACTCTTTGCCTTCTGTGGGCAAGCCAGTTCTGGATCCACAAAACAATGTCCCCTTGGATCCCATGCCTCTTCACTTTCTCAATAAGCCTTGATGTGGTACCTTATCAAATGCCTTGCTGAAATCCATATACACTACATCTACTGCTCTACCTTCATCAATGTGTTTAGTTAAATCCTCAAAAAATTCAATCAGGCTCAGAAGACATGACCTGCCCTTGACAAATTCATGCTGACTATTCCTAATCATATTGTACCTCTCCAAATGTTCATAAATCCTGCCTCTCAGGATCTTCTCCATCAACTTACCAACCACTGAAGTTAGACTCACTGCTCTATAATTTCCTGGGCTATCTCTCTTCCCTTACTTGAATAAGGGAACAATATCTGATAGATAGATAGATAGATACTTTATTCATCCCCATGGGGAAATTCAACTTTTTTCCAATGTCCCATACACTTGTTGTAGCAAAACTAATTACATACAATACTTAACTCAGTAAAAAATATGATATGCATCTAAATCACTATCTCAAAAAGCATTAATAATAGCTTTTAAAAAGTTCTTAAGTCCTGGCGGTAGAATTGTAAAGCCTAATGGCATTGGGGAGTATTGACCTCTTCATCCTGTCTGAGGAGCATTGCATCGATAGTAACCTGTCGCTGAAACTGCTTCTCTGTCTCTGGATGGTGCTATGTAGAGGATGTTCAGAGTTATCCATAATTGACCGCAACTCTTCAATCCTCCAGAACCTCTTCCATCCCTATTGATGATGCAAAGATCATCGCCAGATGCTCAGCAATCTCCTCCCTCGCCTCCCACAGTAGCCTGGGGTACATCTCATCTGGTTCCAGAGACTTATCCAACTTGTTGCTTTCCAAAAGCTCCAGCACATCTTCTTTCTTAATGTCTATATGCTCAAGCTTTTCAATCCGCTGAAAGTCATCCCTACGATCACCAAGATCCTTTGTTGTAGTGAATAATGAAGCAAAGTATTCATTAAGTATCTCTGCTATCTCCTCTGGGTCCATATACACTTTTCCACTGTCATACTTGATTGGTCATATTCTCTCACGTCTTATCCTCTTGCTCTTCACAAACTTGTGGAATGCCTTGGGGTTTTCCTTAATCCTGCTCACCAAGGCCTTCCCTTTGCCCCTTCCGGCTCACCCAATTTCATTCTTAAACTCCTTCCTAATAGCCTTCTAATCTAGATCTCTATCATTACCTAGTTTTTTGAACCTTTCGTAAGCTTTTCTTTCCTTCTTGGCTAGATTTTCTACAGCCTTTGTACACCATGGTTCCTGTACTCTACCATCCTTTCCCTGTCTCATTGGAAAGTACCTATACAAGACACCATGCAAATATCCCCTGAATATTTGCCACATTTCTGCCCTACATTTCCTTGAGAACATCTGTTTCCAATTTACGCTTTCAAGTTCCTGCCTGATAGCTTCATATTTCCCCTTACTCTTATTAAACACTTTCCTAACATGTCTGTTCCTATTCCTCTCCAATGCTATGGTAAAGGAGATAGAGTTGTGATCACTGTCTCTAAAATGCTCTCCCACTGAGAGATCTGACACCTGACCAGGTTCATTTCCCAATACCAGATCAAGTTATTCAGCATCCCTCCAATAGTTAATAAGTATTAGAAGAACAGCTATGTAGACAAATTGATTGCTTTGTTGCAAAATTTGCAAATGATAAGAAGATAGGTGAAGGGGCAGATAGATTTGAAGAAACAGAGAGGCTACGGAAGGACTTAGACAATTAGGGGAATGGTCAGTGACAGTGCTGGGAAGTATACGGTCATTCATTTTGGTAGAAGAAATGAAAGGATAAACTATTTTCTAAATAGAGAGAAAAATCAAAATTCTGAGGCACAAAGGGACTTGGGAGTCCTCATGTAGGATTTTCTAAATGCTAATTTGTGAGTTGATTCAGTGCTGATGAAGACAAATGTGATGTTTGCATTAATTTTGAGAGGGCTAGAATGTAAAAGCAAGAATATAATGATGAGGCTTTATAAAGAATTGGGAGGCCTCATTGGAGTATTGTGAGTGGTTTTGGGTCTTTGATCTTTAAAAGGATTTGCTGAAACTAGAGAGGATTCAAAGGAGGTTCATGAAAATGATTCCAGGATTTTATGGGTTGTCATATGAAGAGTGTTTGAAGGCTCTGGACTTGCATTCCCTGGAATTCAGAAGAATGAGGATGACCTTATTGAAACCTATTGAATGGTGAAAGGCCTTGATAGAGTGGATGTTTCCTATGGTGGGAGAGTTTAGGACCATAGGACACAGCCTCAGAATAGAGGGATGTCCTTTTAGAATGGAAATGAGGAGGAATTTATTTAGCCAGAGTGCGGCTGTAGAGGCCAAGTCACTGTGTATACTTAAGGCAGAGATTGATAGATTCTTGTAGGTCAGAGCATGAAGAGATAAGGTGAGAGGGTAAATGGATCAGCCATGATGAAATGGCGGAGCAGTCTCAATGCGCAAAATTGCTTAATTCTGCTCCTATATGTATAGTCTTATGGTAACATATTTGGGCAAAAGACAGTATCACAATAAGAGAATGCTTATCTACTGGCTGAATATTGATGGTGGAACACTGCACAGCCTACACTCATAGAGCCTCTTTGCCATCTCTAACTTGTCTCCACCTTTCAAGATTCAAGATGTCATTCCCAGTATACAGATGTAAAGATGCACAAAATAATTCTCACTCCAAATCTGACACAGCACAAATAAACTACAAGATAATGAATAAAATCATAAACAGAAGGGATTCTGCAAATGCTGGAAATTCAGAGCAACACATGCAAAATGTTGGAACACTTAGCAGGTCAGGCAGCTTCTATGGAAAAGAGTACAGTCCACGTTTTGGGCTGAGACCCTTCATCGGGACCATTGGGTATTTCCCCTTTTCATAATGAGTTCCTGCAGCAGATTGTGTGTGTGCTTTGGATTTCCAGCATCTGCAGATTTTCTCATCTATGTGTCTAAGACTTTTGCACAGTACTGTATAAATAGACTGATTGTATATCCATGAGGTGGTGGTAGGCACAGGAATGTCTCCCATTATCATGGAAATGCAAGTTTATTTCCAGCAGGAATAAAATCAGGAAAAAAAAGCCAGATGCACGGTTCAGGTGAGAGTTAAAATTTCAGCTCAGTTACCTGTCACCTAAATCCCAGAGTGATCCCAATTAGCAGTCAGCAAAAATATAAATATGACAGAAATCTGACAAAAGCTGTAAAATCTGAGGTAGTCAGCAGATGTTGCGAGAAATAGAAGCAATTTCCAGCATTTTTGGTTTTAACCCACTGTTGAAATCAAGATATATTAGTTTTTCTTCTATTATTAAAAAAGAATCACTTTACTATCAAGGTATGACTTTTGCCAGATATATAATTCATGATTCAAGATAGCTTAATGTCATTTCCAGTACACAAGTGTAAAGGAGAATGAAATAATTGTTACTTTGATCTGATGTATCACAAAGAAAACACAATAAGATAAAGAACACAATGATATAAAAAACAATAACTATAAATCTATGTCATTATCATCAACATCGTCGTCATAATTTTATGGCATGTCACATGACGGTGATGATTATAGTCTCATGACCATGATTGTTCTTCGCAAGTTTTTCAACAGAAGTGGTTTGCCATTGTCTTCTTCTGGGCAGTGTCTTTACAAAATGTGTGACCCGAGCCATTATCAATACTCTTCAGAGATTGTCTGCCTGGTCAGTGGTTACATAACCAGGATTTGTGACATGCACCAACTGCTCATACCAGCTGGTCCCATGGCTTCACGTGACCCTGACTGGGGGCAGGGGTGGGTGGGAAGGCTAAGCAGGTACTACATCTTGCCCAAGGGTGACCTGCAGGCTAGCAGAGGGAAACAGCACCTTACAACTCCTTTGGTAGAGTCATACCTCTACCCTACCACCAGTATAAATACCTAAGATAGCCTATATATATGTAGATTGATTGTATGTCCATAAAGAGATGCCTGGCACAGGAGTGTCTGTACATAAGTTGACTCTGACAGGAAGTGGTAAAGTAGTGGTGGTGGGACATTTTTGTATGAGCCCCAAGCCAAGAAGTATCAGGCCAGTAGGTTAATTAGCTTATATAAATTACTTTCAGTGAAGGTGATTGACAGAGGACGGTCGGTGGTGGGAATGAATGATTAATAATTAGAGCAACACTTGCAAAATGCTGGAAAACTCAGCAGGTCAGGCAGCTTCTACGGGAAAGAGTTGAGTCCATGTTTTGGGCCGAGACTCTTCATCGGGACCATTGGGTACTTCCTCTTTTCATAAAGAATGATGGAATTGATCTGAGAACCAAATGGAGTCAATGGGCCAAGTTCTTTCCTTCCAGGTATATGAGCAAAGCAGGAGGAGATGATTTGGCTCCTCAAGCTGATCATAGCTGTTCTATTTGTGGCTTCAACACCACTTTTCCATTTCCCCCCGCCCCTTGACTCTCTTGTGATTCACATGACTTCTAATATTCTAAACCTATGTTTTATAACTCTACCTCCATGGGAGAGAGAATTCGGAAGAATCATAATCCTCCTCATTTCCATTTGAAATCAGCAAACCCTTATTGTGAAACCATGCTTTAACTTCTAGATATCCCCAGTAAGGGAAATATTTTCCCAGGTCCTCCCTGTAAATCTCCATCTGAATCATCTACCTGCCAAGCAGATCATCTCTCTATCTTTTAACTTCCCATGAATATTGACCCAAAATACTCAGACTTCCTTCATACACCAACCTGAGTTACATGCAAACAAATTATCTCACTTTGACAATCATCAAACCAGTACCAACACCAATTTCTCTTCTTAACCTGTAAAACAAAATCTATTCTCCATTTGCTAGAGTCTTTACTCTATACATATTTCTGTGCAGAGTTTTTTCATCCTCACAAATCACTTTCCCAGACGTATTGTCTGTAAGTTTGGATACTGAATCATTTAAATTGTTCATAGAAATTGTAAACAGCTTATGTATTCAGCATTAATCCCTGATGTATCCCGCTCATAAAAATTTGCCAAAATGAAAATGATTTATTTATCCATATCTTCTGATTTTTGTCCTTAAACTGATGCTGTAGCCTCCTGTAAGATGGTGGCACAGTCAGATATTGCAGAATCACTGCACGCTGGGTGGGGGGGGGGGGGGGCGCCAATGCTTTTCTTGCTGGTGAGGGAGGGGGGATTGTTGCTTTGCTGCTGCTGTATGCATGGGAGGGAGGGGGGCTGGAGGGGTTTGGGGTTCTAACATTTAACTGTCATTCATTCTTTGGGGCACCCCTCTGTTTCCGTGGATGGTTGTGAAGAAAAAGAATTTCAGGATGAATATTGTATACATTTCCCTTACATTAAATGTACCTATTGAAACCTTTGAATCTATGGAGCCAACTGAGTCACTGCCTTTCTTTAACTGTATTTTTTAATGCTCACAAAACCCTGCTGGATATTTAGAAATTAAAGTACTGCAGGTCTGCCCCATCAGCGAGTCGCTTGTCAGCAAAAAATTGAAGGAGCTGGACTTGGTGTGGTGTGAATCATGGTCCAGCCTGTGACAGAGAGGCATCAGAGTTAGTGCACAAAGAAGGTCTGGATTCCAACAGCAAATGATGATCTTAGGCACTTTCAAAGATTTATTTTATTGTCAAAATATGCGTGTACAATACAATTCTGATGTTTGTCTTATCCAGATAGCCATTAACTACAGAAAGACCATGGGTATTGATGAAAGAAAAGACATCAAATCCCCTCAACCAGCATGAGAAAGGAAAGAAACAAAACTTGCAGATCCCAAAACACCCCCCCCCACAGAATAAAATAGCCACAATAACAATCCCTGAGCCCCTCACTCACAGGAAAGTAGTGAGATGTAGCACTAAACCCCCAACACAAAAAATTAACAAATCACCCATCTGCCAGCATCACCGAGAAAGAAAACACCAAATAATTCAATAATCACATAAAGCTGAGAATATGGGGAGCGTCTTTTTGCTGCATGCAAGGAGAGCAGCCGCACGAACTTACTCCTTCCATAAAGAGTGACCGCTGACCCGGATCTGAACACCGTTGATCCAGGTCGAACACAACGTTCCAGGGCTGAACGCACTGATCAGACTGCTGACCATCTCTGTTGGGAGCCATTGATGACCCCTCCGCATTCACCTCAATCCTTCAATCTTCCTTGTCGTTTCGAGATGGAGTCATTCATGACCCCACACATCTCTAATTTTTTTCCATGAGTAAGCTTGTGTTCTTGGACCTTTTTGCCCCCCCCATCTCTGAGCTCCACAAGGCAGCTCTCCAGACTCAGCACATCACAGGATCCTTCAGTTAAAATTCAAACTGTACGTCACAGGTTCTAACAGTCTCCACAACACGAACAAACAACAAGCAGAATGCATAGAAAAGGTGAAATAATTGGGAAGATTTGCTATCTGGAAGATGTCGCCTGCAGAATTGCTGTTCACTGGCACCATCTTGACTGGATTATGAAGGGCGGACGGGGGGGAATCTCACTGAAACCTCTTGCTGTCATTTTCTTGTGATTGTAAGAGCCATTAAACGTTTTGCATATGCTAAGCCTTTCAATCTCGGAATCATTTTCATGAACCTCCTTTGAACCCTCTCCAAAGTCAGCACATCCACACCAAGTGAGGCCTTACCTCAGGTTTATAAGTTCTCAACATTACATCTTTGCTTTCATATTCTAGTTCTGTCAAGATTAATGCTAACATCGCATTTACCTTCCTCACCACAGACTCATCCGGCAAATTAACTTTTAGGGAAACCTGCACAAGAACTCCCAGGTGTCTTTGCACCTCAGTTTTGTGTATTTTCACTCCATTCAGAAAATAATCTACCTTTTATATAAGTATACCATTTTGGATACAATTGTTGGGGACGACCTACCAGGGACAAGTTGCAGTGGTCGTGTCTCTGGCACCAAGACTGGACCCTCAGCTCAGAAGGGAAGGAGGGAAAAGAGGAAAGCAGTAGTGATAGAGGATTCGATAGTTAGGGGTACAGATAAGAACTTCTATGGGAGAGATCCAGAATCTCAGAAGGTCTGTTGCCTCCCTGGTGCCAGGGTCCACGATACCTCGGATCAAGTTCTCTGTATTCTCAACAGGGAGGGTGACCAGCCAGATGTCATGGTCCATGTAGGGACCAATGACATGGAAAGGAAGAAGAATGAGGTCCTGCAAAGAGAGTTTAGGGAGTTAGGGGCAAATTTGAAGGACAGGACCTCCAGGGTTACAATCTCAGGATTGTTACCCGTGCCACGTGCTAGTGAAGCAAGAAATAGGAAGATACTGCAGCTAAATATGTGACTAAGGAGTTGGTGCAGGAAGGAGGGCTTCATGTTTCTGGACAATTGGGCCTTGTTCCAGGGAAGGTGGGGCCTGTTCCAACAGGACAGGTTGCATCTGAACTGGAAGGGGACTAACATCCTTGCGGGAAAGTTTGCTAGTGCTGCTCCGGGGGGGTTTAAACTAGATTTGCAGAGGGAAGGGAACCAGAGTGTTAGAGCAGATAGTGAGGTGGAGGAGGATAAAGGTCATGAGAGAACTGCAAGTATAGTGCATGGAGTAAAGCCAGATCTAACATATAAAGAGGCTTTGAGGAAAGAGAAGCAGAATAAAGGGTGTAAAGGTAACAAGGTAGAGGGGTTAAAGTGCATGTACTTCAATGCAAGTAGCATCAGGAACAAAGGTGATGAACTGAGAGCTTGGATACATACATGGAATTATGATGTAGTGGCCAATACAGAGACTTGGCTGGCACCAGGGCAGGAATGGATTCACAATATTCCTGGATTTCAGTGTTTGAAAAGGGATAAAGAGGGGAAAAGGGAAGGAGGGGTGGCATTAATCAGGGGTACTATTAGAGCTACAGAAAGGGTGGGTAATGTAGCAGGATCCTCTTTTGAGTCAGTATGGGTAGAAGTCAGGAACAGGAATGGAGCAGTTACTCTATTGAGAGTATTCTATAGGCTCCCTGGTAGCAGCAGAGATACCGAGGAGCAGATTGGGAGGCAGATTTTGGAAAGGTGCAAAAATAACAGGGGTTACTTTAACTTCCCTAATATTGATTGGCACCTGATTAGTACCAATGGTTTAGATGGGGCAGAATTTGTTAAGTGATTCCTGTCACAGTATGTTGACAGGCTGACTAGGGGGAATGCCGTACTAGATCTAGTATTAGGTCACAGATCTCTCAGTGGGTGAGCATCTGGGGGACAGTGACCACCGATCCCTGACCTTTAGCATTATCATGGAAAAGGATAGAATCAGAGAGGACAGGAAAATTTTTAATTGGGGAAGGGCAAATTATGAGGCTATAAGGCTAGAACTTGCAGGTGTGAATTGGGATGATGTTTTTGCAGGGAAATGTACTATGGACATGTGGTCAATGTTTAGGGATCTCTTGCAGGATATTAGGGATAAATTTGTCCCGGTGAGGAAGATAAAGAATGGTAGGGTGAAGGAACCATGGGTGACAAGTGAGGTGGAAAATCTAGTCAGATGGAAGAAGGCAGCATACATGAGGTTTAGGAAGCAAGGATCAGATGGGTCTATTGAGGAATATAGGGTAGAAAGAAAGGAGCTTAAGAATGGGCTGAGGAGAGCAAGAAAGGGGCATGAAAAGGCCTTGGCAAATAAGGTAAAGGAAAACCCCAAGGCATTCTTCAATTATGTGAAGAACAAAAGGATGACAGGAGTGAAGGTAGGACTGATTAGAGATAAAGGTGGGAAGATGTGCCTGGAGACTGTGGAAGTGAGCGAGGTCCTCAATGAATACTTCTCTTTGGTATTCACCAATGAGAGGGAACTTGATGACAGTGAGGACAATATGAGTGAGGGTGATGTTCTGGAGGATGTTGATATTAAAGGAGAGGAGGAGTTGCAGTTGTTAAAATACATTAAGATGGATAAGTTCCCGGGGCCTGACGGAATAGATAGATAGATAGATAGATACTTTATTCATCCCCATGGGGAAATTCAACATTTTTTTCCAATGTCCCATACACTTGTTGTAGCAAAAACTCATTACATACAATACTTAACTCAGTAATAATATGATATGCATCTAAATCACTAACTCAAAAAGCATTAATAATAGCTTTAAAAAAAGTTCTTAAGTCCTGGCAGTTGAATTGTAAAGCCTAATGGCATTGGGGAGTATTGACCTCTTCATCCTGTCTGAGGAGCATTGCATCGACAGTAACCTGTCGCTGAAACTGCTTCTCTGTCTCTGGATGGTGCTATGTAGAGGATGTTCAGGGTTTTCCATAATTGACCGTAGCCTACTCAGCGCCCTTCGCTCAGCTACCGATGTTAAACTCTCCAGTACTTTGCCCACGACAGAGCCCGCCTTCCTTATCAGCTTATTAAGACGTGAGGCATCCTTCTTCTTAATGCTTCCTCCCCAACACGCCACCACAAAGAAGAGGGCGCTCTCAACAACTGACCTATAGAACATCTTCAGCATCTCACTGCAGACATTGAATGACGCTAACCTTCTAAGGAAGTACAGTCGACTCTGTGCCTTCCTGCACAAGGCATCTGTGTTGGCAGTCCAGTCTAGCTTCTCGTCCAACTGTACTCCCAGATACTTGTAGGTCTTAACCTGCTCCACACATTCTCCATTAATGATCACTGGCTCCATATGAGGCCTAGATCTCCTAAAGTCCACCACCATCTCCCATATTCCCCAGGCTGCTCCATGTGACGAGGGAAGAGATTGCTGAGCCTCTAACTAGGATCATTAGGTCCTCGTTGTCCACGGGAATGGTACCGGAGGATTGGAGGGAGGCGAATGTTGTCCCTTTGTTCAAAAAAGGTAGTAGGGATAGTCCAGGTAATTATAGACCAGTGAGCCTTACGTCTGTGGTGGGAAAGCTGTTGGAAAAGATCCTTAGATATAGGACCTATAGGCATTTAGAGAACCATGGACTGATCAGGGACAGTCAGCGTGGCTTTGTGAAGGGCAGATCGTGCCTAACAAGCCTGATAAGAGTTTTTTGAGGTGGTGACCAGGCATATAGATCAGGGTGGTGTAGTGTGTGATCTACATGGATTTTAGTAAGGCATTTGACAAGGTTCCACACTATAGGCTTATTCAGAAAGTCAGAAGGCATGGGATCCAGGGAAGTTTGGCTAGGTGGATTCAGAATTAGCTTGCCTACAGAAAGCAGAGGGTCATGGTGTAGGGAGTACATTCGGATTGGAGGGCTGTGACTAGTGGTGTCCCACAAGGATCAG
Organism: Hemitrygon akajei; assembly: GCF_048418815.1. Taxonomy (NCBI): domain Eukaryota; kingdom Metazoa; phylum Chordata; class Chondrichthyes; order Myliobatiformes; family Dasyatidae; genus Hemitrygon; species Hemitrygon akajei. Next base: position 5,240,585 of record NC_133126.1, on the reverse strand, counting down.
TTCTGGGACCTCTGCTTTTTGTGATTTTTATTAATGACCTGGATGTGGGGGTAGAAGGGTGGATTGGCAAGTTTGCAGATAACACAAAGGTTGGTGGTGTTGTAGATAGTGTAGAGGATTGTCAAAGATTGCAGAGAGACATTGATAGGATGCAGAAGTGGGCTGAGAAGTGGCAGGTGGAGTTCAACCCGGAGAAGTGTGAGGTTGTACACTTTGGAAGGACAAACTCCAAGGCAGAGTACGAAGTAAATGGCAGGATACATGGTAGTCTGGAGGAGCAGAGGGATCTGGGGGTACATGTCCACAGATTCCCTGAAAGTTGCCTCACAGGTAGATAGGGTAGTTAAGAAAGCTTATGGGGTGTTAGCTTTCATAAGTTGAGAGATAGAGTTTAAGAGTCACAAGGTAAAGATGCAGCTCTATAAAACTCTGGTTAGGCCACACCTGGAGTACTCTGTCCAGTTCTGGTCACCTCACTATAGGAAGGATGTGGAAGCATTGGAAAGGGTACAGAGGAGATTTACCAGGATGCTGCCTGGTTTAGAGAGTATGCATTATGATCAGAGATTAAGGTAGCTAGGGCTTTACTCTTTGGAGAGGAGGATGAGAGGAGACATGATAGAGGTGTACAAGATATTAAGAGGAATAGATAGAGTGGACAGCCAGCACCTCTTTCCCAGGCCACCACTGCTCAGTACAAGAGGACATGGCTTTAAGGTAAGGGGTGGAAAGTTCAAGAAGGATATCAGAGGAAGGTTTTTCACTCAGAGAGTGGTTGGTGCTTGGAATGCACTGCCTGAGTCAGTGGTGGAGGCAGATACACTAGTGAAATTTAAGAGACTACTAGACAGGTATATAGAGGAATTTAAGGTGGGGTGATATATGGGAGGCAAGGTTTAAGGGTCAGCACAACATTGTGGGCCGAAGGGCCTGTAATGTGCTGTACTATTCTATGTTCTATGTTGATTTCTTCTACCAAAGTGTGTGGCCATATATTTCCCAACACTGTGTTCTATGTGCCACTTCTTTGCCCATTCTCCTAACACAAGTCTTTCTGTAGCCTCTCTACTTACTCAAAACTACCTGTCTCTCCACTTATTTTCATATCATCTACAACCTTTGTAACAAAGCCATTGATTCCATCATCCAAATCATTGACATATGACTTAAAATGAAGCAGTCCCTAACACAGATCTCTGTGGAACACCACAGCACGAATAACTACCCAGAAAAGGCTCCATTTATTCCCTCTTTGCTTCCTGCCAATCAGCCAATGCTCTACTCATGCTCAAATCCTTCCTGTAACACCATGGGCTAATAACCTGTTAAGCCATCTCATAAATAGCACCTTGTCAAAGGCCTTCTGAAAATCCAGGTACACAACATCCAACAATTCTCTTTAGTCTATCCTGCTTGTTATTTCTTCAATGGATTCCAGCAGATTTGTTAGGCAAGATTTTAAGAAAATTATGCTGACTGTGTCATGTTTTATCATGTACCTCCAAGTACCCCAAAACCACATAATTAACAATTGATTCCAACATCTTCCCAACCACAGAGGTCTGACTAATTGGCCTATAATTTCCTTTCTTCTGCCTCTCTCCCTTCTTGAAGAGTGGAGTGATATTTGCAATTTTCAATTCCACTGGAACCATGCCAGAATCAACTGACTTTTGAAAACTCATTAGTAATGCTTCCACAATATAGTCAGCCACCTCTTTGTGAACCTGGGGTGCAGACCATCTGATCCAGTTGACTTATCTGCATTGATCTTTCAGTTTCCCAAGAACCTTCTTCCTAGTAATGGCAACTTCACACACTTCTGATCCCTGACACTCAAACGTCTGGCAACAGATATGACTGCTATCGAAAATTAAATACACCACAGCTGCATTGATGAGCATTCATGGACAGCTGAATAATATAAGAACATAAGAAGTAGGAGCAGGAGTTGGCCATCCGGCCCATCGACCTGCTCCGCCATTCAATAAGATCATGGCTGATCTGACCATGGATTCATCTCCACTTACCTCCCTTTTCCCCATAACCTCTAATTCCCCTGCTATGCAAAAATCTATCCAACCTTGCCTTAAGTATATTTACTGAGGTAGCCTCCACTGCTGCACTGGGCAGAGATTTCCCAGAGATTCACCACTCTCTGTGAAAAGCAATTCTTCCTCATCTCCATCCTAAATTTTCTCTCCAGAATCTTGAGACCAAAATGGCAGCTAGAAGGGTGAGAATCAGCACATTAGGATGCAGAATCAAAAAGGGTAGCAAATACAGTACCAAAAGTGTTGTATCTCAATGCACAGAGTATAAAATATGAGGTGGATGATGTCGTTGCTCTTTTACAGACTGCTGGGTATGATCTTGTGGCCATCACTGAATTGTGGCTGAAGAATGGCTGTATTTGGGAGCTGTACATCCAAGGTTACATGCTGTATGAAAGGGATAGCTTAGGCAGAGGGAGTTGTGTAGCTCTGCTGGTAAAGAATGGCATCAAAACAGTAGAGGGACATGAGATAGGATTGAAAGGTGTTTGGTCCTTGTGGGTTTGGTTAAGAATCTGCAAGGGTAAAAGGACCCTGATGGTAGTTATATACAGACATCCAAACAGTAGCTGGGCGTGGACTACAGATTACAAAGGGAAATGGGAAAGATGTGTCAAAAGGGCAATGTTATGATAGTCATGGGAGATTTTAACATGCACGTAGATTGGAATAATCAGTTTGGTAATGGATCTTAAGAGCGAATTTGTTGAATTTCTACAAAATGGTTTTATTAAGCAATTTGTTGTTGAACCTACAAAAGGATCACTGGATTGGATGGTATGTAATGAACTGGAGGTGATTAGAAAGCTTAAGGTAAGGGAATCTTTAGGAGGCAATGGTCACAATATCATTGAGATCAACCTGAAATTTCATAGGGAGGAAGTAAAATCAGATGTAGCAGTATTTCAGAGTAAAGGAAATTACAGTGGTGTGAGAGAGGAGTTGGCCAAAGAAAATTGGAAGGAGATGCTGGCAGGGATGACAGAAGAACAGCACTGTCTAGAGTTTCTGGGAATAATGAGGAAGATGCAGGATTGATATATTCCAAAAACAAAAAAATACTCAAATAGCAGAACAATGCAAATGTGGCTGACAAGGAAAGTGAAAGCTAATGTAAAAGCAAAAAAGTTATACAACAAAGCAAAAATTAGCAGAAAGATAGTGGATTGGGAAGGTTTTAAGAACCTATAGAAAGCAACTAAAATAATTATTAAACACAAGGAAATCTGCAGATGCTGGAAATTCAAACAACACACACAAAATGCTGGTGGAACACAGCAGGCCAGGCAGCATCTATAGGGAGACAGCACTTCTCCTTATAGATGCTGCCTGGCCTGCTGTGTTCCACCAGCATTTTGTGTGTTGTTGTTGTTAAAATGATTATTAAGTGGTAAAAGATTAAATACAAAAGCAAGCTCACAAACAATATCCAGCATGTAAAAACAAAAGAGAGAGTGGATATAGGACCGCTAGAAAATCAGGCCGGAGAAATGACAATGGGGAACAAGGAGATGGCAGATGAATTACTGAGTATTTTGCATCAGTCTTCACTGTGGAAAACTCTAGCAAGTGTGCCAGATGTTGAAGGATGCAAGGGGGCACAGTTACTATTACAAGGGAGAAGATGCTCAAAAAGCTGAAAGACCTAAATATACATAAATCACCCTGACCAGATGAACTGCACCATCAGGTTCTGAAAAAGGTGACAGTAGAAATTGTGGAGGCATTAGTAATAGTCTTTCAGGAATCATTGGACTCTGGCATGGTTCTGGAGGACTAGAAAATTGCAAATGTCACACCACTCTAAGAAAGGAGGGAGGCAGCAGAAATGAAATTATAGACCAGTTAGCCTGATCTCAGTGGTTGGCATCAATTGTTGAGGATGAGGTTATGGAGATCCAGGTGAAAAACAGGACAAAATTCCTTCCTTAAGTGAAAATCTTGCCTTATGAACCTGTTGTAATTTTTGAGGAGATTACAAGTAGGATGGATAAAGGAGATGTAGTGGATGTTGTATATTTAAACTTTCAGAAGGCCTTTGACAAGGTCCCACACATGAGGTTGCTTACCAAGTTAAGATCCCTAGAATGCTGAAAGGCCCAGACAGAGTAGACATGGAAAGAATGTTTCCCATGGTGAGGAAGTGTAGTACAAGAGAACACAGTGTCAGGATAGAGGAGTGTCACAAGGGGACATGGAGACTGGACCCAAATGCGGAACACAGGCACTGAGGTACTAGGGGCAGGATAGGAACAACTAAAGGATAGAACAAGATGGGGAGACCATGGCATGCAAAGGTGATCCTGGGGTTCAGAGAGAGTTCATGGCAAAGGCAGGACCTTGGCTAGGCTAGAGGATGGGTCTATGGAACAAGGAATGCTGGGAGGATAGCCATCTGGGCAGGCCACATAACTCCTGGGCAGGGCCCAGCCTCCCAGGCAGGAACCAGGTCACAGGGCACCTGGGCAGGATGCAGGGTACAACCCATCAGAAGAGAGGGGTAGGAAAGGGTCAGAGTCCCCAACAGCAGTCCAGCCTGCTTACCCAACAGAGGCAAGGGATCAGAAGGGAGCTCAGTCCAGGGTGACTACAAGAACAGACTTACAGAACTAGATGATTAACAGTGGGTATTCCAAGCCAGGGTCAAAACAAGATAGACTGGGGGGGAGGGGTGGGGAGGAGGAGAGGAGGGGGAGGAGGAGAGGAGGGGGAGGGGGGAGGGGAGGGGAGGAGGAGAGGAGGGGGAGGAGGAGCGGGAGGAGGGAGGGGCAGCAGACTAAAAGGGCCAGATTGCCTAATTCTGCTCCTATGTCTTATGCTCTTATGGTCTAAGTACATTGACACTACATCCTTAACAATCGACTCCAATGTCTTCCCAACCACTGAGGTCAGACTAACTGGCCTATAGTTTCCTTTTACTGCCTCTCTTCCTTCTTGAAATGTGGAATGACATTTGCAATTTTCCAGTCTTCCAGAACCATTCCAGAATCTAATGATTCTTGAGAGATCATTACTAATTCCTCCACAATCCTTTCAACCACCTCTTTCAGAATTCTGGGGTGTATTCCATGTAGACCAGGTGACTTATCTACCTTCAGATCTTTCAGTTTCCCAGAAACCATCTCTCTAGTTATGTTAATTTCACAGACTTCATGTCCTCAACACCTAGAACTTCCACCATACTGATAGTGTCTTCTATAGTGAAGACTGATGCAAAATACTTATTCAGTTTCCTGCTATTTCATTGCCCCCATTACAACCTCTCCAGCATCATTTTCCAGCGGTATAATATCCAGTCTGGCCTCTCTTTTATACTTTGTGTATCTGAAGAAACCTTTGGTATTTTCTTTAATATTATTGACTGGTTTACTTTCGTATCACACTCAGCGATTCAGGAACAGCTTCTTCCTCTCTGCCATCCGATTCCTGAATGGACTTTGAAGCTTTAGACACTACCTCACTTTTTTAATATACAGTATTTCTGTTTTTGCACATTTTTAAATGATCTATTCAATATACATAATTGATTTACCTGTTTATTTATTATTATGTTTTATTTTATTTTTTATCTCTCTCTCTGTTGGATTATGTATTGCATTGAACTGCTGCTGCTAAGTTAACAAATTTCATGTCACATGCCGGTGATAATAAATCTGATTCTGATTCAATATTCCACTTTTAACTTCTTAATGACTTTGTAATTGCCTGCTGTTGTCTTTTAAAAGGTTCAAAATTCTCTCACTTTCCACTAATTTTTGTGTTCTTTTATGTCCTCTCTTTGTCTTTTATGTTGGTTTTGACTTCTCTTCTTAGCCTTGGTTGTGTCATCTTTCTTTCAGAATACTTCTTCCTCTTTGTTATGTATGTATACTTTGCTATATACAGTATATATAATTGCTTCCAAAAATTCCAACCATTGCTGCTCTGCCATTATTCCTGCCAGTGTTCTTTTCCAATCAGTTCTGACCAGCTCCTCTCTCATGCCTCTGTAATTCCCTTTACTCCACTGCAAAACTGATACATCTGACTTTGGCTTCTCCTTTCCAATTTTCTCAGAGAATTTGATCATGTTATGATCACTTGTCCCTAAGGGTTATTTTACCTTAAGCTTTCTAATTCTGGTTCATTGTACAACACCTAATCCAGAATAACCGATTCTCTACTGGGCTCATCCACAAGCTGCTCTAAAAAAACATCTTGCAGGCTCTGTAGATATTCCCTCTCCTGGAATCCAGCACCCACCTGATTTTCCAAATCTACCTGCATATTGAAGTCCTCCCTGACTACTGTAAAATTGCTCTTTTAGCATGCACGTTCTATCTCCCACTGTAATTTGAGGACCACAACCTTACTACAGTTTTGGGGTCTGTATACAACCCCCGTCAGGCTCTTTGTATCCTTGCAGTTCCTTAGCCCTACCCACAATGATTCAACACCTTCCGACCCGATGTCATCTCTTTCTAATCATTTCATTTCATTTTGTACCAACAGAGCAATGCCGACAACCTCTGCCTTCCTGCCTGTCCTTCTGATACACTGTGTATCCTTGGGTATTAAGCTCCCAGCTATAATCTTCTTTCAGCCATAATTCTGTGATGCCTACAACAACATACCTGCCAATCTGCAACTGTGCTGCAAGTTCATCTACCTTATTTCATATACTGTGCGCATTCAGACACAAAACCTTCAGTCCTGTATTCACCCTTTTCAAATTTGTCGCACTATGCTCAATGTATTGATTCCTAACTTTGTCTGAAGTATTAACAACATCAGTTTCCACAAGTGTTCTGGCACTCTGGTTCCCCTCCCCCTTAACTCTAGTTTAAACCCCACCGTGCAGCATTAACAAATTTTCTCGATAGGATATTGGTCACCTTCCAGTTCAGGTGCAAACCATCCCTCTGTACAGGTCCTGCTTTCCCTGGAAGAGAGCCCAATGATCCAAATATATTGCCCTCCCTCCTACACCAACTCCTTTGTATAATCTTCCTAGTTCTGGCCTCACTAACACGTGGCATGGGTAGCTATATGAGTTTCTTGGACAAACTAGAAGAAGTCACATGGGTCTGCAATATCTGCTGATGCTGTCTCCCTTGCTCCACCCATTCTAGAATGTGCTATGTATGCTGTGTTTTACACCTTTGCACTGGAGGAACACTACTTTGATTGCCTGTATGCATAGGTATTCATGTATGGTTGAATGACAATTAAAATGAAACTTAAAATGGTAATGAATGGAAAATTTTCCTCCCAGCGAATTATGAATCTTTGGAATGCTTAATCTTAGAGACGTTCAATGAATATATTCAAGGTTGGGATACAGATTTCTGGGCTCTCAATGTCAGCAAATCCAAACAGCTAATTATTGACAGCAGTAGGACAAAACCGAGGTCCTCACTGGGGAGTCAGAGGTAGAGAGGGTCAGCAACTTTAAACTCCTTGGTTTTTATGACTGCTTAACAAGCTAAAAGCCCATGGTATTTCAGGAAAGATTCTAGTGTGGATAAAGCAGTGGGAAATTAGCAGGAGGCGAAGAGTGGGAATAAAGGGAGCTTCTTCTGGTTGGATGCTGGTGACTCATGGTTTTTCACAGGGATCTGTGTTGGGACTGACTCTTTTTCTGTTATGTCAATAATTTGGATGATGGAATTGATGGATTTGTTGCTGAGGTTGCTAATGATATGAAGATAGGTGGAGGGGCAGGGAGTTCTGAGGAAGTAAAGAGGCTGCAAAAGGACTTAGATGAGGAGAATGGGCATAGAAGTGGCAGAAGGAATACAGTGTCGGGAAGTGTATGGTCATGCACTTTGATAGAAGAAATCAAAGGATTGACTATTTTCTAAATGGAGAGAAAATACAAAAAAAAAAGGTGGAAGGGGACTTGGGAGTCCTTGTGCAGGATTCCGTAAAGGTTAATTTGCAGATTGAGTCTGTGGTGAGGAAGGCAAATGCAATGTTAGCATTCATTTCAAGATGACTAGAATTTAAAAACAAGGATGTAATGTTGATAGTTTATGAAACACTGGGGAGGCCTCGCCTAGTGTATTGTGAGCAGTTTTGTTCCCCTTATCTTAAAAAGGATGTGCTGAAACTGGAGAGGGTTCAAAGGAGGTTCACAAAAATGATTCCAGGATTGAATGGCTTGTCATATGAAGAGTGTTTGATGTCTCTGGGCCTGTATTCACTGGAATTCAGAAGAATGATAGGTGACCTCATTGAAACCTGTTGAATGGTGAAAGGCCTTGATATAAATGTAGAAGGGTTGCTTCCTAAGGTGGAAGAGTCTAAGACCAGAGGACACAGCCTCAAAATAGAGGTGTCCCTTTAGAATGGAAATGAGGAGTTCTTTTCGCCAGAGTGGTGAATGTTTAGAATTCTTTGCCATAAACAGCTGTGGAGGCCAAGTCTTTATGCATATTTAAAACAGAGGTTGACAGATTCTTGATTAGTCAGGGCATGAAGGTATATGGGGAGAAGGCAGGAGACTGGGGCTGAGAGGAACATTAGATCATCCGTGATGAAATGGCAGAGCAGACTCGATGGGCCAAATTGCCTAATTCTGCCCCTATATCTTATGGTCTTTTGGTCATCATTTCAGAGTATCTGCCCCTGCTCCAGCACAAGAGTGTCACAACAAGGCAGCAGCTCTATTTTCTGAGAAGTTTTCTAAGCACGTCATCTGAAACTGAGAAACTTGTATAGCTTGGCGGAGCTTCTTCCGGATGCTCCAGTTTCCTCCCACAATCCAAAGATGTGCCGGTTAGTAGGTTAACTTGCCGTTGTAAATTGCCCTGTGATTAGGCTCGGATTAAGTAGGTGGATCACTGGGCAATGTGGCTCAGTGGATTGGAAGAGCCTGGTGCACACTGTATCTTTAAATAAATAAAATTAAAAAGAATAAAATATGAGAACTCCACACAGACAACACCCTGCATCAGGATTAAACGTGGTCACTGGATCTGTGAGGTAGCAGCACTGATTCCTGCATGACTGGGGTAGCAATTGTTAACACCTAATTTGTGAACGGCCTGTTTATGCATCTGGGTGTTTGAGCAATTGAAAGCAATGCAGAAAGCCACTTACAGTGAATGGAAGTTCAATTCTATTTCAGTGTCATCTAGGATTCAGAATCAGGTTTAATATCATTGGCATAGCTCATGAAATTTGTTTTGATATTTACTGCAGGATCAAATATTAGTACAGTCCAGCTCACTTCAGAGATATTTCTGGAAAGATTAAAGTAATTGGGAAAGAGTATGCGTTCCATTGAGTCTGCTTTTAATAATAAATCACCATCATGGAATAAATCTTATTTATTTATTGGGATACAGTGGAGAATAGGTTCTTTCAACCCTTCACACCCTCTGTACAGCCCCAATTTAACCCTTGCTTAATTACATGACAATCTACAATGAACAATTAACCTACCAATCGGACTTTGAGAAGAAACCCATGCAGTCACAAGGAGAACGTACTAACTCCCTACAGACAGTGGTAGGAATTGAACCCAGTTCGCTGGTACTGTAAAGCGCTGTGATAACCACTACACTACCATAGTCTAGGATGACAGTTTCTATAAATCCTGAATATTGTTATGTCATAAACGGACTGCAGTGGCTTTCTAGGAAACATTGTGAAGTAATCCTGTGTTAACATTTAAGATCACTTGAATACAATGGACACTTTCTAAAGTCAGGAGTGCAGAAAGCCTGCTTGCTCTTCACACACTCATTATGTATGCCACGGAAGGCTGTGAAGACAGTCTAGGGTCTTTAGGGTCCCCAGGGAGGGGTAGCACCTCTGGTGAATGGGGCTTGTTGTGTCGAATACTGGGGCAGCTCACTCACCTTTGGTCCCCACTGGACTCTCAGCTCTCACCTGTGACTCCAAGTAGCTGTTTGCATGCGACAGCGGCCACACCCTGGTACACCACATCGACAAGCAGGCTAAACCAGGAGAGTGTAGCTGACAGGCTTCGTACCTTGCTGAGATAGGAACATCCCTGTTCTAGCACATGAAGTCAGCTCCAGCGGACTGGGTGCATGAGATCTACAGTGAGATCTAACGGCCATGCAGAACGAAGGGCACAGAAGGCATCACGGTCATCCACTGCAACCAAGGAGGACCCCAGTTTGTGACAACTGTTCGTACCACTGGACACGGACTTCCGAGGTCGAGAGAGTGGAACTGCCCCAGTGCAATGGCTTTTCCACTTTAAACACTGCCCCGCACAGGTTTCCTGTCATCGTCAGACATGATTGACACCCATCACCACATGAACACTATCTGGTAGATTCCCTAGAACTTAGAAGATTGAGGAGAAATTTGATAGAAGTTTACAAAAGTATGAGGGGTATAGATAGGGCGAATGTCAGCAAGATTTTTCCACTGAGGGCGGATGGGACTACAACCAGAGGTCATGGGTTAAAGGTGAAAGTTGAAATGTTTAAGATGAACTTGAAGGGGATCTTCTTCAGTCAAAGGGTTGTGAGAGTGGAATGAGCTAACAGTGCGGGGGGTGGGTTCAATTTCAATATTTAAGAGAAATTTGCATAGGTAGATAGAATGGAGGAGTATGGAGGTCTATGGTCTGGGTGCAGGTCAATGGGATCAGGCAGTGTAAATGTTTGGCATGCACTAGATGGGCCACAGGGCCTGCTTCTGTGTTGTAGTGTTCAGTGACTCTGTGACGAAAACTATAACTCTACCAACTCACAGAGTGACTGAGTGTATGTATGTGTAAGTGTGTGTGTGTGTGTGTGTGTGTGTGTGTGTGTGTGTATTCAATACATTTCTATGACTTCCTCTGAATTCCAGTGAGCCTCATATGACAAGCCGTTCAATCCTGAAATCATTTTTGTGAACCATCTTTGAACCCTCTCCAGTGCCAGTATATCCTTGCTTAGATAAGGGACCCAAAACTCCATATTAATATGGAGTATTATTATGTTCTTTAAAAAGCCTGAAATCCTTACTTTTATTATACCATAAGACCAGCAGATATAGGAACAGAATTCGGCCATTTGGCCCATCAAGTTTACTCAACATTTCACCATGGCTGATCCAATTTTCCTCTCAGCCCCAATCTCCTGTCTTCTTCCGATTACCATTCATGCCCTGACAAATAAATCATCTAACAATATTTGTCTTAAACATATGTAAAGACTTGGCCTCCACAGCTGCCTGTGGTAGAGAATTCCACAGATTCACAGTGCATGTGATCTACATGGATTTTAGTAAGGCATTTGACAAGTTCCACATGGTAGGCTTATTCAGAAAGTCAGAAGGCATGGGATCCAGGAAAGTTTGGCCAGATGGATTCAGAATTGGCTTGCCTGCAGAAGGCAGAGGGTTGTGGTGGAGGGAGTACATTCAGATTGGAGGGTTGTGACTAGTGGTGTCCCACAAGGATCTGTTCTGGGACCTCTACTTTTTATGATTTTTATTAACGACCTAGATGTGGGGGTAGAATGGTGGTTTGGCAAGTTTGCAGACGACACAAAGGTTGCTGGTGTTGTAGATAGTGTAGAGGATTGTCGAAGATTGCAGAGAGACATTGATAGGATGCAGAAGTGGCTGAGAAGTGGCAGATGAAGTTCAACCCGGAGAAGTGTGAGGTGGTACACATTGGAAGGACAAACTCCAAGGCAGAGTATAAAGTAAATGGCAGGATACTTGGTAGTGTGGAGTTGCAGAGGGAACTGGGGGTACATGTCCACAGATCCCTGAAAGTTGCCTTACAGGTAGATAGGGTAGTTAAGAAAGCTTATGGGGTGTTAGCTTTCATAAGTCGAGGGATAGAGTTTAAGAGATGCGATGTAATGATGCAGCTCTATAAAACGCTAGTTAGGCCACACTTGGAGTACTGTGTCCAGTTCTGGTCGCCTCATTATAGGAAGGATGTGGAAGCATTGGAAAGGGTAAAGAGGAGATTTACCAGGATGCTGCCTGGTTTAGAGAGTATGGATTATGATCAGAGATTAAGAGAGCTAGGGTTTTACTCTTTGGAGAGAAGGAGGATGAGAAGGGACATGATAGAAGTGTACAAGATATTAAGAGGAATAGACAGAGTGGGCAGCCAGCGCCTCTTCCCCAGGGCACCACTGCTCAGTATAAGAGGACATGGCTTTAAGGTAAGGGGAGGGAAGTTCAAGGGGGATATTAGAGGAAGATTTTTTACTCAGAGAGTGGTTGGTGTGTGGAATGCACTGCCTGAGTCAGTGGTGGAGGCAGATACACTAGTGAAGTTTAAGAGACTACTAGACAGATATATGGAGGAATTTAAGGTGGGGGGGTTATATGGGAGGCAGGGTTTGAGGGTTGGCAAAACATTGTGGGCCGAAGGGCCTGTAATGTGATCTACTATTCTATATTCACCACTCTGACGAAAGAAAATTCTGCTCATCTCCATTCTAAAATGATGCCCTGCTATTCTGAGGCTGTGTCCTCTGGTCTTAGACTCTCCCACCATAGGAAACAACCTCTCCACATCCATTCTATCAAGGTCTTTCACCATTTAATAGGTTTCAATGAGGTCACCCCTCATTCTTCTGAATTGCAGTGATTACCGTCCCAGAGCCATCGAACGCTGTTCATATGACAAGCCATTCAATCCTGGAATCATTTTCGTGAATCTCCTTTGAACCCTCTCCAGTTTCAGCACATCCTTTCCAAGATAAGGAGCCCAAAACTGCTCACAATACTCCAAGTGAGGCTTCCCCTGTGCTTCATACAGTCTCAACATTACATCTTTGCTTTTATACGTTAGCCCTCTTGAAAAGAATGCTAACATTGCATTTGCCTTCCTCGCACCAGCTCGACCTACAAATTAACCTTTAGAGAACCCTGCACAAGGATTCCCAAGTCCCCTCCCACCTTAGTTTTTGTATTTTCTCTCAATTTAAAAAAATAGTCAATCCTTTCATTTCATTTCATGACTGTACACCTCCCGACACTGTATTCCATCTGCCACTTCATTGCCCATTCTCCTATTCTAAGCCTCATTCTTGTGAAGAGTTTATATTCTGTGATTTATATTCTAGTTCTCTCGAAATGATGCTATCACTGCATTTGCCCTCCTAACCACCAAAGTTAAGCTAATGTTAAAACTTCATTAATTTTCAGGAATACTTGCAAATACTTCAAATCTTATACATGGCTAAATCTCATGATTGTGGGTGCTTTTTCTGTTGTAGCGGATAATTCGATTACTATTAAACCATGAACACAGAGAGAAAACACTGCTGCTTTGCAATAAACTGTCCCTTCTTGACGATTAAGCTGTCATTCAAATTAAAGGACACAGACATACTGCTGCATTTTTATGCACTTCCAAGGAATACTCTTGGGAGGATCATTAAGGTGCCATTTGAAAATGAAGCATTTCTCGACCACGTACTTGACGTACTTTTTTGCCAGAAGCAGCCTCGGCAAAATAGGACATTTTGAATGTGCACACTAAACAGGAAAGTGATTTATCCTCTTTCATGAGCCATTTGTTAAATATAATTCAGCTTTCATCAGGCAACATACTGAAATCACATAAAGGCTTGTTAAAAGGAAATAAACAGCACTCTGCATACAAATTACCATGGCAAAGCAGAGCACTCTTCTCATCTCTAACTTCAATTCAATTTGATTTTTGATATATTTTCATTCAATACAAAATGCTTATCATTAAAAAATCTTTTCCTTTAAAAGCAATGCACTTTATAAACCAGGCTATTGTGAAACAGTCATTTCAGTTTGGAGTAAGAAAGATTTGAATTTAATTATCATTAAACACACACCAGTCTTCATAGAGGGATCAGAAGTGCAAAGAGTGAGCAATTTCACAATGTATGCAGGGGATATTAACCTGATTTTAATCATTTTCATCGCAGATTCAGAACATTCCAAAGCACTGCGCAGGTAATATACACTCAGTGGCCACTTTATTAGGTACACCTGTACACCTTCTCATTAATGTTAATATCTAATCACCCAATCATGTGCACAAAAGCATACAGGTTCAGTTGTTGTTCAGACCAATCATTAGAATGGGGAAGAAATGTGATCTCAGAGACTTTCACCATGAAATGATTGTTGGTGTCAGATGGGGTGGTTTGAGTATCTCAGAAACTGCTGATCTCCTGGGACTTTCATGCATAACAGTTTCTAGAATTTACAGAGAATGGTGTGAAAAATAACAACATCCAGTGAGCAGCAGTTTTGTGGGCAAAAATGCCTTGTTAATGAGAAAGTTCAGAGGAGAATGGTCAGATTGGTTCAAGCTGACAGGAAGGTGACTGTAACTCAAATATCCACAGTTACAACAGTAGTGTGCAGAAGAGCATCACTGAATGCACAACTTGTCAACCCTTGAAGTGGAAGTGCTACAGCAGCAGAAGACCTTCAACATACACTCAGTAGCCATTTTATCAGGTACAGGAGATACCTAATATACTGGCCACTGTGTATAACTTCATAGTTATTGTTGCAATGCAGAACAACAGCAGGCAGAAATGGAGTTTGCCTCTGCCAGCTTATTGCAAAATTTTAATATTAGTTCAGGGACAAATAGAGGTCAGAAAACTCAGATTCAGGATTGTTTAATGTCCTTTGCAATACACACATGTAAAGGAAACTAAATAATTGTTACTCCAGATCCAATGTAAAACACACAAAAAGCACAAGGTAAGAAAAACACAATGATATAAATACATAAGTTAGGTTATAGACACAGATTGATTGTAGCACCCGGAGGAAACCCACACGGTCACGGGGAGAACGTACAACCTCCTTACAGGCAGCAGCGGGAAGTGAACCCGGGTCACCTGTACTGTAAAGATTGTGCTAACCACTGTGCCACTGTGCCACCAGTAATTAAACCTGCTGCTTAAACAAGTTTGATATGACAACGTAAATTGAATTGACAATCTGCTCTTCTTGAATTCTGCATTAGTTCTCTGTAACAAATGGGTGCAGGACAGTAAATCACAAGCACAAGAGATTCTGCAGAGGCTGGGATCCCAGAGGAACACACACAAAATGCTGGAGGAACTCAGGTCAGAGAGCTGCTATGGAAATGAAGAAACAGGAACATGATATTGTTTGTTCCTACGTATTATTTTCTCCCGCCCATGGCCCACCAACACAATAAATTGTTGTCCAAAGTCTGGATTTAATTTATTCAAGCCCTGCTGAAATCTCTGGCAATATATGGATATGTTGCCAATTCATTACTGTCCTTGAACTGAATAGTTTGTTAATCCATTGCAGAGGGCATCTGGAATTCAACCACAGTATTGTTCCTGGGTCAAAAAGAGGGGTTAAGTGATTGAAGGTATTGAAAGAAAGGATTGTATTACCTTTTGTATTGAAACATATTTTAAATAATTCAATTCCAACACGTTTAATTTATACAGAGGGACTGTATAATCTAGGGCAAGGTTATGGAAGCTTTGTGGAGAGTTGTGACCATGCATGAAGTATTTTTTTCTTTTCTGATTAATTCACTACCACCTAAGGTTGATTTTACAATTGATATTGATATTCTACTTATGAAGTATGGTTAAAAATAAGTAGACATTTTCAGAATCCATTCCTAGGCCCATTAAATAGGTTTAATTACCCAGGTAGCCTCAAGTCTGATGGCGTGAACATTGATTTCTCGAACTTCCGGTAATTCCTTGTGTTGGGGGAGTTGGGATATCTGCGACTGTGTGCTGGAGACCCGGGATGTTTGCGATCTTCAGGCACAGAGCTCGACAAAAACGACATAAAGGACTTTTAAAATCGTAAACCAGCAAGTTGTTTGTTATGTCTCCCCACTCGCTGGGAAGATGGAGACATCTCTTTCTCCCTTATTAAGGACAGCGAGGACCTGCGGTATGTCGAATGCCGGTGAAACGCGAAGCCTTTGGGGTAACCGCAAGTCTGTGTCTTTGCTTTCGCTTTGCTCACACTTGAGTGCTCGGTGGCGGTCCCAGTGTTTTATTTTGCCGCTGGGGGGAGGGGGATTGCTGTTCACTGCCACTTACGCACGGGAGGGGGGAGCTGGGGGGGGACTTTGGGGTTCTAACATTTAACTGTCATTATTCTTTGGGGCACTCCTCTGTTTTTGTGGATGGTTGAAAGGAAAAAGAATTTCAGGATGTATATTCTATACATTTCCCTGACATTAAACTGTACCTTTGAACCTTTGGTTTAGGAGCCTGATGGGTGAGGGGTAATAACCGTTCCTGAACCTGGTGATGTGGGAGCTAAGGCTCCTGTACTCCTATCAGTTATGTTGGAGCGGCGGAGTGAGTGGATGGGCCATGGTCTAATTTTGCTCCTATGTTTTAATGTCTGACTTCCATCCCTCTGAAGTTTTGAGCTCATACTTACTCTGTCGTCATTGATTAGCAATCTATATCAGCAATTGATCAATTGATAAACTGCCTCTATCCTCCCTTATGTAAGATACTGTATATCTTGCACATAATATTCCACATAGTTTCATCAGTCCTATAGAATTACACTGAGATTTCCATACACCAATATTCTAAACACATTGCAGGTAAACTTCATGAATAAATCCAATGTAAAAAGAATTTATGGAGCGTCTGCTTTAATTATGTACACAGCTAATTATTTTATTTTTCAATTTAATTTATTAATACTGCGAGGGACAGGCCCTTCCGGCCTAATGAACTGCCCCACCCTGCCACCCGCCAATTTACTGTAAACGGGGACAATTTACACTGACCAATTAACCTACTAACTGGTACAGCTTTGGACAGTGGATGGGAACTGGAGCACCCAGGGAAACCCACATGGTTACGGGGAGGACATACAAACTCCTGACAGACAGATATGGAATCGAACTCCAAACTCCCACACCTCGAGCTGTAATATTGCCATGCTAATCAGCCCATTATACTTACCAATTATCTTTGTGCTTTGTTACCACCAAATGCAACCCACTTCAACAGAAAATCTGAACAAAATTAATGGGAATTTCTTAACAATATTACTTTATAAACAAATTAATTCCTTAAAAGAAAAGTTAAAGGATGTAATTCTGAAGATAAGTGTTTTCAGGCCTATTTACAATCTAGTTATTGAACCAATTCTCAGATTTACTTCAGTGACAGAAATTGCAGGTCCTAAAATAGATTTCTTTTTGTGGAAGATGTTTTTCACAACATTTCTAGGGTGATTATGCCTGGTAATTGATAACAGTCATGAATTATATTTATTCTGACTTACAATATTGTAAGCACTCCTAAACTGCCATTGTCTTAATAGGGTGTCTATAACAAGAAATAAAAACTGCATGTGCAATTTAGCCCAGCTTTGTAAAGAAAACTTGAGACATTGATTAATTTGTAATGTTGCTTTCCATGTGTAGCACTGACATTACCTTCTCTGTACTGCAGTCTCACCTACTGAGAAGCTATTGCTTGTGCTGTCATTACCTCTAGACACAATTATTGCAATATTCAGTATGTTTGTCCCTATACTAAACCATCTCCATGATAAGCTCCATCTTGTTCTATCTTCTGCTGCAGTTACCTGAATTGCACTCCATCCATGCCATTCATCACTGATCTCTTGCTCCTCAAGGAATTCTGCTCATTAAACTGACTTCATATCGAAGCCTCTCCATGTACTCTACTCTGCAGCTCCCCTTCCAAACATTGGCATTCACTGAACCTAGCAGCCTGTACATCTCTCCTTTATTCCATTGTCAATGAGGGAGTTTTTGCCTCTCTGGCTCCAACGATCTTTGTCCCTTCATTTAACTTCAGAAATTTCACTAAAATATACCCCCTTTGCCCAAACTTGAATCACCCCAGCAATCTGTTTTTTCACCAGCTTTCTGAGGAGGCTGGAGAGAGCTTGACTTTGCTCATCCATTTTCTGGTCATATTCTACAGATGTGCAGCAGACAGCATCTGAGTAAGCTGCATCACTGAAACTCCACTGCGCTGGACAGGAAGGCTCTACAACAGGTAATCAAAACTGCTCAACGCCTCACTGGTACCAGCTTACCCGCTCTCAAGGACATACGTATATACAGAAGGGTGTTAGAAAAGGGCCAGTAACATCATGAAGGATCCCACCCACCCTGCTCTTGAACTGTTTGTCCCACTCCCATCAGGGAGGAGGCTATGCAACACCCACACCAGGACCATCAGACTCAAAATCAGTTACTTTCCACAAGCAGTAAGGCTGATCAACACCTCCACCCTCTAACTGCACCACTACTTAATTACTTCCTGACAGTCACCTTATGCATAGCCTGGTGTCACTTTATGGACATACAATCAATCGATGTACATAAGCTATTGTACGTATTTATATTTATTGTGGTTTTTTTAAATTATTGCGTTCATTATCCTTTGTGCGTGTTTTTTGTGCTGCATCGAATCCGGAGTAAATTATTTTATTCTCCTTACACTTGTGTATTTGTTGTGGTTTCCATGCCATTGGAATCAGTTGGTTGATTTGTGAAGTAGTGTGTGCTTCCTTGGAGTGCAACATCAAGTACACATTAAACAAATACACGCACAGGCGTCTTTGCTCTGTGATAGATCAACGGAACGAAGGCCATCATCCTCGACCTCGAGGGACAGCCATGACGTACTGGAAATAACATTAAACAATCTTGAATCTTTCATTGCTAAACATTCTTTTTCCATGGAATAGAGAATAAAGAGTAAAGCATGAATAGGGTAGATAAAGAGAATCTTTGCTCCTCTCCAACAAAGTCTAGGTTAAGGTATTTGATTCAGCTGAGGACTAATGTTTAGAGGGTAATTGAAGAAGACAGTTGTAGATTAGAAAAAGCTGCAGAAGCTGAAGACTCAGCCAGCTCCATCGTGGGCACTTGCCTCCCCAGCACTGATGACATCTTCAAAAGGCGATGTCTTAAGTTGGCAGTATCAGCCAGCACGGACCCCCATCACCCAGGACACACGCTCTTCTCACTGCTACCATCAAGGAGAGGTACAGGAGCCTGTAGATACACATTCACTGTTTTAGGAACATCTTCGTCCCCACCACCATCAGATTTCTGAATGGACAATTAATCAACCCATGAACACTACCTCACTTTTTTTTTGCACTATTTAGTTCATTTGTTTTTTTTTATACAGTCCTGTGCAAAGTCTTAGGCACATTTATATATAGTGAGGGTGCCTAAGACTTTTGCACAGTACTGTAGTAACTTATGTATGCACTGTACTGCTGCCACAAAAAAAATTCATGACATGTGTGTGATAATAGATCTGATTCTGATATGGGTCTCTGTAGTGAACTGAGAGTGGGAAGGGGACAGGGAGAGGGGAATCATGTTTGGGAAAAAGGGAGGAGAGGAGGAGGGAATGGGAAGCAGCAGAGAGATATTCTGTGATGATCAATAAACCAACTTTTTGGAATCAGATTACTTTGCCTGGTGGCTCAGGGCTCGGCATGTCTGCACCTGTGCCACTCTCTGCCACTGGCACTCCTCCTCTGCCACCTGTCCCACACTCCTGGCACTCCACCCTCACTATTCCCAACATCCTTTGTTCCCACCTGGTTTACAGACTCACCCTCCGCTCCACATTGACAAGGACAGTACTGTGCAAAAGACTTAGGCACCCTAGATATATACATGTGCGTCAGACTTTGCACGGTGCTGTATATTTCTTATTGAACTTTATATGGACTGTATTGTACTGCTGCTGCAAAACAATAAATTCTACAACCTCTGCCAGTGACATTAAACCTGATTCTGATTCTGAATGATCTCACCCGAAAGTGCTGAACTGGAATTGTTTTTTATTGTTACGTATACTAAGATAAGGTGAAAAGCTTCCCTTGCATCTGTACGATGCATCTTTGCATTAAGGTAGAACAACATAAAACAATGATGGAATGCAGAATAAACTGTAAGCTACAGAGAACGTGCCGTGCAGGGAAACTGTAAGGTGCATGATCATCACTCGGCAGACTCTGAGGTCTAGAGGCCATATTAGTGTTCAAGGAAACCATTTAATAGTCTTACGACAGTGGGTCGAAACTGTCCTTGAGGCTGGCAGTATGTGCTTTTGGGCGTTTGTATCTTCTAAACACACGAGATTCTGCAGGTGTTGGAAATCCAGATCAACACACAGAAAATGCTGGAGGAACTCAGCAAATCAGGCAACACCTATAGAAATTAATAAATTGTCATTGTTTTAGGCTGAAGCCCTGCTTCAGGACTGAAGAATATCCTGCCCGATGAAAGACGGGAGAAGAGAGAACGTCTGGGATGGATGGGGGACCTTGATTATGCTGCTTGCTTTACTGAGGCAGTGGGAAGTATAGACAGAATCCATTGAGGGGAGAATGGTTTCAGCAATGTGCTGAGCTGTGTCCACAACTCTGCAGTTTCTTTCATTTACGTACAAAGCAGTTGTCAGATAAAGTTGTTTAGCATCTGTGTATTCTACACTGCATTAATAAAAACATATTTGTAAATGTTTGAAGTCTGAAATGCAGTGCCTGAGAAGATAGAGGAAGCAAATATCCTCTGAACATTTAAGAAGAATCTGGAGAGGTGTTTGAGTCATGAGCAGATAGGTGGGATTAGTTTAAATTAGTATTGTGGTTAGGCTGCATGGTGAAAATCCATCTCTACCAAAGAAGTTGTAAGGAACTCCTTCTTTCCAGTAGCCTGCAGGTCACTCTTGGGCAAGGCATGGCACCTGTTACCCCCCCCCCCGCCCCAAATCAGGGTCTCCTGAAGCCGTGGGAGCAGGTGGTGGATGGTCAGCTGGTGCAAACACAAGTCCTGGTTATGTGACCACTGATGCCATGCAGCCAAACTCTGAAGAGCAAAAGGATCCAGGGCTTTCCCAGTGTATATGATGAATAAACTCTTCTCAGGCTTCCAGCCGGGTACGGATATCAATTATAATTGATGTTTCAATGACAAACTCTGTCATCTTCTTCAGGGATGTTGTCATGGCATGTCTAGTCTGGTGGTATTTATAGCCCCATAGTCCATCCCTCCTGATTGGCTAGTCCTCATCCAATCAAATTTCCACTCACCCACCTTGTTTAGGATCACCAGAACCCTGAAGAAATAGCGGATTAATACCATCCACAAACCTGTAAGGAAGTTCAAGTCACAGCTTTTGCAGGTCAGAGATGACCTGGGACTCGGCTCATCTGGAGTTTACAGGATTCCCTGTGGATATGGAGCAGCGTTTTTCAGCCAGATATGACGCACGGAGGGAACCTGCATCAAGGAGTGAAAAGAATTCTAACAAAGATGAAGGTCTCGCTCTAAGTAAGAATTGGAATTCGATTGTAAACAAGATAGGAGAGTGGAAACCTGATTGGATGAGGACTAACCAATCAGGAGGGATGGACTATGGTGCTATAAACACCACCGGACTAGACATGCCCAGACATCAGCCCTGAAGAAGGTGGCAGAGTGTGCCATCGAAACATTGGTTATAATAAATATCTATACCCAGCTGGAAGCCCAAGAAGTGTTTATTCGTAATCTCTGAAGAGTATTGATAATGGCTGGGATCACCCGTCTTCTAAAAACACTGTTCAGAAGAAGGCAATGGCAACCCACCTCTGTAGAAACATTTGCCAAGAACAATCATGGTCATGGAAAGACCACGATCACCCACGTCATAGAACAGCACATTATGGTTGGCATTGACATGATGGGTCAAAGAACCTGTTTCTTTGCTGTGCCGTTCTGTTGTCAGAACTCTCTGGATCTACAATGAGTGTTGATGATCAACAGGACAACAGAGTTCAAGTCCATAGTTCCTTGAAATTGGCTTCACAATCCAGGATGGTGAAGAAGACATGGCATTCTTGTTTTAACATGTCTGAGCATTGAAAATAAACGTTGAGACAAAATGCTGCAGCTTTACAATCTAGTTACACTTCACCTGGATCACTGTGTGCTGCTCAGATCCCAACATAACAGGCCAGGAGTTGATAGTGCTGGAGACGCTGGAGCTGGCCACCTGCGGTTGGATTCCATCCTGGATTGGGGCCGTCGATGCTGCTCTCCAGTGTTTGCTCAATGGCAGACAAGCTGGATTGTGCTCATCTGCGGCTAATGAGGAACTGCTGCGGGCTTGTTCTTGCAGAAAGGTGGCTCCAGGACAACATCCGTGTACCATCAACCTCCAGACTTTAGCAGTATTATTATTTTTATATGTATTTTTTGACTGTATGTTTTGCTGCTGTTATAATTGATATGTTGTATGCTTTCTGTGATTGATGGTACTACGTTGTGCACCTCGGCTCAGGAGGAACATTGTTTTGTTTGGCTGTATTCACGAGCATGGTTGAATGACAATTACATTTGAACTTGATTTTCAGGTTGCAGAGGAGATTCATCTGTTTGTTTCTTTGGTGGAGAATATTAGTTATGGAGAGATATTCGATAGGCTGGGCTTGTTTTTCTAGGATGAGTGGTCCAATAAAGATATATAAAATTCAGAGAAGTATAGATAGGTTGGATAGATGGAATGTTTTACCCCATGGTGAAGTATCAAAACAAGAGGGCACGGGTTTAAGGTGAATGGAAAGAGATTCTAAGGAGATTTGGGAATGCTTGAACTCTGGAAAATGCTGCAAGGGAAGGTGGTGTTGGTGGTGTTGGGGGTCTTCATGCAGGATTCCTTAAAGGCTATTTTGCAGGTTGCATCACTGGTGAGGAAGACAAATGCAATGCTAGTATTCATTTCGAGAGGATTAGAATACAAAAAAGGGTGTAATGCTGAGGCCTCACAAGGAGTATTGTGAGCAATTTTGGGCCATTTAATTAAGAAAGGGTGTGCTAACATTGGAGAGGTTCAGAGAAGATTTTCAGGAATGATTCTGGGAATGAAAGGCTTATCGTATAAGGAGTGATTGATAGCTCTGGTCTTCACTTGCTGGAATTCAGAAGAATGAAGAGGGATCTCATTGAAACCAACCAAATGGTGAAAGGCCTCGATATACTGGATGTGGATAAGATGTTTCCTATAGTGGGGTCATCTAGGACCAGAGGACACAGCCTCATAATTCAGAGACATCACTTTAGAACGGAGATGAGGCGGAATATTTTTAGTCAGAGGGTGGTGAATCAGTGGAATTTGTTGCCACAGGTTGTAGTGAAAGCCAAGTCATTGGGCATACTTAAGGCAGAAGTTGATAGGCTCTTGATTAATCAAGGCATCAAAAATCACAGGGAGAAGACGGAGAATGGGTTTCAGGGGAAAATGGATGAAATAGCCATGATGAAATATCAGAGTAAACTTGATGGGCCAAATGGTCTAATTCTTATGCTCTTATGGTCATGGTCTAAACTGTTTAATTGTTATTTCCTCTACAATTGAACAATTAATTATCTGCTTGTATTTTATATAAATACTTACATGCATGTCACTGTTTAGTATATTTCATAGTGGTCACAGTATGTATATGCAGTTGTTCAGTGTGCCCCCTATTGGTTACATTTTGTATAATCCTGCAAAGAATTGGAAGCTTCTCTGGTGCTGCATTATTTGAATAGGAGCTATCTACATTTCTGAATCTGCAAATTTGATTTGCAAATTTCTCTCTCTCTCTCTCTCTCTCCCTCTCTCTCTCTCTCTCTCTCCCTCTCTCTCTCTCTCTCTCTCTCTCCCTCTCTCTCTGTCTCTGTCTCTCTCTCTCTGTCTCTCTCTACCTCTCTCTCTCCCTCCCCCCCCCCCCTCTCTCTCTCTCTCTCCTGCTACTACCCTCTGTTCCTGTTGCTGGCCTTTTTTTATTCTCTTTGTTCTACTAACACTTAATAAAATGATTGTGAAGCAACAAGATTTCTGCTTCTTTCCTGACTTCTGAAAGAATCTTGGATTAAAAATATCAGAATCTGATGGTGGTGGAATCAAATAGAGAATAATTAGGTTTAAGAGGCATTTAAACAGGCACTTGAACAGGCAAGACATAAAAGGAGATGTAAGATCATTTGCTCAGTTATAATTACAGTTTATTAAACCATCAAAATACTCATTTAATCTGTTACAACAGCGTGTTTCAGTATGTTACATTAGAACTAATTCATAAATGCCTTAATTTTTTGTCAAAGAAAATTATTTTCCTTGATCCCATTGGCAAGGATCCAAACTCTGGCAGCACTGACAAATTCAGCATTTCTGCATTCGGTCTGCTGCATAGAAATCCCAAAGTCACTCTCAGTTTTCCAGAGTGATGATAGTGAAAATCTGTAATGAAAGTATAAGATTCTGGAAATATACAACAAGGCAAGTAGCGTCTATAGAAAAACAGAGTTAATATATGAGAAAGATCCTTCAAAAGCAACAACCTTAATGCTATTGCACCTGGAACATTTGGCTTTGGCAACTCAGTAATGCTTATAAAGATTGTAGATTTGAATAACTGAACCTTGGGAAGCAATAATTCTCCAGCACTTCCACCATCTCCAATGGAATTCCACCACCAAGCACTCTCCTCCACTTCCTGCTTTCCGCAGGGATCGTTCCCTATGCAACTCCTGTGTCCATTCTTCCCGTCCGCACTGATCTTCTTCCTTGCAAGCAGAACAAGTGCTACACTTGCCCCCGACACCTCCTCCCTCACCACCATTCAGGGCCCCAAACAGTCCTTCCAGATAAGGTGACACTTCACCTGTGAGTCTGTTGGGGTCGTACGCTGTGTTTGGTGCTCCCAGTGTGGCCTCCTGTATATCGATGATACCATTTCACCGAGCACCCACGCTCCTTCTGCCAGAAGATCAGGATCTCCCAGTGGCCACCCACTTTAGTTTCACTTCCCATTCCCATTCTGATATGTCAATCCATGTCCTCCTCTACTGTTATGATGTGGCCACACTCCGGCTGGAGGAACAAAATCTTGTATTTCTTCTGGGTAGCCTCCAACATAATGGCATGAAGATCAATTTCTCAAACTTTTGGTAATGATCCCCCAGCTTCTTCACCATTCCCCATCCCCTTTTCCCTCTCTCATCTTATCCCCTTGCCCACCCATCGCCTCCATCTAGTGCTCCTCCCCCCTTTTGTTTGTTCCATGGCCCTCTGTCCCCTCCTATCAGACACCCCTCTCTCCAGCCCTATATCCCTTTCACCAATCAACTTCCCATCTCTTTACTTCATCCCTCCCCCTCCCAGTTTCACCTGTCACCTTGTGTTTCTCTCTACACTGCCCAGCAGAATTCAAATAGGCTTGTTAGAAAAAATATTCAACATGAGATGACAAAATGGATTTTATAATAGTGAGCACTCCTTCACAGATCAGTACATTAGCACCAATCTACCTGTTTTTTATTCATCTCAACCAGGCTTCGGTATATTTTAAATTCGATGCAATTTTTTTTTTTAAAGTAAATAATAATCACAGTTCCTGAAATTTGAATCCAGAACAATATCTAAGATTTTTATTTATTTAGGGAAACAGAGTAGAGCAGGGCCTTCTGGCCCGATAAACCACACTGCCCGGCAATCATCCAATTTAACCCAAGCCTAAGCAAGGGACAATTTCAATGACCCATTCTTGATTAGCCAGGGAATCAAGGAGTATGGGGAGAAGGCAGCAGGGTGGGGATGACTGGAAGAATTGGATTAGCCCATGATTAAATGGCGGAGCAGACTTGATGGTCCGAATGGCCTATTTCTGCTCCTATATCTTATGGTCTTATGTTCTTATTAACCTACCAACTACATCTTCAGACTGCGGGAGGAAACCAGAGCACCCAGAGGAAACCCACGCAGTCATGGGAGAACGTACAAACTCCTTACAGACGGCACTGGAATTGAACTCTGGAAGCTGCAATAATATTGTGCTAACCACCACACTACCATGGCAGAAGAAATAGAAGTTTCCCTGTCCAATTGTGTTTGCCTGAGCTACCAGCTTGAATTCTCCTTGCTAAATAGACTCTGGTGAAACCACAGCTTTGGTATAAATCTTGGTCTCTTTGCTGAGAAATGCAGATATTTGTCATAAAGAATTTACAATAACAATTCACTAGTTTGATTCCCAGGATGATATATCTGTCATATGAGGACATACTGGCATATTCTGGATCTTCTTTCTTTTGAGTTTCGAAGAATGAGAGGAGTCTTCATTAAATTCAC
The DNA here is from genome assembly GCF_048418815.1 of Hemitrygon akajei. Classification (NCBI taxonomy): domain Eukaryota; kingdom Metazoa; phylum Chordata; class Chondrichthyes; order Myliobatiformes; family Dasyatidae; genus Hemitrygon; species Hemitrygon akajei. The sequence continues at coordinate 5,214,421 of NC_133126.1, read as the reverse complement.
AAAAATTCTCAACAGGCTCAACAGGGTAGAACAGAGAGGGAAAAAATATTTTCACAAGCTCAGGAGCCTGGCACTTGTTAGGCTTATAGTTTTAGAATGAGCTTTATGGGGTACCAGGATGAGAAGTAACTTTTTTATTTCACACAGAGGATGGTGAATCGTTGGAATTCTATATCCCAGTGAGCCATGGAGGCTCGGTCAATGAGTTCATTCAAAGCTGTATTTTTGGATGCAGGAGGGATTGGGGAGATAATACGTATAAGGAAAGAACAACGTGGTGAGGGGAAGATCAGACATAATCTTGTTAAAAAGTTCAGTGAGCCCAAAAGCTGAATGACCTACTGTATGTACAACCAGTGCCCACTTTATTAGATACAGGAGTGGAACCCAGTGTGATCTTCTGCTGCTGTAGCCCATCCACTTCAAGGTTCAACTTGGTGTGCTTTCAGAGATGCCCTTCTGCACACCGCTGTTACAACGTGTGGTTACTTGAGTTCTTGTCTCCTTCCTGTCCGCATGACCTCTCTCATTATCAAGGTGTTTTTGCTCACAGAACTGCCGCTCACTCTATGTTTCTATATTTTTGCACCATTCTCTGTAAACTCTAGAGACTGATATCTGTGAAAATCCCAGGAGATCAGCAATTTCTGAGATACTCAAACCACCCTATCTGACACCAACAATCACTCCATGGTCAAAGTCACTCAGATCACATTTTTTGCCTATTCTGATGTTTAGTCTGAACAACAACTCCACCTCTTGACGACGTCTGCATGCTTTTATGCAGTGAGTTGCTACCAGATGATTGGCTGATTAGATATTTGCATTAACAAGCAGGCGTATAGATGTACCTAATAAAGTGCAACTGACTGTATGTCCTGAAGAAGGGTCTCGGCCCAAAATATCAACTGTTTAATCTTTCTCCATAGATGCTGCCTGGCCTGTTGAGTTCCTCTAGTATTTTGTGTATTACTCTGAGTGCGTGTTCTGTTTTTATTTACATATTCAGAAGTGGAAAATACTGGAAGAATTCAATTGTTGAGACAGTATCAATGAAAGGAGAAACAGAGTTAGAATTTCAGATCAAAAATTCTTTCTTAGAATATTTTTGACTTGACACATGAAAGTTGTTTCTCTTCCCACAGATACTCCCTGACCTGTTGACCATATCCACCATTTTCCTTTTCAACTCTGTATTTCCAGCATCTACTTTTTTTAAACTTTCATTTTCTACTTGCCTGGTATTCTTCTTCTGGAGAATCCATCTCTCCCTCTTCTTGCTGCTACCATCAGGCGGGAGGTGCAGGAGACTTGGGTCCCACACCACCAGGTTCAGGAGTAGTTGTTGCCCTGAAGCCATTATCTCCCGGATGGGCTTCTCTCAGATCAGCTCTGAATTGACTCAGGAGCCTGCAGCCTGCAGACGTCGGGTTCCCGGACCAGTTTCACTCACCTCAGCAGTGAAACGGCTCTGTGGCTGTGGGCAATCTTTCGGGGACCCTGCGCTACATAAAAACATAAGAGATAGGAGCAGAATTTGGCTATTTGGTCTTCATGTTCTGTGCATTTTATGTTTATTTCAGAATCAGAAGGATTTGACCTTTTTTTTGCACATTGGGTGTTTGTCAGTCTTGGTTGTATGTTTTTTTTCATGGATTCTATTGTGTTTCTTTGTTTTGTGGTTGCCTGCAGAAGAATGAATCCCAGTATTGCATATGGTGTACATACTTTAATAATGAATTTAATTTGGACTGCACTGCTCCGATGACTGCTGCTTTTAGGAGCTGTCACTTCTTCTGGTGTGGCGTAGTTTCGGTGCGTATTCAAAGCAAGTCTTGCGTAGCAAGCTCTTCCATTCTCTTGTGTACATTACTCGTTACTTCAAGGCACACTTCAACCCTGATGAAAGTCTCTTCTGGTAAAGGCGAACATTTTTATGCCCAGGATAATTAAGTTTCACGTGAACTTCAGTTTCAGAATGCAATCAGACATTTGGTGCTGCTCTAGAAATGTTATCCCCAAACTTATGTAAGACCACATAGTCTGCATTAAACATATGGTGTCATTTGAAGGAAGTTGCTCTGTTTTTTTTTTACAAGGCACTGGGGCAGATCTGTACTGAAGGGTGGAGATCTTTATTTATCAATGTAAAGATATAGTGTGGCCCTTCACCCAACAAACTGCACCATCCAGCAACCCACTTGTTCAACCCGAGCCTAATCACAGGACAGTTTACAATGAACAATTAACCTTCTAACCGGTATGACCTTGGATTGCGGGAGAAAACTGGGACACCCAGAGGAAATCCTGGCTCATGTGAAAGTTGTACAAGCTCCTTATAGAAGATGTCTGAAATGAACTCTGTACTCTGATGCCACAAGCAGCAAAAACATCATGCTAAACACTGCCAAACCTAATATAAAGACAAGATATAGGAGCAGAACTAGGCCATTTGGTCCATCGAGTCTGTTCCACCATTTCATCATGACTAATCCATTTTCTGTTTCAGCCCCAATCACCCAGCTTCTCCCTGTATTTCTTTATGGCCGCCACAGCAGCCCATAGCAACAAATTCTGCAGATTCACCACTCTCTGGATAAAGAAATTCCTTTTCACCTCTATTTTTAAAGAACATGTCTCTATTCTGACGCTGTGTCCTTTGGTCTTTGACTCTCCCACCATAGGAAACTTTCTCTCCACATCCACTTCTTCAAGGCCTGTCACCATTCAATAGGTTTCAATGAGGTCACCACTCATTCTTCTGAATTCTAATGATGGTCCAGAACCATCAAACACTCTACATATGACAAGCTGTTGAATCCTGGAATCATTCTCATGAATCTCCTCTGAACCCATTCCAGTGTCAGCACATCATTTCTAAGATAAAGGACCCAAAATTGCACACGACACTCCAAGTGACCCCTCACCAGTGCTTTGTAAAGTCTCAAAATTACATCCTTGTACCTACATTCCAGTCCTCTCGAAATGAATGCTAATGTTGCATTTGTCTTCCTCACCACTGACTCAACCTGCAAATTAACCTTTCAATAAAGCCATCAAATCCATCATCCATCACCGACATATAGCGTAGAAAATAATCGGTCCCAACACAGACCCCTGTGGAACACCACTAGTCACTGGCATAATGTGCATCGATCATTTTTTGTCATTTGCAAGAAATTTCTTTATGTTTTATTTTTACTAGACACTGTATCTATACTGAAAGTGTAATATAGAATTTCTGCATTTGGTATAAAAAGAGCTGACTACATTGAAGACCATCTTTGCTTCTTCTCTCCCTTCCCTTGTAGAAATCTATCACTATCTGTTTTCAATTCTCTTTTTTACATTAATGCTTATTAAAATGATTATTGTGAAGCAATAAGTTTTGTGCCTCTTTCCTGACTTCCAAAAGAACCTTGGATCCAAAACATCGGAATCCAACAGACATGAAACCTGCCTGCAATTCAGGAGTATTACAGTTGCTCCAGGTTTTTTCTATCCCCAGCATCAAGGACACTTTCAAAATATGAGCTTAAGACCATAGATATAGGAGCAGAATTAGGCCATTTGGCCCATCACATCTGCTCTGCCATTCCATCATGGCTGATCCAATTTTCGTCTCTGTCCCAATCACCTGCCTTCTCTCCATATCCCTTAATGAACAATCAAGAATCTATCAACCTTTCCCTTAAATATACATACAGACTTGGCATCCACAGTTGCCTTTGGCAAAGAATTCCACAGTTTCACCACGCTAAATAAATTCCTCTTCATCTCCATTCCAAAAGGATGCTTCTCTATTCTGAGGCTTTGACCTCTGGTCTTAGTCTCTTCCACCATAGGAAACATCCTCTCCACATTCACTCTGTCAAGGCCTTTCAACACAAGATAGGTTTCAATGAGGTCTTCTGAATTCTAATGAATACAAGCCCAGAGCTATCAAACACTCTTCATATGACAAGCTATTCAATCCTGGAATCTTTTTAGGGAACCTCCTTTGAACTTTTTCCATTTTCTGCACATCCCTTCTAAGATAAGGGGCCCAAACCTGCTCACAATACTCCTAGTGAGACCTCACCAGTGCTTTATAGTTACAACATCACATCCTTTCTTTGATATGCTAGTCCTCTTGAAATGAATGCTAACATTGCATTTGCCTTCTTCACCACAGACTCAACCTGCAAATTAACCTTTAGAAACTGAAACTCCCAAGTCCCCTTGACCTCATATTTTTGTATTTTCTCTCCATTTAGTCAACCCTTTCATTTCTTGTACCAAAGTGCGTGATCATACACTTGCTGACACTACATTCCATCTGCCATTTCTTTGCCCTTTCTCCTAATCTAAGCCCTTCTGTAGCCTCTCTACTTCCTCAGAACTACTTGCCCCTCCACCTATTTGCATATCATACTTAGCAACAAAGCCATCAATTCCATCATCCAAATCATTGACATATGATGCAAAAAGAATCGGTCCACACATAGAACCCTGTGGAACATCACTAACTGGCAGCCAGTCAGAAAAGTCTCCCTTTATTCCCACTCTTCGCCTCCTGCCAATCAGCCACTGCTTTATCTCTGCTTGAATCTTTCCTATAATAATGCCTCAAGTGATGCTTCTAAAAGGTGGCATCCATCATTAAGGTCCCCCATCACCCAGGACATGCTGTCTTTTCGTTGCTCCCATCAAAGAGGAGGTACAAGAGCCTGAATACATACTGAATGCTTCATGAACAGCTTCATCCCCTCTGCCATCAGATTTCTGAGTGGACAATGAACCCATATACACAACCTCAGGATATTTTTTTTCTTTCTTTTGCTCTCTTTTTTGTACTACTTATTTAAGTTTTATATATTTTTCTTACTGTAATGTATAGATTTTTAAAATTATTATCTTTTGCAATGTACTGCTGCTGCAAAACAACAATTTTCAAAACATATCACAGTGATATTAAACCTAATTCTGATTTCCTGCTGATGGATATAGAATTGACCTCACCTGATCAACATTCTGGACTCATTCAATATTGCTTTGAGACTTGTGTGCATCTTTATTTATTTGGAAATGTAGCACAGAGTAGGCCCTTCCCAGCAACCCCCAACAAACCCAATTTAACCCTGACCTAATCACAATTTACAATGACCAATTAACCTACCCGGTATGTCTTTGGAATGTGGGAGGAAACTGGAGCACTGGGAGGAAACCTACACAATCCAGAGAGAGGATGTACAGAAGAATTGGACTCCGAACTCCGAAACACCCTGAGCTGTGATAGCATTGCACTAACCACTACGCTACTGCGATACTTCATCTACATTGTTTAACACGAATAAACAAACCTGTCCTTCAGAGGTAATGAGCAGCATAACGTCAACCTGAATGTGAAACCATCTGGATCAGTTAAAGTTTGAAAGCTTATAAATTAATTGGGAATTTGTGCCATAGTCTAACCTTTTGAGTTCTAATTGCATTTAATGCTCAGTTATTACACAATCTGAGATTTAAACTTTCAAAATAATTGACTTTCTTAAATTGGAAGCTTTATATATCAAGATAATATGCTAATTTAATTTAGCACCAACAATTGATTTAGACGTAAATTGGAAAATGAGGCTTTAAACTATCAATTACAGGCAATAAGTTGCAGAATGAAAAGTAATCTATAGACCATGAAAAGACAATAATTTCAGTTGTTTGCAGTTTAATAAACCTGCCAAGGTCTCTTTGTCACCTTTTAACATTCAGATCAAACTGTCCTCTAGATATGAAGGTATTATCTCTATTTTATATATATATATATATATATATATACTCACAATTTACTCTAAACTAATTAAGCATTGAGCCAGATTAAAAAGACTAAGGCATCAAGGCCAAAGGCTTTCTTCACCTCAGCTCTGAACTGGCTTTGTGACTGTGGCCTGCAGCCATCGGGCTCCTGGACTGATTTGACTCACCTCAGCATTGAACTGTGACTGTGGCCTGCAGCCATCGGGCTCCTGGACTGACTTGACTCACCTCAGCTCTGAACTGGCTCTGTGACTGTGGCCTGCAGCCATCGGGCTCCTGGACTGACTTGACTCACCTCAGCTCTGAACTGGCTCTGTGACTGTGGCCTGCAGCCATCGGACTCCTGGACTGACTTGACTCACCTCAGCACTGAACTGGCTTTGTGACTGTGGCCTGCAGCCATCGGGCTCCTGGACTGCTTTGACTCACCTCAGCATTGAACTGGCTCTGTGACTGTGGCCTGCAGCCATCGGGCTCCTGGACTGACTTGACTCACCTCAGCTCTGAACTGGCTCTGTGACTGTGGCCTGCAGCCATCGGACTCCTGGATGGACTTGACTCACTCAGCACTGAACTGGCTCTGTGACTGGCCTGCAGCCATCGGACTCCTGGACGGACTTGACTCACCTCAGCACTGAACTGGCTCTGTGACTGGCCTGCAGCCATCGGGCTCCTGGACTGATTTGACTCACCTCAGTTCTGAACTGGCTCTGTGACTGTGGCCTGCAGCCATCGGGCTCCTGGACTGACTTGACTCACCTCAGCTCTGAACTGGCTCTGTGACTGTGGCCTGCAGCCATCGGGCTCCTGGACTGACTTGACTCACCTCAGCTCTGAACTGGCTCTGTGACTGTGGCCTGCAGCCATCGGGCTCCTGGACTGACTTGACTCACCTCAGCTCTGAACTGGCTCTGTGACTGTGGCCTGCAGCCATCGGGCTCCTGGACTGACTTGACTCACCTCAGCTCTGAACTGGCTCTGTGACTGTGGCCTGCAGCCATCGGACTCCTGGACGGACTTGACTCACTCAGCACTGAACTGGCTCTGTGACTGGCCTGCAGCCATCGGACTCCTGGACGGACTTGACTCACCTCAGCACTGAACTGGCTCTGTGACTGGCCTGCAGCCATCGGACTCCTGGACTGATTTGACTCACCTCAGCATTGAACTGGCTCTGTGACTGTGGCCTGCAGCCATCGGGCTCCTGGACTGATTTGACTCACCTCAGCATTGAACTGTGACTGTGGCCTGCAGCCATCGGGCTCCTGGACTGACTTGACTCACCTCAGCTCTGAACTGGCTCTGTGACTGTGGCCTGCAGCCATCGGGCTCCTGGACTGACTTGACTCACCTCAGCTCTGAACTGGCTCTGTGACTGTGGCCTGCAGCCATCGGACTCCTGGACTGACTTGACTCACCTCAGCACTGAACTGGCTTTGTGACTGTGGCCTGCAGCCATCGGGCTCCTGGACTGCTTTGACTCACCTCAGCATTGAACTGGCTCTGTGACTGTGGCCTGCAGCCATCGGGCTCCTGGACTGACTTGACTCACCTCAGCTCTGAACTGGCTCTGTGACTGTGGCCTGCAGCCATCGGACTCCTGGATGGACTTGACTCACTCAGCACTGAACTGGCTCTGTGACTGGCCTGCAGCCATCGGACTCCTGGACGGACTTGACTCACCTCAGCACTGAACTGGCTCTGTGACTGGCCTGCAGCCATCGGGCTCCTGGACTGATTTGACTCACCTCAGTTCTGAACTGGCTCTGTGACTGTGGCCTGCAGCCATCGGGCTCCTGGACTGACTTGACTCACCTCAGCTCTGAACTGGCTCTGTGACTGTGGCCTGCAGCCATCGGGCTCCTGGACTGACTTGACTCACCTCAGCTCTGAACTGGCTCTGTGACTGTGGCCTGCAGCCATCGGGCTCCTGGACTGACTTGACTCACCTCAGCTCTGAACTGGCTCTGTGACTGTGGCCTGCAGCCATCGGGCTCCTGGACTGACTTGACTCACCTCAGCTCTGAACTGGCTCTGTGACTGTGGCCTGCAGCCATCGGACTCCTGGACGGACTTGACTCACTCAGCACTGAACTGGCTCTGTGACTGGCCTGCAGCCATCGGACTCCTGGACGGACTTGACTCACCTCAGCACTGAACTGGCTCTGTGACTGGCCTGCAGCCATCGGACTCCTGGACTGATTTGACTCACCTCAGCATTGAACTGGCTCTGTGACTGTGGCCTGCAGCCATCGGGCTCCTGGACTGATTTGACTCACCTCAGCTCTGAACTGGCTCTGTGACTGTGGCCTGCAGCCATCGGGCTCCTGGACTGATTTGACTCACCTCAGCACTGAACTGGCTCTGTGACTGGCCTGCAGCCATCGGGCTCCTGGACTGATTTGACTCACCTCAGCACTGAACTGGCTCTGTGACTGTGGCCTGCAGCCATCGGGCTCCTGGACTGACTTGACTCACCTCAGCACTGAACTGGCTCTGTGACTGTGGCCTGCAATTGTCAGCCTCCTGGACCAGCTTGACTCACCTCAGCACTGAACTGGCTCTGTGACTGTGGCCTGCAGCCATCGGGCTACTGGACTGACTTGACTCACCTCAGCTCTGAACTGGCTCTGTGACTGTGGCCTGCAGCCATCGGGCTCCTGGACTGACTTGACTCACCTCCGCATTGAACTGGCTCTGTGACTGTGGCCTGCAATCATCAGCACTCACCTCAGCTCTGAACTGGCTCGGTGACTGTGGCCTGCAGCCATCGGGCTCCTGGACAGACTTGACTCACCTCAGCACTGAACTGGCTCTGTGACTGTGGCCTGCGGCCATCGGACTCCTGGACTGACTTGACTCACCTCAGCTCTGAACTGGCTCTGTGACTGTGGCCTGCAGCCATCGGGCTCCTGGACTGACTTGACTCACCTCAGCTCTGAACTGGCTCTGTGACTGTGGCCTGCAGCCATCGGGCTACTGGACTGACTTGACTCACCTCAGCTCTGAACTGGCTCTGTGACTGTGGCCTGCAGCCATCGGGCTCCTGGACTGACTTGACTCACCTCCGCATTGAACTGGCTCTGTGCCTGTGGCCTGCAATCATCAGCACTCACCTCAGCTCTGAACTGGCTCGGTGACTGTGGCCTGCAGCCATCGGGCTCCTGGACTGACTTGACTCACCTCAGCTCTGAACTGGCTCTGTGACTGTGGCCTGCAGCCATCGGGCTCTTGGACTGACTTGACTCACCTCAGCACTGAACTGGCTCTGTGACTGGCCTGCAGCCATTGGACTCCTGGACGGACTTGACTCACCTCAGCTCTGAACTGGCTCTGTGACTGTGGCCTGCAATTGTCAGCCTCCTGGACCAGCTTCACTCAGCTCAGCAATGAACTGGCTCTGTGACTGTGGCCTGCAGCCATCGGACTCCTGGATGGACTTGACTCACTCAGCACTGAACTGGCTCTGTGACTGGCCTGCAGCCATCGGACTCCTGGACGGACTTGACTCACCTCAGCACTGAACTGGCTCTGTGACTGGCCTGCAGCCATCAGGCTCCTGGACTGATTTGACTCACCTCAGTTCTGAACTGGCTCTGTGACTGTGGCCTGCAGCCATCGGGCTCCTGGACTGACTTGACTCACCTCAGCTCTGAACTGGCTCTGTGACTGTGGCCTGCAGCCATCGGGCTCCTGGACTGACTTGACTCACCTCAGCTCTGAACTGGCTCTGTGACTGTGGCCTGCAGCCATCGGGCTCCTGGACAGACTTGACTCACCTCAGCTCTGAACTGGCTCTGTGACTGTGGCCTGCAGCCATCGGGCTCCTGGACAGACTTGACTCACCTCAGCTCTGAACTGGCTCTGTGACTGTGGCCTGCAGCCATCGGACTCCTGGACGGACTTGACTCACTCAGCACTGAACTGGCTCTGTGACTGGCCTGCAGCCATCGGACTCCTGGACGGACTTGACTCACCTCAGCACTGAACTGGCTCTGTGACTGGCCTGCAGCCATCGGACTCCTGGACTGATTTGACTCACCTCAGCATTGAACTGGCTCTGTGACTGTGGCCTGCAGCCATCGGGCTCCTGGACTGATTTGACTCACCTCAGCTCTGAACTGGCTCTGTGACTGTGGCCTGCAGCCATCGGGCTCCTGGACTGATTTGACTCACCTCAGCACTGAACTGGCTCTGTGACTGGCCTGCAGCCATCGGGCTCCTGGACTGATTTGACTCACCTCAGCACTGAACTGGCTCTGTGACTGTGGCCTGCAGCCATCGGGCTCCTGGACTGACTTGACTCACCTCAGCACTGAACTGGCTCTGTGACTGTGGCCTGCAATTGTCAGCCTCCTGGACCAGCTTGACTCACCTCAGCACTGAACTGGCTCTGTGACTGTGGCCTGCAGCCATCGGGCTACTGGACTGACTTGACTCACCTCAGCTCTGAACTGGCTCTGTGACTGTGGCCTGCAGCCATCGGGCTCCTGGACTGACTTGACTCACCTCAGCACTGAACTGGCTCTGTGACTGGCCTGCAGCCATCGGGCTCCTGGACTGACTTGACTCACCTCCGCATTGAACTGGCTCTGTGCCTGTGGCCTGCAATCATCAGCACTCACCTCAGCTCTGAACTGGCTCGGTGACTGTGGCCTGCAGCCATCGGGCTCCTGGACTGACTTGACTCACCTCAGCTCTGAACTGGCTCTGTGACTGTGGCCTGCAGCCATCGGGCTCCTGGACTGACTTGACTCACCTCAGCACTGAACTGGCTCTGTGACTGGCCTGCAGCCATTGGACTCCTGGACGGACTTGACTCACCTCAGCTCTGAACTGGCTCTGTGACTGTGGCCTGCAATTGTCAGCCTCCTGGACCAGCTTCACTCAGCTCAGCAATGAACTGGCTCTGTGACTGTGGCCTGCAGCCATCGGGCTCCTGGACTGACTTGACTCACCTCAGCTCTGAACTGGCTCTGTGACTGTGGCCTGCAGCCATCGGGCTCCTGGACTGACTTGACTCACCTCAGCTCTGAACTGGCTCTGTGACTGTGGCCTGCAGCCATCGGGCTCCTGGACTGACTTGACTCACCTCAGCTCTGAACTGGCTCTGTGACTGTGGCCTGCAGCCATCGGACTCCTGGACGGACTTGACTCACTCAGCACTGAACTGGCTCTGTGACTGGCCTGCAGCCATCGGACTCCTGGACGGACTTGACTCACCTCAGCACTGAACTGGCTCTGTGACTGGCCTGCAGCCATCGGACTCCTGGACTGATTTGACTCACCTCAGCATTGAACTGGCTCTGTGACTGTGGCCTGCAGCCATCGGGCTCCTGGACTGATTTGACTCACCTCAGCTCTGAACTGGCTCTGTGACTGTGGCCTGCAGCCATCAGGCTCCTGGACTGATTTGACTCACCTCAGCACTGAACTGGCTCTGTGACTGGCCTGCAGCCATCGGGCTCCTGGACTGATTTGACTCACCTCAGCACTGAACTGGCTCTGTGACTGTGGCCTGCAGCCATCGGGCTCCTGGACTGACTTGACTCACCTCAGCACTGAACTGGCTCTGTGACTGTGGCCTGCAATTGTCAGCCTCCTGGACCAGCTTGACTCACCTCAGCACTGAACTGGCTCTGTGACTGTGGCCTGCAGCCATCGGGCTCCTGGACTGACTTGACTCACCTCAGCTCTGAACTGGCTCTGTGACTGTGGCCTGCAGCCATTGGACTCCTGGACGGACTTGACTCACTCAGCACTGAACTGGCTCTGTGACTGGCCTGCAGCCATCGGACTCCTGGACGGACTTGACTCACCTCAGCACTGAACTGGCTCTGTGACTGGCCTGCAGCCATCGGACTCCTGGACTGATTTGACTCACCTCAGCATTGAACTGGCTCTGTGACTGTGGCCTGCAGCCATCGGGCTCCTGGACTGATTTGACTCACCTCAGCTCTGAACTGGCTCTGTGACTGTGGCCTGCAGCCATCGGGCTCCTGGACTGATTTGACTCACCTCAGCACTGAACTGGCTCTGTGACAAGCCTGCAGCCATCGGGCTCCTGGACTGACTTGACTCACCTCAGCACTGAACTGGCTCTGTGACTGTGGCCTGCAATTGTCAGCCTCCTGGACCAGCTTGACTCACCTCAGCACTGAACTGGCTCTGTGACTGTGGCCTGCAGCCATCGGGCTACTGGACTGACTTGACTCACCTCAGCTCTGAACTGGCTCTGTGACTGTGGCCTGCAGCCATCGGGCTCCTGGACTGACTTGACTCACCTCAGCACTGAACTGGCTCTGTGACTGGCCTGCAGCCATCGGGCTCCTGGACTGACTTGACTCACCTCCGCATTGAACTGGCTCTGTGCCTGTGGCCTGCAATCATCAGCACTCACCTCAGCTCTGAACTGGCTCGGTGACTGTGGCCTGCAGCCATTGGACTCCTGGACGGACTTGACTCACCTCAGCTCTGAACTGGCTCTGTGACTGTGGCCTGCAGCCATCGGGCTACTGGACTGACTTGACTCACCTCAGCTCTGAACTGGCTCTGTGACTGTGGCCTGCAGCCTTCGGGCTCCTGGACTGACCTGACTCACCTCAGTACTGAACTGGCTCTGTGACTGGCCTGCAGCCATCGGGCTCCTGGACTGATTTGACTCACCTCAGCACTGAACTGGCTCTGTGACTGTGGCCTGCAATTGTCAGCCTCCTGGACCAGCTTGACTCACCTCAGCACTGAACTGGCTCTGTGACTGTGGCCTGCAGCCATCGGGCTACTGGACTGACTTGACTCACCTCAGCTCTGAACTGGCTCTGTGACTGTGGCCTGCAGCCATCGGGCTCCTGGACAGACTTGACTCACCTCAGCTCTGAACTGGCTCTGTGACTGTGGCCTGCGGCCATCGGACTCCTGGACTGACTTGACTCACCTCAGCTCTGAACTGGCTCTGTGACTGTGGCCTGCAGCCATCGGGCTCCTGGACTGACCTGACTCACCTCAGTACTGAACTGGCTCTGTGACTGGCCTGCAGCCATCGGGCTCCTGGACTGATTTGACTCACCTCAGCACTGAACTGGCTCTGTGACTGTGGCCTGCAATTGTCAGCCTCCTGGACCAGCTTGACTCACCTCAGCACTGAACTGGCTCTGTGACTGTGGCCTGCAGCCATCGGGCTACTGGACTGACTTGACTCACCTCAGCTCTGAACTGGCTCTGTGACTGTGGCCTGCAGCCATCGGGCTCCTGGACAGACTTGACTCACCTCAGCTCTGAACTGGCTCTGTGACTGTGGCCTGCGGCCATCGGACTCCTGGACTGACTTGACTCACCTCAGCTCTGAACTGGCTCTGTGACTGTGGCCTGCAGCCATCGGGCTCCTGGACTGACTTGACTCACCTCAGCTCTGAACTGGCTCTGTGACTGTGGCCTGCGGCCATCGGGCTCCTGGACTGATTTGACTCACCTCAGCTCTGAACTGGCTCTGTGACTGTGGCCTGCAGCCATCAGGCTCCTGTGCCAGCTTCACTCAGCTCAGCACTGAACTGGCTCTGTGACTGTGGCCTGCAGCCATCGGGCTCCTGGACTGACCTGACTCACCTCAGCACTGAACTGGCTCTGTGACTGGCCTGCAGCCATCGGGCTCCTGGACTGATTTGGTTCACCTCAGCACTGAACTGGCTCTGTGACTGTGGCCTGCAATTGTCAGCCTCCTGGACCAGCTTGACTCACCTCAGCACTGAACTGGCTCTGTGACTGTGGCCTGCAGCCATCGGGCTACTGGACTGACTTGACTCACCTCAGCTCTGAACTGGCTCTGTGACTGTGGCCTGCAGCCATCGGGCTCCTGGACTGACTTGACTCACCTGAGCTCTGAAATGGCTCTGAGGCTGTGAACTCACTTTCAGGGGCTCTGCAGTTCATGTTCTGTGTGTTATTTCTTTAGCTTTTTATTGTTTGCACAATTTGTTTGGCTTTTACATATTGGGTGTTGGTTGGTCTTTCTTGTGTTGGGGGTTTTCGTGGATTCTATTGTGTTTCGCTGTTTTGTGGCTGCCTGCAAGATGACTCGCTAGGTTGTATATGGTACACATACTTTGATAATAAATGTTCTTTGAACTTTGAGCTAATTGTTACTGTCTGAAGTAGTGGAGTTAAATAGCTAACTATAAATGCTGGATGCTGATCATGTGCATGATTAATTTTTATAAGTTCAAGCAGGGCATTCTTTCCTGTTATAATATGGATAAATTTCCAATTCAATATTTGTTTCCTCCTAATGTTAAAATGTGATGTGATGGTGCAGAACAGAGAGAATGAAAAATGGTATACATCAAGTCATACAGACAGCCAATCAATGAGCAAAAGACAAATGACTATGCCAAGACAAGATAAAGAAAAAGAAAAATAATAAATAAGCAATAAATATCAAGAACATGAGATGAAGAGTCCTTGAAGATGAGTTCATAGGTTATGGGAACAGTTCAGTGTTAGGGTGAGTGAAATTATCCCTTCTGGTCAAAAGCTTGATGCTGTAATAAGTGTTCCTGAACCTGGTGGTGTGGGTCTTGAGGCACCTTAATCTCCTTCCTGATGGCAGCAGTGAGAAAAGAGTATTCCTGGATTGGAATATATTCACTGTAAGAAGAGGTTGAATTTCTTGGATTGTTTTCTCTGGAGGCTGAGCGGTAAACTGATAAGGTATATTACGAGAGTCTTTTCTCCCAGTGAAAAGGTCAAATATCAGCTGGCATGGGTTTAAGGTGAGAGGGCAGGAGCTCAAAGAATAAAGCTGTAGAAGCAAATACGACAACAATGTTGGACAACACGTTAAATACAGGGAATGGAGGAGACATACCACATGCAGAATGATAGGGTTAGAAGGATTAGCCATTGTAGACTTGGTGGGTCAACCGGCCTATTCAAGTGATCCTGTGCTGTACAACACACACAAAATGCTGGAGGAACTCAGCAGGTCATCAGCTTATGAAGGGTCTCAGCCTGAAACATCAACTGTTTATTCATTTCCATAGACGCTGCCTGACCTGCTGAGTTCCTCCAGCATTTTGTGTGTGTTGCTCTGGATTTCCAGTATCTGCAGAAACTCTTGTGTTTATGATTCTGTGCTGCATTGTTCTGTGTTCAACAGCCTATCTGGTTCACCTCTGTCCTTCAAGAAGGGGTATCTGTGATTCTTACACAGTCTCTCCAGTAACTTTCAAATTCTTGCCCCTTAACTGCCCTCCATAGTGGTCTAACAAGCCACTTGTTTCCGAGGCATTGAGAGATGTGCAATAAACGTTGGGTTTCCCAGCAAAGTCATTTACTTAAGCTCTAACTTACAGAGAAATGAAGCAGTATTAAAGCACTTAATGATAATGATAACATTTATGGAGCACTTTCCATGCAGACAATGTAATTCAAGGTGCTTTACAATGGGATAAAGTGCAAACATGAAAATAAAAGACAAAAAATGTCAGTTAAAAGCAAAGTTAGATAAATAGGTTTAGAGCTGATGTTTGGAAGTGTCAACTGAGTCTGTATCCCTTATAGTTTTAAGAATTGAATCCAGCTGCCCTCTACAGTGTGACATTTCTACATTTACTGCATGAAGCTGATTTTCTGTGTCATTATCATCCATTCCGTCATGGGGCCCCTAAAACATCCAGTCATCAAACACAACCTCCTCTGTTTCACATTCCCTTATCAGGTATTTACATTCTGACTCAGCTCTGATCAAATTAACCTCTGCTTGCTGTTGGTACACCAGAAGAATGAAATGTCTGATTTCAGCTCAGGCACTTTGTGTGATCAGAAGCCATCTGTTCATTGGTATCTTCATCCCCCACTGTTCCAGCTAATCACAAACGCCTCCTTATCTGATGATGACCTCTTCATATCATTTTCTTCTGACCAGTACAAGCTCTAACTACATTTTGCTCTGTCTTAAAGAATCAGAAGTTGTTTTTCTTGGCTTTAATCTACGTCAACGTCCATCTAATTATGTCTGTCTGCACAGCGGACAGCTAATGATACCTATTTCATTAGTTGCGGCCCCTCTATGTTGAGAGGTAAGGTTAATTCCTCTTTCCTCCCAGATGAATCCATGAGACCAATTCCTGATTCAAGATTAGTGAAGCTCTCAGCTATGGAAATGCTATATAAGTCTGACTTTCAAATAACTTTGAGAGCAGACAAGATTCAAGATGGTTTAATGTCATTTCCAGCACAAAAGTGTAAAGGTGAACAAAATAATGAAAGGAGAATGTTACTCTGGCTTCAATGCAGCAGGAAATAATACAATAAGACGAAGACCAGTAAATAAATATACGTAAGATAGTTTATATACATGGATTGATTGTACATTCATAAAGTGATGCTCAGCACAGGCGTACCCTGACAGGGAATGAAAACATAGTGATGGCTGGGGGTGTGGTGGGTGGGTTAGTGGGTGGAGATGTTAATTTGTCTTTCCACTTGGGGAAAGTAATCATTTTTGTGTCTGGTGGTCCTGGTGTGGATGTTAAATAGACTCCTCCCTGATGTGAGTGGGACAAACAGTCCATGAGCAGGGTGGATGGGATCCTTCATAATGTTACCGACCATTTTCTGGCACCTTCTATACACGTATACCTGTTCATTCCTATAAACACAATTGGAATCATCAGAGATAAATATACTTCCAAATGCCAAAGAAATCAAGGAAATGCAGAGGAGTCAAAATCAGCAGACTGGAGTGGATGTAAATTTAAAGAAGTACCACCATCACTGGGAATACAAAACAGTGCAAACACTCAGTGGGTCAGAATCAGGTTTAATATCATTAGATTGAATTGAATTGAATTGACTTTATTTCTTACATCCTTCACATACATGAGGAGTAAAAATCTTTATGTTGCCTCTCTATATAAATGTTCAATCTGCAATCATAGTAATTTATAGTAATTTATAATAAATAGAACTGTCAATATAACATAGAAGTACACTCAAATCAGCCTGAGTTAATCGGTCTGATGGCCTGGTGGAAGAAGCTGTCCTGGAGCCTGTTGGTCCTGGCTTTTATGTTGCGGTACCGTTTCCTGGATGGTAGCAACTGGAACAGTTTGTGGTTGGGGTGACTCAGGTCGCCAAAGATCCTTTGGCCCTTTATTCACACCTGTCTTTGTAAATGTTCCAAATCATGTGAAGTTCACATCTACAGATGCGCTGGGCTGTCTGCACCACTCTCTGCAGAGTCCTGAGATAAAGGGAGGTACAGTTCCCATACCAGGCAGTGATGCAGCCAGTCAGAATGCTCTCAATTGTGCCCCTGTAGAAAGTTCTTAGGAGTTGGGGGCCCATACCAAACTTCCTCAACCGTCAGAGGTGAAAGAGATGCTGTTGTGCCTTTTTCACCACACAGCTGGTGTGTACAGACCACGTGAGGTCCTCGGTGATGTGGATGCCGAGGAACTTGAAACTGTTCACCCTCTCAACCCCAGATCCATTGATGTCAATAGGGGTTAGCCCGTCTCCATTCCTCCTGTAGTCCACAACCAGCTCCTTTGTTTTTGCAACATTGAGGGTGAGGTTTTCTTGACACCACTGTGTCAGAGAGATGACTTCTTCCCTGTAGGCCATCTTGTTATTGTTTGAGATAAGGCCAATCAATGTAGTGTCTCCGGCAAATTTAATTAGCAGAATGGAGATGTGGGTGGTAACACAGACATGGGTATACAGGGAGTAAAGGAGGGGACTGAGTCTTGAGGGGCTCCTGTATTGAGAGTCAGAGGGGTGGAGGTGAGGGAGTCCACTTTTACAGCCTGCTGGCAATCTGACAGGAAGTCCAGGATCTAGCTGCATAAGGCAGGGTCAAAGCTGAGGTCTCTGAGCTTCCTTTTGAACCTAGAGGGAAGTATGGTGTTGAATGCTGAACTGTTGTTCAAGAACAGCATTCTCACATAAGCATCCTTTCATTTCCAGATGTATATGGACGGTGTGTAGAGTTGTGGATATTGCATTGTCTGTCAATTGCTTCTAGGTGAATTGTTGGGAGGTGAACTGTAGAGGGTCTAGTTTGGGTGAAAGCAAGCTGCAGATGTAATCCTTGACCAGCCTCTCAAAGCATTTGTTTATTATTGAGGTGAGTGCGACAGGATGCCAGTCATTCAGGCATGTTACCTTGGTCTTTTTGGTACAGGGACAATGGTGGATAATTTGAAGCAGGAGGGCACTCTACACTGGGAGAGGAAGAGATTAAAAATGTCAGTAAACACACCTGCCATTTGTGCTGTGCACATCCTGAGTACTCGCCCTGGGATGCCGTCCGGTCCCGCAGCCTTGTGACTGTCCACTCATTGGAAACATCTGCATACCTCAGCCTCAGAGATGACCAGGTTGCAAGTTGTAGTGGTGGCTTTCCTCGGAGGCTCAGAGTTAGCGACATCGAAACGAGCGTAAAAGTGATTGAGCTCATCTGGGAGAGAGGCCACGATGTTGGCGGCACCACAACGTTTGGCTTTGAAGTCTGCGATGGTCTGTAACCCTCGCCACAAGTCATGTGTGCTATTTGTAGTGAATCTTGAGTCAATCCTGTCCCTGTATTGTTGTTTCGTAGTCTTGATAGCTTTGCGCAGATTGTAGCTGCTTTTCTTGAGCTTCTGCTGATTGCCAGCAACGTAAGCTCTGTGTCGCGTGGTAAGTGCTGCTATATCAGAAAGTATGTCATCAAATTTCTTGTTCTGTACTTATGTGGAGATTTATAGAATACTTGGAGAAAAGAGACAACTTCTGATTTAATTGGAGCTTTGTTGTTCTATGTCATTAATTTATAGTCCAGAATCAAAATACAGAGATTTTGCTCAGTCGATTATTGAAAATGCATGAAGATTCTCTGAAATCTAAATTTGTAAAAAAATTCTGAGGCATCTGTTGGTCAGGGTTGACCATGGATGTTGTGTTCTCACTCTCTAGATATGCAAGTCAGGACAGTACAATATGGAGAACAAGCTGTTGCCCATGTAGCAGACTCCCCTCTCTATGCAGCTGATGAATCGAAAGGAACAGCAGAAAGCAATATAGTTTGGCACCAGTGCCATCGCAGGAACTGACAGGCACTGTTGATCTCAACATAGAACTGACTTAGGGATTCCAGCTCTAAATTTTGTCCTCAGTGTTTACTCCTGATGCCCTCCCCAAGAGAGGGTATAGCTGCAAGATATTTGCAAGAAGTTTGAAATCAGAATTTTCCTTCTCCAATATGAGCTGCCAACCATGGCTGACAAGACCCTTCTGCCCAAAGTGACTGATCTTAAGGTGACAGTAACCCACCTTTGCCCCTTCTCCTGTTAGTAGAGATGGTTCTGCTGGGCTTAGTTAGCTAATTCACACATGAAGGCCAGGAGCCTTCGCACCAAAGACTATTTGAGGTGCACACCATTGTGAGCATTTAATAGGTCGTGGGAGCTTGTCTCACTACCACCCCTGGTTATAACAACCACAAGGAATTTAAAAAAAATTATAATTTCGAAAAGAACAAGAAAAGCTGAATCTGTTTCATAATTAATTACGTTTGCAAGCTAAAGAGATATAACCCTCATTGTAAGTTAGTGCTGTCTTGGTCTGAGAGAGGAAATAATCCCTCTCAGATTTATGGAAAACTCTTCTTGGGCTTCCAGCTGGGTACAGGTATCAATTTTAACCATCGTTTTGATGATAAACTTTGCCGTCTTCATCAGGGATGATGCGTAAGCATGTCTAGTCCAGTGATTTTTAGTACCCCCATCATTTGTCTCTCCTGATTGGTTAGTCCTCATCCAATCAGGTTTCCACTCTCCCACCTTGTTTACGATCGAATTCCAGTTCTTACCAAGAGTGAGACCTTCATCTTTGTTAAAATTAATTTACTCTAGTTTTATTTCAATTGCTTCCTTTACCAGGTGGGGTGGGGTTGGGGGGGGGTTCCCAAAAACCATTGGAATGGCACCGTAGTTTGGTTCTCTCAGAGTCAATCCTACGACCATTGCGAATGTAATGTTCTGGTACCATCGAATTCTCCAGGTACACCTCCTGTGCTCCTTGATGTGGGTTTGCACCGTGCATCCCATTTGGCTGATATACGCTGCTCCACATTCACAGGGAATCCTGTAAACACCAGCGACCTTAGTGCCAGGTCATCTTTGACCTGCATAACCCGTGATCTGACCTTCCTTAAAAGCTTGTGGATGGTATTAATCCAGTATTTCTTCGGGATCCTGAAATATAAGGAAGGCATGCAATAGCAATGGGTTCCACCTTGTTGTTCAAACATAGAACATAGAATAGTACAGCACATTGCAGGCCCTTCGGTCCACAGTGTTGTGCTGACCCATAAACCCTGCCTCCCATATAACCCCCCACCTTAAGTTCCTCCATATACCTGTCTAGTAGTCTCTTAAATTTCACTAGTGTATCTGCCTCCATCACTGACTCAAGCAGTGCATTCCATGCACCAACCACTCTCTGAGTAAAAAACCTTCCTCTAATATCCCCCTTGAACTTCCCTCCCCTTACCTTAAATCCATGCCCTCTTGTACTGAGCAGTGGTGCCCTGGGGAAGAGGCGCTGGCTGTCCATTCTATCTATTCTTCGTAATATCTTGTATACCTCTATCATGTCTCCTCTCATCCTCCCTCTCTCTAGAGAGTAAAGCCCTAGCTCCCTTAATCTCTGATTATAATGCATACTCTCTAAACCAGGCAGCATCCTGGTAAATCTCCTCTTTACCCTTTCCAATGCTTCCACATCCTTCCTATAGTGAGGCGACCAGAACTGGACACAGTACTCCAAGTGTGGCCTAACTAGAGTTTTATAGAGCTGCATCATTACATCGCGTCTCTTAAACTCTATCCCTCGACTTATGAAAGCTAACACCCCATAAGCTTTCTTAACTACCCTATCTACCTGTGAGGCAACTTTCAGGGATCTGTGGACATGTACCCCCAGATCTCTCTGCTCCTCCACGCCACCAAGTATCCTGCCATTTACTTTGTACTCTGCCTTGGAGTTTGTCCTTCCAAAGTGTACCACCTCACACTTCTCCAGGTTGAACTCCATCTGTCACTTCTCAGCCCACTTCTGCATCCTATCAATGTCTCTCTGCAATCTTCGACAATTCTCTACACTATCCACAACACCACCAACCTTTGTGTCATCTGCAAACTTGCCAACCCACCCTTCTACCCCATATCCAGGTCATTAATAAAAATCACAAAAAGTAGAAGTCCCAGAACAGATCCTTGTGGGACACCACTAGTCACAACCCTCCAATCTGAATGTACTCCCTCCACCACAACCCTCTGCCTTCTGCAGGCAAGCTAATTCTGAATCCACCTGGCCAAACTTCCCTGGATCCCATGCCTTCTGACTTTCTGAATAAGCCTATCATGTGGAACCTTATCAAATGCCTTACTAAAATCCCTGTAGATTATATCCACTACACTACCCTCATCTATATACCTGGTCACCTCCTCAAAGAATATGGGGAGAAGGCAGGAATGGGGCACTGATTGTGGATGATCAGCCATGATCACAGTGAATGGCGGTGCTGGCTCGGGGCCAAATGGCCTACTCCTACACCTATTGTCTATAAGAACTCTATCAGGCTTGTTAGACATGATCTGCCCTTCACAAAGCCATGCTGACTGTCCCTGATCAGACCATGATTCTCTAAATGCCCATAGATCCTATCTCTAAGAATCTTTTTCAACAGCTTTCCCACCACAGACATAAGGCTCACTGGTCTATAATTACCTGGGCTATCCCTACTACCTTTTTTGAACAAGGGAACAACATTTGCCTCCCTCCAATCCTCCGGTACCATTCCCGTGGACAACGTTTGGTTGAACCAAAATTCCCGTTTGGTTCCTGGATCTTCCACCAGCCCATTTAAGGGCCCAATTGAGTTCCTTCACTCTGTAGGAATGTCGTGCATAATCATCTTATTTCCTCAGGGAGACTGTCTGGATCTGAAATAGTTTGCGCCGGGGGTGCAACCCAGCACGGGTTGGATCTGTGTGGAAGAAGGGCCTGGTATAGCTACTTCCGTATCTTGCCACGTAAACCCCATGGACAACTACACTACCCACAGGGTTACCATGAGTTGACAACGACTTGATGGTACTCAACAACAACAATCAAAGTAGAAAGAACTGTTCTACGTTGGAAGGTGTAATGGCGGCTGTTGTTGTTGAGATACGAGTCCGTGTGAGTGGGTTTCAGATAGATGGGATGTCTGGTTTCTGTCGTATTAGAATGTCCAGGGATGGGAGGCAACCATTCTTCTCTATTGAATGTTTGGATGTATGCTGTTCAGATGCTCATGAAACTGTTGGAGCGCCTGGAGTCCATGTGTCCACACCACACATCAATGTATCTGAAGAAGCATTTAGGGCATAAGGGCGATGAACGCCGCTCCCTTTCCTCAAAGTATAGTGTGATTTCTTAACTCTACAGCATGTGCATAAAAAATTAAATTAAATAATTACAGCAAAAAAGAGGAAAATATATTAAGGTAGTGTTCATGGGTTCATCCTTTATTCAGAAATGAATGAATATTTTATAGTAATATTTTGGTTTGGCACGGACTAATGGCTTGTGTGCTGTACTTTTCTATTTGACTCTATGGCTCTAAATCCGATAGTGATGGGGAAGAAGCTGTTGAATGTGTGTCTTCAGGCTCCTGTACCTCCTCCCTGATGGTATTAATGAGAAGGGGTTGTTTCCTGGGTGATGTGTGATGGGACTATATGAGTGTTCAATCACCATGTGTGAATCAAGAAACAAAATTAGGGGCCCGTGAGAGTTTGTGAGAAATTTTTCTGTCCCGTGATCAGCTGGTTAATGCAGGAACTGACTGAAAGTGTGAAAGATTCTACCTCTACATCTATATTTATCAAGATAATCACAACAAAAATAGAAAGTCCCGGAAGTACCTAACCCTAGAGGGTCCTTGAAGTACATAGCAATCATCATCTGCAGAATTCAGTTATTAAGAAACAAAATTTCAATTGGAACACTAACAAAATGTTGGAGGAACTCAGCAGGTCAGACAACATCTATGGAAATGAACAAGCAGCTGGCGTTTCAAGCTGAGACCCTTCATTAGGATTGCAAAGGATGAGGGGAGATGCCAGAATAAAATGGTGGGGGAGGGGAAGGAGGACAGCTATAAGGTAACAGGTGAAACCAGGTGGGTGGGAAGGATAAAGGGCTGGAGCGGTAGGAATCTGATAAGAGAGGAGAGTGGACCATGGGAGAAAGAGAAGGAGGACAGAACCCAGGAATTCAGTGGCATTACTTTCTATTGTAAGCAAAATAGTAAAAACAATTAACATGATTGCTTGCATTATGAAGAAAATAGAAAGCACATTCAATTCTATGAGGGGGCCGATAAAACACTGTAATGTCTAATCTGTAAATATAAAACCGTAAGATGTAGAAGTAGAATTAGGCCATTCAGCCCATTGAGTCTGCTCCACCATTCCATCATGGGTGATCCCAGATCCCACTCACCCCATACGCCTGCCTTCTTGCCATATCCTCTGATGCCCTGACCGATCAGGAAATGATCAACTTCCATCTTAAAACTCTGTAATGTCAGGCCACGGACTCGGCCTTCACTGCAGTCTGTTGCAGAGCATTCCACAGATTCACCACACTCTGGCTAAAAAAAATTCCTCCTTACCTCTGTTATAAAAGGTTTGCCCCTCAATTCTGAGGCTGTGTCCTCTAGTTCTGGATACCCCCACCATAGAAAACATCCACTCCACATCCACCCTATCTAGTCCTTTCAACATTCAGTAGGTTTAAATGAAATCTTCATATATTCTTCTAAATTCCAGTGAGTACAGGCCTAAAACTGCCAAACACTCCTCTTTTGTTAACCCATTCATTCCCAGAATCATCCTCGTGAACCTCCTCCGGACTCTCTTCAATGACAACACAACCTTTCTGAGATATGGGCCCCAAAACTATTGACAGTACTCCAAGTGCAGTCTAACTAGCATCTCAGCATGATCTGCTTGCTTTTATATTCTAATCCCCTTGAAATAAATGCCAACATTGCAATTGCCTTTTTTACCAAACACTCAGCCTGTAAATTAACCTTCTGGGAGTCTTGCTCGAGGACTCCTAAGCCCCTCTGCACCTCTGATGTTTGAAACTTCTCACCATTTAGATAACAGTCCGTACTATTGTTCCTTTTACCAAAATGCATTATCATACATTCCTATCACTGTATTCCATCTGAGGAAGGAATGCACAATTATCAATAACGATGGGCTCAACAACTTAATGTCAAATGATAGTCTCTGTAAATCTACATTTTTAGAGCAAGAATTTAATTTGATTTCTTTTGAGGCTGAGGGCGGAACAGACTCTTCTGACTCAATGAGCCAAACCACCCAGCAGCCCACCTATTTATACCTCACCTAATCACGGAACAATTTACAATGACCAACTAACCTACCCGGTACATCTTTGGACTGCCGGAGGAAACCAGAGCAGGTGGCAGAGACACACGCAGTCATGGGGAGAACATACAAACTTTCTTGCAGAGGATGCTAGAAATAAACTCTGAACTCCGATGCTCTGATCTGTAATAGCATTGTACTAAACACTATGCTGTCATGGAACCACAGTAGCTTGTATATGCCCTTTGATAAAAAGGTCAGAAAGGGAGATTTGAACTGCAGTTTTTTACACCGGGAATTGCCAGGGTCTGAAAAACCCTATTTGAAAAGGAAGCTGTTTCCATAAATATTGTACAGTGTGGAGTTGGCCCTTCCAGCCCGTTGAGCCCCTGCGACCTCTGACAACTTCAATTAACACTAACGTAATTGAAGGATAATTTACAATGACCAATTTACCTACTGTGGGACTGTGGGAGCAAACTGGAGCACCCAGGGAAACCCCACGCATTCTACGGGGAGGCCATACATACTGGTTACAGACAGCGGCCGGAATTGAACTCTGAACTCCAATGCCCCATTTTACTGACTTGGACTCCCTTGCGGTCAGTCTTCAGAATCACGTTTATCACCATTGACACACACCCTGAAATTTGCCATTCTGCGGGAGCTGTATTTTGCAATGCATAAAATAACTTTCTTTTTTTTTAATTTTAGTGATACTGTGCAGAGGAAAACCTTCCGGTCCTTTGAGCCATAGAAAGGGTGCAGAGGAGATTAACAAGGATGTTGCCTGGATTGGGGAGCATGCCTTATGAAAACAGGTTGAGTGAACTCAGCCTTTTCTCCTTGGAGTGATGGAGGATGCGGGGCGACCTGATACAGGTGTACAAGATGATGAGAGGCATTGATCATGTGGATAGTCAGAGGCTTTTCCCCAGGGCTGGAAAAAGTTTTAAGGTGCTTGGAAGTAGATACAGAGGAGATGTCAGGGGTAAGTTTTTTATGCAGAGAGTGGTGAGTGTGTGGAATGGGCTGCCGGCAGCGGTGAAACGATAGGGTCTTTTAAGAGACTCCTGGATGGCTACATGGAGCTTAGAAAAATGGAGGGCTATGGGTAAAGCCCAGGAAGTTCTAAGGTAGGGATATGTTTGGCACAGCTTTGTGGGTCAAAGTGCCTGTATTGTGCTGTATTATTCTATATTTCTATGAGCCATGCCATTCCAGTACCCCCCCCCCCACCGACAAACTGTGTTAACCCTAGTCTAACCCTACTCTAATCATGGTACAATTTACAATGACCAACTAACCTACCTGGTACATTCTTTGGACTGTGGGAGGAAGCCAGAGCACCCGGCAGAAGCCCACGGACTCTTGGGAAGGACATACAAACTTTCTTACAGAGGATGACAGAATTGAACTCCAAACTCTGACACACCGAGCTAAAACAGCATTGCGCTAACTGCTATGGTACCGTGCCACCTTCTCGGTGATCATTACCACACTCGGGGAAAGTCCATGCACTCCACTGGGTCTCCTTACAGACAGATGGACTCTCCAATCTGTCATAGCGTGACACTAACCACTATGTTACCATGGCACCCTTAACTTCAGAAGAAAGATGGACAAGTAAGTGTAGGTGAGATACAGGGTTAGATCCAAAGCTAGCATGAGCTTATTTACTTTATTATTTGCTGATATTTATAACCTAATGTTCCATTCAGCATCTTATTGAATTTCTATGATAGCATTTATGATTTGGCTGTACAGTAGTTACAGGAGTGTGTATTTATAGCATTCTGTCCTTCCACAGAGGGCATCAGTTCATACTCCTCTGTATCAAGCTCCATTTTCTTATCCTGTTTACATTCTCCTGAAGTTGACACCCATCACCTCACTAGCCCCAATACTTTGCATAGTTTCATACTGACAGTGTTCTGCAGATTAAAATCAAACTTATCCCTAAGCATTCAAGAGTAAGAAACCAAAAAAAACCCTGACTCTTTGGAATGTTCCTTCCCGGTCTGAAAAGTTCAAATTCAAATTCAAGTTCAAGTTCAATTGCAATTCAACCAGAAGTGAATACAGCCAACTGAAACAGGGCTTCACTGGGGCCAAGGTGCAAGGCACATTACCAACAACACAGAGCACATAGAACATGCCATAAACAACATATATGATTACAATTTCAGAAAAAACATACACTCACAAAGCAAAAAATATATAATATTGCCCAAATCCCTGAGTGTGTGGCTGTAGATTGATAGTAAGCACGCCTAGTCCAGCTTGTTCTTCCACCAAGTGAAAACCAGAGAGTGGCACTGAGTGAACACTGGAGAGCAGCACTGTATCCATTCCCATCACTCTCTGCTTCTCTTTGAGTCACATCAGTTCTTTCTCTCTAATCTTATGAAATTCTACTTTTTTGGATAAACTATCTTTTAAATAAATTTTGACACACTCAGATTTAATAAAGCAACACACACAAAATGCTGGAGGATCTCAGAAGGCCAAGCAGCAACTATGAAAAAGAGGGAAGTCAACGTTCTGGGCAAGGCCTTCATCGGGACTGATGAATTTAATTAATTTAAGGTTTCTGACAATACCACTGTCATTGGCTGAATCAAAGGTGGTGACCTATCGGTATATAAAAGGAAGATTGAAAATCAGGCTGAGTGGTGCTACAACAACAAGGACCAAGGAGCTAGTTATTGACTTTGAGAGGCGGAAACCGGATCCATGAGGCAGTCCTCATCAAGGGATCAGAGGTGGACAGGGTCGACAACTTTAAATTCTCCAGTCTCATCACTTCAGAGCACCTGGAATAATTGCAGGAATTACCTGGAATGTAAGTGCAATTATGAAGAAATCACGGCAGAATCTTTACTTCCTTAGGAGTTTGCGAAGATTCAGCATGTCATCTATAACTCTGACAAACCTTTGTAGCTGTGTGGTGGAGAGTATATTGACTGGTTGCATCACAGCCTGGAATGGAAGCATCAAGGCACTTGAATGTAAAAGCCTGCAAACAGTATTGGATTTGGCACAGTCCATCATGGGTAAAGCCTTCCCCACCATTGAGCACGTCTACACGGAACGCTCTCACAGGAAAGCAGCAGCCGTTACCACGGAACCCACCATGCAGGACATGCTCTCTTCTTACTCCTGTCATCAGGAAGGAGGTACAGGAGCCGTAGGACCCACACCACCAAGTTCAGGAACAGCTATTGCCCCTCAACCATCAGGCTCTTGAAGTAGAGGGGATAACTTCACTCAGCTGGACTTGTCCTGTCACTGAAGTATACATATGGGTTTTTTTTCTCTTTTGTATTTACAGGGTTTGTTGTCTTTTGCACATTGGTTGTTTGCCAGTCCTGTTGGGTGTGGTATTTCATAATTTCTATTGCATTTCTTGGATTTACTGTGAATGCCTGAAAGAAAGCAAATCTCAGAGTTGCATATGGTGACATACAGAATGTAGTTTGAACTATCAGCCTGTCCATCTTAGCACTGAATGACATTTCCCATGTTTTATTATAAACACAAAAGATTCTGCAGATGCTGAAAATCCAGGACAGCACACAGAAAATGCTGGAGGAACTCAGCAGGTCAGGCAGATTCTGTGAAAAGCAGTCAATGTTTTATGCTGAGACCCTCCTTCAGGATTGAAAGACATCTTCGCCCTTCCTTTTTCGTCCTGATGAACGGTCTCGTCCCGAAACGTTGACTGTTTTCATTTCCTCCAGCATCTGTGTGTTTTACTCTCTCATTTCATTCATAATTTCAGAAAGTGATTCACTATTCTACACTTGATCTTAGCCAAAAGGCCAAGAAGCGATTGATTCACTATTCAAAAACACACCACACATCTATCCAATATCTCTCTCTCCTTTCTCTCTTTCTCTTTGCTTCCCACTCTCTCTTCCTTCTTTCTTGCTTTCCTCCCATGATCTCTGCTGTTCCTTATCTTAACCTGACTATAACATTCCTCCGTTTATCCTGCATGTATCTGCACTATTCCACCAGCATGTGCTTTCCATAACGTTTTCAGTGAATTTCTCATCAACCCGTTTCAGTGTTTTGGCACACAAACATTTATTATTCAGTTCTAGTTCAGCACAGGAACAGAACTTAATCAGTGCAACAAGGCATAAAATGTAATTTTATGGTTAATACCAATAATTTAATCTGTAAATAAAAAACTGACTAACCCAAAGGTACATCTCTGCTGCCCTATGACTGTGTTTGCACCATGTTAACCACATTGTCAGCTGTGCCTGCAATTTTTCAGTCATGGACTTATAATTATAGATCTTAAGATAAATGAGACATAATATAAATTAATTATTGTAATACAGGATGGATTCTTTTGTTAAATCTTGCTCTTGAGTTCCAACATCTTCACAAAATGGCTCTCGAGGGAACCCAGCAACCATAGTCTTGCCCTCTAGGTTAATTGGCACTACATTATCAGAACCATAATAATGACTGTGTAATTGTTCCACAGGCTTTTTATGCTTGTTTTTTTTTCCTGCGTTTTCTTCATGAGGTAGTTATAGAGATGCTATATGGAGACTAACACAGGATAGTCAAGAAGTAATGGATTATCAAAGGCAGCCAATATTGATGGGGAAGAGAAAAGGCCTGTTGGATTGGATGATCCAAATATAGATATTCTGTTTAGCACCAAAGGCATTTTTTTCTTGCTTAATAAACTATCTATTAACCTATGAATTAATAATCTATTTATTTAAACTTGCTTGTAACTGGCATCCTTTTGTCTTTTATTTTCATGTTTGCACTTTATCCCATTGTAAAACACTTTGAACTACATCATCTGTAATGACAGTGCTCTATAAATAAATTTGTTCATTCGTTATGTGCCATGTCATATGACCTGGGTGACTATGGTTTTTCCATGATCGTGATTGTTTTTGGCAAATTTTTCTACAGAAGTGGTTTGCCATTGTCTTCTGGGGCAGTGTCTTCACCAGACTAGATAAGGAGTGTTACGTACCCGTGGGTATCTTGTACCTGCCACGTGATCATGATGTAATTGAAGCTATGCTGGAGATAAAGTAATGGTCTTGTGATGGTGGAGTGACGTCATTTTCCCGCCAGTGAGAGGTCATGTGATAGTTTTTTCAACAGGGTATAAAAGGAGAACCCCACCCTGTGACGTGGGCAGTTTGTGGCTGAATTTGCCACTGACTCCATGTTGCTGTGTATTCCGATATTATGATGCCGTTTCATTTAAAAATGGAGTTTTACTTTCTGTTTTAAGTCTCAAAAGTTATGGCCGGCAGTTTTGCTATAACACTGCCAGTTTGGTTAGTGAAGAGTGAAGATTTTAAAGGAGTTCGGAAATCCCGAAGGATTGGGAAAGTTATTGTCGACGGTGAAACAGATTCGACCTTTGTTTAATCTTCACATGAGGAATTAGTAACGAGTATCCATGATAACCCCTGCTTGGCCAAAAGAAGAGCAGAGGGTTGGATACAAAGTTTCGTCAAAGAAAAGTCAGTGCCTTTAAGCCGTTTTATTTCCTTCGATCGTAAATCCTCCGGGGAATAACATACTTGGGCTGGGATCAGCAGTAACTCCACGAAAGAGGATTTAAATCCTTTCAAGAAGTCTCTCCTTTAACGGACTGTGTAAGCATTTGGATTTTTGCATTACTACTTCTAGGAACTGTTTTTGCATTATCGCTTTAAGAACTGTTCGAGCTGTTGTATCGCAGCTGACTTCCAGTTACATTAGTTGTTTGTTTATTTTTGGGCTTTTCTTAGCAGTGTTCAA
Source organism: Hemitrygon akajei (assembly GCF_048418815.1). Lineage (NCBI taxonomy): Eukaryota > Metazoa > Chordata > Chondrichthyes > Myliobatiformes > Dasyatidae > Hemitrygon > Hemitrygon akajei. Next base: position 5,184,401 of record NC_133126.1, on the reverse strand, counting down.
TAAATGTTTTATTTCTTATAAAAACCCTGTCTCAATCATATATTCATTCCTGCTGATTTGTAACAGGTGGATGTGGAGAGAATGTTTCCTCTGGTGGGGGTATCCAGAACTCAAGGGTACAGCCTCAAACTTGAGGGGTGACCTTTTAAAATTGTCAGGACACTGAAGCAGGGATCCAATCACTGACTAAGTACTGTGTGCACTGTGATATTTCTTGAGTAGCAAATCCAGAGGGGCAACAAAGTCAATGTCAAAGTTTAGGCAGAGATCAAAAGTTCTGGAGAAATCCAAAAACCAGAATCAGAAAACAGACAGAGTCAATATACAGCCAGACAGAGTTCAGATACAAATGCAGGAAAGGCTCAGGTAAACTCATTGGCACAATCTAGTAACAAACAGGTGAAAACACAGGACTGAAATACACTGAGCAATCGACAGAGAGGCAGATGATAGGTGGAGCACAATGAGACACAGGTGGCAGCAATACAGGTAATAATGAGAAACAGATGATAGACAGAGTACTCAGTAATACAGGGGCCGGAGTAGAGCAGGAGTGGGGACAGGAGCACATGGCAATACAAAACCACAGACTGATTGCTTGGGGGGAAATGCACAAAAAGACAAAGTTCAACTGTACTGACAATAATAGACATAAGGAGGAATTTGTTCAGCCAATTTTTCTTTTAAGAGACTCCTGGACAAGTATATGGAGCTCAGAAAAATAGAGGGCTATGGGTAACCCTAGGTAATTTCTCAGGTAAGGACATGTTCGGCACAGCTTTGTGGGCCAAAGGGCCTGTATTGTGCTGTAGGCTTTCTATGTTTCTATGTTTTAAAGAGTAGTGAATTTGTGGAATACTCTGCCATATTTTGCGGCTGAGACCAGGTTCATGGGTACATTTGAAGCAAAAGTTGATGGATTCCTGATTGGTCGAGCCATCAAGGGGTATGGTGAGAGGGCAGGTATATGTATGGTGTTCAGTGGAATCCAGGATCAGCCATGATGAAATGGTGGAGTGGACTCGATAGGCTGAATAGCCTAATTCTAATCCTATGTCTTATGGTCCTATGATAAGATGGGTGACCCCAGCTGTTACCAAAAAGCTATCAAGTTCAATGGATTCATCATTATCATTGCGTTATGTGATATAACATGGGTAGTCATGGTCTTTAACCGTGATTTTTCTTGACAAATTTTTCTGCAAAAGTGATTTACCATTGCTTTCTGCTGGGCAGTGTCTTTACAAGAGGGGTAACCCCAACCATTATTAATACTCTTCAAAGATCGTCTGCCTGGCATCAGTGGTCACATAACCAGGACTTGTGATGCGCACCAGCTGCACCTAAGACCATCCATCACCTGTTCCCTTCACATTACACTGATGGGATGGGGGGGGGAGCGGCTAAGCAGGTGCTACATCTTGCCCAATGGTGACCTGCAGGCTAGTGGAAGGAAGGACTGTCTTACACTCCTTTGATAGAGACGTATCTCCACCTGTCACCCAAATATATGAGTTATAATTATTATTATTTTTAAAAATGTCAGTTTCACTCTGTTGTAAATTACAGATTCATGACCTCCTTAACTTACATCTGAGCCACAGACATTGTGTTTAAAAAGGACTTCTGTCTGAATGTTTGTCAGTCATACGTGTATAGTTCATTGTCAAATCAATGATCACATTCAACACTCGCTATCAGTCCATTAGGAAGGAGGAAATGGCAATCGTTTGACTGTCTTCACTTCTAGAGTGTAATTTACGCAGAACTGAGCAGCGACACTCCTAGCACCAGTACAGCTGCGAACCTTCTCTTACTGAAGCTGTGGACTCCTACAATGAAAGTGACTCTGGCTCTTTACCTTGTGACCCAGTGGTTGATGCAACAGCCAGGCACCTGTCGCTTCCTTACTGCCTGTTTCACCGCCGACGTTTAGGGCAACAATGAAGATCCTCCGGCTGGGGAGTGGGAGAGATGAGACTGACAGAGCGGCCCAAGGCTTTGCATCTATCTTAGTTCACTTGCCTTTTCTTTCGGGCTTTTGGGAGGGTGGGTGGGTTTAGAGTTAGGAGTTTTTTCCCATTGGGTGGTTCCGGAGCATGCGTGTTTTTCTATATGACTGTACTCTTCATCACCGCCATCTTTGATAATCCCTTATTGGTATGTGTTCTGCGCATGTATAAAGTAAACTGGAATAAAATTATAATATGGCAGCTAAGTGGATTAATGTAATAAGTTGGAATGTACGTGGTTGGAATCATCCCATTAAACAAAAAAAAGACTTTTAAAATTATTAATCGATTCCAACCTGATATAATTTTTGCTCAGGAGACGCATATCAGGGCAGGAGATCAAAATAGATTTTTTTGTTGGTGGAATGAATTACAGTTCCATGCTACTTCTCAGAGCAAAACTAAGGACATGTCTATCTTTATTAAATCTAATATATTTACTCAAGAGGATATCGAATCAGATTCTAATGGTAGATTTTTAATTGTTAAAGCAGTGATTTGTAATAGAAAGGTTGTTTTGATTAATTTGTATGGTCCTAATTTAGATGATCCTTTTTTTTAAAAAAATTTGCTTTACTGCCAGATTTAAATGAGTATATGTTGATAATGGGTGGGAATTTTAACTGTTGTTTAAATCCTATGATTGACAAGAGCTCAACTAATCAGCGACTTCCAAATTGTTCTGTACCAGTTATTAACTCCTTTTTGACTGATTTTGGGTTGATCAAATTATAGAGGCATTTACACCCTGATAACAAAGAATATTCCTTTTTTTCACGTTTATAAAAAAAATTCAAGGATTGATTATATTATAGTTGATCCCCGCCTTTTGCCTAATGTTAAAAACTGTGAATATGACACTATTGCTATATCTGATCTTGAGCCTTTGAGTTTGTCCTTTGAATTTCATGATGTCATTTTTGTCCATCCACCATGGCGCATATCTCAGACTTTATTGAAAAACTCTGACTTTATCAGTTTTATTGAAAGCCAGATAAAAGATTTTTTTCTTTTTAATGATATAGGAGGTATGTCTAAGTTAATTATATGGGATACATTCAAAGCATTTTTACATGGTCAGATTATTTCTTATTCAGCTAAACTTAAAAAACAGACTAAAGCAGAATTAGATAAAATTTCAAAACAAATTAAAGATTTAGATAATATCTATGCGATTTCCCCTAATATTGACTTATTTCAAAAAAGGGTGGAACTTCAATCACAATATAACCTATTATTAACTCATCCAATTGAAGGTTATCTACTTAAGTTAAAGAGACAATTTTATATGTTTGAAGATAAAAATAATAAACTACTTACATCTCAATTAAAATCGGCTGGAGCCAAGAGGCAAATTTTGAAAATTTGTAGAAAAGATGGTACCCTGGCTCGGGAATATGAAGAAATTAATAAGATTTTTCAAGATTTTATACTGAACTTTATAAATCTCAATGTCCAGTAGACTCTTCTGAAATGAATGCTTTTTTACGAAAGATTGCTTTTCCTAAAATTTCTGCTGAGGATCAAAAAACTCTTGATGCCCCAATTACTGAATCTGAAGTTCATAAAGCTATTTTTTCAATGCAGTCTGGTAAGGCCCCAGGACTTGATGGTTATCCTATAGAAAATTATAATTTTATAAAAAATTTATAAAATATAGAATTTTATTAAAAAAATTGAAAAATTGCTTTCTCCATATATGTTGGAGATGTTTAAAGATGCTTTTGTGAAAAGTGAATTACCCTCTACTTTTTATGAAGCTTCTATTTCTTTAATTCTCAATAAAGATAAAGAACCTACTGTGCCTCATACAGACCTATTTCATTATTGAATGTTGATGCCAAGATTCTCTCAAAGATAATGGCCAATCAATTGGAGAGTATTTTGGGTAAAATTACTTTTAAAAATCAAACAGGCTTTATAAAGGGTTGTTATTCTTTTTCAAATGTTCAGAGATTATTTAACATTATATATTCACCTTCCTCTAAAACTCCACAATGCGTTATATCTTTGGTTGCTGAAAAAACATTTGATTGAGTCGAATGGAAATACTCATTTAATGTTTTAGAAAAATTTGGTTTTGGTATTAATTTTAATAATTGGATTAAAATGATATATAAAGCTCCTATTGCTACTGTTGTCACTAATAACTGTAGGTCTCCTTTTTTTCAGCTATCAATGGGGACAAGACAAGGTTGTCCATTAAGTCCTTTGTTATTTAACTTAATATTAGAACCCCTTGCTATTGCTTTTCGTGAAGCCAAAAATATTCATGGGATTTTTGTGAATGAGACCATGCACAAGATCTCTCTTTATGCTGATGATTTATTGGTATATATATCTAAGCCTGAAGAATCTATTCTTGCTTTGCTAAAATGATTTGACAAATTTGGAGACTTTTCAGGATATAAAATAAATTTTCGTAAAAGTGAATTACTTCCTTTAAATGAATCTGTCTCTATATATGATAATATTTCTTTTAAAGTTACGAATTCTGTTAGATATTTAGGTGTTATAATTACTAAAAAAATGGGGATCTTTATAAAGCCAATTTTCCTCCTTTAGTGGACTTTATGAAATATTCATTTAGCAGATGGAGCCCTCTTACATTTTCACTTGTTGGTCATATTCATGTAGTTAAAATGATGATTTTACCAATTTTTTTTTATTTATTTCAGAATATTCCTGTTTTTTGATCAGATTGATTCTATTATTCTATCTTTTATTTGGAATAATAAAAAATCAAGAATTGTTAAATGTCATTTGCAAAAGTTGGAAAAGTATGGAGGTCTCACTTTGCCTAATCTAGGAATGTATTATTGGGCTGTTAATTTGCATTATATGTTCTTTTGGTTATATTGAGGAGATAGGAATGATCGGCCAATTTGGGTAGACCTGGAACTGAGAGCTGTGAAACAGTTTTTTTTAACTTCGCTATTAGGAGTTTCTCTACCTATACAATTAGCTAAAGTTGCTAATTTAAACCTATATCCTGTGGTTAAGCACTCTTTACAAATTTGGCTCCAGTTCCACAATTTTTTTTAATCTTAAAAAATTTAAATTTTGCAGTATAATTTATCGTAATTATTTTTTTTAAACTTCTTGGAGTGATCCAATTTTTTCACTTTGGAAAAATAAAGGTATTAATTATTTTTTGGATTTATTTAAAGAAGGGAGATTGATGTCTCTTGAACAATTAGTTGATAAGTATTCTCTCTCATATTAACACTTTTTACAATATCTTCAAGTTAGACATCTTTTACAAAAATATTTAAGTAATTTTCCTTACATATTGGAGGCTGACTTGTTAGATACTATTATGATTATGAACCCCTCATTGAAAGATTCTATTGGAAGAATTTATAATTTATTATTACAATGAGATAAGCATCCTTTACTTAACATTAAATAGGATTGGAAGAAGGAACTCAATTTGACACTTCATATGGGAGGATTGGATGCGGATTCTGAAGTTGGTTAACTCTTCTTCAATCTGTGCTAATCATTCACTGATTCAATTTAAAATTGTACATCATTACCATTTGATGAAGGAGAGACTTTCTAAAATATTTCCCAATGTTGACATGTATTGTGATAGATGTAAAACTGAGATAGCTACACTGACACATATGTTCTGGTCATGTTCTATATTAAAACAGTTTTGGAAGTCAGTCTTTTCAACAATTTCTAAAGCACTCAAAATCAATTTACAACCTAATAAATTGACTGTGCTTTTTGGAATAATTCCTCAAAATATCCATGGTATTTCTGTGTCCGACTAACATGTTATTGCGTTTGTTACATTGATAGCTAGGAGGGCCATCTTGTTGAAATGGAAGGATATATCAGCTCCTACTTTGTCACAACGGTTCTCTCAAGTGATGCTGTGTCTTAGCTTGGAGAAAATTAGAAGTCGAACCTTTGAACCTTTATTTGATTTTGAGAAGAGATGGGGCTCATTTTCTCGTTATTATCATTTCAGTTAACTGATAGATTTCCTCAATGATCTAAATGTAAATTTTTTTTTGATATACCTTTTTTTCTTGTTGGCAACTTGAAGTTTATTTTTAGAAGCTTTTTGTATGATGCGTGGCTCTGGGGTTGTACCTCCAAAGGGCTTCTATCTGTTTTCCTCACTTTTCTTATTTAGTAGGTTTTTTTTTTAATTCACAATAATTTTCAATCCTTAAAATAATTTCTTTTTTTTTGAGGCATTGTAAGTGTTGTTACTTCGATGTACATGTGCTATTTTTGAATAATAATAATAAAAAGATTTGAAAAGAAGGTCCTCCATCTCTGGCAGCGTTCAGGGCTTCCTTCTTCGTGTCAGTAGTTTCAGTAGTCAGAGCTTTCTCCGAGCTCTGTATCCAAAGAACTCAATTCCCTGAGCACACAGCCAGCTCACTGCTTACGATCTTCTGACAGGTGGCAGCACTGACCGTGAATCCGCCCGCCTCCAGAGCCACGAAAATCCATCACCCCGAAGGCGCGTTAATCTTCCAGGCCGCAACCTTGGCATATTGAAAAGCGGCTGGTCGTGAGGTCCCGAGAGCAGGTCCCATTTCCGCAAAGAACCGAAGTCAGCGTGTAACTCCAGGTCAGGGTTGTCGAAAGAACCTTGAAAGGGAAAAAAGAGATATCAAAGATAGAAATATACAAACTTTGTAGAAGATGCAAGAAAAGGAGTTGCTGTTAGGCGCCATCATCTTCCTAAGCTCGCAGATGTAGAAGGATTCTTCATTGCTGTTTCCATAACAGTTTTGTTTGGACAGTCAGGGTTGTTGGCCCTGAGCTGAACCCCCAAACCTGGAGGACTGGTGGACCACTCTTAGTCTGGCCTCTAACCTTTGACCTAATTATCATGGGTGACCTCACCAGGAGGCAAAGCATACACCCCTGACTCCTGCCAAAATAACTCCCTGGGGTCACTGAGGCACCCAAACCACCAAATCCTATGACAAGGTTGTGGTCCTCTTGGAAGAGGAACTTAATAGGGGAAATCAGTATTTTGTTACGTATTCAGGCAACAATAAATATATATGAGTTAGGCAAGGGTTTTTATAACAAATAACACATTTATTAAATTCTGAAAACAAACCTCCCAAAAGTAAACAAACACTAGCGTAACCGGAAAACAGCTGCTGTGCGGCAGATTCACAGTTCTTAATAGCGTTGCAGTTCAAACAGTTCTTAAAGCGGTATTGGAAGAAAACAGTTCTTTAAAGCGGTATGCCGAAAGTTCAAAAGCTCACAGTCCATTTAAAAGGAGAGACTTTTTAAGGTGATTTAAATTCTCTTCCACATTGTTGTCCTTCGATCCCCGGCGTGGAACTTTCCCACGAAGAATTTTATGAAATATAACGGCTTAAAGGCACTGACCTTCCTTCCACACTATTCTCAAATCCTTTCTGGTCAAACCCAGGGATTAACAGCAAGAATAGTCAACGAAATCCTTCCGAATGAGGATCAAATAAGGTCGAACTTTCCACCGTCGAAAATCGATTCTGCTCGATCTTTATCTTCCAAATTCTTATCTTCACTCTCCACCAGCAAAGAAACCGCTGGCAATGACCTTTTAAACTTTAGGCATTATATAAAACTTCATTTTTCAACTAAACTGCGTCATAACATTAAATCACGCAGTGACATGAAGTCAGCTTAGCAAACCCAGCCACGAACTGCCCCACCTGACAGGGTGGGTCTTCCTTTTATAACCTGTAAAAAAAAACCTGTCACATGACCTCTACTGGCGGGAAAATGACGTCACTCCACCATCACAAGACCATTACCTCAAGTCCAGTATAGCTTCAACCCCAGTCACGTGACAAGGGTACCACTGTCACGTGTCATGGGTACGTAACAATTTGGATTTAGTCTTTTTAAAATTAAGGTTTTATGTTCCTGTTAGTCAGCAGCTCTGAGGATTTATCCTGAGCCCAACATATTGATGCAATCACAAAGAAGGCATGACAGCAGCTACCTTTCAATAGGAGTTTCAAAAGATTTAGTATGCCACCAAAGACATTCACAAATTTCCGCAGATGTATCATGGAACTGGTTGCCCCACCAACTGGTATGGAAGAGCCATTGCACTTTTCTGCCACTAGTGCAAGTTAGTGCCTACCAACTCCAGAATTAACCTGCTAACCAGTTCATTTAGGATGTGGATGGACATGGGCACATCATTCCCTTCCATTTATGCAGTCACAGGGAGAACATTCGAACTTCACTCCTGTGGCACTGGAGGTCAGTGTCAAGCCCGCGTTACTGGAGCTGTGAGACAATAGCAGTACTCCTGTATCACTGTGCCTTCCTTCTCCTCTCGTGCCATTTTCAAGATACAAGCGCAGCTTTACTTGGCTCAGTACTGAGCTGACTCTGCAGTTGTGGCCTGTAGCCATCGGCATTTCCCTGAGAAAACTCGCTCTGTGGCTCTGAGCCCACTATTGGGGACTTCGCAGTTCACGTTCTGTGCATTATCTGCTTTTTTTTTTAATTGTTTGAATAATTTGTTCTTTTTCTCACACATTGGGTGTTTGATGGTCTTTGTGATGTGGTGATTTTTTTTAGATTATATTGTGTTTCTGTTGGGTGGCTGCTTGCCAGAAGATGATTCTCAAGGTTGTATATAGTATGACTACTTTGATAGTAAATGCACTTTGACCTTTGAACAGTTTGAAAATGTTTGCATACATTGATTCCACCTTCCCTCCAGTTTTGCCAGCAGGATCCATAAAGGCCGGGCTTTTCAACTTCCATTAATGTTTAAAGATCAGAAATTCAGGGAGATTTCTTTCCCATATGGAATGGACAGGGAAATAGCTCTAGGACTACCAGATAAGGAAAAGCAACACTTAAAATGAGAATGAATAAATAACTTCTGAAAAAGTGAATGTGGGAATGGATGTGGGAAATTGGTGAAGAAACTGCAACAGATATAATTGCCATTGCTGATAAATGGACCCAGAACATGCACATTTACTGTTCAAACATATTTTATTTTACTTGTGTACAAGGGGAGAATCGTAGCCCTGTCACTACACTGTTCTGAATTCTGAACAGAGAAATGTTACTTTTATACAGAACTAACTCACAGACCATTGGTAAACTAAGTATATTTGAACTCCTTACTTGCAAAAACAATTGCCATTCACAATAAAGATGTTGAAAGTCAATAGAAACTACAAGCCGACAACTGATGATACTCTGAAGTTAGTAAAGCAATTCTCCCTTAGTTGTTGTGTGTGCATTGGATCATTTACCTCATCTCCAGACCCCTGGTGTGCAAAGGGAAGCTAGGATTTTCAAAGACCTTTCTTGCCTCTCTGCACTTTTATCTGTTTCCTGGACATCAACTTTAACTCTTGCCTTACTGCCACTTCCACACTATGAGTTAAGTAATGAGTCTACTTCTCAGATTCAATAAACTATTGGATAATTGTCACGATTTCCCCTGCATTGTTGGAAGTCAAGTGCGGAGGAAAATCAGATTCCAAAGCACAGGTGACGACCAGAGTTTATTCATAGAAGTTCCAACGGAACATCGATGGCTCAGCCGAATGACTCCGTGAGACATAACGTTCTCAAAACTAGGATCCCACGATTAGCACTCATCGGGCATCTGCTTAAATAACGCAAGTAACACCGAATCCCCGAGCCTATCAAAATAAAATTCGCAAGTTTAAGCAGAGGCACCAGGAGAGCAGAAGGCACCACATTACAAAGGCTGAATTGCTTGAGAAAAAATACACAAGGAATTCTGAATGATTCTAGATACTTAATAAATAACAATTAACCAATTCAGGTTCTCTACAAACCTTAGCAACCAATGCTCTCCAGCTCGCAGCACGAGCTCAATAGATAGTTCAGCAATGAACCAAATAGTTCAGCGTGAAGTCTACACTAAAATGTTCCACTGAGGCCACAAAAGCATGTTGCTTCAAACTTATTCTTTCTTATATTTAAGATGTTTTCAAGCATTTGTTTCAAAACTATAGAAGGGAATCTATGTTATTTTGCAATATATGCAAATTCCCTTCGCAAATGAAGTAAAGCTGGTAGCACAGTGGTTAGCACAACATTAGCTCAAGGCATCAGAGTTCAGAGTTCAATCCCAGCATCCTCTGTAGGAGTCTGTATATCCTCCCCAAGGAATGTGTGGATGGTCCAGGTGCTCCAGTTTCCTCCTACAGTCCAAAGATGTACCAATTAGTAGGTTAATCGGTCATTGTAAATTGTCCCGTGATTAGGCTAGGATTAAATCATAGCTCGAGGGGTCAGAAGGGCCCATTTCATGCAGTATCTCAATAAATTAAATAAATACAGTCATTATTTCCCATAGTAACCTTTAGTGCATCTTCAAAGCCACTGAAGAGAATTGTTGATAATTCTTATGTATTATTCAGATGCTTTTATTTGAGATCATATCAGAGGTATTCTGTTGTTATGTATAAAGCTATTAATATTAAATTGTCAGAGGTATAATTAATGTAATGATTCTTACAAGCAAGCACAAAATGAAATAAATTATAATTGTTCTCGCCGTAATAGAAACGAGATTCCCTACTTCATGTCAGCCCTGATAATGGAATGAGCACAGACAGCTGTACAATTCTATACATCTGTACTGCTGTGTATGAGCTCAACAGTAAAAGCTGCCCTGCTGTTGAATCAATGGTATCGAAAATTATAAACAAAAGAGATTTCGCAGCTGCTGGAAATCCAGATCAATACACACAACACGCTGGAGGAACTGAGCAGGTCAGGCAGCATCTATGGAAATGAACAGCAGTCAAGATTTTGGGTCGAGATCCTTCGTCAGGATTATGCCAACTTGCAGCTCTACAATTTTATTATGGCTTCAAAGTTCAAAGTTCAAGTTCCAAGTACATTTATTATCAAAATACGTCTATGACACCATACACAACCCTGAGATTCATTATGTTTTGTAACTCTGGAAGCAAATCGATAGAAAAACACAGGAGTAGTGATGGTTATGCTTTCTCTTTAGTGAAGTGCTCACATATAACGTGGTGGTATAATGACATGTATCATTCATGTACCTCTTAAATATAATCGCCTAGGAATAGTCAGCATGACTTTTTCAAAGTTGAGTCGTGCCTTACGAGCCTGATTGAATTTTTTGACGATGTGACTAAACACATTGATGAAGAGAGAGTAGTAGATGGATTTCAGCAAGGCATTTGACAAGGTACCCCATGCAAAGCTTATTGAGAAAGTAAGGAGTCATGGGATCCAAAGGCACATTGCTTTGTGGATCCAGAACTGGCTTGCCCACAGAAGGCAAAGAGTGGTTGTAAACAAGTCATATTCTGCATGGAAGCCGGTGACCAGTGGTGTGTCTCAAGGATCTGTTCTAGGACCCCTACTCTTTGTAATTTTTATAAATGACCTGGATGAGGAAGTGGAGGGATGGGTTAATAAATTTGCTGATGACACAAAGGTTGGTGGTGTTGTGGATAGTGTGGAGGGCTGTCAGAAGTTACAACGGGACATTGATAGGATGCAAAACTGCGCTGGGAAGTGGCAGATGGAGTTTAACCCAGATAAGTGTGAGATGGTTCATCTTGGTATGTCAAATATGATGGCAGAATATAGTATTAATGGTAAGACTCTTGGCAGTGTGCAGGATCAGAGGGATCTGGGGGTCTGAGTCCATAGGACACTCAAAGCTGCTACACAGGTTGACTCTGTGGTTAAGAAGGTATATGCTGCATTGGCCTTCTTCAATCATGGGATTGAGTTTAAGAACTGAGAGGTAATGTTGCAGCTATAGATGACCCTGGTCAGACCCTACTTGGAGTACTGTGCTCATTTCTGGTCACCTCACTACAGTAAGGACATGGACACCATAGAAAAGGTGCAGAGATCACCTACAAGGATGTTGGCTGGATTGGGGAGCATGCCTTCTGAGAATAGGTTGAGTGAACTCGGCCCTTTCTCCTTGGAGCGATGAAGGATGAGTGGTGACCTGATAGTGATGTTCAAGATAGTGAGAGGCATTGATCGTGTGCATAGTCAGAGGCTTTTCCCCGGGCTGAAATGGCTAGCACGAGAGGGCACAGTTTTAAGGTGCTTAGAAGTAGGTACAGAGGAGATGTCAGGGGTAAGTTTTTTATGCAAAGAGTGGTGAGTGTGTGGAACGGGCTGCTGGCAGCAGTGGTAGAGGTGGATACGATAGAGTATTTTAAAAGACTCCTGAATGGCTACATGGAGCTTAAAAACTAGAAGGTTTGGGTAAAGCCTGGGTAGTTCTAAGGTAGGGACATGTTCAGCACAGCTTTGTGGCCAAAGGGCCTGTATTGTGCTGTAGGTTTTCTATGTTTCTATATAAACAAAGAATGCTGAATCAAACAAAATATTTACAATATTAATCAAATGTTACTGAAACTCTTTAAGAAGGGAGTAAGGCAAAAGAAAGGAAATTATAGGCCAGTTAGCCTAACCTCAGTGGTTGGGAAAGTGTTGGAGTCTATTACTAAGGATGCGGTTTTCAGGTACTTGGAGACTAATGATAAAAAAGTCAAAGTCAGCATAGTTTCTGTAAAAAGAAACCTTGACTGACAAAATTGTTATGAGTTATTTGAGAATGTAACAAACAGAGTGGACAGAGGAGAGGCAGTGGTTGTTATTAATTGGGTTTTTAGAAGGTGTTTGATAATGTGCCACCCATGAGGATGCTTAACAAGATAAAATCCTATGGTGTTACAGGGAAGATACTGGCATGGATAGAGGAATGGCTGACAGGCAGCAGGCAGTGAGTGGCAATGAAAGGGGCCTTCTCTGGTTGGCTGCTGGTGATGAGTGATGTTTCTCAGGGGTCAGTATTGGGACTCCTACTTTTCAATTGTTTGTCAGTGATTTTGATGATGTAATTGATGGCTTTGTGGCAAAGTTTGTGGATGATATGGAGATAGATAGAGATGTAGGTAATACTGAGGAAGCAATGTGATTGCAGCAGGACTTAGACAAATTGGAAAAATGGGCAAAAATATGGCAGATGGAATACAGTGTATGATAATGCATTTTGGTAAAAGGAACAATAGTGCAGACTATTATCTAAATTGGGAGAAGGTTCAAACATCAAAAGTTCAGAGGAACTTTGAAGTCCTCATGCAAGACTCTCAGAAGGTTAATTCACAGACTGAGTCTGTGGTAAAGAAGACAAATGCAATGTTGGCATTTATTTCAAGGGGAAGCAAGGAGATAATGCTGAGCCTTTATAAGACACGAGTCAGGCTGCACTTGGAGTATTGTCTACAGTTTAGGGCCTCATATCTCAGAAAGGATGTGTTGTCATGGGAAAGAGTCCAGAGGAGGTTCACAAGGATGATTCCAGGAATGAAGGGGTTAACATATGAGGAGGCATTTGGCAGCTTTGGGGGCCTGCACTCACTGGAATTTAGAAGAGTGCAGGATGATCTCATTGAAATCTACTGAATGTTGAAAGGACTAGATAGGATAGATGTGGAGAATTTTTTTCCTGTATTGGGGGTATCCAGAACTAGAGGAGACAGCCTCAAAATTGAAGGGGAAACCTTTAGAACAGAGTAAGGAGGAATTATTTTAGGCGGAGAGTCGTGAATCTGTGGAACGCTCTACCGCAGACTATGGTGGACGTCAAGTCTGTGTGTATATTTAAGGTGGAAGTTGATCGTTTCCTGATCGGTCAGGGCATCAAAGGATATGGGGAGAAGGCAAGCGTATGGGGTTTTGTGGGATCTGACATCAGCTATGATGGAATAGTGGAGCAGATTCAATGGGCTGAATGGCATAATTCTAATCTTATGTCTTATCGTCTTATGGTCTAGGTATTTTGCATCGGTCTTCACTCAGGAAGACACTAGCAGTATAGTGGAAGTTCCAGGTGTCAGGGAGTATGAAGTTACCATACTTAGAGAGAAGGTTCCTGGGAAACTGAAAGATCTGAAGGTAGGTAAGTCACCTGCACCATATGGTGTACACCGCAGAGTTCTGAAAAAGGTTGTTGAAGAGATCATGGAGGTATTAGTAATGATCTTCCCAGAATCACTAGATTTTGGAATGGTTCTGGAGGACTGGAAAATTGCAAATATCAATCCACTCTTTAAGAAGGGAGAGAAGCAGAAGAAAGGAAACTATAGCCCAATGCACACATTGAAGGATCTCAGCTTCCTTAGAAAATAGAGTCTGCTCATCCCCTTCTTGTAAACAGCCTTGGTGTTGCTTTTCCAGTCGTCTGTTGTCGAGGTGAACACCTAAATATTTGTTCACCTCCACCACCTCAACAACTTCTCCCAGAATGTGTACAGTACTTGTCACAGTCCTCTTCCTCCTAAAATCAATCACCATCTCCCTGGTTTTGCCACATTCAGGAGCAGGTGATTCCTCCCACACCACTCCACAAACTTGTCCACCAGTCCTCTGTCCTCCAATTCCTGCCCATCTCTGATACACCCGACCATCGCAGAGTCATCAGAGAACTTCTGCAAGTGGCAAGACTCAGAGTTGTATTGAAAGACTGAAGTGTACGGCATGAAGAGAAATGAAGACAGGACAGTCACTTGTGGTACTCCAGTGCCACTCACCGCCATCTCAGACAGAGAACTACCCAGCCATACAAACCACAGACGGAGAGGCAGGTATTTTTGAGAAAGTACAGATGCTACAGAAGAAATGGCAGATAGAATACAATGTTGGGAACTGCATGCTCATGCACTTTGGTGGAAGAAATCAAAGAGTTGACTATATACTCAATGGAGAGAATTTACTAACATTTGAGGTGAAAAGGGACTTGAGGGTCCTTGAGCAGGATTCTCTAAAGCAGTGGTCACCAACCCAAGATCCCCTACCTCGACCTTAGTGAAAGGCAAGATCGACCCCAGATCAATTAGTTACGCACATGCGCACCGGGGCAGAAAAGACCGGAAGTAAAACCCCGCAACCCGGAAGTAGAAATAATGCATAAACACCAGGGGTACCCACCCTTTTTTGCACCACGGACCAGTTTAATATTGACTATATTCTTGCGTACCGGCCGACGGGGGGGGGGGGGGGGGGGGGGGGGGAGGGGGTGGTGTTAAACATGACCGGAATACAGCGATACTCAAAGCAAATTCCTTATGTCCAGTCTATTCCGCAATTTAGTTTTCGTGGTTCTCAGCACTTAGCTTCTGTCCCGTGCTGCTCACGTTTTGTTCCGCTGAAAAAACTCAACAGGTTCGTCTTTAAGTGCAGGGTGCTTGGACTCAAGGTGCCGAAGCAGTTTTGATGGCTCCATTGCCTCATTAGACAGAACTTCAGCCTCCCGCCCTCCCACTGCCAGACGCTTTGACCAGGTCTGACTGGTCGTGGGTGGGGGTGAGAGGACAAGGTAAGGGCTGGAGGTCCCCGTACCAGGGCCGCGGTGGTCGCAGTCCAGAGAGAGCGAGCGAGGAGTGCGACAGGGAGTGCGCCTGCCCCCCTTGTCCCCTTGTAGGATCTATCGGCCGAGGGATGACTTTCAGTAGATCATAGCGAGGTAGCTGCTCTGTTACTTGCGAAACCCTGAGCCTGAATTAGGTCATCTGCAAATATTTTAGCACCGGGATCCCCACGAACATTCGGTGTGCTAAACAGGTTTAGAGGCAGTGCCCATCCGTCTATGCTCCAGGCCAGTAGCACTTCCCACGGGCCGCGCAAGGCCAACCAGTGATCCCTGGCACGAGGGTATCACTGCGGTTAGGCGACTGATGACCTCGCGTGCGTTCAAGTTCAACAGTGGGCATGACAGGGAATGAGGAAAAGTGCAGCTGACTCATATCACCAAATCACATCGTTCCCTCGCGGCCCGGTGGTTGGGGACCACTGAAGTACACTGTGTAGTGTGTGGCGGGGGAGCTACACGCATGCGCACTGGGCAGAAAGAACGGAACTAAAACCCCGCAACCCGGAAACAATCTCTCAACAGTAATTGTGTATTTATTTTTCTTTTTTTTTTCGGGATCTACTGGGAAAGTCTCAAAGATCAACCAGTCGATCGTGATCAACAGGTTGGCGACCACTACTCTAAAGGTTAATTTGCAGGTTGAGTCTGCAGTGAAGAAGGCAAATGCAATGTTAGCATTCATTTCGAGAGAAATTGAATATAAAAGCAAGGATGTAATGTTGAGTCTTTATAAAACACGGTGAACAGTTTGGGCCTCTTATCATAGAAAGGACGTGCTGAAACTGGAAAAGTCCATGGAAGGTTCACAACTGATTCCAGGATCGAATGGCTTGTCATTTGAAGTGAGTTTGGCTCTGAGCCTGTATTCACTAGCATTCAGAAGAATGAGGAGTGACCTCAGTGAAAGTTATCGAATGATGAAAGGCCTTGATAGAGTGGATGTGAAGAGGATGTTTCCTATGGTGGCAGAGTCTAAGACTAGATGGCACAGCCTCAGAATTTTGGGGCATCCCTTTAGAATGGAGATGAGGAGGAATTTCTTCAGCCAGAGAGAGGTGAATCTGAGGAATTCTTTACCACTGGCAGCTGTGGAGGCCAAATTTTAATGTATATATTAGGCAGAGCTTAATAGATTCACGGTTGTTCAGGGCATGATAGGATATGGGGAAGAAGGCAGGAGACTGGGGCTGAGAGGAAAATTGGATCAGCCATGATAAAATGGTGGAGGAGACTCGATTGGCCAAATGGCCTAATTCTGCTCCTATATCTTATGGTCTTATGCCCCAATATGAAATCAAAAGTCACCCTCTTACGGCAGAAAATGTTCAAAAGGGAAACCAGACTGTCTCAGTAAATGGCCACTTAAAATGGCTGGAATATGCAGCAGAAATTCCAGTTTCCCCTTTTTTACCAGCACTGGGATGAACTTGCCTTGTTTGCAGGTTGCCTTATTTGGGGATTGAAAGATGTTGTACCATCTAAGCTGAGAGCAAAAGTGTTGGAGGAGTTACATGCCAGTCAGCTAGGTGTGGTTAAAATGGAAGTATTGGTTCAAAGTTCATTTGGTGGTCTGGGACATATCCAGTACTTAACAGGCAAATTAACAATTCATCTGGAGTACAGATATCTGCCCCACTGGTTCATTGCTCAGGGTAATCACACAGCATCCAACGGTATCAATCCCCACAATTGTAACTCTCACTTCAGCTAACAGCTTAATATAGGGGTTGAAAGCCCCCGGATTGGCCAAATCTCATTTGGATGGATGTTGTGTGATGTGTCCCCTGTTACATATCAGTACCCCAAAATAACAAACAGTACACAATATGCAATTAAACGATTAAGCTTTATAATTCTTACTTTGACTATATGGTTAGTAAAGAAACAAAATAAGGGAAAAAAGGGCCCAATCTTATTAAACAGTCTGTTGCGCAATGTTGGAGCTCACAAATACAGCCATTCGTCCACCATCGACCTCCTCCGATCGTCACTGCCCTTTGGGCCCTCGCTCCAAGTCCACCCTGTCCAGCGGTCTACCAAATCTCTCCATTCGCATCTTCTCCCTTCATCTCTCCCTGGCAAATGATCGCGAAAATCTCTCTTCCAGCTCTCAAGGAAGAACAACAGCATTCCTAACCTCGTTACCTCTAGTCATAACCCAAACTTTGCTGCTACAGAGAAACCATTACATTATCAGTGAAACCTTACAGCATGTTACATATGTCTCTAAGACTCAATGACTACTGTATAAATAAAAGATTAATTATTTTCATAACTCTTACCAGATATCAAGTTTTATATTGCTGAGAAATTCCACAGTTGCATTTGAAGTTTATGTATAAAAATCGTATTTTTCATATTGCATGCAAGACTTACTGTCAAAACTCTACCCTCAATATGTAGTACCAATGAGGAGCTACAATAATCAATGACAAATCAGTGTTTGAAGGTTCCAAGTCATTTCCCCTTCTTTCTGTAATCTGTGGTGGCTTAATGGTTAGCGTGGCTCAGGGTAGCAGAGTTCAGAGAAAGGATAGACAAAAGAGAATCAGTGGAAATTGTTTTCTTGGATTTTAAGAAGGCCCTTGACAAAGTGCTGCACATGAGGTTGCTAAACAGGTTCAGAGCCCGTGGTATTACAGGAAAGGTACTAGCAGATTGGCTGACTGGCAGGAGGCAAAGAGTGGGAATAAAGTGAGCCTTTTCTGGTTTGCTGCTGGTGTTGGTATGTCTTCTTTTCGGGTTATATATTTGTCAAATACTTATACATTTCCCAAGTTTGTGGATGATACAAAGATATGTTCAGAGGAATGTAGTTTTGAGGAAACGGAGTCTGCAGAAGGACTTAGACAGATTGGGGGAATGGACATAGATTATTTTCTGAAAGGATAGAAATTCAAAAATCAGAGGTGCAAAGGGGTTGGCGAGTCCTAGTGCGAAATTCCCTAAAGGTTAACTTGGAGCTTGGGTCAATGTAAGCAAATGCAATATTAGCATTTATTTTGAGAAGGCTAGAATAGAAAAGCAAGGATGCTTTTTAGCTTGATGCTTTTTAGTGCATTGGTCAGACTGCACTTGGAGTATTGTGAGCTATTTCGGGCTCTTTATCTAAAAAAAAAGATGTGCTGGCATTGGAGAGGGTCCAGAAGAGGTCCATGCAAATGATTCAGAACATTAAAGGGTTAACGTATGAGGAGCATGTGATGGCTCTGGGCCTGTACTCCTGAAATTGAGAAGAATAACGGGGGGGGGGGGGGGGAATCTCATTCAAACCTATCGAATTCTGAAAGGTCTGGATAGAGTGGATGTGGGGAAAGATGTATCATAGAGTCTGGGAGACTTGGTTGCAGAATAGAAAGAGATCTCATTAGAACAGAGATGAGAAGGAATTTCTTCAGATAGAGGGGTGATAAAACTGTGGAATTCATTGTCACAGACATTTGTGGAGACCAAGACACTGAGTATATTTAAAGCCGAGGTTGATAGGTTGTTGATTATTAAGGGGATCAAAAGTTACAGAGAGAAGGCCGCAGAATGGGTTTGAGAGAGATAATAAATCAGCCATGATAGAATGATGGAGCAGACTCAATGGGCCAAATGTTCTTGTACACACAAAATGCTGGATGAACATAACTTCCAAATCAAGTTCAGTTAATAAGCAAAATGGACCCGGTTCAAATCGAAATATACAAAATAGGTTATGCATTTTGGGAGGCTATGGTAACATAATGGTTAGTGCAATGCTATTACAACTCAGGGCATTGAGAGCTAGAGTTCAATTCCAATGTCACCTGCAAGGAGCCTGTATGTTCTCCTCATGGAATGCATGTGCTTCCGTGCACAGTTCAATGACATACTGATTAGAAGGTTAATTGGTCATTGTAAATTGATGAGGGTAGGGTTAAATCGGTGGGTTGCTGGGCAGTGTGTCTCAATCACTGGAAGGGCCTGTTCCATGCTGTATCTCAATGAATAAATTTTCTCTCCCACCTACAGCGAATTTGTGCTTTGAGCTGAATGATGATTGCTTTTGAATTCCTCTTCACTTCTGTTTCAAAATTGCCCATGATTGCATAGGTCTTTTGATGAGTTTGTGGGATTATGCAGTTCGGGACTAAGTTTGATTTCATCAGCACAACAGTTAACGAATTTTAACTGCCATTAATATTTAATTATATCACTTATTCTAAGCGAGAAATGTTGATGTAAATTGCAAAGAATATTAACTGTGGGAAAAGGTTTATCATGGTACCTAATCAATGTCTGTAATTGCCATTTGAAATAACCAGGGGAATGCTGTCAATCATCAGCCTTGTATTTGCCCACTGTTTGCAGGAGCTAATAATGTGTTTGTTGTTAACTGCCACGGTGCAGATGATTATGAACTAATCTCAAGAATTGAATGAAGAGATGGGCAATTTATTAGTTTGAGCAAATATGTTAAAGTCTCTGAATCAGCCCAGCTCCTGCTCATCAGGGAAATCTTGTGGTCATCAGCAATTTCCCCACAGCAAAGGCCCAGTCACTTCTTGCTAATCTTTCAGCTTTGACTGACACATTGGGGAATGACTTCCTGGGAATTATCCTTCGGTCGAGTCAAGCAGTGAGCAATGAAAGGAAGCAGGGATGATTATTGACAGAAACTCAAGATGGAGTGTCTGTAACTGAGGTCCCAAAGAGATAAAAATTCTACCTGGTGGACAAGGAGCAGCCTCAGACAGCTTTGGACGACAGATTCAAGTTCCTTTAATCTATTACTGTTGTTAGAAAATTGGCAGATTTTTGGTGCGGGATTTGAACTTAAGACGAGGTGTGTTGGGGGCAGCCTGCAAGTGTTGCCATGCTTCAATGGTTCATTTATTATCTGAGAGTGTATACAGTATACAATTTGTACTCTTCACAGACATCCACGAAACAAGAAACCCATTGAAGCCCCGAAGCCACCCCTACCCCCGGCTTCAAGTGAAGACACAATTTACTAACCCTTACTGAGATAGACATACATTGAAAATGAAAGAGAAGCCTGGCGGCTCTGATTGGCTGCTTGTTAGTAGGGTTGTTCGCCGAGCCTAGAGGTTAGGTCACAATGGTTTCATCACCTGTTGATGTGACATCATCAGTGCACAATTGTGTGTTGTTTCTGCTGAGTTCTTGTGTTTCTAAGACCATAAAATACAGGAGCAGAATCAGGCCATATGACCCAGTGGGTCTGCTCTGTCATTTCATCATGGTTGACCCATTTTCCCTCTCAGCCCCAGTCTCCTGCCTTCTCCGGTATCCCACCATGACCTGACTAATCAAGAATCTATTAACCTCTGCCTTAAATATACCCACAGTCACCTAAAGCAATGAATTCCATGGATGCACCACTCTTTAGCTAAAGAAATTCCTCCTCATTTCCCGTTCTAAAAGCATGTCCCTCTATTCTGAGGCTGTGTCCTCTGACTCCCTCACCATAGGAAATATTCTCTTCATTTTCGAGGCCTTTCAACTTTCGATAGGTTTCAGTGAGTTCGCCTCTCATTCTTCTGAATTCGAATGAGTAAGACCCCAGAGGCAGCAAACGCTGCTCATATCCATGAGAGCCTTTCAATCTAGGAATAATTTTCATGAACCTCCTTTGTCAACATATTCTTTTTAAGGAAAGGGGCCCAAGCCTGCAAGTGAGGCCTCACCAGGCCTCACTTTACAAAGCCTCAGCGTTACATCCTTGCTTTTATGTTCTGGTCCTCGCAAAAGGAACGCTAACATTACATTTGCCTTCCTCACCACAGACTGAATCTGCAAATTAACCTCTAGGGAATCCTGCACAAGGACTCCCAAGTCCCTTTGCACCTCGGATTTTTAAATGCTCTCTCTGTTAGGAGACTGATCTGTGCATCTGCAGGATTGGGGCCGAGGGGGGGAGAAACAGACACCCGTGGAACCAACTCTCACAATGGCCAATAACCAGGGACGCGGGCCAGCAGAGATCACACATCTGGTTGGCCAGGACCCAATGGAGACTCGCAGCCACAGCAACAAGCAGCCAATCAAAACGAGTTGAACCAATATAAACACAAGCACTCTACAGGAACAACACTCAACTGTGCTCTGATGATGTTTGTTTCAAAACAAAATATAATTTATTCACAATAAAATTAATTACAATAAACCATTCAAAAACTCTAAATGTTTTACAGATATTACCATTACATTTATACAGTTTAAAAATGTCAGCCACTCACTAGACACTTGTCATGGTCACTTTTGGAAATCCCCCACCTGGCTATTTACCTCAGGAATTGGGCCTCAATCCCCTTGTTTAGTTTCCAATCATTCCCAGGTTCCACTAACTACACACACCTGCTTTCCATCAGCAAATGCAGTATAAAAACCCTGTGATCACAACAGGGAGCTGCCAGTTCGTTGGTTGACTCCGGTGTGAATAACCTTGTTTCATGGTTCTTAGGACTGCCAGTTCTAAGTCTAGCATTGCTGCTGGATACCGATTCCATGCTTGCTATGTCGAGAACGCCTCCTGACTCTGCCTCCATGCCTGTATCCTGCACTTGGGTTCATCGAATGTACTTCCTAAGAAGGTTGGCGTCATTCAATGTCTGTAGTGAGATGCTGAAGATGTTCTATAGGTCAGTTGTGGAGAGCGCCCTCTTCTTTGTGGTGGCGTGTTGGGGAGGAAGCATTAAGAAGAGGGACGCCTCACGTCTTAATAAGCTGGTAAGGAAGGCGGGCTCTGTCGTGGGCAAAGTACTGGAGAGTTTAACATCGGTAGCTGAGCGAAGGGCGCTGAGTAGGCTACGGTCAATTATGGATAACTCTGAACATCCTCTACATAGCACCATCCAGAGACAGAGAAGCAGTTTCAGCGACAGGTTACTATCGATGCAATGCTCCTCAGACAGGATGAAGAGGTCAATACTCCCCAATGCCATTAGGCTTTACAATTCTACCGCCAGGACTTAAGAACTTTTTAAAGCTATTATTAATGCTTTTTGAGATGGTGATTTAGATGCATATCATATTTTTTTTTACTGAATTAAGTATTGTATGTAATTAGTTTTGCTACAACAAGTGTATAGGACATTGGAAAAAAGTTGAATTTCCCCATGGGGATGAATAAAGTATCTATCTATCTATCTATCTATCTATCTATCCTCAGCCTCGGCCATGCAATGACACTACACACTAGAATACAGTACAGGCCCTTCAGCCCTTGATGTTATGCCAACCCATATATTCCAAAAAAACTACTAAACCCACACTACCCCCATAACCTTCTGTTTTTCTTTCACCCATGTGCCTGTCCAAGAGGCTCTTAAATACCCCTAATGTTTTGGCCTCCACCACCATCCCTGGCAAGTTATTCCAGGCACTTACAACCCTCTGTGTAAAAAACTTACCCCTGATGTCTCCCCTAAACTTCCCTCTGTTAATTTTGTACATGTGCCCTCTAATATTTGCTATTCATGCCCTGGGAAACAGGTATTGGCTATCCACCCTATCTATGCCTCTCATAATCTTGTAGACCTCTATTGAGTTCCCTCTCATCCTTCTATGCTCCAAAGGGATAAGTTCCAGCTCTGCTAACCTTGCCTCATAAAGACTTGTTCTCCAAACCAGGCAACATCCTGGTAGATCTCCTCTGCACCCTCTCCATAGCTTCCACATCCCTCCTTTAATGAGGTGACCAGAACTGAACACAATACTCTAAGTGTGGTCTCACCAGAGATTTGGAGAGTTGCAACATGACCTCTCTACTCTTGAACTCAATCCCCCTGTTAGTGAAGCCTAACATCCCATAGGCCTTCTTAACTACCCTATCAACCTGTGCAGCGACCTTGAGGGATGTATGGATTTGAACCCCAAGGTCCCTCTGATCATCCACACTCTTAAGTAACCAACCATTAACCATGTACTCAGCCTTCTGGTTTGTCCTTCCAAAATGCATCACCTCACACTTATCCGGATTGAACTCCATCTGCCACTTTTCTGCCCAACTCTGCATCCTGTCTATATCCTCTTGTAACCTTTGACAACCTACAGCTCCATCCACAACTCCTCCAATCTTCGTGTCATCTGCAAACTTTCTCACCCATCCTTCCGCCTCTACATCCAGGTTATTTATAAAAATCACAAAGAGCAGGGGTCCCAGGACAGATCCTTCCTAACCTTCCCTTCACAAAGCCATGTTGACTATCCTTAAGTAGACTGTACTTCTCCAAATGCTCGTAGATCCTATTCTTAAGAATCCTTTCCAGTAGTTTGCAGACCACTGACATAAGACTCACCGGTCTATAGTTCCCAGGATTCTCCCTATTACCTTTTTTAAACAAGGGAACTACATTTGCCATTCTCCAATCTTCCGGCACCTCCCCGCAGCCAAAGAGGATTCAAAGATCATAGTTACTGCTCCAGCGATCTCTTCTCTCACTTCCCACAGCAACTTGGCGTATATTACGTCCAGCACTGGGGACTTATCAATTTTGATGTTTTTAAGAAGATCCAATACTTCTTCCTTAATCTCCACATTGTCCAGCACACAGGCCTGTTCTATTTCGACCTCACCCTGATCAAGGTCCTTTTCACTTGTGAATACTGAAACAAAGTATTCATTTAGGACCTCCCCAACCTCCTCCGCCTCCAGGCACATGTTGCCCTCTTTATCCTTTAGCAGTCCCACCTTCATTCTCGTCATCCTCCTGTTCTTCACATATGCATAGAACGCTTTGGGGTTCTCCTTAATCCTACATGTCAAGGCCATTACCCAGAACAAGATTCAGTATAGCCTCTCCTGTCGTCGGCCGGTCCACATACTGTGTCAGGAATCCTTCTTGAACACATCTGACAAATTCAGCCCCATCTATCCCCCTTGCAGTCAGGAGGTGCCAGTCAATATGAGGGAAGTTGAAATCACTCATAACTGCAACCCTGTATATCCTGCACCATTCTAAAATTTGCCTGCTTATCTGCTCCTCGGTGTCCCGAGGGCTATTGGGGGGCCTATGGACTACTCCCAGCACAGCAATTGATCCCTTCCTATTTCTGACTTCCACCCAGACTGACTCAGAGGACACTCCCTCTGCAGTGTCCTCCCTTTCTATAGCCGTGATACTATCCCTGACCAGTAATGCTACTTCCCTCCCCCCACCTTTTCTACCTCCCATCCTATTCCTTTTAAAACACCTAAACCCCAGTACCTGCATCAGCCAATCCTGCCCTTCCTCCATCCAAGTTTCAGTAACATCATAGTTCCATGTACTGATCCATGCTCTAAGTTCATCCCCTTTATTCCTAATACTCCTCATGTTGAAATAGACACATTTCAACCCCTCTAACTGGCTACATTTATGTTTTGTCCTCTGCCTGTCCTTCCTCACCAACTCAGAACACATAGTGTCATGCCCTTGTCCTTCTACCCTAATCTCTGCACTCACATTCTGATTCCCACCCCCTTGCCAAACTAGTTTAAACCCTCCCCAACAGCTCGAGCAAACCTGCTGGCCAGGATATTGGTCCCTTTCCAGTTCAGGTGCAGCCTGTCCTTTTTGTACAGGTCAGACCTTCCCATTGATCCTGAAATCTGAACCCCTGCCCTCTGCACCTACTCTTCAGCCACGCATTCATCTGCCATAACTTCCTGTTCCTACCCTCTCTGTCTTGTGGCACAGGCAGCAATCCTGAGATTACCACCCTTCAGTTCCTGCTTTTTAACTTCTTCCCTAACTTCCTATATTCTTTCTTCAGGACCTCATCCCTATTCCTATCTATGTCATTGGTCTCCACGTGGACCACAACATCCCCTGGAACCAGGGAGGCAACAGACCATCTGGGATTCTCAATCTCTCCCACAGATCTGTCCCCCTAACTATCGAATCCCCAATAACTACTGCTCTCCTCTTTTCCCTCCTTCCAGTGTGCAAAGAGGTGGGTCACTGACTCCTCCTCACTGCAGTCCTCCCGTGGGCAGAGGGGTGTAGAGACGACGTTCCGGGCGTACAGGAGGGATTGGACTGGGAGGGCCCCTCTCACCGCCAGCCAAGCGAGATCTTGGTGCCTGTTGGTGAGGTCTGACGATGAGGCATTTTGCCAGATGAACTGGACTGTCTGCTCAGGGAACCACCCCACTGTGTCCATCACGTCCTTCTCCTGCAGTGCCTGCAGGACATTCTGTGTTGACCAGTGCCTGATGGCCCTGGTCCATGAAGAACAGGTAGTACGACAATGTCCAGCTGACTGGAACGTTGCATGGGAATGGGGCCAGACCTATCCTTCGTAGCCAGGGCGACAGGTAGAACCTGGGCACATAGTGGTACTTGGTGCCCACATACCTGGGATCCACACACAACCTGATGCAGCCACACACGAAGCTGGCCATCAGGGTGAGGGTGACATTGGGGACGTTTTTGCCCCCATTGTCCAGGGACTTGTGCATGGTGGCCCATCTGACCTGCTCCATCTTTGATCCCCAGACGAATCTGAAGGCGGCTCGGGTGATTTCCGAGCTGAAGGAGCGGGGGACGGGCCACACCTGCGCCAAGTACAGCAGCCCTGAGAGCACCTCACACCTGATGACCAGGTTCTTGCCTGTTATCGATAGGGAGCGCCCTCTCCACAGTCCCAGTTTCTGTTTCACCTTGGCAGTCCACTCCAGCCAGTTTTTATTGATTGTCTCACACCCCCCCCCCCCCCCCCGAACCAGATCCCCAACACCTACTCCTAATCGGACCTGATGGTGAAGGGGACACGGTCAGTCTGATGACGTTGTCACATGGACTGGGGATGAGACATTTGCAAGCTGACCTCCAGGCTCAGCCAGCAACCTTGTAAGCATACATACTGTCCACCTTTGGAATGTGGGAGAAAACAGGAGCACACGGAGGAAACCCATGGGATCATCGGGGAAACCTGCCGATGCCTTACAGACAGTGGCAGGAACTGTACTCTGATCTTTCAGCCATGACTGACTGGTGGAGCATCTCAGTGGACCGAATGGCATAATTCTGCTCCATTGCATTATGGTCTTATTATCTTAGGGAATACCTGGAGATTTTTATAACTAGAGAGGAACAATGGCGCCCAATTGACCTTGGTAGCCTAAGGCTGTCCTTTCATGAAGATGTCACACAAAATAAAGTGTGCCAAGATTAAGCTACCCTCAGGGTGGAGGATCAACACCTTACATTCCGTCTGGGCAGCCTCAAACCTGATGGCATGAATAATTTGTTTCTCCTTCCGGCAAAGAAAAATTCACTCCCCCTCCTCTCTTCTTCTATTCCCCCCTCTTACCTCTTCTCTTCTCCTCACCTGCCTATCAGTACCCCCGGTGTCCTTCCTCCTTGCCTTTCTCCCATGGTCCACTGCCTCTCCTATTAGACTCAGTGCGTGGTCAGATATGGCCCAAGTACGGAGAAGGATAGGGAAAGAGAGAGAGACACTGAAGCAGGTCGATCATTCACAGACTTTAATGTGAACAGTATTTTAAGAGAAAAGGAAGCGATAAATGCTAGGCCAGACAGAGCGGTTAACTAAAACTCTCAAACAGAAAACTATATGAAAGGAAATATCTAAATATCTAAATATCTAAATATCGCTAATCTTCAGCATCAGTGGACTTGACAGTCCACTTTCTCAAACAAGACCAAACTCAAGCAGGCAGCATAACATTGCTGTGCTTTGCTCAAGTCTCGAGAAATATCACAATGAAAAGAACAGAGTTAAATACTGCCATGATGAAATAGTAATTCGTTGACATGTGCTTATTTTCAAGCACAATTGCCGAATCTGCTGCTCAGCGGAGCCCATGGTTGTGGCAATTAGATTCCTTCTTCTCCAGCCCTTTACCTTTTCCATCTTCCTGGCTTCACCTATTACCTTCTAGCTATCTTCCTTCCCCTCCACCCACCTTTTTATTCGGGCGTCTTTCCCACTTCCTTTGCAGTTATGAAGAAGGGTCTCAGCCCAAAATGTTGACTGTTTATCCGTTTCCAGAGAGCTGCCTGACCTACTGCGTTCCTCCAGCATTTTGTGTGTGAAGCCAGGATCTTTACAACTTAGGGCAATGATGAAGGGTCGCAGCAGAAATATTGACTGTTCATTCACTTCCATAAATATCGACTGACCTGCTGAATTCCTCCAGTATTTTGCTACACAAAACAAAGGCCTTTCTCTGTATCCTATGACAATAATAAATCTATCCAATTCAATTTTCCACACTATTCCCATATGGATTGATTTCCTTAATATTCAGAAATTAAAATCTGTATTTTGAATGAACTGAGCTGCAGCTCTCTAGTATGATGAGTTCCAAAAAATTTACCAGTTCCTGATTGTTTAGAAGCTGTGCCCCTTGTTGTGTATTTAATATTACAGTAACATTTGAGTAATTCTGTATGTATGTGTGTGCATGTGTGTATATATATAGTTTGATTAAGCATTCTTCTTTGTTTAAATAATCCCTTACAGGTTATCTGTATAAATACGTGAATTGCATACGTCATCATGATACATGATACATGCGCACATCACTGTTGTGGAATTTTGACCTTAGTCAGGTGAAAAGAATACTCAACTCTGGAGTCTCGTTTCGGGACCTTTATTTTACTTGGTACCAAAGAGAGAGAGAGAGAGATCTGGTCTTCACCAGCACCCGACTCTGCTCTCCTGGAACAATAGCGTAGGGGCAACTTCTACTGTACAACTTCAACACCAGGATGAGAAAAAAAAAATCCTTGTTTGGGAAGAAGCATCCTGGGAAAAATACAACAGTCACACAGATCCTGGGAATACATGCACGTGGCCATTCAGAACTGAGGAGGAACACAGTGAAATTTGAGCAGACATCAGGGTCACACAGGAAGTCTGGAAAGAATTTTGCATTTTTTTTTACAGAAGTGGTTTGCCATTGCCTTCTTCTGGGCAGTGCCTTTACAAGACAGGTGACCCCAGCCATTATTAATACTCTTCAGAGATTGTTTGACTAGAGTCAGCGGTTGCATACCCGGGACTTGTGATATGCACCAGTTGCTCATACGACCATCCACCACCTGCTTCCATGGCTTCACGTGACCCTGATTTGTGGGCTCAGTGGGTGCTACACAACACCCAAGGATGACCTGCAGGCTAGCAGAAGGAATGACGCCTTACATTTCCTTTGGTAGAGACATATTTCCACCTGCCACCCAAGACTAAGGTTACCAAGATCAATTAAGTTAAGGCAAAGTCAATTGGGCACCATGGTAGGATTGCAGTTAGTGTGACACAATTACAACTCAAACGTTAGAATTCAGTGATCAATTTCGGCATCCTCTCTAAGGAATTTTGGATGTGTACATCCTTTGCCTGCCAAATTACTTCCAGAAACTCCAGCCATTGCTGCTCTGCCGTCATCCCTGCCAGTGTTCTTTTCCAATCAATTCTGACCAACTGTTCTCCCATGGATCTGTAATTCCCTTTACTCCACTGTAATACTGATACATCTGACTTCAGCTTCTCCTTCTCAAATTTCAGTGTGAATTCAATCATATTATGATCATTCTCCCCGAAGGGTTCTTTTACCTTAAGCTACCTAATCAATTCTGGTTCATTGTGCAACACCCAGTCCAGAATAGTTGATCCTCTAGTGGGCTCAACCACGAGCTGCTCTAAAAAGCCAACTTATAGGCACTCTAGAAATTCCCTCGCTTGTATTCCAGCACCAATCTGATTTTCCCAATATGCTTACGTATTGAAGTCCTGCATAACTATTGTAACATTGCCCTTTTGGTGTGGATTTTCTATCTCCTGTTGTAATTTGTTGGCTACACCCTTACTACTGATTACGGGTCAGTATACAACTCCCATCAGGGTCTTTTTACTCTTACAGTTCCTTAGCTCTACCCACAATGGTTCAACATCTTCTGACCCTATGTCGCCTCTTTCTAATGATATGATTTCATTTTTTGTCAACAGAGCAATGCCGCCCACTCTGCCTTCCTGCCTGTCCTTCTGATACAATGTGTATCCTTGGACTTTAAGTTCCCATTTATAACTTTCAGCCATGATTCAGTGATGCCTTCAAGATCATACCTGCCAATGTGCAACTGTGCTGCAAGTTCATCGACCTTGTTCCATATACTGCACACATTCAAAAGCAACACCCTCAGTCCCGGATTCATCCTTTTCAATTTTGTCAGCCTTTTACATTGGAGCTAATCCTGTCAACTGCAACATGGCCCTATCAGCAGCCTCTCCTTTCTATACTTTGTCTCTGTTTGTAAACAGGCTACCTCATCTTCAACACTATCATCTGCCTTTTCTATGATTCTTCTTGTATTGAATTGTTGTACATAATGCTAGTTTGGACACATTTTCTTCATAAGTAATTGCAGTTCATAAGACATCTATGAGTAGTTGATATAACATATAATTTGTAGCTATGTGAAAAGATTTGTCATGGATTAATTTAGCATAGAAACAGGCCATACGGCCCACTAAATGCATGCCAACCATCAAACAGATGTTTCCAACCTGCGATCCACGAAGCTCTCAGGTAATGATAAAGATTTCATGGCATGAATAAGGATAGGAACCCCTGATTTTACATGTTCGTATCCTCCTCACTTGCTCGTTAACAGGACCAGTTAACAACAAACACATGAGCCGTCCCTAAAACAGTGGGCAAATACAAGGCTGATGATTGACGGCATTCCCCTGGTTATTTCAAATGGCAATTACAGACATTGATTAGGTATCATGAGAAACCTTTTCCCACAGTTAATATTTTTTGCAATTTACATCAACATTTCTCATTTAAAATAAGTGATATTAATTAAATATTAATGGCAGTTAAAATTTCTTAACTGTTGTGCTGATGAAATCAGACTCAGTGCTGAACTGCATAATCCCACAAACTCATTAAAAGATTCGTGCAATCATGGGCAATTTTGAAACAGAGCTGAAGAGAAATTCAAAAGCAATCAACATTCATTTCAAAGCACAAATCTGTTGTAGGTGGGACTGAAAATGCTTGTCATATTTTATATAATTTAAGTTGAACCAGGTACATTTTGCCAATTAACTGTACCTGATTTAGTAGACACGTTTTCTTCAATGTCTATGTGTATAAGCCAATAAGTCATAGAAGCAAAAGTAGGCCATTCAGTCCATCAAGTCCATCATGGCTGATTTATTATCCTTCTCAACCGCATTCTTCTGCCTTCTCCCTGTAACCTTTGACAGCCTGACTAATCAAGAACATATCAGCCTCTGTTTTAAATATACTCAATGACTTGGCCTCCACACCCATCTGTGGCAATGAATTCACCGATTCACCACCCTCTGACTAAAGAAATTCCTCCTCATTTCCATTCTAAATGGATATCCCTCTATTCTGAGGTTGTGTCCTCTGGTCCTAGGCTCGCCCGCTATAGGATACATCCTCTCCACATCCACTCTATCGAGGCCTTTCAATATTCAATAGATTTGTTGTTTTGCAATACATAATAAATAAAAAAATATTAAAAATTATTTTAAAAACTATAAATTACAACCAGAAATTATATATATATGAGTAAAATTAATATATAGGTAAAATAAGTAATAATATATAAATAAGTAAAATTAAATAAGTACTGCGAAGAGAGAAAAAAGAAATATAGTGAGTAGTGTACATGGGTTCATTGGGCATTCAGCTTATCTTTCTAATTCTTAAACTCAGTGCATCAACCAATGTTAGTCAGCACTCCTTATGCTCTCTTTGCTACTCTGTGAAATTCTGTGCCATCTTTAATGGAGCTAGAGACTTGGACTCCAAGATCCAATGGATCTAGGTTGTAGTGGTATGTGAAGAAAAAGCTCCTTTAAGCAGGGACGTGCTGTGTCCGATATCAGTGCCATATAACTACTGCAAATAGACCACTCTTGCTGTTAGATAGAGGTAAATACTGTACTCAACTATGGGGCCAGGTGTGGAAAGGAGAGATGTGGGAGGTAGGGGCCACAGCATGGCCAGGTGTCCAGGCAGGATTAGAGAGCATGTAATGGTGAATCAGGTTTGTTGGTCTGGTAAGTGGTACATAAAGCAGTCTCTGTGAATATCTTTAGTAATCATTTATTTTCAAACAGTAAAAATTCGACCAAGCATTCACATTCCCCAAGTTGCAGAAACTATAAATTTGAACATTTAAGAAACATACTTAAAAGTGCGCGCAGAGTATAACAAAGGGAGAAGAGAACAGGCCCCTTCCACGTGCTATTGGAGCATGTTGATTGGAATACTGAACAAACACAACAGGAACGTTCCTGTGTAGGTCCAACAAACAGCTTAAAAAAGCAGCAAATTTCTCGATGGGAGTTCAAGTCAAGTCAAGTCAACTTTTATTGTCATTTCGACCATAACTGCTGGTACAGTGCATAGTAAAAATGAGACAATGTTTTTCAGGACCATGGTGTTACATGACACAGTACAAAAACTAGACTGAACTATGTAAAAAAACAACACAGAAAGCTACACTAGACTACAGACCTACACAGCACTGCATAAAGTGCACAAAAACAGTGCAGGCATTACAATAAATAATAAACAGGACAGTAGGGCAAGGTGTCAGTCCAGGCTTCGGGTATTGAGGCATCTGATAGCTTGGGGGAAGAAACTGTTACACAGTTTGGCCATGAGAGCCCGAATGCTTCAGAGCCTTTTCCCAGACGGCAGGAAGGAGAAGAGATTATATGAGGGGTGCATGGGGTCCTTCATAACGCTGTTTCCTTTGCGGATGCAGCGTGTAGTGTAAATGTCCATAATGGCTGGAAGAGAGACCCCGATGATCTTCTCAGCTGACCTCATTATCCGCTGCAGGGTCTTGCGATCTGATATGGTGCAATTTCCGAACTAGGCAGTGATGCAGCTGCTCAGGAAACTCTCAATACAACCCCTGTAGAACGTGATGAGGATGGGTGGAGGGAGATGGACTTTCCTCAACCTTCGCAAAAAGTAGAGACACTGCTGGGCTTTCTTTGCTATAGAGCTGGTGTTGAGGGACTAGGTGAGATTCTCCACCAGGTGAACACCAAGAAATTTGGTGCTCTTTATGATCTCTACCAAGGAGCCGTCGATGTTCAGCGGGGAGTGGTCGGTCCGTGCCCTCCTGAAGTCAACAACCATCTCTTTTGTTTTGTTCACATTAAGAGACAGGTTGTTGGCTCTGCACCAGTCCGTTAGCCGCTGCACCTCCTCTCTGTAAGCTGACTCATTGTTCTTGCTGATGAGACCCACCACGGTCATGTCATCGACGAACTTGATGATATGGTTCGAGTTGTGTGTTGCAGTACAGTCGTGGGTCAGCAGAGTGAACAGCAGTGGACTGAGCACGCAACCCTGGGGAGCCCCTGTGCTCAGGGTGATGGTGTTGGAGATGCTGCTCCCGATCCGGACTGACTGAGGTCTCCCAGTCAGGAAGTCTAGGATCCAGTTGCAGAGGGAGGTGTTCAGGCCCAGTAGGCTCAGCTTTCCAATCAGTTTTTGAGGGATGATTGTGTTGAATGCTGAATTAAAGTCTATGAACAGCATCCGAACATATGTGTCTTTTTTGTCCAGGTGGGTTAGGGCCAGGTGGAGGGTGGTGGCAATGGCGTCATCTGTTGAACGGTTGGGACGATACGCAAACTGCAGGGGGTCCAGTGAGGGGGGCAGCAGGATCTTGATATGCCTCATGATGAGCCTCTCGAAACACTTCATGATGATGGATGTAAGTACAACGAGACGGTAGTCATTTAGACAGGACACTGAAGACTTCTTTGGAACGGGGACAATGATGGTGGCCTTGAAGCACGTTGGATTGGTGGTGCTGCTCAGGGAGATGTTGAAGATGTCAGTGAGAGCATCTGCTAGCTGGTCTGCACATCCTCTGAGCACTCTACCAGGGATGTTGTCTAGTCCAGCAGCCTTCCGTGGGTTGACCCTGCACAGGGTTCTTCTCAGGTCGGCCACGGAGAGACACAGCACCTGGTCATTTGTAGGAGGGATGGACTTCCTCGCCGCCACGTAATTTTCTGCCTCAAACCGGGCGTAGAAGTTATTCAGCGCATCTGGGAGGGAGGCATCACCTGCACAGTCAGGTGATGTTGTCCTGTAATTGGTGATGTCCTGGATGCCCTTCCACATGCGCCATGTGTCACCGCTGTCCTGGAAGTGACTGTGGATTAGCTGGACATGTGCACGCTTTGCCCCTCTGATGGCTCGGGACAGTTTGGCCCTTGCTGTTGTTAGAGCTGCCTTGTCACCTGATCTGAAGGTGGAGTCGTGGGACCTCAGCAGCGCACCCACCTCTGCGGTCATCCATGGCTTCTGGTTAGCGCGTATAGTGATGGTCTTGGACAGAGTAACATCATCAATGCACTTGCTGATGTAGCTGGTCACTGATGCTGTGTACTCCTCTAAGTTGGTAGAGTCGCCATCGGTTGCAGCCTCCCTGAACATGTGCCAGTCAGTGTGCTCAAAGCAGGAACGTTCCCACGCAGGTCCGACAAAGATGTTTGACAAGAAACCCAGTCTCTATAAAAGAGAGGTACCACCTAATGGAACGGTCATCATGGGAGTGGTTGTCATTGGAGTAGTCTGAGGCAGAGTAGGAAGGCTTTGGTTCAAACAGGGCTTCGGTGAGAACAGGCAGAGTCTAGGTAAGTTCATTTCTTATTTCTTATTCAGCTCTAGAGAAAATAGGGGACATGTCTACAGAGCCAGTATCTGTTACGGGTGTCAGATGTGGGATTTCCAGGAGACTTCCAGCCTCCCCGATGGCCTCATCTGCACCAGGTGCATCGAGTTGCAGCTCCTTAGAGACCGACTTAGGGAACTGGAGCAGCAGCCCGATGACCTTCAGCTTGTTAGGGAGAGTGAAGCAGTGATAGACAGGAGCTACAGGGAGGTAGTCACCTCAAGGTTACAGGAGACAGATAGATGAGTGACTGTCAGGAGAAGGAAAGGGGAACTTAGCAGGACTTAGACAAATTGGAAGAATGGGCAAAATTTGGCAGATGGAATACAGTGTTTGGAAATATATGATAATGCATTTTGGTAAAAGGAACAATAGTGCGGACTATTATCTAAATGGGGAGAAAATTCAAACATTAGAGGTGCTGGGAGACTTAGGAGTCCTCATGCAAGACTCCCAGAGGTTAATTCACAGGTTGAGTCTGTGGTAAAGAAGACAAATGCAATGTTGGCAATTATTTCAAGGGGAATAGAATATAAAAGCAAGGAGATAATGCTGAGCCTTTATAAGACACAAGTCAGGTTGTACTTAGAGTATCGTCAATAGTTTTGGGACCCATATCTCAGAAAGAATATGTTGTCATTGGAGAAAATCCAGAGGAGGTTCATGAGGATGACGCCAGGAATGAAGGGGTTAACATATGAGGAGCATTTGGAAACTTTGGGCCTGTACTCACTGGAATTTTGAAGAGTACAGGCAGATCTCATTGAAACCTACTGAATGTTGAAAGGCCTTGAATGGGTGGATATGAAGAGGATGTTTCTTCTGGTGGGGATATCCAGAACTAGAGGGCACAGGCTCAAAATTGAGGGGTAAAGATGATTTTTTTTTAGCCAGAATGCTCTGCCACAGACTGCAGTGGAGGCCGAGTCTGGCCATCGAACACTCCTCGTATGATAAGCCTTTCAATCCTGGAGTCGTTTTCATGAACCTCCTCTGAACCCACTCCAATGTCAACACATCCTTTCTTAGAAAAGGGGCCCATAAGCTCTCACAGTACTCCAGGTGAGGACTCACCGGCACCTTATAAAGTTTCATCATTACATCTTTGCTTTTATATTCTAGTCCACCCAAAATGAATGCTAACTTTGTTTATGTATGCTTTCCTCACCATGGACTCAACCTGCAAATTGACCTTCAGGGAATCCTGCTCGAGGACTCACAAATCCATTTGCACCTCAGATTTTTGAGTTTTCTTTCCATTTAGAAAATAGTTTATGCTTCTATATCTTCTACCAAAGTGCATGACCATACACTTCCTGATACAGTATTCCATCTGCCACTTCTTTGCCCATTCTCCTCACTCAGTCTTTCTGTAGCTTATCTGCTTCCTCAACACAACCTGCTCCTCCACCTATCTTCGTGTTATCTGCAAACTTGGCCACAAAGCCATCAATTCCATCATCCAAATCATTGACATATAACAGAAAAAGATGAGGAACTCATGCAGGGTTGTTCTTGCAGAAACATGGCTCCAGGATGACATCCACGCACCATCAATCTACAGGCCATGACACTCTGCAATTTGTCCATATTATTACTACTCTCAGATTCTTTTGTAACTATATGTTTTTCTGCTATTGTAATTATACTGTATGTGTTATGTGTTGTGTGTGACTGTTGGTACTGTTTTGCACCTTGACCCCGGAGTAACGCTGTTTCAATGGTTGTATTCATGGCTGAATGGCTGAATGACAATTAAACTCGAACTTGAATAGAAGAAACATAGAATCATAGAAAACCTATAGCACATTACAGGCCCTTCAGCCCACAATGCTTTATAAATTACGCAGGTTTACTCATTGCCCTCTATTTTTCTAAGCTGCATGTATCCATCCAGGAGTCTCTTAAAAGACCCTATCGTATCCGCCTCCACCACTGTTGCTGGCAGCCCATTCCACGCACTCACTCACTGCGTAAATCTTACCCCTGTCATCTCCTCTGTATCTACTTCCAAGTACCTTAAAACTTACCTTCTCATGTTAGTCATTTCAGCACTGGGAAAAAACCTTTGACTATCCATATGATCAATGCCTATCATCATCTTATACACCTCTATCAAGTCACCTCTCATCCTCTATTGCTCCAAGGAGAAAAGGGCAAGTTCATTCAACCTATTCTCATAAGGCATGCTCCCCAATCCAGGCAACATCCTTGTAAGTCTCCTCTGTGCCCTTTCTATGGTTTTCACATCCTTCC
The DNA here is from genome assembly GCF_048418815.1 of Hemitrygon akajei. Classification (NCBI taxonomy): domain Eukaryota; kingdom Metazoa; phylum Chordata; class Chondrichthyes; order Myliobatiformes; family Dasyatidae; genus Hemitrygon; species Hemitrygon akajei. Next base: position 5,148,018 of record NC_133126.1, on the reverse strand, counting down.
TGTAGTGAGGTGACCAGAACTGAGCACAGTACTCCAAGTGGGGTCTGACCAGGGTTCTATATAGCTGTAACATTACTTCTAGGCTCTTGAACTCAATCCCACGGTTGATGAAGGCCAATGCATCGTATACCTTCTTAACCACAGAGTCAACCTGCGTAGCAGCTTTGAGTGTCCTATGGACTCAGACTCCAAGATCCCTCTGATCTTCCACACTGCCAAGAGTCTTTCCATTAATACTATATTCTGCCATCATATTTGACCTACCAAATTGAACCACCTCACACTTATCTGGGTTGAACTCCATCTGCCACTTCTCAGCCCAGTTTTGCATCCTATCGATATCCTGCTGTAACCGTGACAGCCCTCCACACTATCCATAACACCTCCAAACAGGTTAGTAGAGAAGTGGGAAGTAGAGGAAATCATCGTCATCATCATTATGTGGTGTGTCGTATGACATAGGTAATCATGGTCCTGACCAGGATTGTTCTTGGCCAATTTTTCTAACAAAGCAGTTTGCCATTGCCTTGTTCTGGGCAGTGCCTTTACAAGACAAGTGATCCCAGCCATGATCAATACTCTTCAATGCCTGTCTGTCTGGTGTCAGTGGACGCATAACCAGCATTTGTGATATGCACCAGCTGCTCATGTGACCATGCAACATCTGGTCCCATGGCTTCATGTGACCCTGATGGGCTGGGGGTGCTCCACCTTGCCCAAGCGTGAACTGCAGGCTGGCAGAGGGAAGGAGCACCTTACACTTCCTTTGGTAGAGAGACATTCCACCCTGCCATGGCTTCAGAAACAGAATTAGATTGAGAGGACAGAAATTATATTGCTTTGGTGCTGTCTTGATGCAGAATCTCAACCCAAAATGTCGACAGTTTCTTTTTTCCAAAGGATCCAAAGATGCAGAGCTCCCCCCAGTAGGTTGTGTGTTGTCTCAGATTCCTATATCCACAGTCTCTTGTATCTCCTCTGCCATCAGTCCAACACAGAACTGATTCAACAACCTATGGACTCACTATTGAGCACTCCACAACTCATGTCCTTCAAATTTATTGCTTATTTATTTTTTATTAATATTTTCTCTTCTTTTTCGATTTGCACAGTTAGTTCTCTTTTGTGCATCCGTTGTGTGGGGTTCTTCACTGGTTCTATTGTGCTTTTTTGTAGTTACTGTGAATGCTCACAGGAAAATGAATCTCAGGGTTTTATATGGTGACGTGCTATATATGTACTTTGTTAATACATTTACTTTGATGCTGAGATGTATCCTAAGATGCACTGGACATATCATCAGTAATGTAACCTGGGGTCCTTGGGTGTTTCAGGTCCTTCAACATCAGACACTCTCACCCAGGTGGCCCAGCCAGAGTTGATCAGGCGCTGGCTTGTGTCCCAGCAGCGTTGGTCCATGAGTCTCGCCTCTTGATCCATAGCCACCTGGAGGTCTGCTGGGCAGTCTCTGTGATTACTTCCTACAAGTGAAACCCAATAGAATGAATGGCAGCGATGCTTCATTACCAGATGAACTCAACACTTTGAGGGGGAGAATATAACTACAGCTGTGAAGATCCCCGCTGCACCCAGTGACTGTGTGATCTCTGTCTCAGAAGCCAATGTTAGGCTGTTTTTAAAGAAGGTGAACCCTTGCAAGGTGGAAGGCCCCAACAGAGTACCTGGCAAGGCTCTGAAAACTTGTGCCAACCAACTGGCAGGAGTATTGAAGGACATTTTCAACTTCTCACTGCTACAGGTGGAATTTCCAAAAGGCAACAATTATACCAAGTGCCTAAGAAGAATAATGTGAGCTGCCTTAATGGACTATCACCCGCTAGCACTCACATCTACAGTGATGAAATGCTTTGAGCGGTTGGTCATGACTAGACTGAACTCTTACATTAGAGAGGACCTGGACCCATTGCAATTCGCCTATTGCCACAATAGGTCAACGGCAGATGCAATCTCAATGGCTCTTCACATGGCCTTAGACCACCTGGACAATACAAACACCTATGTCAGGATTCTCTTTCATTGACTATAGCTCAGCATTTAACACTATCATTCCCACAATCCTGATTGAGAAGTTACAGAACCTGGGCCTCTATACCTCCCTCTGCAATTGGATCCTCAACTTCTTAACTAGAAGATCACAATCTGTGAGGATTGGTGATAATATTTCCTCCTCCTCCTTGACGATCAACATTGGTGCACCTTAACCCACTGCTCTACTCTCCCTGTACCCATGACTGTGCGGCTAGAGATTGCTCAAATACCATCTATAATTTTGCTGATGATTGTCGTTAGAATCTCAGATGGTGACGAGAGGGCGTACAGGAGTGAGATATGCTAACTGGTGGAGTGGTGTCACAGCAATGACTTTACCCTCAACATCGGTAAGATGAAAGAGCTGATTGTGGACTTCAGGAAGAGTAAGACAAAGGAACACATACCAATCCTCATAGAGAGATCAGAAGTGAAGAGAGAGAGCAGCTTCAAGTTCCTGGGTGTCAAGATCTCTCAAGACCTAACCTGGTCCCAACATATTGATGCAGCTATAAAGAAGGCAAGAAAGTGACTAAACTTCATTAGAATGGTTTTGGCATGTCAACAAAAACACTCAAAAACTTCTATAGGTTACTGTGGAGAGCATTCTGACAAGCTGCATCACTGTCTGGTATGGCGGGTGGGGGGGGGGGGGGGGCTACTGCACAGGACCGAAAGAAGCTGCAGAGGGTAATAAACTGAGTTGGCTCCACCTTCAATACTAGCCTACAAAGTACCCAGGAAATCTTCAAGGAGCGGTGTCTCAGAGAGGCAGCGTCCATTATTAAGGACCTCCAGCAGCCAGGGCATGCCCTTTTCTCACTGTTACCATCAGGTAGAAGGTACAGAAGCCTGAAGGCACACACTCAGCGATTCAGGAAAGCTTCTTCCCCTCTGCCATCCGATTCCTAAATGGACATTGATCCCGTGAACACTACCTCAATTTTAATATATATTATTTCTGTTTTTGCACGATTTTTAATCTCCAATATACATATACTGTAATTGATTTATTTATTTATATGTTATTTCTTCCTCTTCTATATTATGTATTGCATTGAACTGCTGCTGCTAAATTAACAAATTTCACACCACATGCTGGTGATAATAAACCTGATTCCGATTCTGATGATCCTGATGGCTCTTTTCTTTGCAGTCCCCATAATGCCAAGGAGAAAGTAGGTTGTGCACAGTGAGCAGCCAGCAAAACCTCTACACCCAACCTCTATTGGCTCATGTCATGCCCTCCACCCCTGTCTCTGGCACTGCTCTACCAGCTCTTAGTATTCGACCTTCTTACACTCAAACACATCCTTGAACCAGTCTTTCCAAGGCACCATCAGTTCTATCTTGACCACCTACTTCGAGGTTTCTAATTGAGTGACCATGTCACACCTCAGGGATGATGATGCGACAAAGTCAAGGAACTTCAATTGCTTGCCAAGATCGACTTCCGGTTGCCAGTCAGATGCTATGGCGAGCAAGCCTGCTGGAGATCTGAGCTGAAGCTGTGGTTGGTTTCCAGCTTTGACAAAGGCTATGTTGGACATTTTGATCAGGAATTTGTATAGTCTTATTGCTTCAAAGACAGTGGTTAATCTGAGCCAACATTTTGAGAGCAGATTATCTGAATGTACTGGCATAGTGATGTGCATAATAATGTTTAAAAGATTTTAATAGAAGTCAGGAGTCTAGGTACAGCTTGATGATGCAGAAATATTTGTTCAAGTGTCTCTGCTCTGTGCTAAAAGCATTCCAAGTTCTACAGGTTGAGTGAAGAAGCTGGGAAACCCCAGGAATCTGAAAGGATGGCTCCCTGGAGCATAAAGCCATTAAGTAAAATAATAGAGGATGTGAATTTAAAAAAGAATAATATGTTTTTATCATGCACAGATTATAATTATGTTCTGCTTTTCCCTATTTGTCACATTCATTGCTTGAAGCATGACAACAGTCTTGAAAATTTTAATAAAAAATTGTATATTTAGGAGCAGGCTGGTGCTGCAGATTTATCATGCTAATGTGACAGTTCCCTCTGTCCTGGGCACAGATGTGTCTCTGTTCCTTGTGGCTTGATTAATCTACATTTTAAAAATGACTGACAGAACAAATAGTGACACTGATCTGATAAATTATAAAAATGAATGGCATCTTGTCATTGACATGTTCTCCATCATCAAATTTGTATTGCCATTGTTTATTGGATGCAAGGATTACCAAAGATAATCAAATCTTCCATGAAATATTACAGTTACTGCTTTCCTCTGAAGGAAGGAAACCTTTGTATAATGCACACAAAATGCTGGAGGAACTCAGCAGGTCAGGCAGCATCTATAGAAAGCAGCATGGCAATAGATTGGTTTGCACAATGTTTTACAGTGCAGGCAATCCAGATTCAATACCTGGCACTCTCTGTAAGGAGTTTGTACATTCTTCCCACGACCACATGAGTTTCCTCCCACAATCTAAAGACGTATCAGTTAGTAGGTTAATTGGTCTTGTAAATTGTCCCATAACTAGGCTCAGATTAAATCAGGGGATTGCTGTGTGGCCAGAAGGGCCTATTACACCCTGTATCTCAATAAATTAAAATTAAATAAAAATTAAAGGAATAAATATTTGACATTTAGGAGTGAGACCCTTCAATAGAACTGGAAAGTAAGGAGGAAGACGCCAAAATAAGAAGATGGGGAAAGGGAAGGAGGATGAACTAGAAGGAGACAGGTGAAGCCAAGTGGATGGGGAAGGAGGATGAATTGAGATGCTGGGAGGTGAGAGGTGGGAGAGATAAAAAGCTGTAGAAGAAGGAATCTGATAGGAGAAGAGAGTGGACCATTGGAGAAGGGGAAAGAGGGAGGCACCAGGGAGAGATGACAAGCAGGTGAAGAGAAGATATAAGAGGCCAGAATGGAGAACTGAAAAAAGGGGAAGGGGGAGGGGGGAAATTGCCAGGTCGGAGAAATCAGTATTCATGCCATCAGGTTTGAGGTTCCCTCTTTGGAATATGAGGTGTTGCTCCCCCAACCTGAGAGTGGCCTCATTATGGCAGACAAGAAGGCTATGGACTGACATGGCAGAACAGGAATGGGGATAGGAATTAAAATATTTGGTCACCGGGAAACTCCGTTTTTTTTTTGGATAGAGCTCAGGAGCTCACCGAAGCCCTGGATAAATCATGAATTCTGCTGAGACCCAGATCAAAGGTATTCAGGTCCGGCAACCAAGTAAGATACAAGAGATCCAGATTAAATCACCGGAAGGCCATCTGAATGGCAAAGTGGCAGCTCCGAACTAAACTTGGAGGATACTCAATACCTGTGGCCAGGGTTGGAATGCTATCACCTCTAACAAACTGAAATCCAGAGACAGAGGCGACAGTAACGCTTCACTCCCAAATGAGCTCAATGTCTTCTATGCTCATTTTGACCATCAAAACATGGTGTAGTTCAGAAGGAGGAAACCAGAGGTCCATAAGCTAGTCCTCATTGGAGGATCAGAGTTAGAGAGAGTCAACAGCTTAACTTTCCATGGTGTTGGCTTTTCAGAGCACCTGTCCTGGGCACACCACGTAACTGCTATTATGAAGAAAGCACAGCTGTACCTCTATCTCCTTGGAAGTTTGCAAAAATTCAGCATGACATGTAAAACTTTGACAGATTTCTATAGATGTGTAGTGGAGAGTATATTGTCTGGCTGTATCATGGCCTGATATGGAAGCACCAATGCCTTAAAATGCAAAATCCAACAAATAGTTGTGGGCAAGGCCCTTTGAGCACATCTACACGGCCCAGGAAAGCAGCATCCATCATCCGGAACCCCCACCACCCAGGTCACGCTCTCTTTGTGCTGCTGCCATCAGGAAGAAGGTACAGGAGCCTCAGGACTCACACGAACATGCCTAGGAACCGTTATTACCCCTCAACCATCAGGCTCTAAACCTCAAAGCGCAAAGTAAATTTATTATCAAATATCACCATATATGTACAACCATTTCAATTGTCATGTACGGCTCTGTTTCTTTTAGAGCAATGACACCACCCCCCCCCCCCCACCTTAGCACTATATATTAATCTGCTGTCTACACGTGTACATTGTTCATTCTCTCTCACTGCAATGTGAATACACCAGTTAAAGCCATCTCCCACATGCATGCTTTTATTTAATTAATATGACAGACGCTACAAACTGGTGACGAGAACAAACCTGAATGTCAGGAAACATCACGAACTGCTCCAACAGTAACGGCATGATCAGAGGACAAAACAATGAGAGTTAAACAATACAAAGATATTAACAAAGGAAGGCGTGAGCAACTGTCTGCAGTCTACATAGTGAAAGACGAGCTGAATTTAAAGTGAAAATATTGTGCCAATGGCTTCAGATGGGAAAGCTGGTAAATTTAATAGCACTAATGAAGGCTGGGAGTCATATATCAAGAGGGAGGAACTGTATTGTAACACAAACAAAACAGAGGAGCAAGAGAAAGCCCCTACACTTCTTACCTTAATGGGCCCAAGAACTTAAATCTCTTGTGCATCTTAGTAACCCCTGCAAAGCCAGCAAGCAAGACCTTTGATGAAATTGTTACAATTCTACAAGATCACTTGAGCTCTAAACCACTGGCAATAGCTGAGAGATTTAGATTTTACTAAAGGGACCAGTCAAAGGATGAAAGCATTTCTGAATACACTGCAGAGCTGCACAAACTTCCCCAGTACTGTGACTTCCTGATGCATTAAGGGGTAGGTTTGTATGTGACATGCATAGTCAAATCAGTCAAAAGAGGCTACTGTCTGAAAGAGGCTTAACCTCAGAACAGGCATTGACCAAAGAAATATTGTTGGAGACTGCAGCAAAGGATGCAGCAGAACTACAGAAAAGGAGGTTAGAAAGTGAAATGCACAAAATGTCCCTGAATGGTGCAAAAACCCCAAAATGTTATCAATATGGCAAATCCTCTCATGATGCAAATGTGTCACAGCTGCATGATGCTTATGAGAAAGTGTTTGAGAAGGGGATTGGTAAACTCAAAGTCATGAAGGCCAGAAATGAACAGGATGAAGCAGCAACATCAAGATTCCATAGTGAGTCAGGTGCCTTACGCACTACCTCCTAAAGTAGATGCTGAAATACAGAGCTTGGAGGTGTCTGGAATTCTCTCCAAGGTTGAGTGGAGCGTTAGAGCCATGCTCATTGTCCAAGTGATCAAGAAAGGGAAGGCTAGAGCTGTTTGCATATGTGGGGATTTCAAAGTGAGCATCAACCCAGGGCTGCATACTGTGCAGTATCCTCTGCCACAAATAGAAGGCATTTTTGCATTTTAGGCAGATGGGGAGAAGTTTTCAAAGACTGACTTGTCACAAGACTATCTACAAATGGAGATTGAGGAGTCAAGCAGGAAGTTCCTCACAATCAACACTCCATTATAATCGTCTCAACTTTGGTGTTGCATCAGCTCCAGCAATTTGGCAAAGAGCATTGGACCAAGTGCTCTAAGAGATCCCAGGAACACAATGTTACCTTGATAACATCATTGTGACTGGCAAGATGATGAAGAGCACCTCCAGAACCTTGGTAAAATACTTACCAGGCTCAGTGACTATGGAAGCATGAGGAAATCTGCAGATGCTGGAAATTCAAGCAACACACACAAAATGCTGGTGGAACGCAGCAGGCCAGGCAGCATCTATAGGACAAAGTACAGTCGACGTTTCAGGCCAAGACCCTTCGTCAGGACTAACTGAAAGAAGAGATAGTAAGAGATTTGAAAGTGGGAGGGGGAGGGGGAGATCCAAAATGACAGGAGAAGACAGGGGGGAGTGATAAAGCTAAGAGCTGGAAAGTTGATTTAGAAGATTGAGGGGGGATTTTATTGAAACGTTTAAAATTCTAAAGGAATTGGACAGGCTAGATGCAGGAAGATTGTTTCCGATGTTGGGGAAGTCCAGAATGAGGGGTCACAGTTTAAGGATAAAGGGGAAGCCTTTTAGGACCGAGATGAGGAAAAACTTCTTCACACAGAGAGTGGTGGATCTGTGGAATTCTCTGCCACAGGAAACAGTTGAGGCCGGTTCATTGGCTATACTTAAGAGGAAGTTAGTTATGGCCCTTGTGGCTAAAGGGATCAGGGAGTATGGAGAGAAAGCAGGTACAGGGTTCTGAGTTGGATGATCAGTCATGATCATACTGAATGGCAGTGCAGGCTCGAAGGGCCGAATGGCCTACTCCTGCATCTATTTTCTATGTTTCTATGATTGGCAAAAAGGGATACAGAGCTGGAGAAGGGAAAGGATCATGGGACGGGAGGCCTAGGGAGAAAGAAAGGGGGAGGGGAGCACCAGAGGGAGATGGAGAGCAGGCAAAGAGTGATTGTGAGAGGGACAGAGAGAGAGAAAAAAGGTGGAAAAATAAACAAATAAATAAAGGAGGGATGGGGTAAGAAAGGGAGGAGGGGCATTAACAGAAGTTAGAGAAATCAGTGTTCATGCCATCAGGTTGAAGGCTACCCAGACGGAATAGAAGGTGTTGTTCTTCCAACCTGAGTGTGGCTTCATCTTGACAGTAGAGGAGGTCATGGTTTGACAAATCAGAATGGGAATGGGATGTGGAATTAAAATGTGTGGTCACTGGGAGATCCTGCTTTCTCTGGCATTCAATGAAACGGTCTCCCAGTCTGCGTCGGGTCTCACCAATATACAGAAGGCTGCACAGGGAGCACCGGACGCAGTATATCACACCAGCCAACTCACAGGTGATGTGTCACCTCACCTGGAGGGAATGTCTGGGGCCCTGAATGGTGGCGAGGGAGGAAGTGTAAGGGCAGGTGTAGCACTTGTTCTGCTTACAAGGATAAGTGCCAAGAGGGAGATCGGTGGGAAGGGATGGGAGGGGGAATGAATGGACAAGGGAGTCGCGTAGCTAGCGATCCCTGCAGAAAGCAGAAAGAGTGGGGGAGGGAAAGATGTGCTTGGTAGTGGGATCCCCTTGGAGGTGGCGGAAGTTACGGAGAATTATACGTTGGACCCGCAGGCTGGTGCGGTGGTAGGTGAAGACAAGGGGAACCCTATCCCAAGTGGGGTGGCGGGAGGATGGGGTGAGAGCAGATGTGCGTGAAATGGGAGAGATGCATTTGAGAGCAGAGTTGATGGTTGAGGAAGGGAAGCCCCTTTCTTTCAAAAAGGAAGACATCTCCTTTGTCCTGGAATGAAAAGCCTCATCCTGAGAGCAGATGTGGCGGAGTTGGAGGAATTGCAAGAAGGGGATGGTATCTTTGCAAGTGGCAGGGTGGGAAGAGGAATAGTCCAGGTAGCTGTGAGAGTCCGGTGCTCCTGGTGCAGCCTTCTATATATTGGTGAGACCCGACGCAGACTGGGAGACCGTTTCGCTGAACATCTATGCTCTGTCCGCCAGAGGAAGCAGGATCTCCCAGTGGCCACACATTTTAATTCCACATCCCATTCCCATTCTGATTTGTCAAACCATGACCTCCTCTACTGTCAAGATGAAGCCACACTCAGGTTGGAGGAACAACACCTTATATTCCATCTGGGTAGTCTCCAACCTGATGGCATGAACATTGATTTCTCGTAACTTCCGTTAATGCCCCTCCTCCCCTTCTTACCCCATTCCTTATTTACTTATTTGTTTATTTTTTCCCCTTTCTTTTCTGTCTCTTTTTTCTGTCTCTGCCCCTCTCACAATCACTCTTTGCCTGCTCTCCATCTCCCTCTGGTGCTCCCCTCCCCCTTTCTTTCTCCTTAGACCTCCCATCCTATGATCCTTTCCCTTCTCCAGCTGTGTATCCCTTTTGCCAATTAACTTTCAAGCTCTTGGCTTCATCCCTCCCCCTCCGGTCTTCTCCTGTCATTTTGGATCTCCCCCTCCCCCTCACCCTCTCGAATCTCTTACTATCTCTTCTTTCAGTTAGTCCTGATGAAGGGTCTCGGCCCAAAACCTCCACTGTACTTCTTCCTATAGATGCTGTCTGGCCTGCTGCGTTCCACCAGCATTTTGTCAGTGACTATGGTCTGTGCACAAAGAGAGAGAAATGTGAGTCTTTCAAGAATGAAATCTCAGATATTGGACACGTCATTGAAAAGCCTGGCCTACATAAGTCACAGAGAGGACTGAAGCAGTGCTGCAGGCACCCAAACTGGAAAATGTGTCACAACTCAGGTCATACTTGGGCCTTGTAAACTACTACCACTGGTCTCTCCCAAACATTGCTGCAATGTTGCATCTCTTGAATGCACTGTTACAGACAGGAACAAAGTGGGAATGGTCAAAAAGATGTGAAAAAGCATTCAAGAAAACAGAGACTAATAACATCCGATGAACTGCTCGCCCATTATGCCCCATCTCTGCTCATCAGAACGGCGTGCGATGCGTCCCCTTATGTCATTGGAGCAGTTTTGTCCCACATTATCAAGATGGATCTAAACGCTCAATTGTGTTTGGTTCAAGATCACTGATGAGTGCAGAACACAACTACATACAGATCTACCCAGAGACCCTTAGTCTAATATGGGGATTAAAGAAGTTCCACTATGGACAAAAGTCCATGCTAGTGACAGAACACTTGTCCCTTCAGTCCATTTTCAATCCCTGGAAGGGAATTCCAGTGATGACTGTGACCCGGTTACCATGTTGGGCGCTATTCCTAGAAGCCCACTCTTAGGGTAACAAACAACAAAACAATGCCAATGGCTTCTCATGGTAATGGAAGAAGAAAAATCTTCATAGACCCAGCAGAAGTGTTCCACACTGCTTTGGTGGACCAGTTGCCAATAATGAATTCCGAAATACAAAGTGAAACAAAGGATGATCCTACATTGTCAAAAGTCTATGAAACTGCCATGTAAAAGTGGCCAGCTCATTATAATCAACTGTCAGTATGTTAAAGAACACTGATGTGTGGATCTCTTGTTGTGGTTCCCTCTAAACTGCACACCGGAGTGTTAGAAAATCTGTATGAAGGGCACCTGGGTACAGTCAAGATGAAGAGTCACACCTAGAGTTATGAGTGGTGGCCAGGAATAGATAAACAAGTTGAAGATTTGGCCAAAAGCTATTTGGGATACCAATAAGTTCAAAATGCACCCCCAAAGGCACCATTACACCCATGGGAATGGCCGTCATCAACATGGCAAACAGTACATATTGACTTTGCTGGGCCATTCACAGACTCCATGATTCAGATTGCTGTGGATGTTCATTCGAAGTGTCCAGAGGCTATACCAATGAAGTTAATCACCGCAGCAAAGACTGTCTCTGCTCTGAAGACTATTTTCACCAGAAATTGCTTACCAGAACAAATTATGAGTGACAACAGACCACAAAACACATGAGAAGAATTCTGACTGTTCATGAAGAAAAATAGCATCAGAAATTTCCAGTCTTCTCCTCACCACCCAGCAAAAAATGGGTTAGCTGAAAGGTTTATCCAAGCCTTCAAGAAGGCCATTAAATTTATGCACTAGGAGAACATTTCTCTACAGCACAAGGTGGACAACTTCCTTTCAGTGTATCAGAACTCTGTTCATACACATCAGATCAAACACCTGCAATGCTGTTCATGAACAGGAATCTGAGGTCATGCATGACCTTCTGAAACCAGATGTATGGAAGGAGTGAAGCTGCCAAGTGAAACCGCAAGGAACTTCAAGATTGGATTGGATGTCCAAGCACATGATTACCAAGAAATCAAGTGGACACCCGGTAGGGTAGCTACAAGAACTGGACGACTGATGTACACAGTGGATGTTGGAGATCAGACTTGGAGATGCCATGTGGACGAGATACTGGATGCTCAACTGAAGAACACATCTGAGTAAACTGTATCCAACAAGAAGAACACATTACAGTCACCAGACTTACCTTTCAGTGATGATGTCACTGGATAGCAACATGACACCAGAAACCGAGGATATTGTCTTAGGCAAGACACCTACCAAACCTAATGTTACTCCACAGGTCCAGAGGTGCAATGAGAACTTGATCATTGACAATTACCCCAGAGTAGTAATATTCGGATTGCTGCCTGTGCCACGTGCCAGTGAATGTAAAAACAGGTGATTTGGCAGATAAATGCCTGGCTGAGAAGCTGGTGCAGTGGGCAGGGCTTCAGGTTCTTGGATCATTGGGATCTTTTCTGGGGGAGGTTGACCCGTTCAAAAGTGACGGGTTGCACCTGAACCCGAGGGGAGCCAATATTCTAGTGGACAAGTTTGTTAGTGCTGTTAGAGAGGGTTTAAACTAATCTGGTAGGGGATTGGGAACCGGGGTGAAGGGACTCAGGATAGGACGGATGGTAAAAAAGCAGTGTGCAGTTAGACTGTCAGGAAGGGCAGGCAGGTGATGGGACTTAGTTACAGCCAACAGTAGTTACAACAAATACGGTGTTCAAGGTGTTGTATCTAAATGTGCGTAGTATAAGAAATAAGGTGCATGATGATCTTGTTGCAATATTACAGATTGCCAGGTATGATGTTGTGGCCATCACTGAATCATGGCTGAAGGATGGTTGTAGTTGGGAGCCGAATGTCCAAGGTTACAAATTGTATCGCAGGGATAAGAATATTGGCAGAGGGGATAGTGTGGCTCTACTGGTAAAGACTGGTATCAAATCAGGAGAAAGATGTGACATAGGATCAGAAGATGTTGAATCCTTCCGGGTTGAGTTAAGAAATTGCAAAGGTAAAAGGATGTTGATGGCAGTTATATACAGGCCTCCCAACAGTGGCTGGGAGGTGAACCACAGGTTACAACTGGAAATAGAAAAGGTGAGTCAAAAGGGCAATGTTATGATAGTCATGGGAGATTTCAACATGCAGGTCGATTGGGGAAATCAGGTTGGTAATGGCTCTCAACAGAATGAGTTGTTGAATGGCTAAGAGAGAGCTTTTTAGAGCAGTTTGTCATTGAGCCTACTAGGGAATCAACTCAATTTTTTCTCTCTCTCTGCCCATCACTCTGCCTGTTCTCCATCTCCCTCTGGTGCTTCCCCCCCTTTCTTTCTCCTGAGGCCTCCCGTCCCATGATCTTTTCCCTTCTCCAGCTCTGTATCACTTTCGCCAATCACCTTTCCAGCTCTTAGCTTCATCCCACCTCCTCCGGTCTTCTCCTATCATTTCACATTTCTCCCTCCCCCCACTACTTTCAAATCTCTTAGTATCTCTCCTTTCAGTTAGTCCTGTGAAGGGTCTTGGCCCAAAATGTCGACAGTGCTTCTCCTTATAGATGCTCCCTGGCCTGCTGTGTTCCACCAGCATTTTGTGTGTGTTGTTAGGGAATCAACTATACTGGATTGGGTGTTATTTAATGAACCAGAGGCCATTAGTGAGCTTAAAGAACCATTAGGAACCAGTGATCACAATATGATTGTGTTCAACTTGAAATTTAATAGGGAGAAAGTAAAGTCTGATGTAGCAGTATTTCAGTGGAGTAAGGGAAATTACAGTGGTATGAGAGAGGAGTTGGCCAAAGTAAATTGGAAGAAGCTGCTGGCAGAGATGACAGTAGAGCAGCAATGGTATGTGTTTCTGGGGAAAATGAGGAAGGTACAGGACATATGTATTCCAAAAATGAAGAAGTACTCAAATGGTAAAAGAGTACAACTGTGGCTGACAAGGGAAGTTAAAGAAAGGGCATACAACAAAGCAAAGAGCAACTAAAAAAATCATTAGATGGGAAAAGATGAAATATTAAAACAAGCAAGCAAATAATATCAAAGTGGACAGTAAAAGTTTTTTTCAAGTATGTTAAAAATAAACAAATAAATTAGATTGGATATAGGACCGCTAGAAAATCAGACAGGGGAAATAATAATGGGGGACAAGGAGATGGTTGATGAACTAAATGAGTATTTTGTGTCAGTCTTCACTGTGGAAGACACCAGCAGTGTGCCTGATGTTGTAGTGTGGGAAGGAACAGAAGTAGTTGCAGTTACTATCACAAGAGAGAAGGTGCTCAAAGAGCTGAAAGGCCTAAAGGTACATAAGTCACCTGGACCAGATGAACTGCACCCTAGAGTTCTGAAAGAGGTAGCGTTTGAGATTGTGGTGGCATCAGAAATGATCTTTCAGAAATCATTGGACTCTGGCATTGTGCTAGAGGACTGGAAAATTGCAAATATTACTCCACTGTTTAAGAAAGTAGGAAGGCAGCAGAAAGGAAATTATAGACCAGTTAGCCTGACCTCAGTGGTTGGGAAGATGTTAGAGTCAATTGTTAAGGATGAGGTGCTGGAGCACTTGGTGACACAGAACAAGATAGTACAAAGTCAACATGGTTTCCTTCAGGGAAAATCCTACCTAACAAACCTATTGGAATTCCTTGAGGTGATTACAAGTCAGATAGATAACAGGGATACAGTGGATATTGTATATTTGGACTTTCAGAAGGCCTTTGATAAGGTACCACACATGAGGCTGCTTTCCAACTTAAGAGCCCATGGTATTACAGGAAAGTTACTAACATGGTTAGAGCATTGGCTGATTGGTAGGAGGCAACAAGTGGGAATAAAAGGATCCTTTTCTGGTTGGCCGCCAGTGACAAGTGGTGTTCCGTAGGGGTCGGTGTTGGGACCACTTCTTTTTATGTTGTATATAAATGATTTAGATGATGCAATAGATGGCTTTGCTGCCAAGTTTGCAGATGATACAAAGATTGGTGGAGGGGCAGGTAGTGTTGAGGAAACAGGTAGGACACAGAAGGAATTAGACAGATTAGGAGAATGGGCAAGAAAGTGACAAATTAAATACAATGTTTGAAAATGCATGGTCATGCACTTTGGTAAAAGAAGTAAATGTGCAGACTGTTTTCTAAACGGGGAGAAAATCCAGGAATCTGAGATGCAAAGTGACTTGGGAAGTTAACTTGTAGGTTGAGTTGGTGGTGAGGAAGGCAAATGCCATGTTAGCACTCATTTCAAGAGGTCTAGAATACAAGAGCATGGGTGTGATACTGAGGCTTTATAAGGCACTGGTGAAAAAAGTTTTGGACCCCTCATCTTAGGAAAGATGTGCTGGCATTGAAGAGGGTCCAGAGGAGGTTCACAAGGATGATTTCAGGAATGAAAGGGTTATCATACGAGGAACATTTGATGGCTTTGGGTCTGTACTCACTGGAATTTAGAAGGATGGGGGGGGGGGGGGGTCTCATTGAAACCTTTCAAATGTTGAAAGGCCTAGACAGAGTAGATGTGGGAAGGCTGTTTTCCATGGTGGGAGAGTCTAGGACAAAAGGACACAGCCTCACAATAGAGAGGTGCCCTTTCAAAACAGAGATGCGGAGAAATTTCTTTAGCCAAGTTTGTGGAATTTGTTGCCGCATGCAGCTGTGGAGGCCAGGTCATCAGGCGTATTTAAGGCAGAGATTGATAGGTTCTTGATTGGACATGGCATCAAAGGTTATGGGGAGAAGGCCGGGAACTGGGTTTGAAGAGGAGAAAAAAAGAGAATCAGTCATGATTGAATGGGGGAGCAGACTCGATGGGCCAGATGGCCTGATTCTGCTCCTAAGTCTTATGGACAAAACACCTTACAAACCTGATGTCACTCCACAGGGCCAGAGGCACTATCCTGAAAGAAACAGAGTGCCCCCCCAAAAGACTGAATCTTTAGGACTGTGAAATTAGTTATGGGCTGTTACTGTAAGAATATGTTTATTTGAAATATGAGTTTATGAAAGGGAAATTGAATGTTTTGTACACACATAAAATGCTGGAGGAACTCAGCAAGCCATGCAGCATCTATGGAAAAAAGTACATACACAGTTTTATAAACTAAAGGGGGAGGAAAGGTGAAATATGGACCTATTTCTTTTCCAGCAAGCACCACCGCCCCCGGCAATACATATGATCTGTTGTCTACATGTTCTCTCTCTCTCTCTCTCTCTCTCTCTCTCACTGCAATATGAATACAGCAGTTAAAGCCATCTCCCATGTGCTTGCTTTCACTTACTTGATATGTAATCGTGCACAGACACAACAAGATTCATTTTCTTGCAAGCATACTCAAGAAATCTATAATAGAATCAATGAAAGACCACACCCTCTGGACATACGAACAGTGGTGCAAAAGACATCAAACTGCCTAGTACAGCAATAAATAAATAAATAAATAAATAAATAAATAAATAGGCAATAAATATCGAGAACATGAGATGAAGCATCTTTGAAAGTGAGCCCATAGGTTGAAGGAACAGTTTAGTGTTGGGGCCAGTGAATTTAACCCCTTTGATTCAGGAGTCAGATGGTTGAGGGGTAATAACTGTTCCTGAACCTGGTGGTGTGAGTTCTGAGTCTCCTGTCTGTTCTTCCTGATGGCAGCAGCCAGGGAGAGTACGGCCTGGATGGCGAGGGTCCTTGATGATGGATGCTGCTTTCCTGTGACAACAATCCATGTAGATGTTCAATAAACAAGTGCTTCCTTTTAATAAATGAAACTAGAAATAGTAAGTCCAATACTGTCAGGGATGCTGCAGCTTAAAATAAACAATGTAGGAATCTACTTGTAATGAACCTTAGATTGAATCAATGCTTATATCAGCAAGGATTTCTCACTTGAGTAAACCATATCACCTTTGCAGTGTCTTCACCAATCTCTAGTGTTGCAATCATTTAACTTTATACTAGGGAAACCTGCCTAACGAGCACTATAAAAAATGTAACATATTTGTAGTTGTCTGACTTGTTTTTAAAGCTCTCAATGGTCTGGGACCAGAGTACATTGCAGAATCACTTTTGTTTTATAATCCTGCTCGAGCTCTCAAGTCTCCTTCTGCTGGTGTCTTAAATTTAAACAATCTCCCTCAAAAGATAATTGGCAGGTCAGCTTTTCTGAACTATGTCCCTAAACTGTGGAA
Organism: Hemitrygon akajei; assembly: GCF_048418815.1. Taxonomy (NCBI): domain Eukaryota; kingdom Metazoa; phylum Chordata; class Chondrichthyes; order Myliobatiformes; family Dasyatidae; genus Hemitrygon; species Hemitrygon akajei. The sequence goes on along the minus strand of NC_133126.1, from coordinate 5,131,104 downwards.
TTCAATATCTAAAACTATAAAGAATGCAGACTCAGTTGAGGCTTTTAAACACCAGCTCAAAATCCATTTCTTTAACCTTTCTTTTAACTAACACTGTTTCATCTTTTATTTTTATGTTTGCACTTTATCCCATTGTAAAACACTTTGAACTTCATCATCTGTATTCAAAGTGCTCTTTAAATAAGTTACTATTACTATATTGGGGCAGCACAGAAGCTTAGCGGTTAGCATAATGCTTTACAGTAGCAATGACATGGGTTCAATTCCCGCTGCTGCCTGTAAAGTGTTTGTACGTTCTCGCTGTGACCACATGGTGGTTCGTTGGATTCTGTAAATTGTCCCTTGCTTAGGTGAGTGGTATAATATGAGGAGTAGATGGGAGATTGGGAAGAGGAGATTAAAATGGAACTTGCCCATGGATGGTCCCAAGCCCAGCTTTGAAAAGAGGAGGCTTAGGAAGGAGGAGGGGGTCTAGCAACCCTATCCCTTAATGACCCAGACATACAGAAAAACCAACAGCAGCTCCAAAGACCTCATCCCTGGGAGAGGAAGGATCTTCGATGGTTTACACCGGGGAACAACTTGAAAAACTAGCTCAGAGCAGAGAACTCTGGTGAGTTGTTGTCGGTAACCTATGTCCCAGTAGGGTCGGTGGGCTGAAGTTAGTAAGTAAAGATGGCTATCTATGTGTGTGTAGATATACATGACATATGCCAAAAACATTAAACATGATTCGGAGGGTCAGGAAACTGCAGCAATTTTACATTGATCCAATTTAATACAAACATTGATGTATATTATTAGTTAAAATTAAAGTCATTAAATAAAGCTTTATATTGAACATAAACACGGCAGATCTGGAAATCCTGAGCAGCTCTGAGGAAGAGTGTCAGCCTGAAATGTTGACTGTTTATTGCCCAGTGGAGATGCTGCCTGAACAGCCGAGTTCTTCCAGCATTTTGTGCATGTTGCTCAACATATTGAACATAGAATCATAGAACATAGAAATCTACAGCACATTACAGGCCCTTCTGCCCACAATGTCGTGCCGACCATTTAACCTACTCTAGAAACTGCCTGGAATTACACTACAGCATAGCCCTCTATTCTTGCAAGCTAGAAATGAGTACAGTCGACATTCCAGCTGGAGAAAAAAGGATGAGGAGTCAGAGCTAGAAGGCTTTCTCCAGTCCAGCTGAAGGGTCTCGGCCCAGAATGTTGACTGTACTCTTTTCCATTGGTGTTTCCTGGCCTGCTGAGTTCCTCCAGCATTTTGTATGTGTTCCAAAGATTTAACACTAGCAGAATCACAGGACAATTTATAATGACCAATTAACCTACCCACTGGTCTTTGGGTTATGGGAGGAATACAGAGCACCTGGAGAGAACCCATGCATTCACAGGGAGAATGTACAAACTCCTTACAGGCAGCACCCAAATTGAACATCCTGAGCAGCATAACATCAGGCTAACGGCCACGTTTCCACGGTGCTATCCCCATACCCATCCTCGGCTATAACAACCTTAAGAAGACAGCCAAATGAAACAGCGTTACTCTGGGGCCAAGATCCAAAACATGATACTAACAGACATACAGAGCACAAGGCACAAATAAAACATATAAGATAGCAGTAAACATACAGTCATGCAAAAAACATTCATGGCCCAAGTCCCTAAGTGACATGCCCAATAGAATGATGGAGAATGACTCAAGATTCAAGATTCAAAAACTTTATTGCCATTCCAACCATCCATCAGCTCTGCAGGGCAGAATGAGACAGCGTTTCCCAGGGGCAAGTGCAATCATAACATAACAAACGCAACAAATAGTAAACACAACAATAAATAGTAAAGCACAACAGCCACATGTCGGTTAAAATCAAGTTATAAGTGCCCAGTGAAAGTTAAAAGTGTCCAAAGCAGAGTCAGGTAGAGCAGCTATTTAGCAGTCTGACTGCCTGTGGGAGGAAGCTGTTTAGTAGCCTTGTGGTTTTTGTTTTGATGCTCCTGTAACGTTTACCTGATGACAGAAGAACAAACAGTTCATGGAGAGGGTGTGAGGGGTCTTTAATGATGTACTGTGTCTTCTGGAGGCATCGACTCTGAAAGAGGTCTTGGACAGAAGATAGGGAGACCCCAATAACCTTCTCTGCTCCCCTAACCCCCCTCTGCAAGGCTTTTTTGTCGGCAGCACTGCAGCTGGAGTACCAGGTTGTGATGCAAAAGGTCAGCACACTCTCAACCACGCCTCTGTAGAATGTAGTTAAGATGTTAGTGGGGAGTGATGCTTGTTTATATTTCCTCAGGAAGTGCAATCTCTGCTGGGCCCGTTTCACAATCCCAGATTCACAATGAATGTTGTTGGCAAGAAAAACCCTCGGTAGTCTGCAGATGAATGCATGCAATCTTACTTGTCTTCCACTGAGCGAACACTGGGGGCCAGCACGAATGGGAGGGAACAGCCCTCAATTCAGCAAGAACACCACACTACACTGCCTCCAGTGTCTCCCATCTGGACAACTGAAAAAGGCAACTCCGTGGCATGAGGCCTTGTCCTTTCAAATTCCTCAACTATGGTCGCTCACAGCCAATAGAGAAGGTAATCCCTGCAACACACACAAGATCCTGGAGGAACTCTGTGGGCCAGGCAGCATCTATGGAAAAGAGTAAACAGTCAATGTTTCAGACCCTTCATCCAGCATCTTCAGGTTTTCTCTTGTTTGACAAGGTAATCCCTAGAGGTCTCAGAATCAGAGATTACACGCTGAGCTACCATACATCGATGAAGAAAGAATAGAGGGAAATGGGAGTACATTTATTCCATGAATGCTGAGAATGTTCATTCGAGGCCTTTATGTGGAATGAGAGAGTGACTATAAATAGGCACTTAGATGCCATGGTGCAGCTTTCCACAGTGGAACAAAGGAAGGTCTTGGGAATGTTTCTATTGAGAACAATGAATGGGTGAAAACGACAGAATAATAAAAATGTGAAACAACTGAAGAAATCAAGTTTGATGTCCTGAGGCATTTCAATGCAACCCCTCTGTCACCAACACACACTAAATGCTGCAGGAACTCAGCGGGCCAGCTATCACCATCTGCTCCAGGAGTTACAAGGCATCTGGCTACATTACCATACAATGGTTTGAGAGGACGGCTGAGAGGATCATCCCCCCACCCCCCCAAAAACCCACCACCATCCAGAGCATACACCAGAGGTGCTGTGTTCACAGATGTGAAGATTTTAGTAGCACGTTCATGTTCAAGTTCAAATTCAAGTTTATTATCGGTTGTCTTGAATTGCTGACGAGATATCAACAGGCTCAACTTCAGCAGTCCTCTCCTCCTCCTCCAACCTTGCCTCCTCTGAACGCACTGCCCTCCCCACTTTCTGTGTCAATCCCAACCTCACCATCAAACATGCAGACAAGGGGGTGCTGTTGTAGTGTGGCAGACTGGCCTCTACCTTGCTGAGGCCAGACAGCAACTCTCAGACATCTCCTCATACTTACCCCATCCCAGACCATCATAAAACTGTCTCCAACATCATCAATTATCTCATCAGCTCTGGCGAACTCCCATCCACTGCCACCAAACTCATAGCTCTCCTATGCCACACTGCTTATTTCTACCTCCCTTCCAAGATGGACAGACAGACCTGATTGTCCAGGAAGGCCTTTTGTCTCTGCCTGCTCAGGCAGGTCCTCACTGAACTCAGGTCCTCAAACTGCGACTCCATTCTATCCTCCTTGACTCAGTCTCTTCCCACCTACATCGGTGACACCTTCCATGCTCTCAATCTCCTCAGTATCTTTCAATTCCTCGGCTCTGACAGCTTCATCTTCACCATGGATGTTCAGTCCTTGTATACTTCTATTCTCCTATCAAGAAGGCTTTAAAGCTCTCCACTTCTTTCTCAATAAAAGAACCAACCAGTTCCCCTCCACCACCACCCTCCACAATCTGGCAGAACTGGTCCTCGCCCTCAATAAATTTTCCTTCATCTCCCACTTTCTCCAGACTCGAAGGGTAGCCATGGGCACTCACATGGGCCCCAGCTATGTCTGCCACTTGGCTTGGCTACATAGAACAGTCCATGTTCCAAGTTTTCTCTGGTAATGCTCCACCACATTGATGACTGCAGTGGTACTGCTTCCTGTACCCACGCTGAGATCATCAATTTCATCAACTTTGCCTCCAAATTCCATCCTGTCATTAAATTCACTCAGGCCATTTATGACACCTCCTTTCCTTATCTCGATCTCTTTGTCTCTGTCTCTGGACTCAAATTGTTGACTAACATCTTTTATAAACTTACTAATTTCCATGGTTATCTTGACTATACCTTTTCCCACGTTGGCTCCCGTAAAAACACTAATCCCTTTTCTCAGTACCTCTGTCTGGATGCTGTCTGACCTGCTGAGTTCCTCCAGCATTTTGTGTGTGTTGCTCTGGATTTCCAGCATCTGCAGAATCTCTGGTGTTTATAAATCTGTCCTTTAGCGATTTGTTGTTAGAGAGACTAAAGGTGTAACATGATCAGTGGCTGGCATAGGGTCTGCTTTTTAAGCTTCCAAATTCCATGTGACATTGCCCTTTTAAAAACACTCTAGCATTCATGTGGTTTCAAGACCACAAGTTGCAGAGGAGACCTCCAGTTATCTGACGTGAAATCACTTGTTCACTCTTCAGCTTCTGTGTTAGCTGGGGGACTTGGGTTCATGCTTCTGTTTTATGTTGTTGTGAAAGACACTTTCTAACATCATTTCTTTTTTTACTGCTATACAAATCCCACATCACCTCCCTCATGACTGCAGGGTACGATTCAGAGGAGTTTTCAGACAGCTGATTGAGTTGAGCGTTCCTGTCTGACCTGGAGCTCCATCCTGGTGAGGCTCCCCTTGTTTCCGGCACTTGGCAATGGCCTTGGAAGCTTCAGAAGGAGTGGATGAGCAGCAGGAGAGGCAGAGCTGCTTCATTCAATTATTTTCCTCGGGTCAGGAAAGCTTTCTGCTGCTGGGTACTTGCTGAGAACATTTACCAGCTCTGACTCGCTTTCAGTCCTGTCTTGGACATTACCCAGAACACTTGAATGCAGTGCAGATACTTACATTTCCAAACGACACTGATGAAGTCTATCATGGATAGATAATAATTTAGTATTTTCTGTTTCTAAGTTACTATCTGCATGCATAATTTAAGCAGGCATACTGCAGTACCACAGGAGTTTGAAGATTTTGAATTAATGTTAATTTTATTTATTTATTTGGAAATGCAGCATGGAGTAGGGGCTTTCAGTCCTTTGAGCTATGTCGCCCCAGAAACCCCCAACAACCCTGATTTAACCCTAATATAATCATGGGATAATTTACAATGGCCGATTAATTTACCTGTATGGCTTTGGACTATGGGAGGACACTGGAGGACCCAAGGAAACCCCTGGCACTCCAAGAGCTGGACGTACAGAGTCTCCTTTCAGAACAGTGTTGGAATTGAACTCCAAGCTCTGGAATGCCTCGAGTTGTAGTAGCGTCACACCAACCACTAAACTCCCGTGGCACCCAGTTTTTGTCCTCAGTTCCATCTTCCTGCTTGTTGGTTAATAGTGAAGCACTGTTCCTGTCATCTGATGGAGGTTCATTAGATTATGAGAGGCATAGACAGAGTAGACAACAATATCTTTTTCCCAACACTGAAATGTCTAATGCCAGAGGGCATAAACTTAAGATGAGAGGGGGCAATTTGAAAGGAGATGTGAGGGGCAGGTTTATACAATGAGAGTGGTGGGGGCCTGGAATGTGCTGCCTGGGGTGGTGGCAGAGGCAGATACATTAGGGATTTTTAAGAGTCGTTTAGATAGACACATGAATGTGAGGAAAATGGAGGGATATGGATATTGTGCAGGCAGAAGAAATTAGTTTAGTTAGTCATTTGATTACTAATTTAATTGGTTTGGCATGGCATTGTGGGACGTACGGCCTGATCCTGTGTTCCAATGTGTTCGCTGTGGAAGTGAGTACTCTGGACAGATTGTGGTCCAGGCTTTGTTGGAACAAGACATCTCATCATGCTTGTGTTAGGTTGAATCTTTCTGAGTTCAGAGAGGTCAGAGGGGTGAAAACACAAAACCTGGACTCTTGCAGAATGACAGGGTCAACAGTAGTTATACTTAGCTGCTGAAATTGAGGGTTTTCAGAAAGGAAGAGTGAAACACAAAGAAAGGAAATAGGATGAGTTAAAGCCAGATTAGAGTAAGATTTCATGTGGAAAGAAAAATGTAAAAGAAAGATTAGCTCAAAAGAGGAAGAAAAGAAAATCAAATTTAAATTTCTCTGATAAACTCAGACCATTTTGGACAGGAAGATTGATTGGAAATGCTATGATATAAGACTTAGCAAGAGAGCTTTATGCTCCTATAGAACCTTTCATAAGGCAGGCAAAACACTTTACAATGAATGAAATATCATTGTAATATAAGATGTTACACCCATCCCTCAATCTCTTTGTCCCATTACCATCTGGAAGGAGGTACAAGAACATCAGGACTAGGACTGCCAAACTGTGAAACAGCTTCTTCCCTCAGGCTGTGAGACTAATGAATACCCTGCCACCACTAAGGTATCACTTGGACAGCGAGCTGTTTACCTGCGCTGCGCACTACATGGACTTTGAATTATATTTTATTAACTTCTTTATGGTAATATTTTGTTTTATGTGCTGTGTATGATATATGTTTTGTGGGTGTACTGTGGCCCTGAGGAATGTGGTTTCATTTGGTTTTATAGATGTAGAGTCAGATGAGAATAAACTTGAACTTGTGCAAAGTAAGCTCTCTCTAAGCAATGTGACAATAACCACAAAAACAACTTTGGCTTTGATTTCTGAAGATAAATTCTCAGTCTGAAGAAGGCAAATCTTCTAAATTGTGCAGGTGAATTTCAGATGGTGACAAGAGGGCGTACAGGAATGAGATATATCAGCTAGATGAGTGGTGTTATAGCAACAACCTTGCACTCAATGTCAGTAAGACCAAAGAGCTGATTGTGGACTTCAGAAAGGGTAAGATGACAGAACACAAACAAATCCTCATAGAGGGATCAGAAGTGGAAAGAGTGAGCAATTTCAAGTTCGTCGGTGTCAACATCTCTGAGAATCATCCTGGACCCAACGTACTGAACCAGTTACAAAGAAGGCACTTCAGCAGCTACATTTCATTAGAACTTTGAGTAGGTTTGGTATGTCACTGAAGACACTCACAAATTTCTACAGATGCAAGAGCAGGTGGAGCACCACCAAACGTGGTGAGTTCTTTCACCCTGTGTGGGGGCTTTTCTTATTTTTTAAACCATAAAAGAGAGATAGGGTCTAGTGGAGTGGCCATCATTGGAGTGAGGGCTAGAGTCAGAGTGGGAACTTAGAGGCTTTGACAATAAAAGGCTGAGGGCAAAGAAACAGGTAAGTAGGATAGGGTTTTCCCTTTGCCATTGCTGATTTTGTCTTGGTTGCCCATTGTACAGTGCAGGCAGGATGGCAGATACGGCAGTGGAATGCTCCTCCTGTAGGAGGTGGGAATTCATGGAACCTGATAGTCTCCCTGATGACTATACCTGCAGAAACTACAGCCAGCTCCACTGGAGCTGGAGTTGGATGAACTAAGGATCATCCAGAAGTCAGAGCAATTGATAGATAAGACTTTTGAGCAGGTGCTTACACCCAGAGTTCAGGGAGCAGATGGGTGAGCACTGAGAGAGGTAAAGGGAGAAGGAAGTCAGTGCAGGGTCCCCCGTGGCCATTCCCCTCAGCAACAGGTATACCCCTTTGGATTCTGCTGAGGGGGAAGACCTATCTGGGCAAGGCAGCAGCAGCCACACCAATAGCACTGTGGTCAGTTCTGAGCCTCAGAAGGGTAGGGTGAAGTCAGGCAGAACAATAGTCAGAGGGGACTCGATAGTTAGGGGGAAAGATAAGAGATTCTGTGGCAGCAAAAGAAAAAACAGGATGGTGTGTTGACTCCCAGGATGTCTCTGAGCGGTTGCGGAACATTCCAGAAGGGCAGGGTGAGCAGCCAGAGGTCACGGTACATGTTGGTACCGATGATGTTGGAAAGAGAGAGGTAGAGGTCCTGCACAATAAGTTTAGGACCTCCAAGGTGGTAATCTCCAATTACTCCTGGTGCCACGAGCCAGTGATGGTCGGAACAGGAAGATAGCACAGATGAATGAGTGGCTGAGGAGATGGCGCAGGGGGTAGGGTTTCAAGTTCTTAGATCATTGGAAACCTTTCTGGGGAAGGGGTGACCTGTACAAGTGGGACGGGTTGCACCTGAACTGGAGGGGAACCAATATCCTGGGAGGGAGCATTGCTAATACTATTGGGGAGGGTTTAAACTAGATTTGCAGGGGGATGGGAACTGAAGTGAAGAGGCAGAGGATAGGACGATTGGCACGCAAGTAGAGGCAGCTTGTAGGGAATTTGTGAGGAAGGATGATAGAACAAAGATGCACTCAGCCAGATGGTTTAAGATGTATCTATTTTAATACAAGAAGTATCATAAACAAGGTGGATGACCTTAGAGCCCAGATCAATACGTGGAACTGTGACATTGTGGCCATTACAGAGATTTGGATGACACAGGGGCAGGAATGGCTGCTGAGTGTGCCGGGCTTTAGATGTTTCAAAAAGGACAGGGAGGGAGGCAAAAGAGGTGCGGGAGAAGCATGACTAATCAGGGACAGTATCATGGCTGCAGGAAGTCATAGGGGTATTGTCTACTGGGTCAGTGTGGGTGGAAGTCAGAAACAGGAAAGGGGGCAATAGCTGTTTTTACAGAACCCCGCCCCCCCCCCCCCCCCGTAGTAATAGAGACATCGAGGAGCAGGTAAGGAGGCAGATTCTGGAACGGTGCAATAATAGTAGGGTTGTTATGACTGGTGATTTTAACATTCCTAATATTGACTGAGCAAGGGTTTGGATGAGGTGGAGTTTGTGTGTGTTCACTGAAGTTTCCTGATGCAATATGTAGATAAGGCAACTAGAGGAGAGGCTGGAATTGATCTGGATTTGGGGAACGAACCGGGTCAGGTGTCAGATCTCTCAATGGAAGAGCGTTTTCGAGGTAGTGATCAGTAATCTATCTCCTTTACTATACTTTACTGATGAGGGATAGGAGCAGATAATTTGGGAAAACATTTAATTGGGGTAGGGGGAAATATGATGCTATTAGGCATAGACTTGGGAGCAGATGTTCTCAAGGAAATGCATGGCAAAAATATGGCAGATGTTCAGCGAACATTTACATTGTGTCCTACATTGATATGTTCCATTGAGGCAGGCAAAGAATGGTAGGGTAAAAGAACCATGGCCTACAAAGGTTGTAGAATAACTAGTTAAGAAGAAAAGAAAAGCTTCCAGAAGGTTCAAGAAACTTGGTACTGTTAGAGCTCTAGAAAATTACAAGGTTGCCAGGAAGGAGCATAAGAATAAAATTAGGCCTTGGCAGCAGGATTAAGGAAAGCCCAAGGCACTCTACAAGTATGTGAAGAGCAAGAGAATGAGCCGTGTGAGAATAGGATCAATCAGGTGCGATAGTGGAAATGTGTGCATGGAGTCGGAGGAGATAGCGGAGGAACTTAATGAATACTTTACTTCAGTATCCACCAGGGAAAATGACATTGGCAATTGTGGGGATGACTTGCAACAGACTGAAATGTATGAGCATATATACTTTAAGAAAAAGGATGTGCTGGAGCTTTTGAAAAACATTAAATTAAATAAGTCACCGGGACCAGATGAGATATATTCCAGGCTAAAGTGGGAAGTGAGAGAGGAGATTGCTGAGCCTCTGGCGATGATCTTTGCGTCATCAACTGGGATGGGAGAAGCACCGGAGGACTTGAGGATTGCAAATGTTGTTCCCTTGTTGAAGAAAGGGAGTAGAGATAACCCAGGAAATTATAGACTCGTGAGTCTGACTTCAGTGTTGGAGAAGATCCTGAGAGCCAAGGCATTTTGAGGGATATAATCTGATTAGGGATTATCAGCGGAAGCAGTGGATGTACTGTATATGGAAGTGGATACAATGCCGTCTTTTGGGAGACATTTGGATAGGTACTTGGAACTTAGAAAAATAGTGGGATATGCGGTAGGGAAATTTCTAACACAGCTGTGAATAACTGTATAACTCAAGCTAAAACGTAAGAATAAAAGAACTTGAACACCCCACCATAATCCTACAAAAGCATTTTCAAACAAGAACAGTAGATAGTACCAGCCACTAGGAAAGCTGAGTGGGCTGTCGACCATACCTCCTCATCGCCCCACCCGAGGTCTCAACCATCCCTGGCAGCCCTACTGCCCACACAAAAGTCCTGGTTGTGGTTGACGCCACCACATGGGGTGTTGAGTGGGGTGTCTGTAGACCCCCATGGGGGGCGCTGTTTGGTGAGGCAAGAGGCAGGGCTCCTGGAGTGTAACTTCCTTCCTTTAGCCTTGCTGGGTCGGTGCTGACTGAGGGCCAATGTGGTTCTGGCCAGTCTGACTGCCTTCCGCCGCTCAGACAACCACACCCTGTATACCACTTCAGCACCTCTCCCAGCCCCTTCCAATGGAGTCCAAGATTCGGGGATTATCCCTTCTTCTGGGTGGGGCAGTAGACCCATACTGGGGTCCACACAGGGTACTTCTGCATTGGCGCGCAGACTGGTGGCCCGGCCCCTTCTGGGATGTACAAGTGCTCAAGCAGTTCAGGCCTGCCTGTACGCAGGCCGACAGAAGCGTTTGCTCAGCCTGTCCTTTGCAAACCCGAACTGGTTGGCCCCCACCAGCCCATGCACCATCCGCAGCATGAAGCCTCCCAGGGAACCACCAGCAGCGGGAGATACCTGTCCTCATTGGAAAACTGCCATCGTCGGAACAGCAACCTATCGTGCACCTCGCTGAGAGTTAGGGCTTTAGTCTCTGGATTCAGGGCGAGACCTCTGCCGTCCCACGCTCAGCCATCACCTCACCTGGGCCAGCACGGGGTCGCTCAGCCGCTCGCCATGCGGCTGCTGGACAACGATGGGGAGGTCTGCCTCACCATTGGCCGTCACCTGAAGCACCACCACCACCGCTTGCCCGTTTCTGCTGTTTTGTGTTGGGCCGCTGTAGGGTGAGCTGCCTGCGCCGGGTGGCTGTGCTTCTGCTGGTGGTTGTTGGTGACCCGCTGGGTCCATTTCCTGGAGCTGCCCTGCCAGAAAGCCAAGGCTTCAGTGCCAAAGTAGAGTGTTACCCCCAGCGGACTGTAGGTCCAGCCCAATAATACAGGACTCCCATCTTGTGTTCCACTGTGTTTTCCCCACTGCCTCCTCTTCCCTTTCACCGCTGCACTGCTGTCGTTGTCCACCCAGACGGGGGTGACCGGTCCGCATTGGGGAGAACACCAGGATCGATGATAGTGATCGTTGACCCTGTGCACACCAACGCACGGCATCTGATGCCCTCCAGCGGTTTGAACGGGGCAAGCGCGTGGACATCAGCCAGTGAGAACAGCGAGAAGAGTTTAAAAAGAAGACAGATTTATACAGCGGGCGTCAGAGTAGAGGGAGACAGAGTAGGAAGGCTTTGGCTCAATGGGGCTTCAGCAATAATGGGTCAAGGCAGGGTGGGTTATCTGTGTAGAATACAGACAGAAAGTATGTGTGTGAGGCCGGTTTCCTGTGCTCGGTGTCAGATGTGGAAGGTCCTGGAGACTCCCAGCCTCCTGGACAGCAACATCTGCGCTTGGTGCGTCAAGTTGAAGCTCCTTAGGGACCGAGTTAGGGAACTGGAGATGCAGCTCAATGACCTTCTTCTGGTCAGGGAGAGCAAGGAGGTGACAGAGAGGAGTTACAGACAGGTAGTCACACCGGGGTCTGGGGAGACAGATAAGTGGGTAACAGTCAGGAGAGGGAAGGGGAAGAGTCGGGTACTAGAGAGTACCCCTGTGGCTGGCTCCCTTAACAATAAGAACACCTGTTTGAGTACTGTTGGGGGAGACAGCCTACCTGGGGGAAGCAACAGTGGCCATGCCTCTGGCACAGAGTCTGGCCTGTGGCTCAGAAGGGTAGGGAAAGGAAGAGGAAGGCAGCAGTGATAGGGGACTCTATAGTCAGGGGGTCAGACAAGGATTCTGCGGATGCAGGAAAGAAACACGGATGATAGTTTGCCTCCCAAGTGCCAGGGTCCGGGATGTTTCAGACTGTGTCCAGGGTATCTTGAAGTGGGAATGAAGTGGGAAGGAGAACAGCCAGAGGTCATGGTACATATTGGTACCAGTAACATAGGTAGGAAAAGGGAGGAGGTCTTGAAAACAGACTACAGGGAGTTAGGAAGGAAGTTGAGAAGCAGGACCTCAAAGGTAGTAATCTCAGGATTATTGCCTGTGCCACGTGACAGTGAGTATAGAAATAGAGTGAGGTGGAGGATAAATGCGTGGCTGAGGCAGAATATTGTATTAATGGTAAGATTCTTGGCAGTGTGGAGGATCAGAGAGATCTTGGGGTCTGAGTCCATAGGACACTCAAAGCTGCTGTGCAGGTTGACCCTGTGGTTAAGAAGGCATTCAGTGCATTGGTCTTCATCAACCGTGGGATTGAGTTTAAGAGCTGAGAGGTAATGTTGCAGCTATATAGGACCCTGGTCAGACCCCACTTGGAGTACTGTGCTCAGTTCTGGTTGCCTCACTACAGGAAGGATGTGGAAGCCATAGAAAGGGTGCAGAGGAGATTTACAAGGATGTTACCTGGATTGGGGAGCATGCTTTATGAGAAAAGGTTCAGTGAACTCGGCCTTTTCTCCTTGGAGTGATGGAGGATGAGTGGTGACCTGATAGAGGTGTATAAGATGATGAGAGGCATTGATTGTGTGGATAGTCAGAGGCTTTTTCCCAGGGCTGAAATGGCTGCCACAAGAGGGCACAGTTTTAAGGTGCTGGGGAATAGGTATAGAGGAGATGTGGGGGTAGGTTTTTTACGCAGAGAGTGGTGAGTGCGTGGAATGGGCTGCTGGCGGCAGCGGTGGAGGCGGATACGATAGGGTCTTTTAGGAGACTCCTGGATGGGTACACGGAGTTTAGAAAAATAGAGGGCTATGGGTAAGCCTAGGTAGTTCTAGGGTAAGGACGTGTTCGGCACAACTTTGTGGGCCAAAGGGTCTGTACTGTGCTGTAGGTTTTTTACGTTTCACCACGCCCTCCACGTATAAGCCTTGCTCTTCACCCAAACAACCCACCCAGAGAGGGACAACGAGAGGGTTCTGCTGGCTTTCGGCCCGGCGTTTCCCGATGGCTGCTCTGGGCTGTCGTGTGGTGCTGGTGTGGAACTGTTCTGGGCCACGTGGACTGCCTCACCACGCTGGTGGCAGAGATCGCTCTGTGGCACGAGGCAGGGCCAGCACGGTGCTGTCTCACGGGCTCCTCCTCGTCAGTTCTTCCCCATCTGTGACACCAGCCCGAGCTCACAGCGTGTGGGGTGACCATAGAGAATATTGCCTCAGCCTCTCCAGTGTCTCAGCCAGCAAAGATGGTGACGTCAGGCAAGCATGTTGCCAAAGGTGCTCCAGTGTCAATGTCTTTACAAAGGTGTGGAGGGAAAACACTTCCTGGGCTGCAGGAAGGTACTGACGGTAACCGTGCCAAGCAGAGTGGCGGAGATCTGCTGTGAATGCCCAAAGGCTTTCTCCCACACCGAGCTGCCTGCTGCCCATTTTATCCCTCATTGATTCCTCCAATGGCCTCTGCTCGAAACGCCACTCCAGCTCCACCACGAGGGCCCTGCAGTTGCACTGCCCAGCCAGCATTAGGTCAAGGAAGACCCGCAGGTCATCCCCCTCCAGCACCAGGACAAGGTGTACCACCATCTCGGCAATGCTCCGCCCGTTGTGCCATGCTGCAAGTCTGGCATGACCAGGTATGGCTCCAGGTGGGGAGCTTCAAGGTAGACTTTGCGGTGGGAATTACTGAGGCCCATTGGTCTTCCTCTTGCTCCAGCAGCGTTGGTGGTGCCTGCCAAATTCCCGGTCCACCCACGGCTACAGTGTCATGTGTTCCCCGGTGAGGGCAATGAGGGAGGCTGGTGACGTACTCCGCCGTGTCCCCCATATTGGGGGGGCCTGGGTACACTCGCCCCATCAGGGATCCCTGGGAAAGCACGGTGCTTGGTTCCCAGGTCCTCCCTCTGGGTCAGAATCCCGGCCTGGGGATGCGGGAGAGACCTACTGTTCAGTCTCTCAACTTATTCCCTGGGTGGTAAAGCCCTCCATCCGATGCTGTTGCTCTTCAATCTTGCCATCAATTTCTAATCCCACTCTGATACATTCGGTCCATGATCACAGGTGACAACAGCTTGTTTATCTCAAAAGCCAGTTTTTATTGTGACAAGCACAAAAACAGAGCGGGCCCTATGACCCATGGGGAGAACCCCCTCAATCACACACAGACAGGGAATGTGATTTTACCACACCCCGGTTACAGGGAACTCACAAGCGAATAACTGTATAGCCCAAGCTAAAATGTAACCAGAAATGAACTTGAACATCCCACTGGTATCCCACGAAAGCATACATATACTTTTTACAGTAACTTGCAGATTTTATTATTAAGTATTGCATTGTACTGCTGCCACATAACAACCAATTTCACAAATGTGCCAGTGATATTAAACCTGCTTCTGATTCGGAGGGTTTTTTTGTCCTGAGAGAGCTGTAAATGCCTCACCGCCAATGAACAGCTCTCTCTCAGAATGACTCTCCACTGCTGATGTCGATTGTGCTCGGGCAAGCACAGCTCGTTAAGGCTGAGGCTCTGCAGAAATTAAAAAGATATTTATGCAAGCCTAGCTCTGTGTAATGAATTTCATCGCCAGCAAATGTGCAAGTGAGAGTGGTGGGAGGCTGAAAGCAAGTTTCCATTTCACAGAACTAGCAACAGAAAGGTACAAACCCAGCCAGTAACATCGGCAGCTGGAACGTGCGCTCGATGGGTGGATTAACAGCAGTAAGCAATATTCATCTCATCCTCTTGGCAAGATAACAGCTGAAGACTGTTTTACACACATAGCGTTAATGCCTTTTTAAACCAGAACTCATATTATTCACCACAGGCATTCCACATACAGCTCATTCTGTTTAACATCATTCAACATCAAACTACTCAACCTTTTACAGTGCTGCCCACTACCAACTAACATAGTATTTTTATTAGGGGGAGAGAAAGAAGAAAGACTTGAATGATGTTTTCTGCATGTAGGACTTTGCAATTTCTCTTTAAGTTTAGTATTTTTACAGCTCGGGCTGATGAAGTTCAGAGTTCAATTCCAGCACCCCCGTAAGAAAGTGTGTTCATTCTTCCTGTGAGCACGTGGGTTTCCTTCACACGCTCTGCTTTTCTCCCCCGTCCAAAGACAGACCACTTCTGTAGGTTAATTGAAAATGATCCTGTGATTAGGCTGGAGTTAGGCTGGACCGGCACAGCTCAGTGGGCAGGAAGCACCTGTTCTGCACTGTTATCACTTTATAAAAATATAAACAAATCCGCCCAAATACTTAACAAAAGAAGGTTGTTCGGTTGCTGCAGGTACAGTGGTCAGCCAGGAATCAAATAAAATAAAAATTCCCCATCCCTCTGTGGGTTTAGAGACTTTTTCCTGATGTAGGAAAGCCATTTTGTCATTCTCAGGATTCACTGTGAAGTAGGTCACAGGTGTGTCTCAGATTGGTTCTATCTATTTTAATGAACAAAAATAAATGTTCAGAACAAGCCTGGGGCTGAATGCCTGGCCAGTAATGGCTTCCACAATATATCTGTAAGAACGGGAAAATCACATATAAAAATGAGATTTCAGCAAGAATCGAGTGAAAACAGAAAATTCTAGAAACAGTCAGTAGTGCAAATCAGTTAGAATTTGTGGAAAGAGAAACAGATTTAATATTTCAGATCAAAAATGCTTTGCCAGAGATCTGAAATGGCCTTTGACAAAAAAATTTGATTTTCTTTTCTCCCAACTTTCTGTTTACAGTTATTCTCTGTTTTTATTCTCATTTTTAAAGATAAAAAGATTTAATAGGTGAACTTTATTTGCCATGATTTAAGAGATTAACTTTATGTCATATGTACATGCAGTAGAATATGCTATTTGAGTTAACAGCTACAGTCCAAGGACGTGCTGCAGGCCGCCAGCAAGTGTTTTCTTGTTAGCCCATGCTAATGTAGTATGTCCACACAGCAGGAGCGGACTGCCAAGGTCAAACAGAAACTGGGACTGTGGGGAGGGCGCTCCCTATCGATAACGGGCAAGAACCTGGTCATCAGGTGTGAGGTGCTCTCAGGGCTGCTGTACTTGGCGCAGGTGTGGCCCGTCCCCCGCTCCTTCAGCTCGGAAATCACCCGAGCCGCCTTCAGATTCGTCTGGAGATACAAGATGGAGCAGGTCAGATGGGCCACCATGCACAAGTCCCTGGACAATGGGGACAAAAACGTCCCCAATGTCGCCCTCACCCTGATGGCCAGCTTCATGTGTGGCTGCATCAGGTTGTGTATGGATCCCAGGTACATGGGCACCAAGTACCACTATGTGCCCAGGTTCTACCTGTCGCCCTGGCTACGAAGGATGGGTCTGGCCCCTTTCCTGCGCAACACCCCTGTCAGCTGGTCGTTGCCGCCATACCTGTCCTTCGTAGAGAAGTTCTTTCAGGTCAATGCCTTTGACCACAGGGCCATCAGGCAGTGGTAAGCACGTAAGGTCCTGCAGGCACTGTAGGAGAAGGACGAGATGGACACTGGGGTGGTTCCCTGAGCAGACAGTCCAGTTCATCTGGCAAAATGCCTCATCGCCAGATCTCACCAACGGGCACCAAGACCTCGCCTGGCTGGCGGTGAGAGGGGCCCTCCCAGTCCAATCCCTCCTGTACGCCCGGAACGTCGTCTCCACACCCCTCTGCCTACGGGAAGACTGCAGTGAGGAGGAGTCAGTGACCCATCTCTTTGCACACTGTGGGTTCGCCGAGAAGGTGTGGAGGAGGATGGAAGGGACAGTGTCGAGGTTCATCCCCAGCAGCTGCGTAACAGAGGACTCTCTGATCTACGGGCTGTTCCCGGGGACACACACCGAGACCAACATCCGGTGCTGCTGGCAGATCATCAACTCGGTGAAAGACGCTCTTTGGTCGGCCCGAAACTTGATGGTCTACCAGCACACGGAGATGTCCGTGGGGGAATGCTGCCGACTGGCACATTCTCGGCTGCAGGAGTACGTGCTGAGGGACGCACTCAAACTCAGTGCAGCCACCGCAAGGGCCCGTGGGGAAGGACCACATTCTAGGGTTCTTCTCCTGTGGGAGTTTGGCGGGGGTGTATACCCCTGAACAAGTGTATGTAAATATGAAGTAACAGAGTGCCACCTGGGTGGCTAAAGTGTGGGAATGTAAAGACTGCAATGGAAACATTTGTAAAGGACTGAGAGTCATTGAATGGTTTATTGTACATAATTTTATTTTTGAATAAAGTATATTTTGATAAAATAAGTATGTCCACACGGTACTAACACCGACTGCACAGTGTTGGAATGTGAGAACAAAGCAGAGTACCCAGAGGAAACCACACAGTTACTGACTCATTACAGACAGCAAAGGGAATTGAACCCCCATTTCTGGCACAGAAGAGAATGACCCTAGGTCACAGTTCAAAGTAAATTTATTTTCAAAGTACATTTATGTCATCGGATACAGCCCAGAGATTCATTTTCCTGTGGGCATACTCAATAAATCCAATAACAATAATAGGATCAATGAAAGACCACACCAATAGGGTGCACCATCAATGTACAAAAGACAATAAACTGGGCAAATGGAAAAAGAAATAAATAATAATAACAATAATGAATGATTGAATTAATTAATTAATTAGGAATAAATATGCAGAACATGAAATGTAGAGTCCTTGAAAGTAATTCCATAGGTTTTGGAAACAGTTCAATGTTCACAGTGGGGTGAGTGAAGTTAAATGGAGTTAACTCCTCTGGTTCAAGAATTTGGTGGTTGAGGGAAGTTTTATTTCCCTTCCATTCAAGGGCAAGTTTGTAACCCTACGTCCCCGTTGTGAGAGGTGAAAGTGGGTAAGGCCAACCAAGAGGGCTCTAGACCAATCCCCTGTACAGTAGATACAATGAATTACAGAAACATTGATCATCTCCAACCATACCATCGACTTAGGACAATGGAGATGGGAAATCGTGAATGGCCTGTGTTCCTCTGGGAGATTAGGGCACAAGTAAGCACTTATGTGCTGGGCCCAAGATAGGTCCTCAGAAATAATAACACCAAGGAATTTAAAATCGCTGCCCCTGTCCACTTTTGATCATCCATTGAGGACTGGCTCATGGACCTCCGGTTTCCTCCTCCTGAGTCAATAATCAGCTCCTTGGACTTGGTGACTTTGAGTAAGAGGTTGTCATTGTGGCAGGACTGTGTAAACGTAAAGATGTGGCTTTCTGAATGACAACACTAAAAATTGGGATCTCCTGCCCTCTACTGGATAAATCTGAATAACATTTAGAGTTCGTCAGCACAAATCAGAATCATCTCATCGTTTCAAAATCATTTGTTAATTACCATTTAAACAGTGAGCATTTCTTTGAGATATGGACAAAAGATTGATATATATAAAGAGATTAAAATGAGACTCACCAAAAGAGTGATCTACAATACCACCCTCTGTTAAAATTATGCATATTAAAAGATTTAAAGTGAGATTATTTTTAAATTTGCTGCCTAACTTTTTTGGAAAGCCATTTACTGACAATGATGTACATTTTTTTGCTTGTGGCAAGTTATTTGTGCTTTCTGCTGAACTGTGATGTGAATTGGACCATTTGATAGGGGCAGATCGAGGATACCCTTCTGCGTACTCCCTGCTTCCTCAACACTACCTGCCCCTCTACCTACAGTTACCTGGCTACAAAGCCATTAATCCTGTCGTCCAAATCATCAACATGTAGCGTGAAAGGAGGCGGTCCCAACACCAACCACTGTGGAACACTACTAGTCACCCACAATCAGCCAGTAAAGGGCACCTTTATTCACATTTTTTGCCTGCTGCCAATCAGCCAATCTTCTATGTATGCTAGTAGCTTTCCTGTAGTACCATGGGCTCTTATTTTGTTAAGCAGCCTCATGTGTGGTATGCAGTACTGTCCGAGAGATAGAGACACTAAGCTAAGGCTGCTACTACCATTAACTTAGGCATAGGGCAGATTATGCAGTCATATAAAAGTACAGCACAGAAACAGGCCTTTCAGCTCATCTAGTGCATGCTGAAACCATTTAAACTGCTTACTCCCAACGACCTGCATCAGGACCATAGTCCTCCATACCCCTACCATTCATATACCCATCCCAACCTTTCTGAAACATTGGATTTGATGTTGCACTGTTGTCACTTGCTCTGGCAGCTCTTTCCACACTCCCACCACTTTCTGAGTGAAGAAGTTCCCCCTCATGCTCCCCTTAAACATTTCACCTTTCACCCTTTACCCATGATCTTTGGTTGTAGTCCCAACCAAACACAGTGGAAAAAGCCCGCTTGCATTTATCCTATCTATACCCCTCATAATTTTCTATCAAATCTCCTCTCAATCTTCGACATCTTGGGAATAAACTCCCAACCTGTTCAATCTTCCCTTAAACTCAGGTCCTCCAGACCTGGCAACATCCTTGTAAATTTTCTCTGTACTCTTTCAACCTTGTTTCCATCTTTCCTGTAGGTAGGTAATATCAATGAGTTATAGTCAGCAAACATGAGTAATGCACAAATGAGTTATATAGCTCTTGTTACATGCACGTGCAGTTCAACTGTTTGAGTGATTATGCAGAAAGTTTGAAGTTAATAATTTATCTCCTTCTACCTTAGAACACGAACTTATCAATCACCCCTGCTGTGGACACTTTCTGGAGGTCCAAGATCCGTAAGATCCACAACTGCTGGACTAAGTGTGTAAATGTAGGAGGGAACTATGTTGAAAAATAAATGTGCTAGGTTTTCTAAAATTGATACTGATTCTGACAATTTCTTCCACTCCACCATCAGATTTCTGAATGGTCCATGAAACCTTGAATACTTCCTCAGTATTTTCCTCTCTTTTGGTGCTATTTTAATGAATTCTGTGTTGTCACTTATGATAATATTTCATGTATTGTACTGTACTACTTCAATAAAACAATACATTTTACAACATATTGTGTGTCAGTGATTCTGATTCCTTGTGCAGTCAGCAAGCAAGGCCACAAACATACAAACTGGAGCAGAAAGAAGCAATTCTGCTCCTTGAGCCTGAAGTATTGCAGATCGAATTGAAAATACTGCGGCCCTCAGCAAACAGTGCCGTATCTGATCTTTTGCCGGGAGGTACTTTATCGATGATCATTCTTTCAATGCAAGGTTAGAAGTGGGATGGACACTCATAATTGTAATGTGTTCAGTTTCAATCACAGCTGTTCTGACTCAAAGGACAAAGTCACCTATTTCCTGTGACCAATCTGTTTGCTGTTTGCTGATTGCACAAATGTTTGATTACAGTCACAGCTCCTCAGCAAATGAAGCACCCTGTGCTTGCAAGCAGTAAGACCTTGAGTTTCTTTCCCCATCACTAGGGAATCAAAAACTAGCAGGATTGGTTTAAAGGAAGATTGGAGAGATTTACAGATAGCCATGAACTCTGGTAGAAGAAATAAAAGCATAGACTATTTTCTAAATGGGGAGAAAATACAAAAATTGTTAAGTGCAAATGGACTAGAGAGTTTTTGCGCCGGATTCTCTGAAGGTTAACTTGCAGGTTGAGTCTGTGGTGGGGAAGTCAATTGCAATGTTAGCATTGAGGACTAGAATATAAAAGCAAGGATAGAATATTGAGGCTTTATAAAGCACTAGTGAGGCCTCACTTGAAGTATTGTGAGCAGTTTTAGGACCCTGATCTAAGAAATAATGTGTTGACATTGGAGAGGGTTCAAAGGAGGTTCACAAATATGATTCTGGATTGAAAGGTTTATTATATAAGAAATGTTTGATGGTTCTGGCCCTCTACTCACTGGAATTTAAAAGAATGAGGGGGCAACTTCATTGAAACCTATCAAACGTTGAAAGGCCTCCACAGAGTGGATGAGGAGAGGATGTTTCTCATGGTGGGGGAGTCTAGGACCAGAGGACAGGGCCTCAGAATAGAAGGGCTTCCTTTTAGAATGGAGATGAGGAGAAATTCCTTTAGCCAGAGGGCGGTGAATCTGAGGAATTCTTTACCACAGATGGCTGTGGAGGCCAAGTCATTGAGTATATTTAAAGCAAAGGTTGATAGCTTCTTCATTAGTCAGTGTATCAAGGGTTATGCCGTAAAAGCAGAAGAATAGAAAGATGTAAATAACGTTCAAAGAGTACAGTGAAAATTTACAAGGATGTTGCCAGACCTGCAGGACCTGAGTTATAAGGAAAGATTGAATAAATTAGGACTTTTTTCCTTGGAACATAAAAAATTGAAAGGAAATTCAATATAGGTATACAAAATTACAAGAGGTATAGATAGGGTAAATGTAAGGAAGTTTTTTCCTCTAAGGTTGGGTGGGACTACAAGCAGAGGTCATGGATTAAGGGTAAAAGATGAAAGGTCTAAGGGGAAACATCTTTACTTAGTGTCGTGAGAGTATGGAACAAGCTGCCAGCACAAGTGGTATATGAGAGCTTGATTTCAATGTTTAAGAGAAGTTTGAATAGGTACATGGATGGTAGGAGTATGGAGAGCTTTGGTCCTGGCATAGATCAACTGGGGTAGGCAGCTTTAATGGTTTGGCATGGACTAGATGGGCTGAAGGGTCTGATTCATATATCCGTGCCTAAGACTTTTGTATAGTATTGTATGTGAAAGGAGTTGCTTTAAATGCAAGACCTTAAGCATTTAATGTTGCACTCGAGACAACCTAGTGAGTTGTCCACCATTGGATAAAGGCAGTTGAATGACATCATGGCACCATGCCTGAAAAGGTCCATTCAAAAAGGAAAATGTTGGGCTTCATTCTTGCTTGAGGAAATGAGTTCAAAATTGGGAAGACTGAAAAGAAGCCAGAGAAACACACACAAAATGCCGGAGGGATTCTGTAGGTCAGGCAGCTTCTGTGGAAAGGGATAAACCGTCAGCTCCTGAGTCCTGATTAAGGGTATTGACCTGAAACGTTGACTGTTTACTCATTTCCATAGAAGTTGCCTGATCCGCTGGGTTCCTCCATCTTTTTGTGTGTGCTACTCTAGATTTCTAGCATCTGCAGAATCTCGTGTGTTTCTGAAAAGAAGCCAGACTGGGGCGGCTGCTTTAATTTTGGAATATACAGTTTCATATAAAAATATTCTACAACATTTGTTGGAGTCTAACAAATGTGAAAGGAAAAACGTTAGTGTCCTCTGTGGGCTCCCTTCTTCTCTTCCAGCTGCTTGACTCCTCATTCCTTGCAATTCCTCTCCTTTCGGCAATTTCCTTCTCAATCACTTGAAGTTGTGCTTTAATCAGTTGCCGCCTTCTCCAACTACATCCCATGCTTCTGATCACATTCCCTATTCAAGGAACTTTGCTGAAGACTATTGTCCCCAAAGCAGTAGGGTGAAAAAAAATTCTCTTTGTTAGTAAACTACCTTGGAGTTATCACAGTAGTTTAAAGCTCGTTGGTCCCATTTGGTATCCAGGCCAAATTCAATCAGTCCCTAGATGTCAGTCGAATAAAAATTAATGCAGCTGGTACTGGAAAACTGAAGCCAAAGCAGAAATTACTAGATATACAAACTGGGTCAGCCAGCGTTCATGGGCAGAAAATCAGTTATAAACTTTTAGCTTGTGAACTTTCCCCAGAACACTGAGAAAAGACAAGTAGTACATTCGTCTGCAGTTGCACTGGCGTGAGATCAGACTGCGGCATCCTTGTTATTTATTTATTGGGATACAGCGTAGAATAGATCCGCTGGGCCAAAAATAAAGCCTTCACCTGTATTCCACGAATATAAAAACAATATATTTTTAAATTTTTATTGAAATACAGCGTGGTGTGGCGACCCACTTTCTGTGCAGGTGAACCGGCTCACAAATAGCCAGCGCGCGGGGAGAGACTTTGGTAATGCACCTCTGACGTCATTTCCGCCCGGAGAGGGCGGGCGCTAGGGTTTAAATGCCAGCGCCGCGAAGTTTGAATAAACTAGTCTCGAAACGGCTTACCGACTGCGTGTCGTCTCATTTTTATCTCATTTAGAGATACAGCACAGAATAGACCCTGCCAACCCTTCAAGATGCACTGCCCAGCAACCCATTGATCTGGATTGACTTTATAACTTACATCCTTCATATACATGAGGATTAAAAATCTTTACATTACGTCTCCATCTAAATGTGCAATGTGCAACTTATAGTGATTTATAATAAATAGTATGTACAACAGGAAAGTCAATATAACACAGAGATACAGTTGTGTTGGCATGAATTAATCAGTCTGATGGCCTGGTGGAAGAAGCTGTCCCAGAGCCTGTTCATCCTGGATTTTATGCTGCGGTACCGTGTCCTGGATGGTAGCAGCTGGAACAGTTTGTGGTTGGGGTGACTCAGGTCCCCAATGATCCTTCAGGCCTCTTTTACATACCTGTCTCTGTAAATGTCCTGAATAGTGGGAAGTTCACATCTACAGATGCGCTGGGCTGTCCACACCACTCTCTGCAGAGTCCTGTGATTGAGGGAAGTACAGTTCCCATCCCTGGCAGTGATGCAGCCAGTCAGGATGCGCTCAATTGTGTTTCTGTAGAAAGTCCTTAGGATTTGGGGACTCATGCCAAACTTCTTCAACCATCTGAGGTGAAAGAGGCGCTACTGTACCTTTTTCACCACACAGCTGGTGTGTACAGACCACGTGAGGTCCTCGGTGATGCTTATGCCGAGGAACTTAAAGCTGTTTACATTCACAACCTCAAATCCATTGATGTCAATAGGGGTTAGCCTGTCTCCATTCCTCCTGTCGTCCACAACCAGCTCCTTTGTTTTTGCCACATTGAGAGAGAGGTTGTTTTCTTGACACCACTGTGTCACAGTGATGTTATTTCACACCAGTGTAATCATGGGACAATTTACAATGATCAATTAACCTACTAACTCATATGTCTTTGGACTGTGGGAGGAAACCAGAGCACATGGAAGAAAGCCTCAATCACATGGGAAGAACATAAATAACCTGCTTACTGAGGATGCCAGAATTGAACTCTGAATTCAGAAGTCCCGAGCTACTGTGATGCTCAATAGCAACTGCAGCTGAGATCCGAAAGCAAACTTAGATTTTCATAAGCCTTACAACACATTGGTCCATCCTAATTATTGTCTCTTTTTTCTTAGCCTGTGGATAATTTTGTCTCATATCTATTGTCTGAGTGAGGTAAGACTAACCAAGGTTCACAGTGCAGTGTAACCTTTAAAATATTTACTAAAACAGAGTAAACACCTCTAAAACTAAAAATACAACCACTGCGGCTAATATTACATAAGATAATGCGTGAAATTATTGAAGACGTTAGATGAAATTATTACAATTTCACAAAATCACTTGAGCTCTAAGCCACTGGTAATAGCCGAGAGATTTAGATTTTACAAAAGGAACCATTTCTGAATACATTGCAGAACTGCGCAAACTTTCCCAGTTCTCTGATTTTAGAAATGGACTTTCAGATGCATTAAGGGACAGGCTTGTATGTGACATACATAGTCAAAGCACTCAAAAGAGGCTGCAATCTGAAAGAGACCTTACCTTAGAACTGCCATTGGCCATTGCAATATTGATGGAGACTACAGCAAAGGATGCAGCAGAACTACAGGAAAGGAGGTTAGACTGTGAAATGCACAAAATCTCCATGAATGGTGCAAAAAGCCAAAAATGTTATCGACGTTGGCAAATCGTCTCATGATGCTAAATGACTATTAGTTCAAAGGAAAAGTCTGCAGAAAGTGTCACAGACAAAGTCAGATGCACATTCGCAAGACAGACAAAAAGCACAACCGAGTGAGAAGTTTCAAACACAACGTTAAGTAAATGCACAAAGTGACTGAATGTAAAACAGAATCAGACAACACAGAGTCTGACAAGGGTGGATTGTCATGTCTCAAAATGCATAGTATAACTGAAGCAGATCACAAAATCATTTGGATCACAGTAGATGTGTCTGGTGTAAAGCTGAAAATGGAACAGTAAACAGTGTCAGCTTTGTCCATAATTTCAGAGGCTGACTACAACAGACTGTTTTCTAAGATACCAATAGAAAATACCTCAGTGATGCTAAAGACCTACACAGGTGCAGAAGAGTCTCCCAAAGGCAAACTGAAAGTGAATGTGACATAGGAGGCCAAACACAGCAGATAGAGCTTTATGCATTAGAAAGAGGAGAGTCAGCACTTTTTGGACGTGAATGGTTGAAAAAGATCCAACTAGACTGGCACTCAGCAAAAATTCTCAGCATGGCATCAACAGGCAACTGCAGTCCAAATGGTAGCACTACCCAGAGACTGTCACAGCTACTGATTAGAAGGTGTTTGAAAAGGAACAGATAGACATATCGAAGACGTGGAGGAAAGCTGTTCGGGATGCCAAAAAAAAATCAAATACACCCTCATAGGCACCGTTACACCTATAGAAGTGGCCATCTTCACCATGGCAAAGAGTACATATTGACTTTGCTGGGCCATTCATGGACTCTATGTTCCTGATTGCTGTAGATGCTCATTCGAAGTGGCTGGAGGTTATACCAATGAAGTCAATAAGCTCAGCAAAGACTGTCTCCATTCTGAGGATATCTTTGTCAGACACGCCTCACTTGAGCAAGTTGTGAGTGACAACAGGCCACAATACTCATCCAAAGAATTCCAACAGTTCATGAAGAAAATGGCATCAGACATTTCAAGTCAGCTCCTCACCACCCAGCAATGAATGGGTTAGCTGAAATGTTTATCCAAACATTCAAGAAGTCCATTAAAGTGATGGACAAGGAGGACATTTCTCTACAGGACAGGGTAGACAACTTACTTTTTTGTGTATCGGAACTCTGTTCATGCAATGACAAGTCAAACACCTGAAATACTGTTCATGATCAGGAAACTGAGATCATGCATAGACTTCCTGAAACCAGACCTACAGAGGGAAGTGCAGAATAAACAGTTCAGCTAGTTGCCAAGTGAAGCAGCAGGGACCTTCAAGATTGGATAGGAAGTTCCAGTGCATGATTACCGAGAAGACAAGTGGACACTCAGTAGGATAACGACAAGAACTGGACCACTGACGTACACAGTGGATGTTAGAGATCAGACATGGAGACGGTATTTGGATGCTCAACTGAAGAATACATCTGAGTGGACTTTATCCAACAAGACAGACACATTACAGTCACCGGATTTACCTCTCAGTGATGATGTCACTGACAGCAATGTGACACCAGAAACTATGATGTCAACAAGACACCAATCAAACATGATGCCACTCCACGGGTTCAGAGGCGTGATGAGAACATTATCATTGACAAGGCACCTGGCAAACATAATGCCATGCCACAGGTCCAGAGACACTATCCTGAGAGGAACGGAGTGCCAACTGAAGAAAGAGTCTTTAGAACTGTGAAGGTAGTTATGGACTGTTATTGTGAAAGCATGTTTACCTATGGGTTTATGAAAGAGAAATTGAATATTTTGTACATATACAGTTTATACTGCATGGTTCCAAAGGGGGAGGAGGTGGAATGACCACCCCCCCCCCCGTATTGATCTGTTGTGTGCGCATGCACATTGTTTTCTCTCTCTTCTCTCTCTCTCTCATTGCACGATGAGTATACCCATTGAAGCCATCTCCCACATGTGTGATTTTTTTAAATTGATATGTAGTTGTGCACAGACACAACAATCAGCATTCTGAAAAGTTGGTTAATAGCTTCTATTCCGACATTTACTGTTTACAAAAGTCTATTCGGTACATTCTGGCATTATCATCAGTATTTATCAGTTGACTTATAAATCTTTAGTGACAGCCTCATTGCAGGAGTTCCATAGAGAAAAGATTTTAGTTGTACAAACAGATTCTTCAAGATATACTTTCAGTTTGTGTCCCTTTTGAAGAGATCAGAACAAATCATCCGGGTGCCTCACATTATAATGGAAAATAATTTTCAGTCAATATTTTGGCCATTGTGGTTCGCCAGGTGAAGCATTTCTCACTGAAGATTTCTGACTAAACTTCCTAATGATTAATTATTTATTTCAGATTTCATTCAGACCGATGGGTGGATCAGCCATGGCTGGCAGCTTGTCTTGGAGAAGGAACACTCTGATCTGAAAGCTCTGTTACCCCACTCATGGGGAAGGCTTTGGGAGGAAAAACCTGGAGCTGACGGCAGTCCTGTTTGACCTTGTGTTCAATGCCGACTGGCAGCTTCTGCGATGCTGCTAATGCCAAACTGCATCAGTCTCTACTGTTCCTTTGGATTCATTGACTGCAAGAAGAGGAGAAGCCTGGTGCATGGGCAACAGCTTGTTCTCCATGTTGTTTTGCCTTGCATGTCAACTATGACAGAGACAGCTAGGATGTAACTTCTATGGTTGATCCTGACCAATGGGCTGACACCAGATTCCATGTACAATATCACACTTCTCAAACTCAAGAAGAGACTTTGATAATAATCCTTCAGTATAAAAAAGATTATGGGAAATAGAAACAGCAGCATTTGCAAGTCATTGATGTACTTAAACCACTTGCTGACATCATTCAAACAAATTTGAATGGATGTTCTGCAAACCATTTGGTTATCTACATCAACGTCAAATTGTTTTATAGCTGAGCTCATCTTCTCATGAAATTAAGGCAGAAAATCCATATTTACAACATGGAAAATATTGAAAGGAGATTTCACTATGTGAATCTTAAAAAATGGGAAAAACCATTACAGAAAATTTTATAAGAGTCACAAATAGATTTTAAAAATCTGAGTTAGGCATCTCATAAACACAAGAGATTCTGCAACTGCTGGAAATCTAGAACAACCCAAGAAGGTCTTGACCCAAAACATTGATTGTTTATTCAGTTCCATAGATGCTGGCTGACCTGCTGAAGTCCTCCTGCATTTTATGTGCGTTGAGCTAGGCATCTGCCTCTTTAAATAGACTCACTATTGTATTTTGACCTTGTCCGCTATACCGTGTTCTAAATGTTTTTATTAGCTACTTGAGAAATACTAAGGCAGTATTCAGGTAATAAAAACCTTAGTGGTGTGAAATCTATGCTAAGGAAGAGTTATAAAATTTTAGTCACTTTGTACCAGAAATAAATTTCAAAGAAATATTGGTATATTTTTGCTAAATCAACACATTTCTGTTTTAAGTTTTACCATTATATCTCAGCTGTCAACTGCCCTTTACTAAACTTCCACCAATTTCGGTTGAGACTTGTCAAACAGATGGCTCATTCAATAGGTGCAAATGAATTTATTTTCTAATTTTTCCCCTTTTTTCCTTTCACTGTGGGATGGTTATTTGTCTCAGTCAGCATTTCTTTGTCATTGACTATGAATGACAAGGAATTTATAATCTGGTAAATTACTGATGCAATTGTGTGCATTTTCCAACAGTATAGATCACTGCAATCTCCTCCACTCACTTGTTATGTGCTGTGTCGTATGATGTGGGTGACCATGGTCTTCCCTCTTTCCATGACCATGATTGTTCTTCACAGATGAGTGACCACACCCCCCCCACCCCCCCAGCCATTATCAGTACTCTTTAGAGATTGTCTGCCTGGTGTCAGTGGTCACCTAACCAGGACTTGTAATCTGCACTGGCTGCTCACACGACCATCCATCACCTGCTCCCATGGCTTTACATGACCCTGACCAGGGGCTACACCTTGTCCAAGGGTGACCTGATGGTTAGCGGAGGGAAGGAGCTCCTTACACATCCTTCTTCACTGGAATTCAGAAGAATGAGGGGGTGATGTCATTGAAACCTATTGAATGGTGAAAGGCCTTGATAGAGTGGATGTGGAAAGGATGTTTCCTGTGGTGGGAGACTCTCAATCCAGAGGGCCCAGCCTCAGAATAGAGGGGCATCCTTTTAGAACAGAGAAGAGGAGGAATTTCTTTAGCCAGAGGGTGGTGAATCAGTGGAATTCTTTGCCACAGGCAGCTGTGGAAGCCGTCTACATGAATATTTAAGGCAGTGGTTGATAGATTTGTGACTGGTCAGGGCATGAAGAGATACGGGGAATTGGCAAGAGATTGGGGCTGAGAGGCTAATTGGATCAACCACGATGAAATGGTGGAGCAGACTCAATGGGCCAAATGGCCTAATTCTGCTCCTATATCTTATGGTCTTAGGTTTTGGTAGGGATGTATCTTCACCCCACCACCCTTTTTCCTCTGCTACCCTCATTCAATTGGTCATTACAAGAGTTCCCTTTTCTTTATTTCACTCTTGCCTCTTACCTGAGCAGTCAGAACACCTTAGACATCTCCTTCTTAGAGATCCCTCAGGACCGAGTTTCTACTCCAGTTCTGTGGTCTCCATCACACAGATGGGACCTAAGTGAGGCAGGAGGTGCTTGAGAAGTCAGATGGGTAGGTGTTTTGGAAGGTTTGGAATATTAAAATGGTACTGGTGAAATAGAGTGATGACTTGCTGGCAGCAAACATAACTACTAACTACTGTATTAATCAAGCATTTTTTGGAAATAACCTTTCGGAGTTGAGCTTTTAAACTGCCTGCACGAGCTGGCATTTTTGTGGTGTGAACTGAAGGTGCAAAACAGTTGTGGCACGGCGTGTATGTGCTGAATCGAGGCCTGGGCCTGAGATCATATTGAAGTAGCAGGGCCAGGGCCTGATGGTGAGGAACAGTCTGAGGTTTGCTCAATTTAAGCACCAGGCTAGGTTGAAAAACACAGAGCGTTGGTTGCAGGGGCCAGCTTTCAGCTCACTGCTCACGAGGTTTACTCACCTCTGCATTGACCTTGCAGGCTCCTGGTCATAAACTGGCTTCATGGCTGTGAACTCACTTTGGTGAGCTTCAGTTCTGAATATTATTTGCTTACTTTTATTGGGTTTTTTTCTGCACATTGGGTGTTTGATGGTCTTCTTTTCTAATGGGTCCTATTGGGTTTCTTTGTTTCGTAGCCGCCTGTAAGGAGACAATTCTCAAGTATACATTCTTTGGTAATAAATGTACTTTGAGCATTGAAATTGTTTGCTATTTGCTGTGGTTTCTGTGTAGTCCTAAAGGGAATTGAGGCTGTCAATGCCACCTGAAGTAATTCACAATGACCCATTAATCTACTAACCGGCACATCTTTAGATTGTGGGAGGAAACCGGAGCACCCAGAGGAAACCCTCGTGGTCACAGGACGAACATAAAAATCCTACAGGCAGTGGTGGGAATTGAACTCCTAACTCCACCCCCCCAAGCTGCTAACCACCACACTATTGTGATGCCACGGATTGTAAGAAGAGATGCCCAAGATGCCCATTTAAGCTTGTTTCTCATGTCTACTTTTGCTCCATATCCCCTTAAACCTTTGCTAATTATACACCCATCGAAATGACCTTCAAATTCTCTACATCAACCACTCTCTCTGATGACCCATTCTACATTGCCACCGACCTCCATGTGAACAAATTCTTCCTCAGATCCCCTTTAAATCTTGCCCCTTAAAATCCCTTTAAATCTTTCACCTTCGGAGCTAGGGTCCTTGACATTTGCTATGCTACATACCCCTCAGACAGTCTGGTGAAATCTATGGACTCTTCAGATTAAAGTATTTAAAATACAATACAAAAGAAACCAATTGTATTGAGATACAGTTATCAAAATATTTAATAAAAAACAAATTTGTGATATAGTAATATCTGTGCTTCTTTCTTAATGCATTAAATGGCAAGTTTATAACAAAAGGCCATGCGGCCTTAAGGAGGGTTAAAAATGCTCATTTGGGCTGTCCAGCTTTGCCAAAGCTTAAGAAAAGAATAAAAGTGACTCACCTCCTTCTACACATTGATCAACAAACAATTGTAGACAGGGAATAATGGAGAGCAGCGGAGATGTCTGGGTCACAAGTGTGAAAACATGTGGCTTCATCATTTGGTGGCTGAATAACTACTATGGTGGCCTGATAGTTAGCCAGCTATACTGCACGGTGTGTCTGCAGACAGGAAGACTGCGATCACGTTCGATCTAGCAGCAGGTCTAATAAGTACCATTATTTTGAAATAGTGACGATTGTGCCATAAACAATATTTTGAGATATAACAACTGTAATGTGATATGAAAATATCTGCAATTTCTATTGGCGATAAAGTCACAGGTTTTGCTGGCACTACCGTGGTTTATTGCCAACGTTCATGACAGATAGATAAATAGATAAATAAATGATAGAGAGATACTTCACTGATCCCGAAGGAAATTACAATGTCACAGTAGTATTACAAGTGCACAGATATGTAAATATTAGAAAAGTAGAAAGAATAAAAAATAAGTTACCTCAAACAGTCTAACAGGAGGGATTCATCACTTCCTCTGCTATAAGTTGACTCATTTTACAGCCTAATGGCCAAGGGTAAGAATGATCTCATACAGCGCTCTTTGGAGCGGCACAGTTGTCTTAGTCTATTACTGCAAGTGTTCTCTTGTTTAGCTAAGGTGGCATGCAGAGGGTGAGAAACATTGTCCCGAATTGCCAGAATTTTCCGTAAGGTCCTTTGTTCTACCATGGTCTCCAGTGTGTCCAGTTTGACTCCTATATCAGAGCCAGCCTTTCTAATCAGTTTATTGAGCCTGTTGGCATCACCCGTGTTGATGTCATTGCCCCAGCACACCACCGCATAGAAGATTGTACTGGTGACAACAGACTGGCAGAACATGTGAAGGAGAGGCCTGCACACTCCGAAGGACCTCAGTCTCCTCAGGAAGAAAAGATTACTCTGACCCTTCTTGTGCACAGCCTCTGTGTTGGTGCTCCATTCAAGTTTGTCATTCAGGGCACCCCCGGGTGCGCCTCACCATCAATAGTAACAAGAAGTAAAGCAGGCCATTGAAGGAAATGCTAAGTTTCAGTTAGAGCTTAGTGAAAATAAAGATGCAATTTTTTTTCCATCCACGTTCACAGAATCTCAAACCCCCGAGGGACCCATAGCCTCTGGTTAAGAACCTCTGCCCTAGACTGTGTGCATTCACCTTCTCTTGGGCGTCTGGTGTGGGAAATGCAGATTCAACAGTCTGCCCAGCAGTGCTGATTAAATATAATTAGGCCTTAATATTGGGAATACTGTATACGCTAGAGATCCTGCAGATGCTGGAAATCCACATACAAAGTGCTGGAGGAAACCAGCTGGTCAGGCAGCATCTATGGAAATGAATAAACAGTCAGTGTTTCAGGCTGAGCCCCTTCGTTAGAACTGAAAAGGAAGGGGGCAGAAGCCAGAATAAGACATTGTGAGGAGGGAAGGGAGTAGAAGCTGAAAGGTGATAGATGAAGCCATGTGAATGGGGAAGGGGTATGTACTTGAGGAACCATCATCACTTTGTAACTCATTCACTGAAGTTCATGTGACTTTCATTCTGGAATGAAGATTATGTAGATTGGACAGTTCTTATTTGTCCTGTGGATTAGCTCCTCTCAAGCGAGAAGCTTACTGAAGCGAGAGAAATGGAGAACAGTGTAGGGATATAATAGAAACATAGAAACATAGAAAATAGGTGCAGGAGTATGCCATTCGGCCCTTCGAGCCTGCACCGCCATTCAGTATGATCATGGCTGATCATCCAACTCAGAACCCTGTACCTGCTTTCTCACCATACCCCCTGATCCCTTTAGCCACAAGGGCCATATCTAACTTCCTCTTAAATATAGCCAATGAACCGGCCTCAACTGTTTCATGTGGCAGAGAATTCCACAGATTCACCACTGTCTGTGTGAAGAAGTTTTTCCTCATCTTGGTCCTAAAAAGCTTCCCCTTTATCCTTAAACTGTGACCCCTCATTCTGGACTTCCCCAATATCGGAAACAATCTTCCTGCATCTAGCCTGTCCAATCCCTTTAGAATTTTATACATTTCAATAAGATCCCCCCTCAATCTTCTAAATTCCAGTGAGTATAAGCCTAGTTGATCCAATCTTTCTTCATATGAAAGTCCTGCCATCCCAGGAATCAATCTGGTGAACCTTCTCTGTACTCCCTCTATGGCAAGAATGTCTTTCCTCAGATTAGGGGACCAAAACTGCACACAATATTCTAGGTGCAGTCTCACCAAGGCCTTGTACAACTGCAGTAGAACCTCCCTACTCCTGTACTCAAATCCTTTTGCTATGAATGCCAACATACCATTTGCCTTTTTCACCACCTGCTGTACCTGCATGCCCACCTTCAATGACTGGTGTACAATGACACCCAGGTCTCGTTGCATCTCCCTTTTTCCTAATTGGCCACCGTTCAGATAATAATCTGTTTTCCTGTTCTTGCAACCAAAGTGGATAACCTCACATTTATCCACATTAAATTGCATCTGCCATGAATTTGCCCATTCACCTAACCTATCCAAGTCACCCTGCATCCTCTTAGCATCCTCCTCACAGCTAACACCGCTGCCCAGCTTCGTGTCATCCGCAAACTTGGAGATGCTGCATTTAATTCCCTTGTCTAAATCATTAATATATATTGTAAACAACTGGGGTCCCAGCACTAAGCCTTGTGGTACCCCATTAGTCACTGCCTGCCATTCTGAAAAGGTCCCATTTACTCCCACTCTTTGCTTCCTGTCTGCCAACTAATTCTCTATCCACATCAACACCATACCCCCAATACCGTGTGCTTTATTTTTGCACACTAATCTCCTGTGTGGGACCTTGTCAAAAGCCTTTTGAAAATCTAAATATACCACATCCACTGGCTCTCCCCTATTCACTCTACTAGTTACATCTTCAAAAAATTCTATAAGATTCGTCTGACATGATTTTCCTTTCACAAATCCATTTTGACTTTGTCCGATGATTTCACCTCTTTCCAAATGTGCTGTTATCACATCTTTGATAACCGACTCTAGCATTTTCCCCACCACCAATGTCAGACTAACTGGTCTATAATTCCCCGGTTTCTCTCTCCCTCCTTTTTAAAAAAGTGGGGTTACATTAACCATAATGCAGCCTTACTTACATCTGCATTGAGAGTATGTCTGTTGTGAATCCATTAGCTACTCCACCATGCACCAGACACAAATTACTGTGAACGACCAATTTTGTGCAGGATATTCCATGGGATTTTTCACTGGCTTTTGAAAGGCCAGAATCAGAATTAGCTTTAATATCACTGACATATGTCATGAAATTCCATCACAACATATTGTTTTGTTCATGAAAAGGTCACCAATGTTGTTGGGTGCCATTCTCTGCATTTCACTTGGAGTTTCCATGTGTAACGATCATGTCTGCTGTGCCTCTGTATGGAGGGAGGGGATCTACACTCTGTGTCAGAGAGCAGCTCTCTTTCATCACCAACAAGAGACAGATAAGGAAAATCCTTCTATCAGATTCCTGGTCTCCGATCAGATTCCTTCTTCTCTAGCCCTTTATCTTTTCCACCTATCACCTCCAAGTTTCTTACTTCAACCCCCCACCCACCCACCTGACTTCACCAATCACTTTTTGGCTTATTCTCCTTTCCCTCCCCACAACCTCTCGCTCTGACTTCCTCCTCCTTTCTTTCCAGTCCCAGTGATGGGTCTCGGCCCAAAATGTCGACTGTTTATTCATTGCCATAGATGCCGAGTTCCTCCAGCATTGTGTGTGTGTTTCGTAGTTGAGGAGGAGCCGGGAAATGATTTCACTTGTGGCAGAGAGCAGGAGGCCAGAGTGTGGTTCCACCAGTCAGACTTGTATTTTCCTTAATGATAGCCCATGACTGCATACAACATGGTGGTGTAGCTGTTAGCCTGAGGTATTCCGAATTCAGAGTTAAATTCTGTCTCTCTGCGCAAAAAGTTTGCATGTTCTCCCAGTGGAATGCTTGCGTTTTCTCCAGGTGCTCTGGGTTTCCTCCCACAGTTGGTAGGTTTCACACACAAAATGCTTGAGGAACTCAGAAGAGTGCAGACGACGTCTCGGGCTGAGACCATCCAGCAGGACACTTTACTCGACTGTACTTTTTTCCAGAGATGCTGCCCACCCTGCCGAGTTCATTCAGCATTTTGATCAGATTTCCAGCTTCTGCAGATTTTCTTGTTTGTTTCTGGTTAGTAGGTTAATTAGTCATTGTAAATTGTCCTGTGATTAGGTTAGGGTGAATCAGGTCTGTCAGGAGTTGGTGGGCAGCATGGCTCAAAGGGCAGGAAGAGCTTACTCCACACTATATCACTAATAAATAAGTAAAATAAATAATCCAAGTTCCCCTGCCATGTCTTTCTCTTACAGAACCTAGGAGATGAAGGTCTCAACTGATGTGCAGTTCTAATGTTCCATCCTTGAATTTCCCCCTTCCTTCATTCGTTTGAAATTACAGTATAGAGCACAGGAGTAAGAAGAATCTCATTTCCATTCTGACAATATCAATTGCTACCTCTCTAATAGTTACGATCCCGCAGCTACATCTGTTTTATCTGACTATCCAAATGACATCAAGCTGAACAGTTTCCAAATGAACAGTAGACAATTAGCTGCAAAAATACAGTAATATCTCTGCTTCCTTTCCCTTGCTATTCATTAGAATGGATACGGTGAAATATCTGTGCTCCACTAGATGAGGAAATAACCTTCAATCTCCACGTCCAAGGACCAGGTCATCAGCTTGCAATAATTCCACAAGAATTAAGGAAACAGTATCGATGTCAGGGGAGCCTTGGTTAGAACACTGCATGCTGGGGTATTTCATGTTTTGTGTCTAGTGTTTATTGAAATGTCTATGCAAGGTCAGTAGTCAAAATTGCAAGGTTGATATACATAATTAACCAATTAGTACAATAGAGATGGGGTGGCACCTCTGGCGAAGGGACTTATTCTGGGGCAGCCCACTCGCCTTTGGTCCCCACCGGACACTCAGCTCTCACCTGTGGCTCCAAATAGCTGTCTGCATGTGACAGCGGTCACATCCCAGTGCACCGCTTCTACAGGAGGCTCAACAGGTGAGGTCAGCCGAGACAGGGACATGCCTGTCCTAGTCAGCTCCAGCAGACTGGGCGAGATTGAACGGCCAGGAAGACGGTAACGAATGCTTCACGGAGAGCGAAGGGCATGATGAGGCACAGAGATATCATGGTCATCGCTTGCAACCAAGGAGGGCCCAGTTTGTGATGACTATTCATACCACTGGAGCCAGACCTCCAAGTGGAATGGCTTTTCCGCTTTAACTCTCCCATAGAGGTCTCCTGTCATTGCTGGATATGATGGACAACCAACAACCACAAGCTGTGATGATAGACTAATTAGGCAAAATAACAAATCATTGTTAAGCATCATATATTAATTTTTGTGTGAGGCTCCAACAGGAAACAAGCTTGATTAGGCTGCTGGTAGGATTGGAGTTATCAGCTACAGTTAGGTTAAATTTGAAATATAGCTGCATAGATCATGAATCTAGCATTATTTGTTGCCATCAAGATCAGTTTCAAGTTCAGGTTTAATTATTATTCAACCATAAGACATAGGCACAGACTTAGGCCATTCAGCCCATTGAGTTTGCTCTGCCATTCAATCATGGCTGATTTATTTCCCTCTCAAATCCATTTTTCAGCCTTCTCCTCGTAACCTTTCATGCCTTGACTAATCAAGAATTTATCAACCTCCGCCTTGGCCTTCACAGCCACAGATTCACCATTCTCTGGCTAAAGAAACTCCCCTTCATCTCCATTCTAAATGGATGTCCCACTATTGTGAAGCTGTGCCCTCTGGTCCTAGACTCCCCACCATAGGAAACATGCTTTCCACATTCAATCTATCTACATTTTCAACATGTGATAGGTTTCAATAAGATTGCCTGTCAATCTTCTAAATTCCAGTGAATAAAGCCCCAGAGCTGTCAATCGCTCCTCATACAATAAGACTTTCATTCCCAGAATCAACACTCACACACATCCTTATCAGTTTCACATACCCTTGATGGTGTTAACCAACCAAATCACCAGTATGCTAGGTTTATAACCAGGATTTACTCACTCCTCGCTGCACCACCTCTGATAAACTTTGCATGTGTGTTACAGCTGGCTGGCGAGAATAATCACCACTTATATCAATTACACGCCAATTTAGTTACTCGATGAGTGTGAAAATGGCAATATTACAGTTTGGCTAGCTTACTTTCACTTTTGGTAATGGACTTGAATTAAACAGAAACTTTGGAAATAAAATTATGTGCAACGCCATTGAGAGCTCGACTTTAATACTGTGCAATTAACTCTTTGCATAAGTGGGAAAATACTACTTTTCGGAACCTTGTAATTTTCATCTTTCAGGCCATATGCATTGAAATGGCTGCTGTGGCAATTCAGCAATTTGATATATATTGAAATATGGCAGCACCCACCTGCCATCGAGGAAATATACAGTGGTGCTAGAATGTTTGTGAACCCTGTAGAATTTTCTTTATTTCTGCATAAATATGGTCTAAAATGTGATCAAATCTTCACATAGGTCCTAAAATTAGATTCATAGAACACAATTAAATTAATAATACAAAAAACATTATACTTGTTCATTTTTTTATTGAGAAAAATGATCCAATATTACGGGGATTTTTTAGAAGAAGTGCTTGAACCCTTACTTTGAGTAACAGGTGTGACCCCCTTGTACAGCAATAACTTCAAACATACGCTTCCAGAAACTGTTGATTGGTTCTGCTCATCAGCTTAGAGGAATTTTAGGCCATTCCTCCTTACAAAACTGCTTCAGCTCTGGGGTGTTGGTGGGCTTCCTTGCATGAACTGCTTGCTTCTGGTCTTTCCATAACATTTCTCTTGGATTAAGGTCAGGACTTTGACTTGGCCATTCCAAGACACAAATTTGCATTGTTGATTTCCATTTTGTTGTTGATTTACTCTTGTCTTTTGGATCATTATCAGACTTTTATTAAGCTTCAGTTAATGGACTGCTACCTGGAGCTTCTCCTGTAAAATGTCTTGATACAATGCTGAATCCATTGTTCCCTCAACGATTGCGAGCTGCCCAGGCCCTGAGGCAGCAAAGCAGCCCCAAACCATGATGCTCCTTCCACCGTGCTTCACCGTTGGGATGAGGAAAAGGCAACGCCCTTTTTCCTCCAAACATAGCATGGCATTTCTGCCAAAAAGTTCAACTTTTTGTCCCATTTGCCCACTGAACATGGTGCCAGAGCATTGTACAACAGCCAGGTGGTCTTTTGCATCATGCAATAATGTTTTTTGGAGAGCAGTGGTGTCCGTGGTGTCCTTCCATAAACACCATTCTTGTTCAATGTTTTTCTTAATATGGACACATGAACAGAGACTTTAGCAAGTCCTGGAGATTTCTGCAGGTTTTTTTTTGCTGTTATACTTGGGTTCTTCTTCACCTCCTTAAGCATTGCATGTTGTACTCTTGGTGTGATCTTTGTAGGATGCCCACTCCTAGGGAGAGTAGCAACAGTACTGAGTTTCCTCCATTTGTAGACAATTTCTCGTACTATGGAATTTCTTTAGAAATGCTTCTGAGGCCTTTACAACTTCATGCATCTCTGCAGTTCTTCTAAGTTCCTCTGTAAGTTGTTTTGATCAAGGCTCTTGAGAAGAGCCAGCTCTTTAATCTAACTTTGTGTGTCTTTTTTATAGGGCAGGGCACCTCCACAACCCACACCTCCAATCTTATCTCATTGATTGGAACACCTGTTTCCAAATAGCTTTTACAGAAGACGTTGCCCCAGAGGTTCACAAACTTTTTTCAACAAATACATGTAATGTTGGATCATTTTTCTCAGTAAATAAATGGACAAGTATAACTTTTTGTGTTATTGATTTAATCAGCTTTTCTTTATCTAGTTTTAGGACTTAAGTGAAGATCTGATCATTATTTAGGTCACATTTATGCCAAAATACAGGGTTCACAAACCTTTTAGAACCACAGCATACAGAAAGATGCTAGAAAAAGGCCAGTAAAGAATCCCACACACCCTGCCCACGGCCTGTTTATCCCACTCACATCAGGAAGGAGGCTATGTAGCATGTTCACCAGGACCACCAGACTCAGAAACAGTTAGGTAGATAGATAGACAGATATTTTAATGATCCCGAAGGAAATTACAGTGTCACAGTAGCATGACAAGTGCACTGATATACAAATATATAAACATTAGAAGAGAAGTAAGAAAGAATAACGTAAGCTATTTCAAACAGTCTAACAAGAGGGTCATCACTTCCCCACCTCGAGGTTGACTCATTATGGCCAAGGGTGAGAATGAGCTCATATTGCACTCTTTGGAGAAGCACAGTTACATAGAACATAGAGCATAGAAAATCTACAGCGCATTACAGGCCTTTGGCCCACTATATGTGCCGACCCTATAACTGACTCTAAAAGCTGCCTAGAATTTTTCTACCACATAGCCCTCTATTTTTCTATTTTTCAGTTGTCTTAGTCTATCATTAAAAGTGCTCCTCTGTTTCGCCAAGGTGACATGTAGAGAGTGAGAAATATTATCCAGAATTACCAAGATTTTCCATAGGGTCCTTTGTTCTACCACAGCCTCCAGTGTGTCTAGTTTGATCCCTATAAAAGAGCCAGCCCCAAGCAGTAAGGCTGATCAACACCTCTACCACTAACCCATCCCTCCACTCACCCAACCACCACTACTTTATCGTTTCCTGTCGGTCACCTTATGTACAGACACTCCTGTGCCAAGCGTCACTTTATGGAAATTCAATGACTCTATGTATATAATATACCT
The DNA here is from genome assembly GCF_048418815.1 of Hemitrygon akajei. NCBI lineage: Eukaryota > Metazoa > Chordata > Chondrichthyes > Myliobatiformes > Dasyatidae > Hemitrygon > Hemitrygon akajei. Next base: position 5,091,136 of record NC_133126.1, on the reverse strand, counting down.
ACATATTTATATTTGTTGTTATTTTCTATTATTGTTTTCCTAATCTTATTGTGCTTTTTGTGCTGCATCAGACTCAGAGTAACAATTATTTTCTTCTCCTTTACACTTGAGTACTGGAAATGACATTAAACAATCTTGAATCTTATCTGCTCTCAGAGTTATTTGAAAGATAGACTTAAATTTTTCCAGCATTTCCCATAAGCTGAGGGTTTTGCTAATACTGAATCTTGAAAGATTCAATGATGTGTTGTTCTGGGAAGAACTCTTCATTGATGACCGAATGGTCTGACAAATATTCTGTTGGGGGCGACAGCCTACCTGGGGGAAGCAACAGTGGCCATGCCTCCAGCACAGAGTCCGGCCCTGTAACTCAGAAGGGAAGGGAAAGGAAGAGGAAGGCAGTAGTAATAGGGGACTCGATAGTTATGGGGTCAGATAGGCGATTCTATGGACGCGATCAGGAGACCCGGATGATAGTTTGCCTCCCTGGTGCCAGGGTCCAGGATGTTTCTGATCATGTCCAAGATATCCTGAAGTGGGAGGGTGAGGAGCCAGAGGTTGTGGTACATATAGGTACCAATGACATAGGTAGGAAAAGGGAAGAGGTCCTGAAAGGAGAATATAGGGAGTTAGGAAGGCAGTTGAGAAGAAAAACCGCAAAGGTAGTAATCTCAGGATTACTGCCTGTGCAACGCGACAGTGAGAGTAGGAATGGATTGAGGTGGAGGATAAATGCATGGCTGAGGGATTGGAGCAGGGGGCAGGGATTCAAGTTTCTGGATCATTGGGACCTCTTTTGGGGCAGGTGTGACCTGTACAAAAAGGATGGGTTACACTTGAATCCTAGGGGAACCAATATCCTGGCAGGAAAGTTTAATCGAGCTGTTAGGGAGGGTTTAAACTAATTTGGCAGGGGGATGGAAACCGGAATGATGGAGCGGAGGAGAAGGAAAACAGAAATAGATCTAAGGTAGTGAGCAGTAAGGATGTCAGGAAGGACAGGCAGGTGATCGAGCAAATTGGGATGAGTTGCATTGGGATGAGTTGCAGTGCAATCAATGCAAAAAGTACCAAATATTGGACTTAAGGTGTTATACTTAAATGCACGCAGCATAAGGAATAAGGTGGATGATCTTGTTGTACAGTTACAGATTGGCAGGTATGATATTGTGGCCATCACTGAGACATGGCTAAAGGATGCATGTCTCTGGGAGCTGAACGTCCAAGGATACATGGTGTATCGGGAGGATAAGCAGGTAGGCAGAGGGGGTGGCGTGGCTTTAATGGTAAAAAATGATATTAAATCATTAGAAAGAGTTGATATAGGATCTTTATGGGTTGAGCTAAGAAATCGCAGGGGTAAAAGGACTCTGATGGCAGTTATCTACAGGCCTCCAAACAGCTGCAGTGATGTGGACTACAAATTACAACAGGAAATAGAAAAGGCTTGCCAGAAGGGCAGTGTTATGATAATTGTGGGGGATTTTAACATGCGAGTGGATTGGGAAAATCAGGTCAGCACTGGATCTCAAGAGAGAGAATTTGTAGAATGTCTATGAGATGGTTTTTTAGAACAGCTTGCTGTTGAGCCCACTAGGGGATCAGCTGTACTGGATTGGGTATTGTGTAATGAACCAGAGGTGATTAGAGAGATGGAAGTGAAGGAACCCTTAGGAGGCAGTGATCACAACATGATTGAGTTCACTGTGAAATTTGAGAAAGAGAAGCCGAAATCCGATGTGTCGGTATTTCAGTGGAGTAAAGGAAATTACAGTGGCATGAGAGAGGAACTGGCCAAGGTTGACTGGAAAGGGACACTAGCGGGAAGGACGGCAGAGCAGCAGTGGCTGGAGTTTATGCGAGAAGAGAGGAAGGTGCAAGACAGATATATTCCAAAGAAGAAGAAATTTTCGAATGGAAAAAGGATGCAACCGTGGCTGACAAGAAAAGTCAAAGCCAAAGTAAAAGCAAAGCAGAGAGCATACAAGGAAGCAAAAATTAGTGGGAAGACAGAGGATTGGGAAGTTTTTAAAAGCTTACAAAAGGAAACTAAGAAGGTCATTAAGAGGGAAAAGATGAGCTATGAAAGGAAGCTAGCAAATAATATCAAAGATACTAAAAGCTTTTTCAAGTATATAAAGAGTAAAATGAGAGTAGATATAGGACCGATAGAAAATGATGCTGGAGAAATTGTAATGGGAGATAAGGAGATGGAGGAGGAACTGAACAAGTATTTTGCATCAGTCTTCACTGAGGAAGACATCAGCAATATACCGGATATTCAAGGGTGTCAGGGAAGAGAAATATGCGTAGTCACAATTACAACAGAAAAAGTACTCAGGAAGCTAAATAGTCTAAGGGTAGATAAATCTCCTGGACCAGATGGAATGCACTCTCATGTTCTGAAGGAAGTAGCAGTAGAGATTGCGGAGGCATTAACAATGATCTTTCAAAAGTCGATAGATTCTTCCCTGGTTCTGGAGGACTGGAAGATTGCAAATGTCACTCCGCTATTTAAGAAGGGGCCAGGGAGCAAAAAGGAAAATATAGACCTGTTAGCTTGACATCATTGGTTGAGAAGTTGTTGGAGTCGATTGTTAAGGATGAGGTTATGGAGTACCTGGAGGCACATGACAAGATAGGCAGAACTCAGCATGGTTTCCTTAAAGGAAAATCCTGCCTGACAAACCTAGTGCAATTTTTTGAGGAAATTACAAGTAGGCTAGACAAGGGAGATGCAGTGGATGTTGTGTATTTGGATTTTCAGAAGGCCTTTGACAAGGTGCCACACATGAGGCTGCTAAACAAGATAAGAGTCCATGTTACAGTTCTGATCGCACCACTGTAAAATAGATGTTGAGGCTTTGGAGAGGGTGCGGAAGAGGCTTACCAGGATGCTGCCTGGTTTAGAGGGCATGTGCTATCAGGACAGGCTGGATAAACTTGGGTGGTTTTCTCTGGATGTCAGAGGATGAGGGGAGATCTGATAGAGGCTTACAAGAATATGAGAGGCAGAGATAGAGTGGGTTGAGAATATCTGTTCCCAGTGTTGAAATATCTAATACCAGAGGGTTTGCATTGAAGGTGAGGGCGGGGGGTAGGTTCAAGAGGGATTTGAGGGGTAAGTTTTATACCTAGAGAGTCATGGATGCTTGGAATGCACTGTCTGACATGGTGGTGGAGGTAATTATATTAGAGGCATTTAAGAGATGTTTGGATAGGCACATGGATGTGAGGAAGATGGAGGGATATGGACATGGTGTAGGTAGGAGGGATTAGTATTTGGGTGTTTTTGATTTGCTTTTCAGCTGGTTTGGACCAACATTGTGAGGGAAGTGTTTTGTATTCTTCTATGTGTCTTCATTCTCCTGTACCTCCTCCTAGATGGTAAAAATGAGAAGAGGGCTTTTCCTGGGTGATGGGGGAACACTAATGATAGCCTGGTCTGCCTTATGTTTAGTGCAAACACAATATTGTATGGGTAACTCTATAATACTATTACTAAAGACAATGAAATCAGCTTCTCAGTGTAAATTGAAATGGACTAAATATCAGACTTGCCAGTTTTTTCATTCATTTACTGTATGTGAGCATCAACCGCTAAGCCAGCATTTATTGCTCATCCCTCATTGCCTTTGAGAAGGTGGTGATGAGCTGCCCTCTTGAACCACTGCAGTTCCTGAGGTGCAGGTACACCCACAACCTTTTGCAAAACTCTGTTCACAACTGACATTTATAACATCTAGACAGCTCTATTCACTTTACACTTATGATTCTGAGGCTAGGCACAGCTCCAATACCCTATTCAAGCTTGCTGATGACACCACTATCCACTCTGAATCAATGGTGGGGACAAATCAGCATTTAGGAGAAGGATTCAAAATATGACTGAGTGGTGCCACAGCAACAAATTCTTACTCAATGACAGCAAGACCAAAGAGGTGATTATTGACTTCAGTAGGAGGAAGCCAAATGTCCATAAGCCAGTCGTCTGTGTTATTATTCTGGAGGACCTGGCCTAGACCTAGTATGTAAGTGCAGTTTCGAAGAAATTGCTTCCTTCAGTGTTTGCGAAGATTTGGCATGACTATGAGATACCTTATTTTAGCAGCTAGTACTTGAGCCTACTCAGGGAAATGTTATCATAGACTGGGTGTTGTGTAATAACCTAGATCTTATTTGGCTGCTAAACATAAAGGAACCCTTAAGAGGCAGTGAACATAATATGATTGAATTCATACTGCAGTTTGAAAGGGAGAAGCATAAGTCATATGTATCAGTATCACAATGGAATAAAGGGAATTACAGAGGCACGACAGAGGAGCTGTCACCAGGTACGGCCCAAGTGTGGAGTGAAAGACACTGAAGCAGGTCGATAGATCACAGACTTTAATACGAACAGTGTTAAAGGGAAAGAAAGCAATAAAGACTAGGCTAAACAAGGCCATTAACTAAGTCAAGCTACTTTTTATTGTCATTTCGACCATAACTGCTGGTACAGTACACAGTAAAAACGAGACAACGTTTTTCAGGTCCACGGTGTTACATGAAACAGTACAAAAACTACACTGAACTACGTAAAAAATAAACACAGAAAAAAACTACACTAGACTACAGACCTACCCGGGACTGCATAAAGTGCACAAAACAGTGCAGGCATTACAATAAATAATAAACAAGACAATAGGCACAGTAGAGGGCAGTAAGTTGGTGTCAGTCCAGGCTCTGGGTATTGAGGAGTCTGATGGCTTGGGGGTAGAAACTGTTACATAGTCTGGTTGTGAGAACCCAAATGCTTCGGAGCCTTTTCCCAGACGGCAGGAGGGAGAAGAGTTTGTATGAGGGGTGCGTGGGGTCCTTCATAATGCTGTTTGCTTTGCAGATGCAGCGTGTGGTGTAAATGTCTGTGATGGCGGGAAGAGAGACCCCGATGATCATCTCAGCTGACCTCACTATCCGCTGCAGGGCCTTGCGATCTGAGATGGTGCAATTTCCGAACCAGGCAGTGATGCAGCTGCTCAGGATGCTCTCAATAAAAACCCCTGTAGAATGTGATGAGGATGGGGGGGTGGGAAATGGACTTTCCTCAGCCTTTGCAGAAAGTAGAGATGCTGCTGGGCTTTCTTTGCTATGAAGCTGGTGTTGAGGGACCAGGTGAGATTCTCCACCAGGTGAACACCAAGAAATTTGGTGCTCTTTATGATCTCTACCCAGGAGCCGACGATGTTCAGGAGGCAGTGGTCGCTCCGTGCCCTCCTGAAGTCAACAACCATCTCTTTTGTTTTGTTCACATTCAGAGACAGGTTGTTGGCTCTGCACCAGTCTGTGAGCCGCTGCACCTCCTCTTTGTAAGGTGACTCATTGTTCTTGCTGATGAGACCCACCACGGTCGTGTCATCGGCAAACTTGATGATATGGTTCGAGTTGTGTGTTGCAGCACAGTCGTGGGTCAGCAGAGTGAACAGCAGTGGACTGAGCACACAGCCCTGGGGAGCCCCTGTGCTCACTGTGATGGTGTTGGAGATGCTGCTCCTGATCCAGACCGACTGAGGTCTCCCAGTCAGGAAGTCTAGTATCCAGTTGCAGAGGGAGGTGTTCAGGCCCAGTAGGCTCAGCTAATCTGCCATAAAATGCAATATTTCTCAGTGGCCACCCATTTCTTTCTGACTTGGCATTCCCATTCTGACATGTCAGTCCATGGCCTCCTCTGCTACCACAATGAGGCCACTCTCAGGTTAGAGGAGTAACACCTTATATTTACTCCGAATTAATGGTATAATCATCAAATTCTCTAAATTCTAGCATTTTGTCCTCTTCCCCGTCTCTCTTTTTTAATTCCCCAGCCTATTTCCCCTCTTAACTCCCCTCCTCTCCTCACCTGCCCATCATTCCAATTGGTGTCCCTTTTCATTTTTTTCCTCCATGGTCGTCTCTCCTCTTTAATTAGATCCCACCTTCTTCAGACCTTTACATCTTTCATCTATCACCTCCCAGCTTCTTAATCATTCCCCTCTGCCACCCACACGCCTTACCCTCACCAGGGTTCTATGACCTGCCAGTTGTACTTCCTCCTCAATAAATCTATTCAATAATAACCATAACAGAAGCAATGAAAGACTGCACCAACTTGGGTGTCAAACCAATGGGCAAAAGGCAAAAAACTGTGCAAAATGAAAAGAAATAAAAAATAATAATAATTAAATAAGCAATAAATATTGAGAGCATATGAAGAGTCCTTTAAAATGAGTCAAATGGTTGTGGGAACATTTCAATTTGGGGCATTCAAAGGTTCATTTACTATCAAAGCATGTATCAATGTACAACTCTGAAATTTGTCTTCTCCAGATAGCCATGAAAAAAAGAAAGAGCATAGAAGTCATTCAGAGAGAAACACCTAACCCACTCCGTGTACAAAAAAAATGGCATCTCAATCATCACTCCCCCCCCCACACTCTCTCTCTCACACACACACACACACACACACACACACGAGCATCGACTGGAAAAAGCAGCCCCTCCCCTACACAAAAAACTAATAGAGCACTAACAGAACGTCAACCCCCAAACATCCTCCCCTTGCCCAACTGGTGATAAAAAAAATACAAAAGCCATAAATCTGAAAAGTCCATGGTCCATAAACACAATAGTCCAATCTGTAAACACAGAACCACAATACCATCCCGTGTGTAACCAGGTGACCGTTGAATATCATTTTTTATTGTCAAACTGCACTTGCGTATTCACCCTGGAGATGCTAAAATAGCTGTCTGTGCCTTTAAGAGAAAACGGTGATGTCATTATGCACGTGTGGAGTAGAAAGAAGAGTTGCAAGGCTCTAAAGAGAACATCAAATGTGAGTCGATAGTGAGGAAAGGTGAATAATATTTGATAATATCCATGTAAGTTCATTTATTCTTGTTTGTAAATGTATGATAACACTAATTTAACATATTTTACATGTGGATGCTTTAGATTTTCATGAGTAAGGTATCAGCACTGGATAGTGTGCTTGTGCGAAGTTCCTTATCGGCCTAGTAGGTTAGTCTTTCTAGTAGATAGATAGATAGATAGATAGATAGATAGATAGATAGATAGATACTTTATTCATCCCCATGGGGAAATTCAACATTTTTTCCAATGTCCCATACACTTGTTGTAGCAAAACTAATTACATACAATACTTACCTCAGTAAAAATATGATATGCATCTAAATCACTCTCTCAAAAAGCATTAATAATAGCTTTTAAAAAGTTCTTAAGTAGTTTACTTAAATACATTAAATACAATCAACCCCGGCACTTTAACATATCTTACTCCTGGCGGTTGAATTGTAAAGCCGAATGGCATTGGGGAGTATTGACCTCTTCATCCTGTCTGAGGAGCATTGCATCGATAGCAACCTAGTAATTTAACTACAAGGCAATATATTGTAAAAGTTTTTGTAAAAGTTTATTTTTCGCTCACTTTATTGTTTCATGACTGAATGTGAATCTAACAGAATAATGTGAATGTGTTCATCTCCGTTCACCTAGCGTGAGTGAGAAGAACTCGTTTCAGGGTCTAGCCCATACGTATTTGGAAATAAAACACGTGTGTGCCAAGGTGAGTGTACCTCTTAGTAAAGATCAGACATATTTATTCATATTTTTGATGTGTATAAGGTGAAGTTTTGGTGGGATTCTAATATTGTTTTGTGTTGTTTTTTTTTAGAACTGCCACTACCGTATTGGTTTTGTATATTTTGTTTTATTTATTTTCATACTACATATGGAACTAGTTGATACACAAGTGTGTGGGCCAAAATTAAGCTGAGATTGTAACAGCAGGAACTGTTGTTTTATAAATTCATTTTGTCATTTTCATTTTGATATGCTCTTTCTGCATTAAAATGTCTAAAACAGATAAAGGAATTAATGACCGGAAAAAGTATTTGTTGTCCTACATGTGTATTTTTTCCCCAGGCTATGTATGGTATCACTGACATTCACTGAAAGAGAGTGACACCACACGAGGCAGAGAGGCCTACCCACCTGCCACGGTGAGCTACACAGCGACAGGCCGCTCACAGACTCCTCTGGCAGCGATCAAAAGGCAGTCGGCATTGAAACTCTCACTCACCTCGATGTCTCAATCTTCCTCGATGCTTTAAACGGTAAAATGGAGACAAATGTCGCTGTGCGCTCCACCACAAAGTTTCTTCGCGTCGAGGCCATCCGAGTACACGCTCGCTTCGCAGAATTTTCTCGGAGACAGCAAAGTGCTGGAACAATCAAACGATCTTCAAACTGTAAATCGTGGGCTCAAACCCCAGAAAACACATTTAAGGTGAAAAGCAGATGTAAAAGAAGTAGTAAATATATTTTTGTTTGCTTTCTGGAAGCTGTCGACTAAGGGAGCAGTGTATGCATTGGAAGTTGGGTGAAGTTATCACCTTCTCCCCTTTCACATTTGCCACTTGTTCTCTGCGGCACAGCAGAAGTTATCTTCATGTAACGCAGCTCCCTCTTGAACAGATTTCCTCCACATCTGTCTATTGAGTGCATTGTCTTCCCAGTTTCTAGATGTCATGTTGAATTTGCTCAGGCTGATTTTGATTTTATCTTTGAAGCATTTCCTCAGCCCACCGGGGACTCACTAACCTTCCCTCAACTGGGAGTAAATTATCTGTTTGGGGAGACGTGAGTTGGATGTCGAATGACACGATCTCTCCATTGGAGTTGGTGTTGCCCTTTCATGGTGGAGGTGATGTTTATGTTGGCCTCTTCCAGTATGTCGGTGTTAGTGTGTCTGTCCCTCCAGATGATTCCACTGAAGTAGCACTCACTGGTTTATAATCCCCAAGATTATCCTGACTACCTTTCTTGAACAACAGAACAATTTGCCATCCTCCAATCCTTTGGGAGCACTCTTGTAGCCAGGGAAGGTGCAAACGATCCTTATCAATGCCCCAGCGATCTCTTTCCTAATTTCCCATAGAATCATGGGTATGTTCTCTGACTCTCTGTATAAATGTATATGCTATCGTAGCGTAGTAGTCAGCGTGACGCTTTACAGCTCCGGGCATTGGAGTTCAGAGTTCAAGTCGAGCATCCTCCATAATGAGTCTGTATGTACTCCTCTTGACCATGTGTGTTTCTTCCTGGTGCTTGACTTTCCTCCCACAGTCCAAAGACATACCTTTATATGAACCATTATAAATTGTCCTGTAATTAGGCCAGGGTTAAACAGAGGGTTCAACTGACACCTGACAATTCCTGCGACACTGCTGGTACTGAACTGTACCAGTTTCTGCCGTTCCTTTGGGTTCATCAGATGCATGGAGAGGGGGGAGCTTTCTACATGTGCAACAGCTTGCTCTCCATATCACACTGCCCAGGCTTACATATCCTGACAGCTTGGACGTAATATCCATGGTCAACTCTGACCAACGAAGGCCCTCCCCCTCACCTCATCCAGATAGGAGGTTGCTGGGCCAGAAGAGTCTGTCCTGCACTGCTTCTCTAAATAAAAAATAAAAATAAATTTTTAAAACTGTCTCCTTCTTGAATATACTTAGTGACCGAATCTCCTCAGCCCTTTTGGGTAGAGAATTTTTCAAGGAACTATAGATCATTTGGCAGATACGTAAATAAGTAGCTGGATCCTAAAATCAATATCAATTTAATGTATTGAAATTGAAGAATTTATTTTATGTGCTATTTTCTGCGAACTTTATTGATGTAGCTGGCAGGTTCAGGGCCTAAATTATAGGAGCTTCTGACTTTCAAACAAACTGCAGAAACAGCAGTTCTCAATTCATATCAGTCTATAAACTCTGAATATATTTCAGAAACAGAGCCAAAGATGGTTATGCAATATACTGCTATTATCTTAATGTAACATGAACAGCTGTAGCTCACAGAGGCCCTTTAGAGTCATTACATCCATTTTCCACCCATTTGTGCTCTCAGCCAGTGTCATTTTTGTAAGCTGCCCACATCATTATCGTTCTCTTCCACAGAGCTATGCTTGTGCAAAGAAAAATCACATCAGTCATCTGCCATAATAATTCAAGGACATCCAGTGAAGATAATGCACCCACACTTATAAAGAGCAAAAGTCTTCATCTTATTCCAGAATGTTTAATGTCATTTCCAGTACACAAGTGTAAAGGAGAATAAAATAATTGTTAATAAGCTGCTTTGCACCAAGCTTTTGGTTGTATTTTTTAATCAAGTCTTGGTAAAGTATATTTCTCCAAAGATACAAGATTCAATGAAGACAGAGCGAATGTCTTTCTGCAACATACAGGGTATTGGCACAGAAGAAGTGGAAAGCTACAGTATAATGTTCGATGAGATCAGCTTTGCCGGCTCTTGGAAAAACTTCAGCAGATGCAGCAGATCAGCATCGGAGCGTTCATTGGCAGAATAAGGCTTTATGTGACTTCGACATTATCAGGTAAAGCTCGGGTCTTTGCAGAAAGTATATAAATGAAGTGAATTGAAATAAAGTTCTTATGTGTTTCCTGACTTTACTGAAACCAACCAACATATGTGCAGCTTGCAGGCAGATGGTTCTACAAAACCTGACACAGGATAAATATCTCAGAATTTAATTCAACAGATGGGTAAAAAAAATACTTCCCACCTCTGCAAAAATGTAACACTTCCGTTGTTTTGTAATAAGAGATCACTTAACTGATCCCACAACCTTGGAACTTTCGGACTATTCCAGTGGTGTTTACTACCATGGCTCTCGGGAGATTTACATAAATATTGCTGTGTAGGCCTTATTGTTTAATGCTATTGTGTAGTGACTTTGCAACGATAATACCACTTGTAGCTATGATTGTTGCGACAATTTATACCCTGTTCATGTTCCAAAGTCATTCAATTTCCTCTTTTAATTCTACATATTTCTGGTGTTTTTATATTATTATTATTAATGTTCACCCTTTCATTTTGTATTTGCAGTTTGTTGTCTTTTATTCGTCCTGTTGTGTGTGGTTTTTTATTGATTCTATTGTGTTTCTTTGTACTTCCTGTGACTGCCCACAAGAAGTGAATCTCACAGTGGTATATGCTGACATACATGCGCTTTGATAATAAGTTCACTTTGAACTTCACTCTTTCTGGTGCATTGAACTTGTACTCTGCCCAGCACGAACACACACGCTGATCTCAAGTGGAAGAACAAAATGCTGCAGGAGCACAACAGATCAAGCTGGTATTTTGAGGGGAGGGGAAGGAATCCTTGACAATTCAGATCAAAACCTTCCTAAACAATTTACAATTGGGGTTAGCAACCAGCACAACCGTTCTTTCATAGCTCTAATGGTTGAGCCCTGATTTCTGCTGCTGTCTGTGTGGAGTTTGCATGTCTTCTCTGTGTCTGAATACATTCCCCCTCCACCACCCCCAAAATGCTAGTTTCCTTCTTCACCATCCCAGTGACATGTGGATTGGAAGACTATTTAGCCATTGTAGTTTGCTCCAAGCTTATAGGCAAGTGGAGGAATCTGAGGGAAGAGGAGAGGCTCATGCGAATTATTAACACAAGAGATTCTGCAGATGCTGGAGATCCAGAGGAACACACACAATGCTGGAAGAACTCAGCAGGTCAGAGAGCATCTATAGAAATGAATAAAGAGTCAATGTTTCAGGCCAATACTTCTTAGGACTGGAAAGGAACGGGGAAGGGATCTGGGAGCCATATGGAACAAGATGGCAGTAGAACCACGTTCCCAGGAATGACACATGGCTATGGTAACGAGTCTGGGTGAGTACATGGTCGAAGAGTCAGAGGCAGCAAAGCTCACAGCGTGTGAGCAATGAGTGAGGGTCTCACTGAACTCGTGTCGAAGAGAAGATTTAACTTCTTCAGGGTCGGCATCCCTCAACGAGACTTCACAATCAAGCAGCAAATCATAAACACATGAGAGATTCTGCAGATGCTGGAAGTCCAGAGCAACACACACAAAGCGCTCAGGGAACACCACAGGTCAGGCAGCATCTATGGAAATGAACAAAAGAGTCGTCATTTTGGGCCAAGGTCTATCGAGTCTGTGTGCCGTGGGTGAAAGTGACAATAAATTGGCACGTCTGAGCGCTAAGGATGAAGGAGACTTGGTAAGAGCACCTCTGTGCACTATGGTATAAAGAAGGTCCAAAGTGAATTTATTATCAAAGGACTGTTTGCTAATCTGAGAGAGAATAGCATGTTTGAAATTGTAACTCTGTATATTCACAAGTTTTAGGAAGGAATTTACAGTGGAGATTCCTTGAGTAATATATAAATAATATATAAACATCTGTGGCTTTTATAAATATTAATTAAAGTCTGCATTAAGAGTTGTCACTTTGTTCAAAGCTCTAAGTAAATTTATTATCGAAGTACATACAGTATTCATCACCAAATGCTATCTTGAGATTCATTTCTTGTGGGCATACACAGTAAGTACAAAGAACCACAGTAGAATCAGTGAAGAAACACACTCAACAGAGACTGGCAAACAACCAAGCTACACCTTCCCCTCCCCATAACTTCTTAATCTGGTGTCTTCAGGTCAGGCAGCAGCGATGGAAATGAATAAACAGTCATCCTTTCGAATGAGCTCGTTCCCAAGGACTTAAAAAGAAAGGGCTAAAAATGGAATTAGACTAAACAAGAATAGGCGCCAGACTGGAAGGTTCTCCTATGTCATTAAGAAACATGGAACTATGGAAATAGAGGACAGAATACAGAAGAGGTAGCACTGTCGTATTTACTACATGAAGTCATGATCAAAGATACAAGCTCATTTGTTCCCCATCAGACCTCCATGTGGACCTCACATTGCCACACTGAGGGTCTGAAGCCAAGTCAGTGCTACAGACCCCTGCTGCTGTACAGAGCGAAGGGCAGACATGGGGAGAGCGCTGTCCTGTGTGACTTCCTCTCATAATGGTCTGCCCAAAAGACTCCAGCATTCCAAATGGCCCCCAACCCTTTGGAAACTGTGAGTACTATTTATTTACTTTTATACTTTTTTTTCTTTTACAAAGTTTGTCTTGCTTTGCACATTGTTCGTCAGTCTTTGGGTGTAGATCTTCATTGATTCTATTGTTCTTCTTTGTTCTACTGTGAATGCCTGCAAGGAAATGAATTTCAATGTAGTTTATGATGACGTATATCTATTTTGATAATCAGTTATAAGACATACTGTAGGAGCAGAATTAGGCCATTCGGCCCATTCAGTCTGCTTCACCCTTCCATCATGGCTGATTTGTTATCCCTCTTAACCCTATTTCCCTTGACTTCTCCCCTTAACCTTTGACCACTTAATGAATCAAGAAACCATCAACCTGTTCTTTAAATACACGCAGCTGTCTGTGCAATGAAATTCACATAATCACTGCACTGTAAGAAGTACCTCCTCATCTCTCGTCTAAACGGGGGTCCTTTTATTTTGAAACTGTGCCCTCTGGTCCTCGACACACCCACTATAGGAAACACCCTCTGTACGTCCTCTCTATCTAGGCCTTACAGTATTTTTAGCTTTCAATGCAACACCCCCCCCCCCATTCTTCTAAACTCCAGTGCAGAGATGTGAATATTCCCCCCCCCCCGATAGAACTCAAACCCATCCCAGCATTGATCAAGCTACTGTGGAGCTCACTCATTGTGTGAGCTTTTTGTCCCAGTTCACAGGGATTTGAAAATGCAAAATTCTCTGAACTTGATATTCTCCTATGTGCAGAGCTACAGATGTTTTACTTCCCAACAATGAGCAGTATGTAGGTCTCAGGAAAAAGATTATATGCAAAAATGCAAATGTTATTTCCTTCTAAACAGCTGCCTGTATTGCTCATAATTAGCTCAATTATTATATTTCAATTTTGCCACCGGCCTCCTAAAACAAGAACAGATGGTATAGTTATCAGCAAATTGCGCTGAATCTGTGACACTGATCAATTAAAACATTTGATTCTCTAAAATATTAACATCAGATTTATACAAATGAGGAGAAAAGCTGCTGATGGCTAGAGAATCATGTCACAAGTGATAAGGCCATAAAAAAAATTGAGGTTTTCCCCAGACAAACTCAGATGCTGTCGGTGTCTCCTTTATTGACAGTCAGAAATCAAAACAGCATTTTCAACGCAGATAACATCCTGTGGCATTGGGGAGACGTCTAATGCTTCACAACAGGAAGCAGAGACACATGGGAGAGCTATGCTTAATAATAAAAAACTCTTCAAGCCCCACCCCAAATAAAGATGAGTATATTAAGATTAAAGGCATAGTCAGTGTAAACAGACAGTATCTTTTCCCCAGGGTTGAAATGTCATAAAGTCCTTCCGGTCAAGTTGACAGACAGACAGACATACTTTATTGATCCCAAGGAAAATTGGGAAGTTGATGCTAGCAAACAATGATTCCCCAGGTAACAACTTTCAGATAATCAATCATTTCAGCTCTTCGATGTTTTCTACTTATTCTTTTTACCTTAATTTTGTTTTTGTAACTGCTGGAGCCTGGGACTTAGAGTCTGTATTCAAGTGAGTGAGTTCACTCTCTGCTGTCCCCAAGAAAACTCCAGGAGAGAAATGTGAGCACGAGCTATCAGGAGGAGAAGCACAGAGACGAGATGTGCGGCCATGATTGACTGAAGTTACGACCAATTAAACTGTGCAAGTAGATTGAAACTTCCAGGCAAATGCAGAGGAAAGCGAGTGGTTCTCAGAGAGGCCACTGGTTCATGTTGTTTTCCTTGGAGAGGACGCTGTTACGAGTCATTACCATCAGGGTGGTGCTGGTTCGAGTCATTAGAGTCAGAGGGGCTGCTGGCTTGAGTCGTTGCTGTCAGGGGGGCTGCTGGCTTGAGTCGTTGCTGTCAGGGGGGCTGCTGGTTTGAGTCATTACCATCAAAGGGGCTGCTGGTTTGAGTTGTTACATCAGAGGGGCTGCTGGTTCGAGTTGTTACCATCAAAGGGGCTGCTGGTTTGAGTCATTACCATCAAAGGGGCTGCTGGTTCGAGTCATTACCATCAAAGGGGCTGCTGGTTCGAGTCGTTACCATCAAAGGGGCTGCTGGTTCGAGTCATTACCATCAAAGGGGCTGCTGGTTTGAGTCATTACCATCAAAGGGGCTGCTGGTTTGAGTTGTTACATCAGAGGGGCTGCTGGTTCGAGTCGTTACCATCAAAGGGGCTGCTGGTTTGAGTCATTACCATCAAAGGGGCTGCTGGTTTGAGTCGTTACCATCAAAGGGGCTGCTGGTTTGAGTCGTTACCATCAAAGGGGCTGCTGGTTTGAGTCGTTGCTGTTGGTGGGGCTGCTGGTTTGAGTCTTTACCATCAAAGGGGCTGCTGGTTTGAGTCATTACCATCAAAGTGGCTGCTGGTTTGAGTCGTTACCATCAAAGGGGGCTGCTGGTTTGAGTTGTTACATCAAAGGGGCTGCTGGTTCGAGTCGTTACCATCAAAGGGGCTGCTGGTTCGAGTCATTACCATCAAAGGGGCTGCTGGTTTGAGTCATTACCATCAAAGGGGCTGCTGGTTTGAGTCGTTACCATCAAAGGGGCTGCTAGTTTGAGTCGTTACCATCAAAGGGGCTGCTGGTTTGAGTCATTACCATCAAAGGGGCTGCTGGTTTGAGTTGTTACATCAGAGGGGCTGCTGGTTCGAGTCATTACCATCAAAGGGGCTGCTGGTTTGAGTCTTTGCTGTCAGGGGGGCTGCTGGTTTGAGTCATTACCATCAAAGGGGCTGCTGGTTTGAGTCGTTACCATCAAAGGGGCTGCTGGTTTGAGTCATTACCATCAAAGGGGCTGCTGGTTTGAGTTGTTACATCAGAGGGGCTGCTGGTTCGAGTCGTTACCATCAAAGGGGCTGCTGGTTTGAGTCATTACCATCAAAGGGGCTGCTGGTTTGAGTCGTTACCATCAAAGGGGTCTGCTGGTTTGAGTCATTACCATCAAAGGGGCTGCTGGTTTGAGTCGTTACCATCAAAGGGGCTGCTGGTTTGAGTCATTACCATCAAAGGGGTCTGCTGGTTTGAGTCATTACCATCAAAGGGGCTGCTGGTTTGAGTCATTACCATCAAAGGGGTCTGCTGGTTTGAGTCATTACCATCAAAGGGGCTGCTGGTTTGAGTCGTTACCATCAAAGGGGCTGCTGGTTTGAGTCATTACCATCAAAGGGGTCTGCTGGTTTGAGTCATTACCATCAAAGGGGCTGCTGGTTTGAGTCGTTACCATCAAAGGGGCTGCTGGTTTGAGTCATTACCATCAAAGGGGCTGCTGGTTTGAGTCGTTGCTGTCAGGGGGGCTGCTGGTTTGAGTCTTTGCTGTCAGGGGGGCTGCTGGTTTGAGTCATTACCATCAAAGGGGCTGCTGGTTTGAGTCGTTGCTGTCAGGGGGGCTGCTGGTTTGAGTCGTTGCTGTCGGGGGGCTGCTGGTTCGAGTCGTTACCATCAAAGGGGCTGCTGGTTTGAGTCTTTACCATCAAAGGGGCTGCTGGTTTGAGTCGTTGCTGTCAGGGGGGCTGCTGGTTTGAGTCGTTGCTGTCGGGGGGCTGCTGGTTCGAGTCGTTACCATCAAAGGGGCTGCTGGTTTGAGTCGTTACCATCAAAGGGGCTGCTGGTTCGAGTCGTTACCATCAAAGGGGCTGCTAGTTCGAGTCGTTACCATCAAAAGGGCTGCTGGTTCACGTTGCTGCCGTCACAGAGGCTGCTGGATCAAGAGGTTGCCCTGGGTCCCAATGATCTCACAGATGTTATCAAAATTCTGAGAATTATGAATTGGACTGTAGTTCATATTGGCCTCTTTCAAATCAGTTTTTTTCATACTCTACCCATTCTTGTTTCCAACTGCTGGGCTGGGGGTTTGGGTGATCTATTAGTTTTTGGGTGAGGGAGGTGTTGGAGGTGTTTGGGGTCTGCAAGTTTTTGTTCTGTTTCGTTTTTTGTGGGGAATGGGATTTGCATCTTTCTTGCAACTGGCTATATAGGTTTTTTTCTGTATTCTATGGCTCTCTGGAGAAGACAAATTTCAGAGTTGTATTTCCCTTGGGATCAATAAAGTATGTCTGTCTGTCTGTCTGTATTCTGCATACACACTTTGATAATAAAATGAACCTTTGAAATTTTGAAGTCATAGTGTCAGGGTACTACAGCACAAAAAAACAGAGCTTTTGGTATAGCCAATCCATACCGACTTGTTTTTTGCCTAATCCTATCTACCTACACCAAGGCCAGAGGTTTCTTCCTCATCTTTTTTATGCCATGGACCCCTACCAACAACATAGGGGTCCATGGACCCCAGGTTGGCAAGTCCAGACCCAGACCACAGCCCTTCACACCTCCCATCCATGTACCTATCCAAACTTCTCTTAAATATTGCAATTGAACCCACATCCACCATCTGCACTGGCTGCTCATTCCACACTCTCACCATCTTCTGAGTGAAGAGGTTCCCCACCAGGTTTCCCTTGAATATTTTATGTTCACCTTAAACCTATGACACATAATTTTGGTGTCACCCAATGTGAGGGGAAAACGCCTGAATTTACTTATCCTATCAATACCCCTATAAGATCTCCCCTCATTCTCCTTCACTCTGCCTAATCTGCTCAGCCTTTCCCTGTAACTCTGGTCCTCATGTCCCAGCGACATCCGGCACTATCGTCCTCTCGAGGGCGTGCATTCAAGGTTAGAGTGTGGAAGTTCAAGGAAGATGTGCAGGGCAGGTACTTTCTTAAAAACACAGATCAGCGGGTGCTTGAAATGCACTCCCAGGAGGTGGAGATGAAGGCAAATACAGCTGGTCTTCACTAAGAATGTGCTGAAAATACAGAGAGATACAGACATTCTATGCACAGAAAGGATTAGCTAGATATTTGATTACTAGTTTAATTGTTGTGACTCAGCATTGTTGACCAAAGAACCTGTTTGTCTGAAGCTTTTCAACACATAATTCCAGGAATGAAATGATTATTGTATCAGGAGTATTTGATGGAACTGGGCTTGTACTCCTTGGAGTTTAGAAGAATGGAGGGAGGGGGGTGGGCATCTTATTAAAACCAACCAAATATTGAAAGGCCTAGTCAGCATGCATTTGGAGAAGATGCTTTCTAAGGTAGGTCTAGAACCAGAGGGAACCACCTCAGAACAGACGGACGTCCATTTAGAACAGAGATGAGGAGGAATTTCTTTAGCCAAGGAGTAGTGAATCTGTAGAATTCATTGCCACAGAAGGTTGTGGAGGTCATCAGTGGGTATATTGAAAGCAGAGGCTGGGAGGTAATTAATTTTTCAGGGGAGAAGGCAAGGCAGGAGAGTGGGGTTGAGAGGATTGGTGGAGCAGGCCCAGTGGATTGAACAGCCTAATTCTGTACCTATATCTTACAGTCTTACGCTAAAAACATGCCTTGAAAAGGCAGATTATTCATTGAGGGACAGAAGACCTGGGATTAAGTTGAACCAGGGTTAAAACAAAATGTTCTTGCTTGGAATTTTTGGCAGCCATTTCCAATGAAGGTAAGTTAAAGGGATGACAGAAGTGAGAGAGATCAGGGCTCTGGTTGCACGTGGAATGATCAGAAGATCATTACCCAACTCCTTCACCAAAGTTTCAGCTGCAAAATCAGAAACTTTCTTTACCTCATCTTCCAGGCATTTCTAAATTTCATATCCCAGACCATGTTACATTTCTTTATTACCTCTTCCTCCTTGTAACCTCCCGCCAAATAATCAAAGTTCAGAGTTCAAAGTTCAAAATTTATTATCAAAGTGCATATATCTTAGCATGTTCAAAGTAAATTAAATTTATTTTCAAAGTACATATATGCCATGATTTTCAACCCTGAGATTCATTTTCTTGACTGCATATTCAATAAATCCATAGACTAATAATCATAACAGAATCAATGAAAAACGGCACCCAACAGGACAGACAAACAATGTTCAAAGACAACACAATAACAATAACTACAATAACTAAATAAATAATTATAATAGATAAATCAGCAATAAATATTGAGAACATGAGATGCAGAGTCCTTGAAAGTAAATCCATGGGTAGTGGGAACAGTTCAGTAATGAGACAAGTGAAGTTGAGTGAAGTTATCATCTTTGGTTCAAGAACCTAATGGTTGAGGCTCTCCTGAGGCAGAGGCACAACATGAGCCACCTTCAGTCTTTCAATAGATCATTGGTGGCCAAGGAAGATATAAGTATCTCTGACAGGGCCTCGGTAATGTCTTTCCTACTTTCTCACAATATGACTTTTTGACTACAAAACCCAGGATTACTGGAGAGATAGAGGTCCTGTTATACATATCTCTCAGACTACTCTTTCTTTCAGTAGAAAAGCTTAATTACTCCGCATGAGTCATTCATCACTTTGAACGCATATAACCCACAAGCACAATAGATTCTGCAGATGCTGGTAATCCAGAAAAGACACAGAAAACGCAACAGGAATTTGTGATGAACTGTCACAGCCCGAAAACATGGACTCTTTATTCCTCTCCATAGATGCTGCCTGACCTGCTGAGTTCCTCCACTATTTTGTGCGTGTTGCTCTTAATCCACTCTGCTCTAAGGAGAACAGCTTCATTTTCTCCACTGTCTTCACATAGCTTTGTTAACTTATTCCAGGCAACATCTCTGCAAATCTCTTCTGCACCTTCAACAAGGTCATCACATCCTTGCTAGAATGAGTTGTCATTGAATGAAATAATATTCCTGCTGATAATAACCAGTGTGTTATAAAAAGTTTAGCAGAACTTATTTGATACTCTATTCCTTAATTCCTTTTTTTATCCCTTCATTAATTTTTCATTATCCACCGGTCTGCACCAAGCAATCAAGATGGTAATTAATCTCTCATTATTTCTTAATTCTACTCACACACCAGGTTCAATTAAAATTTGAGGTGCCAGGGTAGCATAGTGGTTAGCATTATGCTATTATAGCTCAGGTTGATGGAGTTCAGAGTTCAATTTAGGCATCTTCTGTAAGAAAGACTTTCATTCTTCCTGTGTGTGTATGGGCTTATTCCAGGTGCTCCGGTTTCCTTCCACAGTACAAAGACATACCGGCTTGTAGATGCAACGTAAAAGGTGGACAAAAGCAAAAAGGGTGAAGGTAGGACTGAAAATGTTGTTTCTCTGAATGTGCACAGTATATGGAATAAGGTAGATGAACTTGCAGCACAATTGCAGATTGGCAGGTATGATGTTATAGGCATCACAGAATCATAGCTGAAAGATTATAGCTGGGATCTTACTGTCCAAGGATACACATTGTATCGAAAGGACAGGCAGGAAGTCAAAGGGGACAGCGTTGCTCTGTTGGTAAAAAATGAAATCAGATCATTAGAAAGAGGTGACATAGGGTTGGAAGGTGTTGAATCACTGTGGGTAGACAAAACTACAAGGGTAAAAATACCCTGATGGGAGTTGTATACAGACACCCAAACAGTAGTAAGGATGTGGTCTACAAAATAAAACAGAGATAAAAAAAATGCATGTCAAAAGGGCAATGTTGCAATAGTCATGGGGGACTTCAATATGCAGGTAGATTGGGAAAATCAGCTGGATTCCAGGAGGGGAATTTCTAGAGCACCAACAAGATGATTTTTTAGAGCCCACCAGAGGATCAGCTGTGCAGTGAAACTGAATTGATTAGAGACCAAAAGGGAAAAGAACCCTTCGGAGCAAATGATCATACTGTAATTGAATTCACCCTGTAATTTGAGAAGGAGAAGCTAAAATCGGATGTATCAGTATTACAGCGCAGTAAAGGGAATTACGAGGAACGGGAGAGGAGTTGGCCAGAATTGATTGGAAAAGAACACTGGCAGGGAGGACAGTGCAGCAGCAATGGCTGGAATTCCTGGAAGAAATTTGGATGGCACAGGATCTATACGGAGCCTACTACCATTTACAAAGTAGATAAACAGAGTAGCACTGGGAGGATCATGTTTCATGATTTCTCAAGTGCCTTCAATACCACACAGCCCTCATTGCTGAGGAAAGAGTGCCATTCCATGCAGGCTGGCACCTCCATTGTATCCTGGATAATGGATTACCTGACTGGCAGACCACAGTATGTGCAGCTTCAGAGCTGTGTCAGACATGGTTATAAGCAGCATTGGGGCCCCACAGGGGACTGTATTGGGTCCCTTCCTGTTTACCATGAATGCCTTGGACTTTAGCTACAACACTGAGTCATGCCATCTGCAGAAATTCTCAGCAATAGTTGGGTGTATAAAGGGAGGATGGGATGATGAATACAGGGCCGTGGTGGAGGATTTTGTCAAATGATGCAAGCTGAATCATCTGCAGCTCATCATCAGTAAGACAAAGGAGATGGTGATGGACTTTAGGAAGACTAAGCCTGCACTGCTCCCTGTTACTATTGATGGTGAGTACGTGGATGTGGTGAGGATCTGCAAGTCCTGGGGTGCAAGTGGATGTCAGACTTGAGTGAAGCACCAACACAGAGACTGTACAAGAAGAGCCAGAGTCAGCTCCACTTGCTGAGGACACTGAGGTTCTTTGGAATATGCAGGCCTCTCCTTCACATGTTCTACAACTCTGTTGTCGCCAGTACAATCTTCTATGTGGTGGTGTGCTGGGGCAATGGCATCAACTCATGTGTGATGCCAACAGGCTCAATAAACTGATTAGAAATGCTGACTCTGTTATAGGAGTCAAACTGGACACACCAGAAAATGGGGTAGAACAAAGGACCCTACAGAAAACCCTGCCATTATGGACAATGTTTCTCACACTCCGTATGCCACCTTGACTGAAGAGAGGAGCACAGTCAGTAATAGACTAAGACAACTGTGCTGCTCCAAAGAGCGCTACATGAGGTCATTCTTACCCTCAGCGTTTGGGCTCCATAATGAGTCAACCTATAGCTGGGGAAGTGATGACCCCTCCTGTTAGACTGTTTGAGGTAACTTATTTTTTATTCTTTCTTAGTTCTCTTCTAATGTTTGTATATCTGTGCACAATGCTACTGTGACACTGTAATTTCCTTTGGGATCAATAAAGCATCTATCTATCCCAAAGAAGAAGAAGCATTCTAAAGATGACACAAACATGGCAAACAAGAGATTAAAAAGGTTAAAGTCTGTCCTGAGCTTTATAGACTCATCAGGCCGGTGCTTATGCCGATTTCCATGGCGTGAAGCGACTGAGAGTACAAGACTTCCCCCCCCCCCCCCCGGATAGGACACCAGTTCACCCCCAGCATTTTGTCGGTACCCATTTTCAGCTGGATGAACTGGAGCAGTGTGTGGTTAAGTGTCTTGCTCAAGGATACAACATGCTGCCTTGGCTGGGGCTCGAACTCACAACCTTCAGATCACTAGTCCAATGCCTTAACCACATGCCACAAACAAGAGAAGTCAAAGCCAACATAGAAACCACAGAGAGCAAAAATCAGGGGGAGTTAGAGGATAGGGGAGCTTTTTAAATACCAACTGAAGGCAGCTAAAAAAGTCATAATTAACCAAAGATGAAATATGAAGGTAAGCTAGCCAATAATAATAAAGAGTTTACCAAAAGTTTCTTCAGATACATGAAGTGTAAAAGAAAAGCCAGAGTGGATATCGGACCGCTGGAAAATAATGCTGGAGAGGTAGTAACGAGGGACAAGGAAATGGCAGAAAAGTGAATAAGTATTTTATATCACTCTTCACCGTGGAAAACACTAGCAGTATGGCAGAAGTTCCAGGTGTCAGGGGGAATGAAGTGTGTGAAGTTACCATTACTAAGGAGAAGGTTCTTGGGAAACTGAAAGGTCTGAAGGTAGATAAGTCACCTGGACCAGATTGTGTACACTGCAGAGTTCTGAAAGAGGTGACTAAGGAGATTGTGCAGGCATTACTAATGATATTTTGAGCACCACTAGATTTTGGGATGGTTCCTGAAGATTGCAAAATTGCAAATGTCACTCCACTCTTCAAGAAGGGAGTAAAGTCGAAGAAAGGAAATTATAGCCCAATTAATCTGACCTCAGTGGTTGGGAAGATGTTGGAGTCAATTATTAAGGATGAGGTCTCTGGGTACTTGCAGGCTCATGGTAAAACAGATCATAATGGTTTCCTCAAGGGAAAATCTTACCTGACAAATCTGTTGGAATTCTTAGAAGAAATAACAAGCAGGATAGACAAAGGAGAATCAGTTGATGTTGTGTACTTGTATTTTCAGAATGCCTTTGTCAAGGTGCCACATGAGGCGGCTTAACAAACTACAAGCCCAGGGTATTTCAGGAAGATTTGAGCATGGATAAAGCAGTGGGATGCTAATTGGCAGGAGGCATAGAATGGGAATAAGAGAGCTTTTTCTGGCTGGCTGCCAATGACTAGTGGGTTCCTATGGGGTCTGTGTTGGGATTACATTATATGTCAATGATTTGAATGATGGAATTGATGGCTTTGTTGAAAAGTTTGCAAATGATGTAAAGATAGATTAATGGGCAGGTAGTTTTGAGGAAGTAGAGAGGCTACAGAAAGACTTAGACAGATTTGGAGAATGGGCAAAGAAATGACAGATCGAATACAGTGTTGGGAAGTTTATGGTCATGCACTTTGGTCGAAGAAATGAAAGGGTTGACTAATTTCTAAATGGAGAGAAAATACTAAAAACTAAGGTACAATGGGACCTGGGATTCCTTGTGCAGGATTCCCTAAAGGTTAATTTTCAGGTTGAGTTTATGATGGGGAAGGCAAATGAAATGTTAGCATTCATTTCAAGAGGACTAGAATATAAAAGCAAGGATGTTGTGTTGAAACTTTATAAAGCAATGGTCAGGCCTCACTTGGAGTATTGTGAGCAGTTTAAGGTCATTTATCTTAGAAAGGATGTGCTGAAACTGGAGAGGGTTCAAAGAAGGTTCTCAAAAATTATTCCAAGATTGAACAGCTTGTCATATGAAGAGCATTTGATGGCTCCAGGCCTGTATTCACTAGAATTTAGAAGACTGTGATGTGATCTCATTGAAACCTATCAAATGTTGAAAGGCCTTAATAGAAATGATCGGAAAAGATGGTTCCTCTGATGGGAGAGTCTAAGACCAGAGGACACAGAACAGAGAGGTGTCCTTTTATAATGGAGATGAAGACAAATTTCTTTAGCCACTGAGTGGTGAATCTGTGGAATTCTTTACCATGGGCAGCTGTGGAGGCCAAGTCTTTGTGTACATTTAAGGTAGAGGTTGTTAGATTTTTGATCAGCGTGATGAAATGGCAGAGCAGACTTGATGGGCCAAATAGCCTAATTCTGTTCTTATGGTCTTAATTAGGCATTTTAAGTTGTCCTGTGATTAGGTTAGGATTGAGTCAGTGGGTTGCTGGGTGGCGTGGCTCATCGAGCCAGAAGAATCTGTTGCACGCTGTATGGCCAAATAAATAAATAAACCTTTGTTTTCCGCAGTTGGAACAACTTCATTGCAATAATATAGATCAGTTGCTAACACCAAGCATACTTTTCAAGCTAGCCCAGACACTTTCCAAGGGCACATTTCTCAGTGATACTTGCATAGCTGTTAGGAGGAGTCTGGAGATCAAAGAAGGAGTGTGCAGAGGTCACCAATTCTGTTAAGGGCTGGAAATACTTTTCAGACAAAAAAAAAGGTACTTTCTTGTAAAAAGCCTCTCTTTTGGGCCAGTGGAACAGTTTCTTGTCTGGAAACAAATATCAATATATTAGTTTCCCGATCAGCTGCATCACCACCTGGTACAGAAATTGCAAACCTTCAAAACTCAAGTCCCTACGAAGGATTGTGAGGACAGCTGAGAAGATCGTCGGGCTTTCTCTTCCACACATCAGAGATATTTATCTGGAGCACTGTGTACACAGGGTCTTCAGCATTGTCAATGTCCCTCCCATCCATCCATCAATCCCTCTGACCCCCCTCCCCCACCATTAGGCAGGAGGTACCGTAGCATTCGGACAAGGACTGTTAGAATGGGAAAGAGTTCCATCCCCCCAGACTGTGAGATTACTGAATTCCCTGCCAGCACCCAGGTCTCACCACATATCAAGTGCCAGTGCCATTACACTGTTTACTTTTTAACTTGTGCTGTAAATGCACCTTATTATTTGTTAATTTATTTGTGGTAATATTACTTTATGTGTGAGTTATATGTACTGTGTTGTGCTCCTTGGCCTGGAGGAATGCTGTTTCATTTGGTGGCATACAAGTGTACAGTCAAATGACAATAATTTTGAGCCTGAACATCTAAATAACTAGGACGCCTCCATTCAATCTCACTAGAGATTGTACCAGCTAACCAGTCTAGTGTAAGGTGCTAAGACTATCAACCTGGAAACACCTGCTTTCCTCTGACACATCTGAATCTCCAGTCTCTTTCTTGAAGACTTCTAACCCTGTTATTCCCACATTGATTAATGGTGGTGTGAATCACAGCCTTTGATTGTCCAATCTCTCTCTGCCATATTCTCTGTATTCTCTACTTCGGCACCTGTGAGACATTTGGTAGATCTTAACTCTCAGAGAACCACAACAGGCCCTCTGGCCCACTATGGTATACAGAACCAATTAAATTAGCAATTGAATAGCCAACTAAACTAATCCTTTCTAGCTGCACAATGTGCATATCCTTCCATTTTCTTCACACTCATGTCTTAACTAAATGTCTTTTAGAAGTCTCTAATGTATCTGCCTCTCCCAGCACCCCAGAGAGTGTATTGCAGGCACCCATAACTTTCTCTGTAAAATATTTGCCCTTTGAAATTACCCCCTCTCAACTGAAATGCATGTCCTCTGGTATTAGACATTTCAACCCTGGAAAACAGATGCTGTCTGTCTACTCTGTCTTTGCCTTTCATAGTCTTATAAGCCTCTATCAGATCTCCCCTCAGCCTCTACTGCTGAGGTAACAAGCAGAGACAGAACATAACCTTCTCCGGAAACAGGAAATAAGATTAGGGGGTGTGGGGGAGTGGGTTGGTGGGCGTAAGTGTTTATCAACCTTACTGCTTGGGGAAAGTAACTGTTTTTGAGTCTGGTGGTCCTGGTGTAGATGCTATGTAGCTTCCTTCCTGATGGGAGTGGGACAAACAGTCCATGAGCAGGGTGGGTGGGATCCTTCATGATGTTACTGGTCCTTTTCTGTATATATGTCCTTGATGGCAGGTAGGCTGGTACCAGTGATTCCCTGGGCATTTTTGACGACCTATTTTAGAGACTTGCTGTCTGCCGCAGTGCAGTTTCTGTACCAAGCAGTGATGCAGCCCTGCATCCAACCTGCCGCATGGATTGAAAGTTTGGTGCAGAGTGCCTCACCATCTATATTAGCGACACTAGCAGTGTCATCTTCCCTGTAACCACTAACTCAAGGTTATTAAAGGCATCTGGAGACAGCAGTATTGGCCAAGTTCATTAAATTCTATGAAGAACATGGTCCAGTTAATTTCAGTGATATCTATCCTTGAAGACTGAAGTTTACTGACTATTGTGCCTCAGTCACATAATATTTGGCCACAGTTTGCTCCACAGGCCAAAATCCTTAATAAGGAGAGGAATGCTGGCAATTTGCTCTTTTCCCTCAAGAGATTAATTTTGTTGAGGTCAAGACTCTTCATGCAGGTAATTGAGTCTGGATAAGAGAGCCTGGAGTTAAAGAATTTTCTAAATCTCTTTGAAGGTGCCTCTAGGGAATCAAAATGAGTTTGAACAAGTTCACTGACTGTATCTAAAGCGTTTCATTACTTTGAACAGGCAAATCACTGAGAAAATAAGAAAACCTTAAGCATGCATATTGGGCAGTATTAACAAAGGAAGATATATTCAGTATGTAAGAGGGTAAAGAAGCCTCTGTGTATGACCTATTAAATATTTAGGACAAAGTAAAGGAATTAGCAGATTAATGTTAATAATATTTAAGTATCATTCATTTTGTCATATTGCTCCTCAAGATAAGTCAGCAGATGCCCTATTTTATATGGACAGACACAAGACACCAGTAAATAGAAGAGATAGATTTTGATTCATTTGAAAACTGGAGTTGAAACTCACTGGTGTTTAGAAGAAGGAAGCAGGAACTCAATCAAGGTTCTGTCTAATTTTTTTTACAGCTGCACAGACCAACCATTGCTTGAGCAGGAAATTTTGAGACGGCCTGAAAACTGCGTGGCATTTTAAATGTTTTGGTCTTGTAATATGCATACCATGAACATTTAGAATGAAGATCGAAAGATCACATACTTTTGATGTTATTTATTAATTGAAGGGCATAATGTAGTACAGCTCAATAAAGAAAATCTTTTAAGTTTTGTGAACGTTTTCTAGCTGCATTCAATTCCCACTGCATGCCAGCAAGCCTGTGTGTGTGGGAGCGTTTCCGTCACTGCCCTGCCACACACTCATGCAGCTTAGAGGGAAGAACGGATCTCATTGGAACCTATTGAATATAGGAAGGCCTGGACAGATTGATAGTGGGTGATTCTGGGACCAGAGGGCACAGCCTCAGAATAGAGGGATGTCCATTTAGAACTTCAGTTGAATATCTTTGAAATGCTACCAGAACACATTCAGCAATAAGCCTTTACACCCTCTTGGGGAGAGAATTGCAAAGACTTGCTACCCTTTAAGTGAATAAACATCTTTTCATCTCAGATCTGAATGTCAGCTCCTTATGTTGAGATTATAATCCCTAGGCTGTATGCACACTAGCTAAGAGAAACTGTTATCAAGCTCTGTATGAATATTATACATTTCATTTCATATTCTTTACAACTCTTGATGGGATCTTCTCTTAATCTCTATACATAAAACAAAATTGTTATCCCAGGTGTAAACACTAGAGAATCTGTAGATGCTGGAAAGCCAGAGTGACATACACAAAATGCTGGAGGAACTCAGTGGGTCAGGCAGCATCTAGGGAAATGAATAAACAGTCAATGTTTCAGGCCGAGACCTTTCTTCAGAATGGGAAAGGAAGGGGGATGAAAGAGGTAGGGGGAGGGGAAGAGGACAAGCTAGAAAGTGATAGGTGAAGCCAGATGGGTGGGGGTGGGGTGATAAACTAAGAGTCTGGGTGGCCTCCAACATGATGTCATGTACATTGATTTCTCCAATGTCTGGTAATTTCCCCCCTCTCCTTTCCCTCCTGTCCAAGTCCCACTCTGGCCTTTTACCTGCTCTCGTGACTACACCCCTCCCACACCTGAAACCACCACGGTGGGCTTCACAGCTGAAACGTCTCCACCCAAGCAAGGCTGCAGGCCCGGATGGTGTCAGCCCCAGGGTGCTCAAAGCCTGTGCCCCCCAGCTATGTGGAGTACTTCACCATGTCTTCAACCTGAGCCCGAGTCTCCAGAGGGTTCCTGTGATGTGGAAGACGTCCTGCCTCGTCCCTGTACCGAAGACACCGCGCCCCAGCGGCTCCAATGACTACAGACCAGTGGCATTGACCTCCCACATCATAAAGACCCTGGAGAGACTTATTCTAGAGCAGCTCCGGCCTATGGTTAGGCCACACTTAGACCCCCTCCAGTTCACCTATCAGCCCCGACTAGGAGTTGAGGATGCCATCGTCTACCTGCTGAACCATGTCTACGCCCACCTCGACAAGCCGGCGAACACTGTGAGGGTCATGTTTTTTGGCTTCTCCAGTGCGTTCAACACCATCCGCCCTGCTCTGCTGGGTGAGAAGCTGACAGTGATGCAGGTAGATGCTTCCCTGGTGTCATGGATTATTGATTACCTGGCTGGCAGACCACAGTACGTGCGCTTGCAACACTGTGTGTCAGACAGAGTGGTCGGCAGCACTGGGGCTCCACAGGGGACTGTCCTGTCTCCCTTTCTCTTCACCACCTACACTTCGGACTTCAGCTACAATGCAGAGTCTTGCCATCTTCAGAAGTTTTCTGATGACTCTGCCATAGTTGGATGCATCAGCAAGGGAGATGAGGCTGAGTACAGGGCTACGGTGGGAAACTTTGTCACTTGGTGTGAGCAGAATCATCTGCAGCTTAATGTGAAAAAGTCTAAGGAGCTGGTGGTGGACCTGAGGAGGAGTAAGGCACCGGTGACCCCTGTTTCCATCCAAGGGGTCAGTGTGGACATGGTGGAGGATTACAAATACCTGGGGATACAAATGGACAATAAACTGGACTGGTCAAAGAACACTGAGGCTGTCTACAAGAAGGGTCACAGCTGTCTCTATTTCCTGAGGAGACTGAGGTCCTTTAACATCTGCAGGACAATGCTGAGGACGTTCTACGAGGCTGTGGTGGCCAGTGCTATCATGTTTGCTGTTGTGTGCTGGGGCAGCAGGCTGAGGGTAGCAGACACCAACAGAATCAACAAACTCATTTGTAAGGCCAGTGATGTTGTGGGGGTGGAACTGGATTCTCTGACGGTGGTGTCTGAAAAGAGGATGCTGTCCAAGTTGCATGCCATCTTGGACAATGACTCCCATCCACTCCATAATGTACTGGTTAGGCACAGGAGTACATTCAGCCAGAGACTCATTCCACCAAGATGTAACACTGAGCATCATAGGAAGTCATTCCTGCCTGTGGCCATCAAACTTTACAACTCCTCCCTCGGAGCGTCAGACACCCTGAGTCAATAGGCTGGTCCTGGACTTATTTCCACTTGGCATGATTAACTTATTATTTAATTATTTAGGGTTTTATATTGCTATGTTTCTTCACTATTCTTGGTTGGTGCGGCTGTAACGAAACCCAGTTTCCCTCAGGATCAATAAAGTATGTCTGTCTGTACCTCTTCTCCTCACTTTGCTATCACCTCCCCCAGTGCCCCTCCTCCTTCCCTTTCTTCCATGGTTCACTCTCTGCTCTATCAGATTCCTCCCTCTCCTTTTCTTCCTGTCACCTTCTTATTTCACCACCCACCCCCTCCCAAGTATATTTCAAGTCAATACTCACAGTTCTCCCTCTAGCTCAGATCGGCTCCTTCCTTAACCAGAAAGGCTGTATCATATACAACCAGCCTCACCAGGTCCCTCTACAGTGATGTGCAAAAGTTGTAGGCCCATGGATATACAGCGAGGGTGCCTAAGACTTTTGCACAGCACTGTCTCTGTCAATGTGGATTGGAGAGCAACATTGTAAATCTGGCAGGAGTAAAGGGTGTTGGGAGTGGCGAGGGTGGAGCACCACGGGAGAGGTGTGGGACAGGTCGCAGAGAAGGAATGCCAGGGTTGGGGGTGGGGTGGCATAGACAGAGACACACCCAGCCCTGAGACACCAGCAAGGTCATTTGATTCCAAACAATTGGTTTATTGATCATTACAGAATGTCTCTCTGGTGCTTCCCGCTTCCTCCCATCCCCCTTCCCCTTTCCCCAACCATGATTCCCCTCTCCCTGTCCCCTTCCCACTCTCAGTCCACAACAGAGACCCATATCAGAATCAGGTTTATCATCACTCACGTCATGAAATTAGTTTATTTTTGTGCCACAGCAGTACAGTGCAATACATAAAACTGCTACAGTACTGTGCAAAAGTCTTAGACACCGTTACTATATATACATGCCTATATACACAGTATAATTGCAGTGAGATGTCTCTATTCAGTAAGGCATTTGATAAGTTTCCCCATGCGAGGCTCATTCAGAAAGTTAGCAGTTCAGTTAAGGCACTGTCTGTAAGGAGTCTGTACGTTTTTTCCATCATAAGGTGCGTTTCCTCTGGGTGCATTTCCTCCCTCAGTCCGAAGACAAACTGTTAGTAGGTTCATTGGTCATTGTAAATTGTCCTGTGATTAAGCTAGTGTTAAATAGGTGGGTTGCTGAGCGGTCTGGCTCATTGGGTCAAAAGGGTCTGTTCCACACAGTGTCTCTAAAAGAAATAAAAATATTACAAAACACTCTGCCTTTCTACTTCTCCTATGTAGGTGACCACACATCTTTCCACATTTAAAGCCAATTTGACCATTCACAATCCTGTGAAGCCTCTCTGTTCATATCCTACTTAACTACCTTGCTTTATATCATAGCTAACTTGGGTATGTTATAGTTAATCGTTCATTTGTGGCGTGCTGTGTCATAAGATGTAGCCAATCATGGTCTATCCATGACACGATTGTTCTTGGCAAGTTTTTCTACTCAAGTGGTTTGCCATTGCCTTCTGCTGGCCAATGCCTTTACAAGACAGGTGGCCCCAGCCATTATCAATACCCTTCAGAGATTGTCTGCTGGCATCAGTGGTTACATAACCAGGAATTGTGATATGGACCAGCTGCTCATACGACCATCCACCACCTGCTCCCATGGCTTCACATGACCCTGATCAGGGTCTAAGCAGATGCTTCAACTTGTCCATGGGTGACCTGCAGGCTAGCAGAGGGAAGGAGAACATGACACCTCCTTTGGTAGAGACATATCTCCACCCTGCCGCCCATATATTCAATCACCTCCTCTAAATCATTGATATAGATGGTAAACAGATTGGCTGAAGGTTTACAATACCATGAATTCACTTTTGGTGTCTTGCAGTTCATGTTCCGTGTTATTTGTTTATTTATTTATTGTTTACATAGTTTGCTTTTTTTAAAAACACACACATTGGGTCTTGGTTGCATGCTGATTTTTCTTTAAACTGATTCCATTGTGTTTCTTTGTTTTGTGGCTGTCTGCAAGAAGATGAATCTTAAGGTTGAAAACTGTATGCATACTTTGATAATAAATGTACTTTGAACTACTGTAATGATATGAAAGAGGAGATGACAAGATTGGGTTCCATGAAGATAATGATCCAGCTTGTGGGCCTCTATAGCCCATTTACTGGTACTGGTCTGGTCAACGTCTACGCTAATAGAAAAACAATTCTTTCCTCATGCTCTGTGGTGGTCTCTTCAGACATTCAAAGTCAGAGAGGAGCTCAACCATAAGAATTGTGTGAACATTTTGTAGACCTTCCAGCAAAGTTGAAAGTAAATTTATTATCAAAGTACATATATGTCACTATTTACAAAACTGAGATTCATTTTCTTGTAGGAATTCACAGTAAATACGAAGAAACACAACAGAGACAGTGAAAAACTGCTCACAACAAGACAGACAAACAATGAACATGCAAGCATTGTTATGGCTCCCGGTGAAGCTGTTCAATGGAAAGAGGAATGATACAAATGTGGCCAACTTCATCCAGA
This sequence comes from Hemitrygon akajei, assembly GCF_048418815.1. Classification (NCBI taxonomy): domain Eukaryota; kingdom Metazoa; phylum Chordata; class Chondrichthyes; order Myliobatiformes; family Dasyatidae; genus Hemitrygon; species Hemitrygon akajei. The sequence continues at coordinate 5,059,006 of NC_133126.1, read as the reverse complement.
GTACCTGAGAAAGGAAAGTGTGGATCAATACCAGCACAGAGCCTGGCTGACTTGCATCTTAAGGGAAACTTGGAGAGGTATATAGATGGGAGGGGTATTGTCAGGGTGCTAGGGCAGGGATCCAATCGCAGACCAAGTACTGTGCACACAGTGAAATTAATTGAGTAACAAATCCAAGGTGCAAACAAAGTTGGCATCAAAGTTCAAGCAGAGCTCAAAACATCCAGAGAAATCCAAAAACCAGAATCAGGAAACAGGCAGAGTCGATATTCAGATGGACAGAGTACAGATACGAATGCTGGAAAGGCTCAGGAAAATTCACTGGCACAATTTGGCAACAAACAGATGAAAACACAGGACTGAAATACACTGAGCAATAAACAGAGAGGCAGATGATAGGTGGAGCACAATGAGACACGGGTGGCAGCAATACAGGTAATAATGAGAAACAGATGATAGACGGAGTACTCAGTGATACAGGGGCTGGAGTAGAGCAGGAGCGGGGACAGGAGCACGTGGCAATACAAAACCACAGACTGACAGCCGGGGGAAACACACAAAAAGACAGAGTTCAACTGGAGGTACTGACAGGTATGGAGGGGTAAGGTCCAGGTGTGGACCAATGCAACTAGGCAGACTAGATGGACCGAAGGGCATGTTTCAGTGCTGTAAATTTCTATGACTCTATGACTGAGAAATCGCATATACTGTATCAAGGCAATGTATTTTGTTGTGATGTAAAACTCCAGCATTCAATACCAAGACACAACCTTAATCCCATCTCATTCAATTCCTTTGTGAAAAGGATTCCATGCACCTGCACATGGCCTTAGACCTTTTTCAGGAGCTATGAGAGTTGAAACTGGTCTAATTTAGTTCAAATTATATATAGTACATTTCATACTGAGTTAAGTTTGGCTAGTGTGTTATAGCTTTGAACAGTTCCCATCGATGCTGTTCTCCAGTGTTTGCTCCTTGAGAGGCAAGCAGAATTGTGTTCATCTGTAGCTGTATTACAGTGTGATGAGGAACTGCTGCGGGCTTGTCCTTGCAGAAGCGTGGCTTCAGGACAGCATCCCATGCACCACCAATCTTCAGGACGTGACTCTCTGGAACCTGAGCTAATATTAATTTTGGCACTGTATGAGCTATCTTAATTATATGTGTTATATGTCATAGAGTCATAGATAAGTACAACACAGAAACAGGCCCTTCAGCCCACCTAGTCTATCTAACCATTTAAACAGCCTACTCTCATTGGCCTGTACCAGAACCATAGCCCTCCATACCCCTATCATCCATGTACCTATCCAAACCACTTAGACATCAAAATCAAGCTGGCATACACCACACTTTGACAACCCTCTGAGTGAAGAAATTTCCCCTCATGTTGCCCTGAAATTTTTCACCTTTCACCCTTCACCCATGACCTCTGGTTGTAGTCCCATGTAATCTCAGTGGCAAATGCATGCTTCCATTCACCCTATCTGTACCCGTATTCTACAGTGGTGTCCTGTGTGTGGCTGTTGGTACTGTGTTTTGCACCTTGGTCCCATAGGAATGCTGTTTTATTTAGCTGTATGCATGTGTATGGTTGAATGACAAGTAAACTTGAAGATGAACGTGATATACAGTACTTCCAAGGAAATGCGTGTCGTTGTAGTTGACAGATTGGAAATGATCAAGAGTGAACAGTATCCATAGAATAATCTTCATGCTAATTAAATTGGACTGATGTCCTCTTGCCAACGATCTTCAGATTTATCTGATCAGTGTCACAGTAACTGAGAGAATAGATCTGTGACAATAGATGGATCAGTGAATAAACAGCAAGGAATTCAGGAGTGCACTATAAATAACTGAAGTATGAAGTTGACTATTGAAGACGAGCAGTGGGTGCTCGTCAATGGGATTAGTTAATAAAATCATTCCTCTAAAGCATCATTGTGACAACCACAAGACATCCAATAGAACTGGAAGAGCCAGCAACAAGAAGCAGAAAGGCATAATTAAATGTGCAGAATGAAGCTAGGCTAGTAGAGTTACAAGTCAAGTTTATCGTCACTTAACCATATACAATTATACCATCAATCAAGACAATGTTTCTCTGGACCAGGGTGTAAAGCACAGTCATACACATAACACACATATAACACACCATAATGTAGGAAAGTAAGAATAAAATCTACAAATGAATTATGCATAAGTAAACAAAGGAAAATGCATAAATTAAATATTGTAGCATACAGAACAAATTAACTGGCGAAACTTCAAATATGATGCAACAGGCAGTTCAGAAACCTAATGGCCTCAGGGAAGAAACTGGTTCCCATCCTGACCGTTCTAGTCTCCATGCATCAGAATCTCCTGCCTGATGGTAGAAAGTCAAAAAGGATGCTGGATAGATGTGTGAGTTCCTTGATAATACTAAGGGCCCTGTGTACACAGCGCTCCTGATAAATGTCCCTGATGGATGGTAGCGAGACCCCTATGATCCTCTCGGCCATTCTCACAGTCCTTTGTTGGGACATCCAGTCCGATGCCCAGCTGCTCCCGTAAAAGATGGTTATGCAGCTTGACAGGATGCTCTCAATGGTGCTCCGGTAAAATTCAATTAAGATTGGTGTGAAGCTTCACTTGCCTCAATCTCCTGAGGAAATGGAGGCAACAATTTCCTAATTGTTGCAACAGCAACAACAGAATCAGAATGAAGTTTATTATCACCAGCATGAGTCATGAAATTTGTTCATTTAGCAGCAGCAGTTCAATGCAATACATAATAATATAGAAAGAAAAAAAATAACCAGGTATATCAATTACATTATAATATATATGTGTATATTGAATAGATTTAAATAATGCAAAAACAGAAATAATACATGTTAAACAAAAAGTGAAGTAGTGTTCATGCATTCAATGTCCATCTAGGAATCAGACGGTGGAGAAGAAACTGTTCCTGAATCGCTGAGAGTGTGCCTTCAGTCTGTTGTATCTCCTTCCTGATGGTAACAAGGAGAAGAAGGCATGCCCTGGGTAATAGGGGTCCTCAATAATGGACACCACCTTTCTGAGACACCACTGCTTGAAGATAGATAGATAGATAGATAGATAGATACTTTATTCATCCCCATGGGGAAATTCAACATTTTTTCCAATGTCCCATACACTTGTTGTAGCAAAAACTCATTACATACAATACTTAACTCAGTAATAATATGATATGCATCTAAATCACTAACTCAAAAAGCATTAATAATAGCTTTAAAAAAAAAGTTCTTAAGTCCTGGCAGTTGAATTGTAAAGCCTAATGGCATTGGGGAGTATTGACCTCTTCATCCTGTCTGAGGAGCATTGCATCGACAGTAACCTGTCGCTGAAACTGCTTCTCTGTCTCTGGATGGTGCTATGTAGAGGATGTTCAGGGTTTTCCATAATTGACCGTAGCCTACTCAGCGCCCTTCGCTCAGCTACCGATGTTAAACTCTCCAGTACTTTGCCCACGACAGAGCCCGCCTTCCTTATCAGCTTATTAAGACGTGAGGCGTCCTTCTTCTTAATGCTTCCTCCCCAACACGCCACCACAAAGAAGAGGGCGCTCTCAACAACTGACCTATAGAACATCTTCAGCATCTCACTGCAGACATTGAATGACGCCAACCTTCTAAGGAAGTACAGTCGACTCTGTGCCTTCCTGCACAAGGCATCTGTGTTGGCAGTCCAGTCTAGCTTCTCGTCCAACTGTACTCCCAGATACTTGTAGGTCTTAACCTGCTCCACACATTCTCCATTAATGATCACTGGCTCCATATGAGGCCTAGATCTCCTAAAGTCCACCACCATCTCCTTGGTCTTGGTGACATTGAGACGCAGGTAGTTTGAGTTGCACCATATCACAAAGTCCTGTATCAGTTTCCTATACTCCTCCTCCTGTCCATTCCTGACACACCCCAAAGACCCCAAAGATGTCTTTGATATGACAGAGGCCAGTACCCAAGATGGAGCTGACTAATTTTACAACTTCCTATAGCTTTTTTTGGTCCTGTGCAGCAGCCCGTGCACGCTCCCCCCCACCCATACCAGACAGTGATGCAGCTTGTCAGAATGCTTTCCGCAGTACATATAGAAATTGACAAATGAAATCCCTTCTAACTCTTAATGAAATATAGCTACTGTCTTGACTTCTTTGTAGCTGAATTGATATGTTGGGACAGTACAAATTGGTTTTGGTGTCAGATAAATGAAGGTAAGTCAAGAGCAAAGCTACTTTGTACTTACTTATTCAAGCATCTGATTTACAAAGATCTAGCTAGGCAATAGGGCTACAGTCTACAATCTCACTGGCTCTCCACTTGGCCTTAGATCACCTGAACAATAATAATGCCTATACTGGGCTGCTGCTTACTGATTACAGCTCAGTGTTCAACACCATCATACCCTCAATACTAAACAGCAAGCTCCAAAACCTGGACGTATAAAAAGCTGGATGAACTCAGCAGGTCGGGCAGCATCTGTTGAAAAGATGAAACTCTCCTTCACATTCCCATTCGGTTATGTCCATACATGGCCTCCTCTACTGCCATGATGAGACCAAACTTCGGTTGGAGGAACAACATCTCATATACCGTCTGGATAGTCTCCAGCCCCTTGGTATGAACGTCGAATTCTCCAACTTCCGGTAATTCTCTCCCTCTCCCTTCCCCCATCCCACCTTCACTCTGTCTCCTCTTCTAGCTGCCTATCACCTCTCATGACTCTGCCTTCTTCTACTACCCATAGTGCTTTCCCCTTACATTCCTTCATCAACTCTCCTGCCTATCCCCTCCCTGCTTCCCCTCCCCCACCCCTTGATCTTTCCTATGATTGGTTTTCCACCCTCCTCCCACCTTCTTTATAAGGCCCCTGCCCCCTCCTTCTTTAGTCCTGATGAAGGGTCTCGACCCGAAATGTTGACTGCTCCTTTCAACGGATGCTGCCCGACCTGCTGAGTTCATCCAGCTTGTTGTATGTCTTGATTTGACCACAGCATCTGCAGTGCACTTTGTGTTTCCAAAACCTGGGCCTCCGTACTTCCCCTGAAAAGGGATCCTCGACTTCCTCATCTGAAGACCACAGTATAGATCAGAGATAACATCTCCTCCTCGCTGCCAATCAACACTGGTACACATCAACGATATGTGTTTACCCACTGCTCTACTCCCTTTAAACCCATACCCACAGCTGTTTAGCAAAGCACAGTTCAAACACCATCTTCAAGCTTGCCAATGACACAACTATTGTCAGCAGAATTTCAGATGGTTCCATGGAGGTGTACAGGAGCTAGATAGATCAGCTGGCTGGGTGGTATCGGAACAACAGCCTTGCACTCAGTGTTAGTAAAACCAATGAATTGATTGTGGACTTCAGGAAGGGGAGGTCAAGGAAGCTTCCAGTCCTCATCAAGGGATCAGCAGTGGAAGGGGTGAGCAGTTTTAAGTTCCTGGGTGTCAACGTATAGAACATAGAACAATACAGCACAGTACAGGCCCTTTGGTCAACCCTGCCTCCCATATAACCCTCCACCGTAAATTCCTCCATATACCTGTCCAGTAGTCTCTCAAATTTCACTAGTGTATCTGCCTCCACCACTGACTCAGGCAATGCATTCCACACATCCCCTTGAACTTCCCTCCCCTTACCTTAAAACCATGTCCTCTTGTACTGAGCAGTGGTGCCCTGGGGAAGAGGCGCTGGTTGTCCACTCTATCTATTCCTCTTAATATCTTGTATACCTCTATCATGTCTCCTCTCATCCTCCCTCTCTCTAGAGAGTAAAGCCCTAGCTCCCTTAATCTCTGATCATAATCCATACTCTCTAAACCAGGCAACATCCTGGTAAATCTCCTCTGTACCCTTTCCAATGCTTCCACATCCTTCCTATAGTGAGGCGACCAGAACTGGACACAGTACTCCTAACTGTGTTCTAACACACAGTACTCCTAACACACTGTGGCCTAACTAGAGTTTTATAGAGCTGCATCATCACCCCACTCCACGCCGCTCTCTCGGGATTGTGTGGATGATGTTCCCTTTACACTCTCTCTTTCTCTTCAGGTCGGTAGTCAAATAGAGTGACTCTTAAACTCTATCCCTCGACTTATGAAAGCTAGCACTCCATAAGCTTTCTTAACTAACCCCTCTACCTGTGAGGCAACTTACAGGGATCTGTGGACATGTACCCCCAGATCCCTCTGCTCCTCCACACTTCCAAGTATCCTGCCATTTACTTTGTACTCTTCCTTGGAGTTTGTTCTTCCAAAGTGTACGACCTCACACTTCTCCGGGTTAAACTCCATCTGCCACTTCTCAGCCCACTTCTGCATCCTATCAATGCCTTTCTGCAATCTTTGAAAATCCTCTACACTATCTACAACACCACCAACCTTTGTGTCGTCTGCAAACTTGCCAACCCACCCTTCTACCCCCACATTCAGGTAGTTAATAAAAATCACAAAAAGTAGAGGTCCCAGAACAGATCCTTGTGGGACACCACTAGTCACAACCCTCCAATACAAATGTACTCCCTCCACCACAACCCTCTGCTTCCTGCAGGCAAGCCAATTCTGAATCCACCTGGCCAAACTTCCCTGGATCCCATACCTTCTGACTTTCTGAATAAGCGTACCGTGTGGAACCTTGTTAATTGCCTTACTAAAATCCATGTAGATCACATCCAGTGCACTACCCTCATCTATATTCCTGGTCACCTCCTCAAAGAACTCTATCAGGCTTGTTAGACATGATCTGCCCTTCACAAAGCCATGCTGACTGTCCCTGATCAGTCCATGATTCTCTAAATGCACATAGATTCTGTCTCTAAGTATCTTTTCCAGCAGCTTTCCCACTACAGACGTAAGGCACACTGGTCTATAATTACCCGGTCTATCCCTACTACCTTTTTTGAACAAGGGGACAACATTCGCATCCCTCCAATCCTCCAATACCATTCCTGTGGACAATGAGGACATAAAGATCCTAGCCAGAGGCTCAGCAATCTCTTCCCTCACCTCATGGAGCAGCCTGAGGAATATTCCATCAGGCCTCGGGGACTTATCCATCCTAATATATTTTAACAACTCCAGCACCTCCTCTCCCTTAATATCAACATGCTCCAAAACATCAACCTCACTCATATTGTCCTCACCGTCATCAAGTTCCCTCTCATTGGTGAATACCGAAGAGAAGTATTCATTGAGGACCTCGCTCACTTCCACAGCCTCCAGGCACATCTTTCCACCTTTATCTCTAATTGGTCCTATCTTTACTCCTGTCAACCTTTTGTTCTTCACACAATTGAAGAATGCCTTGGGGTTTTCCTTTACCCTATTCGCCAAGGTCTTCTCATGCCCCCTTCTTGCTCTCCTCAGCCCCTTCTTAAGCTCCTTTCTTGCTAATCTATATTCCTCAATAGACCCATCTGATCCTTGCTTCCTAAACCTCACGTATGCTGCCTTCTTCCATCTGACTAGATTCTCCACCTCACTTGTCACCCATGGTTCCTTCACCCTACCATTCTTTATCTTCCTCACCAGGACAAATTTATCCCTAACATCCTGCAAGATATCCCTAAACATCAACCATCTAAACATCTGAAGATTTATCCTGGGCCCAACATATTGATGCAATTGCAAAGTAGCACAACAATGGCCGTATTTCATTTGGAATTTGAGGGGATTTGGTATGTCACCAAAGACTCAAGCAGATTTCTACAGATTTCTAGCTGGTTGCATCATCATCTGGTATAGAGGGTCCACTGCACAGAATGATAAAAAGTGGCAAACTCAGCCAGCACTAGCCTCCCCAGCATCGAGGACATCTTCAAAAGGCAATATCCATCATTAAGGACCCCAATCACCCAGGGCATACCCTGTCCTCAATGCGACCATCAAGGAAGAAGCACAGGAGCATAAAGACACAACCTCAGTATGTTTGGAACAGCTTCAAGAATCCACATTCATTACCTCTCTATTTTCCTTTTGCTCCCTCTGTATATATACCTTACTGTAATTTATACATTTTTATTATTATGTATTGAGTTGCATAGTTGTGGCAATGCATTAAATTCCACAATATATGCAAGTGATATTAGTCTGACTTTGAGGTCTATATTCAGCCACATAGAGTAACACCAAAATTCTTCACGACAATACACACAAGATGCCGGAGGAACTCAGAAGTTCAGGCAGCATCTATAGAAATGACTAAACAATTGATATTTCAGGCCGAAGCCCTTCTTCAGAAGGTGCCAGAGTAAAAAGGTGGGGGAGGGGAAGAAGGATAGCTGGAAGGTGATAGGTGAAGACAAGTGGGTGGGAAAGGTCAAGCTGTGGAGAGCAAGGAACTTGATAGCAGAGGAGAGTGGACCATCGGAGAAAGGGGAGGAGGAGGAGAATCAGGCTAAGATGATAGGCAAGTAAGAAGAGGCCGAATTGGAGAATAGAAGAAGAGGGGAGGAGAGGGGGGAGGATTTTCTTTTACCAGAAGGAGAAATTGATATTCATACCATCTGTTTGGAGGCTACCCAGACAGAATATAAGTTGTTGCTCATGCACCTTAAGCGTGGCTTCATCTTGGCACATGGGAAGGCCATGGACCAACATGTGATGACCGAGCTGCAGCCTCTAGCTGAGAGTTAACAACAGCATAACATTTCTTTTCTTTTACCATACCCACACACTCCATTCATTTCTTGGTTCATGACCCATCAGAGGGCCATGCTTGTGTGACTGAAAATAACTGAGCCATTTAGGTCCTGCTGTCTACTGTCTACATCTGTGTGTTACCACATCAGATTCATGGAAGGTTCGGCATGGAAACAAATTACAGATTTAACGTTAGTCCCAATTTATTTTAATGAAGTCTCTGACCATAATCATTGAAATGTGCAGAGCACATAGTGTTGGTGTGTTATTGTAAATTAGCTTCTATAGAGACTATTCAGCATATGCACAATAATTAGCATAATGAAATAAAGCCTAAGCACGTATTGAACTACAGTTGTTATAGAATGCTATTTTCCTTCATGTAGTGAACAGGGTCAGAGATGTAAACTACCGCAGTCACCACACAACACAAGTCAGTACTGTTCAAGCTTTTAAATTTCAATGTTAAATTATACACTCAATGGCCACTTTATTAGGTAAGCCTACTCATTAATGCAAATATCTAATTAGCCAATCATGTGGCAGCAACTCGATGCATAAAAGCACAGGCAAGTGGTTCAGTTATTGTTCAGACCAAACATCAGAAAAGGAGAGAAATGTGATCTTAGTGACTTTGACTGTGGAAGGATTGTTGGTGCCAGACGGGGTGGTTTGAGTATCTCAGAAACTGTTGATCTCCTGGGATTTTCACACACAACAGTCTTCGGTGTTTACAGAGAATGGTGCAAAAGAAAACCAAAAAAAAACTTCCAGTTCTGCGGGTGAAAACACCTTTTCAATGAGAGAGGTCAGACTGGTTCAAGCTGACAGGAAGGCGACAGTAACTCAAATAGCCATGTGTTACAACAGGAATGTGCATAAAAGCATCTCTCAATGCACAACACGTCAAACGTTGAAGTGGATGGGCTACAGGAGCAGAAGATCACAGCACGTCCCACTCCTATACCTGATACAGTGGCCACTAAGACTATATTCATCCCTTTCACTCTTCAACCTGAATTTTATTTTCAGACTGACCACAACTAATAGTGTTCATACTATAAATATATTGAAAAATGGTTCCCTAAGGCTTTCTATAGCTGAGGGGGCAGTAGGGTGAGGGTAGTGGGGATAAGCTCCCATTACCTCACTACCTATTAAATGTATGAGTCTCAAATAATCTCTGACAACCCAAATCCAGATCCTGGCCTTCACGTGTGGTTAGGTTACAAAGCCTTACGGAACCATTTCTACCGACAGGAGAAAAGGCAAAGATGGGTTACTGGCATCTTAAAACCAGTTGCTTTGGGCAGCTGAGGGCCGCTAACTGTGTTTGGCATTTATCTAGGAGAAGGAAAACGCTGATCTCAAGCCTCCACTACCTTGCAGCTCATGGAGAAGGCTTCAGAGTAAACCCTGAGGAAATGCTAACTCCTGTGATGCAGTTGGTGCTGAACTGTATCAATCTCAGCTCTTCCTTTGGATCCATCATTCACGTGGAGACGGGGAGCCTGCTGCACGGGCATCGATTGCTCTCCATATTGTACTGCCCTGGCTTGCGTATAACGTAGACAGCCAGGACACAACATCTATGGTCAACCACGACCAATGGAGGACCTCAACATTGAAGATTTTGAGTCAAGTTGTTTGTACTTCAGGATCAGTAGACTTTTCAGCATTTCTGGGTGTCTAGTTTACATTATTTAAGTACAGGAATTATACACTACAAACCATGTTAATACAAATATATAAAGCCTTTGTATTCCACTTTAGAAAGTGTATTTTCCAATTTAAAGTATAATAGTTTATTCTCTCCTTTAAATACAAGTCCATATTAATTGATATTAATGAGTTTAAATATGATACAAGTTCAAGTTGAATTATCATTAACTCCTTCATGAACACCCATGAATAGAGCCAAATGAAACAGTGTTACTCTGTGACCGTTGCAAAACACAGAACATACAGTCACACGCAGCACAAGGTACAAATAGCACATATAAGACAGCAATAAAATACACACATGAGAAAATATATTGTAAGTTCTTGAGTCCATGAATGTTACAGCAGTCTGCAGTCAAATACAATAAGGCTTGTCCTCTGCCAAGTGAACACTAGTGGTCAGCACTGACCGCAGCTTGGACTCTGCCTCACCATCTCTGGCATTCCAGTGGAGCGTCCATATCCGATGCCTCCTCCTGAGCAGCTGCAAACAGTCAACACTGCAGCTCAAGGCCTAGTCCGTGCTACGATTGAGGCCACGGAGATCCTTCACCATTCAGCCACAACCTGTGAACTGGACTTTTCAGCATTCCACATCACCAATGCCCAACAAGGTCTTGCAATCACCCACTGTTAGAATGTTTACCCTTTTTGCACACCCTCTCTGATGTCCCTCTGGTGCAGGCATATTCTAAAATGTGTTGCAAACACCTAACTGAACGTAGGATGTAGAAATTACAGTACAGACACTTCTACCCATAATGTTGTGTTGACCTTTTAACCTACACTAAGATCAAAGTAGTCCTTCCTTCCTATATAGCCCTCCATTTTTCTATCATCCATGTGCCTCTCTAAGAGTTTCTTAAATGCCTGTAAAATAGCTGCCTCTACCAGCACCCTGCCAACATGTTCCAAGCACTTACCACTCTCCGTGCAAAAGAACCTATGCCCAACATCCCCTCCAATACTTTTCTCCATTCATCTTAAAACTATGCCCCCTCCTAATGGCCATTTCCACACTGACATGAAGTCTCTGGCCATCCACTCTATCAATAATTCTTATCATCTTGTACACCTCTTTCAAGTCACCTTTCATCCTCCTTCCCTCCAAGGAGAAAAGCCTAAGCTCTCTTCATCTATTCTCATAAGACATGAAACAGTCTATTCTCTAAAACAGACAGCATCCTGTAAATCTCCTCTGTACCCTCTCCAAAGCCTCTACATCCTTCCAATAATGAGGTGACCAGAACACAATATTCCAACTGTGCTCTAACCATCTTTACAGAGCTGCAGCATTACCTTACGGTTCTTGAACTCAATTCCCCAACTAATTAAGAACAACATACCACATGACTTCCTAACAACTTTATCAACCTGCCCAGCAATTTTGAGGGATCAAAGAGTCGACCCCAAGATCCCTCTGTTCCTCCACACTTCCAAGAATCCTGACATTAACTCTGTATTCAGCCTTCAAATTCAATCTCCCAGTATCAGTGGATACAAAGGGAAAATTGAGGCTAAGCACAGCTCCAATGCCATTTTCAAGTTCAAGGACGACACACTGCCTTAGGATGAATCAAAGTTGAAGTAAATTTATTATCAAAGTACATATATGTCACCATATACAACCCTGAGGTTCATTTTCTTCTGTGCTCAGAGATCAAAGTTTAAAGTTGTCAATATATTATCTAAGAATGTATACATTATACAACATTGAGATCCGTCTCCTTACAGGCAGCCATAAAGCAAAGAAACCCAAAAGAACACATAAAAAGACCAATGAACACCCAATGTGTAGAGAGAGAAGAAAAGCAAATTGTGCAGGCAATAAAAGCAAGTGCAACCCTCTCTTTGGGGCTTGTAGACAAACCTGGCTTGTTGGCTAACTCTGCTAACAGCCACATGACTCAGCAGAGAGAAGGCCACTTCTTATAAGTAATACACGATTAGGGTTTGTGATTTGGTTTCAACCAAACAGGAACATTAGGATGTTCTGATGAAAGAACATTGATTGTAGTGAATGTTGTGAAAATACTGCTTCATACACAATTATCAATCGCCAAGAAATGCCAGATCATGCACCAGCATAAAATTATAAGGGAAGCGTATTTACAAATTTTCAACTTTATCAAACAGTTACAAGAAAGAATAGAAGGGTCCATTACAATTAAACCAGAATCATACTTTATCGCTTTACTCATGCACTGGACACATGGTCTGCATAAAAGAACCAGCCACAGTCTGAACTTCTCGCAAAGACCATCTCGAACAAACTGGCTTATTCAAGGATATTGGCACTTTTCCTTTGAACCATTCATCTGCACAAAACACTTCTTACAATGGGGTTTCTCATGGGGTTTCTCACTCAATGTCAGCAAAGCCAAAGAGCTCATCACTGACTACAGGAGGAGGAAACTGCAGGTCCATGAGTCAGTCCTCCTTGGGGGAGAGGTGGAGAGGGTCAGCAACTTCAAATTCCTCAATATTATCATTTCAGAAGATCTGTCCTAGGTCTCACATGTAAGTAGCATTACAAAGAAAATACAGCAATGCCTCTACCTTTTTTGATGCTTGTGAAGACTCAAAGTTTGTAAACATTTGACAAGCTTCTATCGGTGTTCAGTGGAGAATTTACAGACCAGTTGCATCATGCCCTTGAGCAGAAAACACTTCAAAATGTAATGGTTACAGCCCGATACTTTACTGGTAAATCCCTCTCCACCACTGAGCACATTAACAAGGAGTGCTGTAGCAAGAGAGCAGAGTTCATCATCAGGGACCCCCAGCACCTCTCTTCTCACTACTGCCATCAAGACCAAAGTACAGGAGCCTCAGGTCCCACACCACCAGGATCAGGAACACAACCAAAAGGATCTTGAACCAAAAAGGATAACTTCACTCAACTTTACTCACACCATCACTGAACTAACAACCTATCGACTCACTTTCAAGGATTCTTCATTTCATGTTCGTAATATTTGCAAGTTATTTATTTATTGTTATTATTGTTATGAGTGCTGAACAGACCTGATGGAAATGGGGTGCAGAGTTAACCATTCCCCCCCCCCCCGAGAACTATGAACTATTGCTTTTGCTATGCTGCTAATGAGAGAGAGAGATGAAGCACAGAGGCAGGAATATCTGGTACAGATAAGAGAGAGAGAGACATTTGATTTATGTTTTATGGCTTCTTCCTGGATTGTTTACCTTTCACTACAAGGACGTTACTCTGCTTGTTAACATTCCTAAGGAGACAGCAGGAGTGGCCTGATTTGATGGACATGGTCATTTTAAGTTGATGGATGGCTGGTACCCCATCAGTGGGGATAAAAGACAGGTGTGGGGAGACACCCCTCAGACACACCAGTGGACACTGACCGAGTGTTGGGCACCCACAGGAAGGTGGGGGCTTCGAGGACCGAATCAGAAGATCGGTCAACAAAGCTCACAGTGTGAGGGCAGGGCCGGTGGGGACTTGTGTGTGTGTCCACTCATGCCAGAGTGACGAGTCCACCACAGAAGAATGGTCCAGCTGAGGATGGAGGGGTCATAACCGAATGACCACAATGGTACGATGGAATCAGAATACAACAGAAGGTTTGCTGGCTGCAGCTGCTCAATCTCTCACTCGCTCTCTCTCTCTCTCCAACAAATTACAACACAACAACCACAACTACCTCAGCACACATGAACTGAACTGAACTCTATATTCTCCTATGACAATTCATTTACCCCCTAGACATTGATAGAGCTTGTTTATTATTGTTGATTATTGTTCCTACACTTCTATGTTTATTATTGCTAACCTGTTTTATATGTATATTTGTATTATTGATACTGTTTTGCTTATTTTACTAATAAACACCTTTAGTTTTCGGTACCACCAGACTCCAACAGATTCTTCTATTTCTGCTGGTCTGTAAACCCAGTTACAGGGTACGTAACATTAGTTTGTTTTTTGTTTTTTTTTTCTTTTTGTATTTGCACAGTTTATTGTCTTTTGAACATAGATTGTTCATTTGTTTCCGTTGTATGTCGTTTTTATTTGATTCTATCGTGTTTCTTTGTATCTCATGCTTTTTAAGTACTTTGATAATAAATTTACTCTGAACTTTGAATGCTCAATGTTGAGTCATGACCCGACATCAGGACAGGGTTGAGTTGTCTAATGAGTTTAATGCCTGCATATTTATGTCATATGATGTGATTCAGTAATCTGTACATAAATCAGGATTGTTGGACATTTATATATGCGGAGACTTTAAGCCAATAATTTTTAACTGTTCAACCATCTATTCACATAGCTGAATCTTGTCTTTATTTACAGTTAATTAAAGGAGCTTCTCCTCCATGAAGAGTTGATAACATCAATTCCATCATTTGGTGCACTTATGCCGCTCTGGTGCACTGCTTAATTCCTGCATTACCAAGACAGTTTTGTGCAGAACACAATAACATGGTTTGAGCACAATGGCTCCTGGGGTTGTATTGGTGCATGAAATCACATCATTAGTTTTGAATGATTTCTTTGCTGGGAATCATAATTATTTTAATCACTGTGTGAGGATTTCTGAGCTTCTCGGTTCTGTGCAGGAATATTTTTGACAATAAGCAACAAGTACCTTTCCCCTTCCTTCTCAGTCCCGGTGAAGGGTCTCGGTCCAAAAACAGGGTCCTGTACCTCCTCTCTGATGTTAGTAAACCAGGGGAGCAAATCCTTGAGGGTTCTTAATGCTGCCTTTTCGAGGCATCACCTTTTGAAGGTGTCCTGGATGGTGGGGAGGTGAGTGCCCATGATGAAACTGGCTGCCTTTACAACTCTCTGCAGCTTGGTTGCAACATTTACCACTTATATTCAAGTTGGATGAGTTTCACATAAGCAGTGTGGCTACAGAATGGGAACAAGCTGTGGCCAATGCTACTGGATAGAGCTATTACAGAAAATATGTTTTCTAAAATGTAATTATTTAGTGGATGCATGGATAGGCTGACAAAAATGTGTCATGCAATGCCTTATTGCACCTGTTAGAGTATTTCACCCACAATTAATTACTATAACTACTGTGATGCTTTTTAGGAGTTGTAATAACCCACAGAGGTGTTTTACAAATTCTTAACTCTTTCTTCAGTGCGCACGTTGTTAACTACGTACATTTTCAATGTCTCAGACTCAATGGTGTTGGGTTTTCCCACAAGTAATCGCCAATCTCTTTCATTCAGAAGTTTAGAATACCACTGTGATTTAATGATGAAAATCTCACTACTGCCACAACAGTAGGACTTATTTCTAAATGAAAAAGATGTGATCTTTCCATGTCTACATATCTGCATTTCTTCAGTCTGGCTGGCCATGAATTGATTCACATTTAATGAGGCACCATGGATGCCACCTCTGAAGCAACACACACAAAATACTGGAAGAACTCAGCAGCTCAGGCGGCATCTATGGAAATGAATAAACGGTTGACATTTTAGGCCAAGACCCTTCATCAGGCTTCATCAGGTCCTGAAGAAAGGTCTTGGCCTGAACATCCTGTTTATTCATTCCTATAGATGCTGCCTAACCTGTGAGTTTGTCCAATATTTAGTATGTGTTTCTCTGGATTTCCAGCATCTGCAAATTCTCTTGTGTTTGTGGGATGCCAATTCTAGTTTGATTTACAATTCTCTATGCATAGGCTTGTTTTGTCATTTTTAAATAAAAACATAATAAGAACATAAGAAATAGGAGCAGGAGTAGGCCATATGGCCCATGAAGATCATGGCTGATCTGTCCATAAACTCAGCTCCATCTACCTGCCTTTTCCCCATAATCCTTAATTCCCCTACTATGTAAAAATCTATCTAACTGTATCTTAAATATATTTAGTGAAGAAGCCTCAGCTGCTTCCCTGGGCAGAGAATTCCACAGATTCACCACTCTCTGGGAAACACAGTTTCTCCTCATCTCTGTTCTAAATCTTCTCCCCTGAATCTTGAGGCAATGTCCCCTAGTTCTAGGTCTCACCTACCGATGGAAACAACTTTCCTACTTCTATCTTATCTATCCCCTTCAAAATGTTGTACGTTTCTATAAGATCCCCTCTCATTCTTCTGAATTCCAGAGAGTATAGTCCCAAGCGACTCAATTTTTCCTCACAGGTTAACACCTTCATCTCTGGAATCAACGTGGTGAACCTCCTCTGCACTGCCTCCAAATCCAGTATATCTTTCCTCAAATATGGAGACCAGAACTGCACACAATACTCCAGGTGCAGCCTCACCAGTAACCTGTATAGTTGCAGCATGACCTCCCTGCTCTTGAATTCAATCCCTCTAGCAATGAAGGCCAACATTCCATTTGCCTTCTTAATAACCTGTTGTACCTGCAAGCCAACTTTTTGCGGTTCATGAACAAGCACTCCCAAGTCCCTCTGCACAACAGCATGTTGCAATCTTTCACCATTTAAATAATAATCTGCTCTTCTCTTATTCCTTCCAAGGTGGATGATCTCGCATTTACCAACATTATATTCCATCTACCAGACCTTGGCCCACTCACCTAACCTATCTACATCCCTCTGCAGACTCTCCACATCCTCTGTACAATTTGCTTTTCCACTCAATTTAGTGTCTTCTGCAAATTTTGCTAAGCTACACTCAATTCCCTCTTCCAAATCATCAATGTAAATGGTAAACAGCTACGGGCCCAGCACTGACCCCTGCGGCACCCCAATCACCACCGACTGCCAACCGGAGAAACACCCATTTATACCAACTCTCTGCCTTCTATTGGTTAACCAATGCACTACCCATGCCAATACACTTCCTCCGACTCCATGCATTTGTATCTTATTTATAAATCTCTTGTGCAGCACCATAACAAACACCTTTTGGAGATCCAAGTATATGATGTCCACCTGTTCCCCTCTATCCACCTCACTCATTATGTCCTCAAAGAACTCCAGTAAGTTTGTCAAATAGGACCTGCCCTTTCTGAATCCATCCTTTCTAAATGTTTCGCTATTTCTTACTTAAAGACAGCTTCAATCATTTTTCCAACTACAGATGTTAAGCTAACTGGCCTATAATTGTCCATCTTTTTTTTTGCCTACATCCTTTTTTAAAAAGTGGCATGACATTTGCTGTCTTCCAATCTGCCGGGTCCTAGAGAATTTTGATAAATGATTACCAACACATCTACTATAATCTCCACCAATTACCTCAGCACTCTGGGATGCATCCCATCAGGAGCAGGGGACTTATCTACCTTCAGGCCCTCTAGTTTGCTCAGCACTATCTCTTTAGTGACAGTGATTTTATCGAGGTTCTCACCTCCCATTTCGTCCATAACATCATTCTTTGGGATATTAGACGCATCCTCCACCATGAAGACCGACACAAAATAGTCATTCAATGCCTCTGCAATTTCCTTATCACTGGAATGAGAGGGTTACCATATGAGGAACATCTGGCAGCTCTTGGGCTGTATTCCCTGTTGTTCAGGAGAATGAGGGGCAATCTCATAGAAACATTCTGAATGTTAAAAGACCTGAACAGATTAGATATGGCAAACTTATTTCCCATGGTAGGGGAGTCTAGAACTAAAGGACACGACTTCAGGATTGAAGGACGTCCATTTAGAACAGAGATGTGGAGAAATTACTTTAGTCAGAGGGTGGTAAATCTGTGGAATTTGTTGCCACGAGTGGCTGTGGAGGCCAAGTGATTGGGTGTATTTAAGGCAGAAAAAGGTATGTTTTTGATTAGCCAGGGTGTCAAAGGGTATGGGGAGAAGGCAGGCGAATGGGGATGACTAGAAGAATTGGATCAGCCCATGATTGAATGGCGGAACAGACTTGACAGGCTGAATAGCCTACTTCTGCTCCTTAATCTTAATGTCTTATGGTCTTACGGCATGCCCTTTGCTCACTCTTACCATCAGGTAGGAGGTACAGAAGCTTGAAGGCACACAGTCAGCGATTCAGGAACAGCTTCTTCCCCTCTGCCATCCAATTCCTAAATGGACATTGAACCCTTGAATGCTCCCTCATCTTTTTATATATATTATTTCTGTTATTTTGCATGATATTTAGTCTATTCAATATATGCATATGGTACTCAAATTGAATTAGTTATTTATTTATTATTATTTTTCTTCTATATTGTGTATTGCATTGAACAGTTGCTGATAAGTTAACAAATTTCACGACACACGCTGTTGATAATAAACCTGATTCTGATTTTGCATGTTGTGTCCACTCTGAGGCAGTTCACTCACCTTTGGGCCCCAGCGGACACTCAGCTCTCACCTGTGGCCCCAGGACTCTGTGACGGTGACAGTGGCCACACCCTGGTACACCGCTTGCACAGATGGGCTAAACCAGGTGGGGGGGCAGCTGGTGGGCTACATATCCCGGTGAGATAGGGACATGCCATGTGGAGCAGACTGGGTGGGTAAGATCCAGCGACCTGGAAGGAGGCTCTGCAACATTCTGTGGAGAGCAGAGCATGTCGAGGCACAGAAGACATTATGGTTATCTGCTGCGACCAAGGAAAACCCCAGCTTGTGACTACTCGTACAACTGGACCTAGACTGAGGTTGAGAGAGTTGTACTGCCCAACAGTGTAAAGCAGATAATAGCAGGACAGTTCCTCTTTTTACACTGTTTTCTTTGAAATCCATGAGAACAAGCATTGGGAGCATCATTTCTTGACAGAGAATTTCCTCCAGAAGCAGCAGAATAAAGCATTATTCAAATTATACAATTTGAGCCTGCTGTACTTTGCAGTCTCAAGATTAATAACTATATCAATATGGAGGAAGAAAGGCCATTGAAGAGTGAAATAATCAATTTTATCATAGATAAATAATAAACATTTCTGGAATGAGTTATTTTGGTACTTTTGGGTGATAATATATTAATCAGTTTTTTTTTTAACTTCGCTATCTCCTCAAGAGAAGCTTGAATGTTTCAACATCAATTAGTCACCGTAACTTGCCAGTTAATAAACTTTAATGCTTGACGTTGTAAGATGTATAACACTAAAGACCTTATGTCTATTAGTGCCGAGGAGTTAAAGTTACAGATTAAAGAGCCTGAGACATTGATTTATTTCATTCAGAGACACAGAGCAGTACAGGCCCCTCTGGCCCTTCGAGCCAAGCTGCACAGCAACCCACAATTTAACACTAGGCTAATTGCAGAACAGTTTACAACAACCAATTAACTTACTAACCAGTATGTCTTTGGACTGTGGGAGGAAATCCACGCGGTCACAGGAAGAACGTACAAAATATCTTACAGAGGACAAGACCATAACACAAAGGGGTAAAATTAGGCCATTCAGCCCATCGAGTTCAATAGGTACACTTAATGTCAGAGAAATATATACAATATACACCCTGAAATTCTTTTTCTTCACAAACATCCACAAAAACAGAGGAAAGCCTCAAAGAATGAATGACAGTTAAATGTTAGAACCCCGAAGCCCCCCCCCCAGCTCCCCTCTCACGTGTAAGCAGCAGCAAAGCAATGATCCCCCCTCCCCACCAGCAAAGAAGCATCAGCACCCCCCCCCCCCACCGAGCACTCAAGCGTGCAGCAAAGCATCAATAAAGGTGCCAACTTGCAGTACCCCAAAGACTACTCGTTCACCCGGTAATTCAACATACCACAGGCTCTCTCTCTCTCCCTAATAAGGGAGAAAGGGGTGTCTCCATTTCAAAGCAAGAGGGGAGACATAACAAACAACTCATTGATTTATGATGATAAAAGTCTGTTGTGTCACTTTTACTGAGCTCCCATCCAGAAAATCGGCTCTGGACACACATCTCCCGATGTTCCACATTCTCCTGCGACACCTCATTCGGGGGCACCGGCCTTGAATCAGCCCCTCTCCAGAGCCACGGAAGTTCAACGCCCTGAAGGTGTGCTTGTCTTCCAGGCCGCGTCAAAAAGCAGCTGGTAGTGAGGCCCTGAGAGCGGGTCCCCTTCCCACAAAGAACCGAAGCTGAAGTGTAACTCCAGGTCAGGGTCTGCAAAGAACCTTGAAAAGGGAAAAAGAGATATCAAAGATTGATGCAGAGCTGTTTCCCATATGCCTGCCTTCTCCCATATCCTTTGATGCCTTGACCGATCAGGAAACTATCAACTTCGGCCTTAAATTTTACCCACTGACTTGGCCTCCACCGCAGTCTGTGACAGAGCATTCCACAGATTCACTACTCTCTGACTTATTTTATCATTAGTCTCCAAGTACCCCAAAACTTAATCCTTAATAATAGACTCCAACACTTTCCCAACTACTGAGGTTAGGCCAACTGGCCTATAGTTCCCTTTATTTTGCCTTCCTCCCTTCTTAAAAAGTGGAATGACCTTTGTAATCTTCCAGTCCTCTGGGACCATGCCGGAATCAAGTGATTCTTGAAAGATCATGACCAATGCATCCGTTATCTCTTCAGCAACCTTTCTCAGGACTCAGTTGTCCATCTGTTCCAGGTGACCTATCCACCTTGAGGCCTTTGAGCCTCCCACTTTTTCGTTGTAACAGCAATGGCACTCACTGCTCCCTGACACTCACAGGCTTCTGGCACACTGCTAGTGTCTTGCACAGTGAAGACTGATGCAAGGTACCCATTAAGTACATCTGCCATTTCTTTGTCCCCCATTACTACCTCACCAGCATCATTTTCCAGTGGTCCAATATCAACTCTCACCTCCCTTTACTCTTCATATAATTGAAAAAACTTTTATTATCCTGCTTTATATTATTGTCTGCCCTCATATTTCATCTCTTCCCTTCTTATAGCTTTTTTAGTTGCTTTTGTTGGATTTTAAAAGCTTCCCAATCATTGAACTTCCCACTCACTGCTGTTATGTTATATGTCCTTTCCTTGGTTTTTATGCAGAGTCCTTAACTTCCTTTGTCAGCCACTGTTGCCTATCCCTGCCATTTGAGAAGTACTTCCTCTATGGGACATATCTATCCTGCGCCTTATGAACTATTCCCAGAAACTTCAGCCACCTCTGCTGTCATCTCTGCCAGTATCGTCCTCCAGTCCACTCGAGTAACCTCCTCCCTCACGCCTCTGTAATTCTCTTTATTCCATTGCAATACTGATACATGTGATTACACTTCTCCCTCTCAAACTGCAATATGAATTCAATTATATCATGATCACTGCTTCCTAAGGGGTCTTTTACATTAAGCTCACTAGTAAGATCTGGGTTATTACACAACACCCAATCTAAGACGGCCTTTCCCCGAGTAGGCTCAAGCACAAGCTGCTCTAAAAAGCCATCTCATAGGTATTCAACAAATTCCCTCTCTTGTGATCCAACACCAACCTGATTCTCCCAATCCCCCTGCATACTGAAGTCCCCCATTACAATTCTGTCATTACTCTTATTACATGCCTTTTCCAGCTCCCTTTGCAAACTCAACCCCACATCTTGGCTACTATTTGGAGGGCTATATATGATTCCCATATGGATGATGGAGTTTTGCGCCAAACTCCAACGTCCGGGGCTGTAATAATGTTGCATGAACTGCTACACTGCCATGGTGGCTCAACAGTCTCAACATCAAATCCGATTATTATTTCAGTTCCATCACTCCAACGTTTAGTCTTACTACAGATATAGAAAGAGAAGAGTAACAAACTTTCATTGCCTGAGAACCAATAAGACATTCTTCAAAAATAATTGAAAATGCTAATGTTCAAGCGTTAGCTGTTGATTAAATTTTTATGTGCCCTGAAGGGCAGTACCAGTGGGATGTCAAACAGCCGGATCATTGCAAGTCACAGCTATCGCACAACTGAAAGGCTGCAGTACAATGAGGTCAAGCTTAGCTCGATGCGATGTCAGCATCAATAGAATTAATACTGGATAAGAATATGTTATATTTTGTATCTCCAAAGCATAAAACCAATTGAAAGGAAAAACACGGAGCTGGGACTATCTCATGTACATTCTCAGTTTTACTTTTCATGAAACGCAGACACGCGACGAGGCGGTTAATGACATATGCCATTCACATATTTGATACACGTAAACCATAATGAATTATGTGACCGATAAAGAATGCTGAATCAAACAGTATATTCAGAATCAGAACCACGTTTATTATCACCGGCATGTGACATGAAATTTGTTAACTTAGCCACAGCAGTTCAATGCAATACATAATATAGAAGAAAAAATAAAATAAAAAATAAATTATAAATAAACAAGTAAATCTTATTCAGTATACTTTATACAGTATACACGTATTGAATGGATTAAAAATTGTGCAAAAAAATACCATATATTAAAAAAAGTGACGTAGTGTCCAAGGTTCAATATCCATTTAGGAATCAGATGGCAGAGGGGAAGAAGCTGTTCCTGAATCACTGAGTGTGTGCCTTCAGGCTTCTGTACCTCCTACCTCATGGTAACCGTGAGAAAAGGAAATGTCCTTAATAGTGGATGCTGCCTTTCTGAGACACCACTCCTTGAAGATGTCCTGGGTACTTTGTAGGCTAGTACCCAAGATGGAGCTGACTAAATTTACAACCCTCTGCAGCTTCTTTCAGTCCTGTGCAGTAGCCCCTCCATACCAGACAGTGATGCAGCCTGTCAGAATGTTCTCCATGGTACAACTATAGAAGTTTCTGAGTGTATTTATTGACATACCAAATCTCTTCAAACTCGTAATAAAGTATAGTCACTGTCTTGCCTTCTTTATAACTGCATCGATATGTTGGGACCAGGTTAGATCCTCAGAGATCTTGACACCCAGGAACTTGAAACTGCTCACTGTCTCCACATCTGATCCCTCTATGAGGATTGGTATGTGCTCCTTTGTCCTACTCTTCTGGAAGTCCACAATCAGCCCTTTCATCTCACTGATGTTGAGTGCCAGGTTCTTGTTGCGGCACCACTCCACTAGTTGGCATATCTCACTCCTATACGCCCTCTCGTCACCACCTGAGATTCTACCAACAATGGTTGTATCATCAGCAAATTTATAGATGGTATTTGAGCTATGCCTAGCCACACAGTCATGGGTACATAGAGAGCAGAGCAGTGGGCTAATCACACACACTTGAGGTACGCCAGTGTTGATTGTCAGTGAGGAGGAGATATTATCACCAATCCACTTCCGGTTAGGAAGACGAGGATCCAGTTGCAGAGGGAGGTACAGAGGTCCAGGTTCTGCAACTTCTCAATCAGGATTGTGGGAATGATGGCATTAAATGCTGAGCTATAGTCGATGAACAGCATCCTCATGTAGGTGTTTGTGCTGTCCAGGTGGTCTAAAACCGCGTGGAGAGACATTGAGGTGGCGTCTGCCATTGACCTATTGTGGTGATAGGCAAATTGCAGTGGGTCCAGGTCCTTGCTGAGGCAGGAGTTCAGTCTAGTCATGACCAACCTCTCAAAGCGTTTCATCATTGTAGATGTGAGTGCTACCGGGCGATATTTACAGTATTACTTAAATATTACTGAGATATTAAATATGCAACAAGTTAAGACTAGGAATTGGGCTTTGCCTATCATTGCTGTATTAAAGCATCTTTAAGCCATCAAGAACATACTCTATATACAGAAAGGTGCCGGAAAAGGGACAGTACCATCATGAAGGATCCCACCCATCCTGCCAGTGGACTACTTGTGCCTCTCCCATCAGGGAGGAGGTTACGTGGCATCGATACCAGGACCACCAGACTCAAAAACAGTTACTTTCCTCAAGCAATAAGGCTGATCAACACCTCCACTGACTAACCTACCTTTCCACATCCCCAGCCGCCTCTACTTTATCATTTCCTGTCAGAGTCACCTAATGGAAAGATACTAACGTGCCTAGTGTTACTTCACAGATATACAATCAATCTATGTACAGTATATAAGCTCAATATTTTGAGTCCTAAAGGATCTCATTCTGAAACATCAACTGTTTATTCATTTCCATGGATGCTGCCTGACCTGCTGAGTTCCTCCAGCATTTTGTGTGTGTTGCTCTGGATCTCCAGCATCTGCGGAATCTCTTGTGTTTATGCATATAAGCTATCTTATGTATAGACAGTACTGTGCAAAATCTTAGACACATGTAAACGGATTGTTTAAAATGAAGATGCTTTCAAAAATAATGAAACAAAAATTTACTAAATATCAAAAAGATTACAACAAAGAGCAGTAAACAGTAAAAACCGAAGTTAAATCAATTTTTAGTGTGACCACCCTTGCCCTTTAAAACTGCGTTAATTCTCTTAGGTATACTCATGCAGTTTTATAAGAAAATCAGCTGGCAGGTTGTTCCAAGCATCTTGGAGAACTTGTGCAGACTTTGGCTGTCTCACTTGCTTCTGCCCCTCCAGGTAATCCCAGACAGCCTCGATGATGTTGAGATCAGGGCTTTGTGGAGGCCACACCATCTGAAATCATAGAAAACATATATAGGGTGCCTCAGACTTTGGCACAGTACTGTATTTTTATTGCTTTTTTTAAAATTCTTTACCTTACTGTGTTTTTTTGTGCTGCTTTGGATCCGGAGTAACAATAATTTTGTTCTCCTTTACTCTGCACTCTAAATGACATTAAACAATCTTAAATCTTGAATCTCGGTGCTAGCACTGATTCAAGTCACCAGGTAATAAAATGATAAAACTGAACAATATTCTGAGACGGTGAGTTATACCCAGAACGATAGGATAAAATGAGAGCAGTCCATTTTCCAGAAAGCAGCAGAGGATAATTCTGAAAGCGGTGTGCAGGGAATGTTGGCAGGTCTTCATGGGCCTGTCTCCATGGTAACAATGTCCTAGCTGCATAAAAGGCAGCCGTGAAGGCCATGGGGACAGACACTACACCACAGTACAATGGAAGAGCTGCCCTATTGAAGGTGCCAATGATCAAAGAAAATATAGAACGGTATAGCACAGGAACGATGTCTGTGCTTGATATGACATAAAATTAAACTAAAGAGTCCGGATGAAGGGTCGGCCAGAAACATCAATTCTTATCTGTTTTCCATGGATGCCGCCTGACCTGCTGAGTTCCTCCAGCATTTTCTGCGTGTTGTTTTGCATTCCAGTATCTGCAGATTTTCTCATGTTTATGTTAAGCTAAATCCAGTTATGATGGTGCTACTGAATATGTGCAACAGCTTTCTTATAGTCAAAAAGCTAAGAAGTCCAACTAAAAGCATCACTAAAAATACCTTTTCAAGGTAAATTGTTGCCACAAACAGTGAAGGGATGATTGATGGCGAGGGGAGTTCGGGGGAAGAATAGATGTAGATGGTGTTCTGATGCCCATACAGCTGCCCCGGAGTGGGTTTGGATCACTCTGGGTGCCGAGCTGATTTGAAGAGCTAGACAGCAGCTTCAGGCTGGGTAACGAAATCTGGGCCCGGATCAAGTCACTGGGCTGTGTGGTCTCGGCCTGGAGAAAGTCACTGGGAGGCAAAATCTGGCTGTGGAATGCTGTACCAGACTGCATGGTCTAGGCCTGGGGTCTTTTACAGCAGCGATTCCTGTGATATAGTGTGAGTTACAATGTGCTTTTTAGACAATTTAAATGCTGGCCGAGATCAGAGGCGAGAGCTGATTTTGGTCACTGTCCACAATGTTCACTCCTCGCTCCAGGGTGCCTTAGCCTTTTGCAGTTCCATCACTGGGTCAATTTAAATGCTGGCCAGCCCAGATAGACTGTAAAGACAGGGTGTTGGTCAGGACAAGAGCAGATTTTGCTCATTCTCCCTGATGGTCATCTCCATGGCACTGAGACTATGAAGACTGCCCCAGCTGTTGTGCTCAGTGCTTGCTAATATGATGAATACAATAAGTGAGGCTTTGGGCCTGTTCTGGCCTGCTCTGGGGTTTGGATCTGAGGACTCAATTTCGGTTCAGAATGCTGTTGTTCACTTCAATTGTTTGCATGACTTGTATTTTTTTCTTTCCTTGCGCTCCGAGTGTTGGTCTTTTACTTTTATATTCTATTCTTTTTTTCTTTAAATTGGGTTCTTTCAGGTTTCCTGCTTGTGGCTACCCGTAAGCAAGCAGATCTCAAGCTGTATAATTTATACATTCTTTGACAATAAATGTACTTGAATCTTTTCAGAATCAAAATGAGGTTTCATATCACTGACATACGGTGTGTGTGTGTGTGTGTGTGTGTGTGTGTGTGTGTGTGTGTGTGTGTGTGTGTGTGTGTGTGTGTGTGTGTGTGCGCGTGTATTTAAATAATTTGTGCAAAAAGAGAGCAAAAAAAAGTGAGGCAGTGTACATGGGTTGATTATCCATTCAGAAATCTGATGGTGGAGGGGAAGAAGCTGTTCCCAAAACATTGTATGTGTCTCTTCAGCCCCCGTACCTCCTCCCTGATGGTGGCAGTACACATGGTCCATATACATCCATTCCCTGCATATTCATGTGGTTATTTAAAAGCCTCTTACATGCCACTATCATATCACTTTGACCACTGCACCTGACTGCCCATTTGAACACATTACCAAACTGTGTAAAAAAACTTGACCCAATATCTTCTTTACGTATTTTTGTGCCCTCTCCTTGTCTACATTTCTACCATGGAGAAAACATCTTTAACTGTGTACCCTATCTACACCTCTCATAATTTTAAAACCTCTAGCAGGTCTCCCTTCAGCAAACAGATCTCCAAGAAAAATAATCCAAATATGTCCAACCTCTCCTTCCAGCTAACATCCTCTAATTCAGGACAACATCCCATGCACCGCCAACCCTAATGCGAGGCCATTGCACTCAAGGATTTGGGCTAATGTTATTTGTTTTGTATCTGTACGTTTTTCTATGATACTATACGTGCGCTGTGCTGTGTGTCTGACAGTACGGTGTTTTACATCGTGGCCCCGGAGCAATGCTGTTTTGTTTGGTTGTATTCAAGCAATTACAATGTACAATTGATCCAATTTGAACTTGACAATAATATTTTTCATATAGTAAATGTAGAAAAATCTGCAAAATTCAAACTATGTATGGTTGAATTAATCTTGAACTCGAATCCATTCTGATGAACCTCTTGTACACCCTCTTCAAAACCTCCACATCCTTCCTGCAATGGGGTGACCAGAACTCCACACAATGCTATAAAGTTTTATACTACTACAACACGCTTCCTGACTCCTTTGGCCTGACCGATGAATATAACCCAAATTCTGTTTTTTGACCAGTCTACCTACTTATGTTGTAGTTGCGGGAGTGATGGACTTGGACTCCAAGATCCCTCTGTTGATCAATGCTTTTGAAGCTTGGTGCCATTGTGAGCTGAGGATATATGTACAGAAAGGTGCCCAAAAGGATGAAGGATCCCACCCACCCTGCTCATGGACTGTTTGTCCCACTCCCATCAGGGAGGAGGCTACATAGCATCCACACCAGGACCACCAGACTCAAAAACAGCTACTTTCCCCAAGCAGTAAGGCTGATCAACACCTCCACTCACTAACCCACCCCTCCACATCCCCAACCACCACTACTTTATCATTTCAGACAGACACTCCTATGCCTAGTGTCCCTTTATGGACATACAATCAATGTATAGAAGCTATTTTATGTATTTATATTTACTGTGCTTTTTATAATTGTGTTCTTTATCTCATTGTGTTTTTTGGGCTGCATTGGTTCTGGAGTATCAATTATTTTGTTCCCCTTTACACTTACAGTATGTACAGTGCAATACATTAAAAACTATAAATTACAATAATGTGTACATATCAGATTAAATTAAGTAAGTAGTGCAAAAGTTAACAAAAATAGTGAGGCAATGTTCATTGTTGGTGGAAATCTGATGGTGGAGGGGAAGAATCTGTTCCTGAAATGTTGTGTGCGGGTCTTCAAGCTCCTGTACCTCCTCCATGATGATAGAG
This sequence comes from Hemitrygon akajei, assembly GCF_048418815.1. Taxonomy (NCBI): domain Eukaryota; kingdom Metazoa; phylum Chordata; class Chondrichthyes; order Myliobatiformes; family Dasyatidae; genus Hemitrygon; species Hemitrygon akajei. The sequence goes on along the minus strand of NC_133126.1, from coordinate 5,030,735 downwards.
GGCAAGTCTTGGGTGATACATAAAATGAGACTGCCAATCTTGTACACAGCTAGCTTCCACAGCCAGCAAAATAATAAAAATTCAGCTAATCCGATTTAGTGAGATTGATGAATGTTGTGATACACAATGAAAAATCATTCTGCTCTTTTGAAAGTAGTTCCATGGGACGTTTTCTCTGCTTTAGCGAGCAGGCATGGCCAGGGTTGAACAAGTCCTGTACCTCCAGCAGTGTCTTCACCACTGTCCCCTGTGCTACATTGTTAACTAATTGTTTTTAGGCTTGGATGTGAAGACTGACTCGAAGACACTGAATCACTGGCATGAAACCGTTGAGCAGGAGCAGAGATCATAAATTAAATTCAAGGTTAAAGATCAGAAAGCACTTCAGGGTAAAAAACTCTTGAGCCACTTTGTACTTTGTAGTGTGCAGTATGCTACTGGAATGGTTAAGAGTCTGGATAAATAGAACTCTGGGTCACTGATCTAGAGGCACAAGTTTGATTCCCATCATAATACCTAGGCAATTTAAACTCAACTAATGAAATAAATCTAGAATATGAAGCAGCCATCAGCCAGGCTAATCATGCAAGTGCTGTTCTGTTATCAAACCCTTTTGGTTCAGTAATATTCTTCAGGCAGGGACATCATTAACTACCTGATTAACCTGTAGGTGTATGTGATTCCTTGCATCTCTTCACTAGTGGGAAAAGCCCTCCCTACCAAACCTAATGTACGACCAACCAGTACACTTAAACCTGAGACTGAAGTTTGGATTACAATAGAACAAAAGGTTATGTAGTTGTGGCTCATGATCAGACTGATTGTCCTTATTGAATAGAGGTGAGGCCAAGGGGACTCATTTCCTTTTCCTACTTGTTGTTCTCATGCATTGAATAACATGAGATTTTTATTCACTGCTTGCATCTGATTTTAAGACCATAAGTCAGAGAAGCAGAAGCGGCCAATCCATCATGGCTGATTTATTTTCCCTCTCAACCTTATTCTCCTACCTTACCCCTGTAACCTTTGATACACGGATGCACTCAACCCATCATCATGAAGTGTTTCGAGAGGCTCGTCATGAGGCATATCAAGACCCTGCTGCCCCCTTCACCGGACCCCCTGCAGTTTGCGTACCGTCCCAACCGCTCAACAGACGACGCCATTGCCATCACCCTCCACCTGGCCCTAACCCACCTGGACAAAAAAGACACATACGTTCGGATGCTGTTCATAAACTTCAGTTCAGCATTCAACACAATCATCTCTCAGAAACTGATTGGAAAGCTCAGCCTACTGGGCCTGAACACCTCCCTCTGCAACTGGATCCTAGACTTCCTGACTGGGACACCTCAGTCAGTCTGGATCGGGAGCAGCATCTCTAACACCATCACACTGAGCACGGGGGCCCCCCAGGGCTGTGTGCTCAGTCCACTGCTGTTCATTCTGCTGACCCACAACTGTGCTGCAACACACAGCTCGAACCACATCATCAAGTTCACCGATGACACAACCGTGGTGGGTTTCATCTGCAAGAATGATGAGTCAGCTTACAGAGAGGAGGTGCAGTGGCTAACGGACTGGTGCAGAGCCAACAACCTGTCTCTGAATGTGAACAAAACAAAAGAGATGGTTGTTGACTTCAGGAGGGCATGAAGTGACCACTCCCCACTGAACATCGACGGCTCCTCTGTAGAGATTGTTAAGAGCACCAAATTTCTTGGTGTTCACCTGGTGGAGAATCTCACCTGGTCCCTCAACACCAGCTCCATAGCAAAGAAATCCCAGCAGCATCTCTACTTTCTGCGAAGGCTGAAGAAAGTCCATCTCCCACCCCTCATCCTCATCACATTCTACAGGGGTTGTATTGAGAGCATCCTGAGCAGCTGCACCACTGCCTGGTTCAGAAATTGCACCATCTCAGATAGCAAGACCCTGCAGCGGATAGTGAGGTCAGCTGAGAAGATCACTGGGGTCTCTCTTCCCGCCATCACGGACATTTACACTACACGCTGCAACCGCAAAGGAAACAGCATTATGAAGGACTCCATGCACCCCTCATACAATCTCTTCTCCCTCCTGCCGTCTGGGAAAAAGCTCCAAAGCATTCGGGCTCTCACGACCAGACTATGTAACAGTTTCTTCCCCCAAGCTATCAGACTCCTCAATACCCAGAGCCTGGACTGACACCAACTTACTGCCCTATTGTCTTGTTTATTATTTATTGCAAAGCCTGTGCTGTTTTGTGCACTTTATGCAGCCCTGGGTAGGTCTGTAGTCTAGTGTAGTTTTTTTCTGTGTTGTGTTTTACATGGTTCAGTGTAGTTTTTGTACTGTGTCATATAAATCATGGTCCTGAAAAACATTGTCTCATTTTTACTGTGTATTGTACTAGCAGTTATGGTCCAAATGACAATAAAAGTGACTTGACTTGACTTGAATCAAGAATCTATTAATCTCGGCTTTAATTATATCCAATGGCTTGGCCTCCATGACCATCTGTGGCAATGAATTCCACAGATTCACCATCCTGTGGCTGAAGAAATTTCTACTCATTTCTGATTTTAATGGATGCCCCTCTATTCTGAAGCTGTGCCCTCTGGTCCTAGACTCCCCCACAATCGGAAACATCCTGTCCATGTCTACTTTATCTCGGCCTTTCAATATTCAGTGATCCCTCTCATTCTTCTAAATTCCAGTGAGTACAGGCCCAGGCCCATCAAAAACATATCATGAGGTCTCCTCTCTCATTAATTACTGGTTTATTTTGAGGAAGAATAATTTTGAAATCTTCTGGAGCCTCTCCTTTGCTTTCATTAGCTCCAGTGGAAGAATGACATAAAGATTTGAAAAATGCCAGAACTGGAAGAAAGCTCATTCTAGTGGGATTTCTGTCAGTCCCTTCATAGATTCATTGGATCTAATGAACTCAAATTTGAAACATCAGGTTCAGTTGGTAACTGCTACTACCTAGCATGCTCAGTGCTTTTTATTTTCTATTTCAGATCCAAGTAGCTGCAGTTTGTGTTTGATTTTCACAGATCCATTCTGCCAAGTCAGGTGACAAAACCTTACACATGAATCAATTTTATTTTATTCTCATTATTTAGAGATACAGAGTGGAACAGGCTCTTCCAGACCAATTAACCCCCATCACACAGCAGCCCACCTATTTAATGCTAGCTTAATCACAGGACAATTTACAACGACCAATTATCCTACTAACCAGTACATCTTTGGTACATGGGAAGAAACTAAATTACCCAGGGAAACCCATGTGTTCACAGGGAGGTCATCTAAGTGCCTTTGAGATGGCACCAGAATTGAACCCCGAACTCTGATGACCCAGGCTGTAATAGTGTCGTACTAAGCACTATGCTACTGTGGCACCCGATCTCATGAATTTTGATCTATTTCAAAGGTGTTCATTCCAACCCTTTAAAGGAAACCACAACTATACTCTGCATTCCAGGTGGCTGCAGCAACAGTCAGCTTCTTTGATTCTGTATTCCAATCTCAATAACATAAACCAATGGTCCATTTACTTTCCAAAATTACCCGTTGAATCCTTAATAATGCATAGTGAACACAAACACAAGGAGATCTGCAGATGCTGGAAATTCAAGCAACACACACAAAACGCTGGTGGAACGCAGCAGGCCAGGCAGCATCTATAAGGATGAAGTACAGTCGATGTTTCAGGCCGAGACCCTTCGTCAAGAATGAAACGTCGACTGTACTTCTTCCTATAGATGCTGCCTGGCCTGCTGCGTTCCACCAGCATTTTGTGTGTGTTGCTAATGCATAGTGAAGGAACTTTATCATTTGGAATGAAATTAACTGCAACTTTTTTGTCAAATTCCTTCAGCAAAAATGTTTACAATAAGTTTATGCAGGTACAAGAAGTAATTCTGGAAGACATATACAGCAGGTTGGCTCAGGATCGAATGTTGTATAGTGATAGAGTAATAGAACACTATAGCACAGAGACAACCCCCTCGGCACACCTACTCCATGCTGACCTATTCATCTGCCTCATCCCATCAACGAGCACCCGGACCACAACCCTCCATATCCCTCCCATCAATGTCCCGATCCAAACTTCTCTTAATTGTTGAAATCAAACTCACATCCACCACTGTGCTGACAGTCCTTTCCATACTCATACCACCCTCTGACCGAAGCAGTTACCCCCATGTTCTCCTTAAATATTTCACCTTCACTTTTAACCCATAATCTTTAGTTGTAGTCTCACCCAGCCTCAGTGGAAAAAACCTGCTTGCATTTACCCTATCTATACCCCTCATAATTTTGTATACCTCTATCAAATCTCCCCTCAATCTTCAACCTGCAGGGAGTAAAGTCTAACCTATTCAATCTTTCCCTATAACTCAGGGACTCATATGCTGGCAAAATCCTTGTAGATTTTCTCTGTATTCTTTCAATCTTATTGACATCTTTCCTGCAGGTAGGTGACCAAATCTGCAGACAATACTCCAAATTAGGCCTCACCAATGTCCTGTACAACTTCATTACATCCCATCTCCTGCACTCAGTACTTTGATTTATGAAAGCCAATGCATGAAATGCTTTCTTTATGAATCTATCTACATGTGATGCCACTTTCAACAATTTATGGACCAGTATTCCCAGATCCCTTTGTTCTACCACACTCCTCAGTGCCCCACCGATCATTGTGTATGACCTATCCTGGTTGGTCCTACCGACGTGCAAAACCTCACTCTTGTCTGCATTAAATTCCATCGGCCATTTTTCAGCCCTTTTTCCAGCTGATGCAGATCCCTCTGCAAACCGTAATAACCTTCCTCACTGTCCACTACACTCCCAATCTTGGTATCATCAACAAATTTGCTGATCCAGATCATTGACATAAATGACAAATAACAAGGGTCCCAGCACTGAGCCCTGAGGTACAGCACTCCACTCAGAGAGAAAACCCTCTACTGCCACTCTCTGGCTTCTCCCTCAAGCCAACGTCTAATCCAGTTCACTACCTCGTCCTGAATGCTGAGGAGCCGAACCTTCTTGACCAGCCTCCCACGCACGATCTTATCAAATACCTTACTAAAGTCCACTGCCAAAATCCACTGCCTTGCCTTCATCTATTTCCTGGTAATTTCCTCGAAAAACTCTTTAACATTGGCTTGACAAGACCTACCACACACGAAGCCATGCTGACTATCTTTAATCAGTCCATGTGTATACAAATACTAATATATCCAGTCTCTTAAAATAGATTCCAATAATCTTCCCACAACTGATGTCAGACTCAACAACCTATCATTTCCTGGTTTATATTTAGAAACTTTTTTAAATAGCAGAACGACATTGGCTATCCTCCAATCCTCCGGTACCTCTCCAGTCACTAAGGATGTTTTAAATATCTCTGCTAAGGCCCTGGCAATTTCTGTCTCCCATTGGGTCGGAGGGAACAACTGGTCAGGGCATAGGGATTTATCCCCCATAATTTGCCTCAGGATAGCAAACACCTCCTCCTCTGTGATCTGGGTACATGAATTTGATGCCTCTTTGTCTCACTTCAATAGACTCATGTCCATATCCCGAGTAAATACAGATGCAAAGAATACATTTAAGATCTCCCTCATCTGTTTTGGCTCCACACTTGAATTACCACTTTGGTCTTCCAGAGCACCAATTTTGTCCCTTGCTCTTAACGTGCCAGTAGAATCCCTTAGGATTCTCCTTCACCTTGTCTGCTAGAGCAACTTCATGCCATCTTTTAGCCTTCCTGATTTCTTCTCTTGCATTTCTTATACTCCTTAAGTACCATCCCAATACCTGCTATGCACCTCCTTTTTTCTCTTAACCAGGGTCTCAGTATCTCTTGAAAACCAAGGCTCCCTACTCTTGTTATCTTTACCTTTTATTCTGACAGGCACATCCAAGCTCTGTACCCTCAAAAACAAGAGCAACACACACAAAATGCAGGAGGAACTCAGCAGGCCAGGCAGCATCTAGGAAAAGAGTACAGTTGATGTTTTGGGCTGAAGCTCTTTGGCAGGACTGGAGAAAAAAAGCTGAGGAGTAGATTTAGAAGGTGGGGGGAGGGGAGAGAGAAACACCAGGTGACAGGGGAAACCTGGAGGAGGAGGGATGAAGTAAAGAGCTGGGAAGTTGATTGGTGAAAGAGACAGAAGGCCATGGAAGAAAGAAAAATTGGGGAGGACCGCCAGAGGCAGGTGATAGGTGGACAAGGAGATAAGGTGAGAGAGGAAAAAGGGGATGGGAAATGGTGAAGGGGGGGCATTACTGGAAGTTTGAGAACTTGATGTTCATGCCATCAGGCTGGAGGCTACATAATTTGTACCCTCAAAATTTTGTTTTTGAAGGTCTCCAAATTACCAAGTACACCTTTACCAGAAAACAGCCTGTCCCAATCCACATTTGCCAGATCATATCTGATACCATCAAAATGGGCCTTTCTCCAGTGTACAATTTCAACCTATGGATCAGACCTATCTTTTTGTATGTGTACTTTGAAACTAATGGCACCGTGGTCACAGGATGCAAAGTGTTCCCCTACACAAACTCCTGTCACCTGCCCTGTCTCATTTCCTGAGTGCAAATCCAGTATCGCACACTGGCTCGTTGGGACTTTATATGATGATAAAAGAAATTTGCTTGAACATATTTGAAAAACTCTGTCCCATCTAGTTTAACTTGTAGAACCTTAAAAGAAAACATTCAAAAACAACTTCTAACGGAAGCACAACTCACATTGAAAAGAGCATTTGAAATTGATGTATCGATGGAAACCACAGACAGATGCAACTGAGTTGCAGTCAAGAATGAAAGTGAGCATGAACAAACTTGCAATATCTAAACTGAAAGCAGCCCAGTCAAACAAATCGTGTTACTGTTGTGGCAGGGGCTCACACACACCAGACCAATGCAGGTTTAAAGGCCAAACTTGCAGAAAATGTAACAAAGTAGGACAAGTACAAAGAGCAAGCCAGACAGACAAAAATAAATGGACTGGACGGGGAAGAGGAAAAGATAAAGAGTCAAATTGCACTTTCCAGAAGAACACTAATTTGCATGCTTTTAATGAAAAAATCTGATAATGTTGAGAGCAACACTTGACAGGGTAGCCTTGATATTTACAATGTGAAAACTAAAATGAGACAAGCAAAGTAGCTTACACCAGAAGTGATCGGCAAATTAATTAAACTGGAATTGGATACCACCTTGGCTATTACAGTCATTCCACAAAAAGATGGTGAAAAGCATTTCAAAAATACTCAACTGAAACCTGAAATTCTACGTGGATGTCCCTCTATTCTGAGACTGAGCCCTCTGGACCTTGACTCCCCAAAATAGGAAACATCCTCTCGACATCCACTCTATGTAAGCCTTGCAACATTCAAAAGGTTTCAATGAGATTCCCCCCCCCCCCCACCCCATCCTTCTGAACTCCAGCAAGCGCATGGCCAAGGCTCTCAAACACTCCTCATATATAAACCTCTGGACCCTCTCCAAAGTCAGGACATTTCTTCTTAGCAAAGGAGCCCAAAATTGCTCACAGTACTTGAAATGTGGTCTGCCCAATGCCTTATCAAGTCTCAGCATTGCATCCTTCAATTAAGTTATTACCTTTGGCCTAGATGTTAAAGCAAGCACTGATAGTCTCTCACTGCCCTCTCCAGCCAAGCTGCTGGACGTGGAAGGTTGTTAAGTACCAACAGCTTCAGTTTATCTGGAGTCACATATAGATTAAAGCAAATAAGGACTGTACTTTTTCCTCCCACAAAGGATATTACAGAGTGGTAGTTGCTTCTTCATCCTTGTTGGTATCAGTTGCTTTTTTTCAAATTTATTTGAATTTAAGTTCTGAGACTACCACCATGGGTCTATCTGCAGTTCCATGGTCCAAGACACTAGGTTCTATATCAATAACCTAACCTAAAGCCGTTATGCCTCGTATACACAGATCTTCCTTTGGCATAGTTCTGCATAACATGTCCCTTCATAACAGCATCTTTCATCTTATCCTGTGCTTTGGACCAACTGAGAGATAGAATAGCAGAGCCAGAGACTCTTGTACGAAGTTGCCATGCACAATGTGAACTTCAATGTATCTGTCCAGATAGTTACCTTGCTCCTTATGGCTTAATAACATAACTACCCCCTTCCTTTACCCTCTGTTTTCTTCTTAGATTTTATTCAGCAGAGGATGTCACATCTCAAATAATCTTCTCACTGCCATTGACATTGTGGATTTTATTGCACATACTGACTGCATATTTTGCATGCCTCTTGCTGGTACAAATTAATTAATACGTGTGCTGCATGTAATTCATAGCCAAAACCTAGAGCTCCAAGCAATGTTTCCTTCATTAGCTTTAGCCTGTCATAGAGTCATAGAACACTACAGCACAGAAACAGGTCTTTCAACCATCCAGTCTGTGCTAATGATGCCATCTATCATTAAGGATCCCCATCTGCCAGGACGTGCCCACTTCCCTTTGCTACTCTCAAGGAGGAGGTACAGGAGCCTGACGACATTCATTCAATGTTTTAGGAAGAGCTTCTTCCACCCCCCCACAGTCAGATTTCCGAACGGACGATGAATTCATGTACACTACCTCACCACTTTTTCCTCTCTATGTTTGCTCTACTCTTTATATACACTGTGCAGTTAATGTCACTGATTTGCCTACAGTTCTCAGCAAAAGTTTTAAGGACACAAAAAGAAGTTTTCTAAATGTTTTCAGAAATAATGAAATGAGAAGTTTCTAAACATCAAAAAATTACTATTACGAGCAGTAAAGAGTAAAAAATCTAAATCAAATCAGTATTTTGTGTGACCAACCCCCTTGCCTTTAAAAGTGCCTCAGTTCACTTTGGTTCACGGTGGTACAGTTTTATACAAAACTCAGCTGGTAGGTTGTTCCAAGCATCTTGGAGAACTTGCCACAGTTCTTCTGCAGACTCTGGCTGTCTCACTTCCTTCTGCCGCTTCAGATAATGTGCTCAGTTCTGGTCACCTCACTATAGAAAGTATATGGAAATCAGAGAAAGAGTGCAGAGGATGTTGCCTGGATTGGGGAGCATGCCTTATCAGAATAGGTTGAGTGAACTCAGCCTTTTTTCCTTGGAGCGACAGAGGATGAGAGGTGACCTGATAGAGGTGTATAAGATGATGAGAGGAATTGATCGTGTGGATAGTCAGAGGCTTTTTCCCAGGGCTGAAATGGCTAACATGAGAGGGCACAGTTTTAAGGTGCTTGGAAGAAGGTACAGAGGAGATGTCAGGGGTCAGTTTTTTTATGCATAGAGTGGTGAGTGTGTGGAATGGGCTGCCAGCGACGGTGATGGAGGCGGATATGATAGGGTCTTTTAAGAGACTCCTGGACAGGTACGTGGAGCTCAGAAAAACAGAGGGCTATGGGTAATTTCTAAGGTAAGGACATGTTCAGCACAGCTTTGTGGGCCAAAGGCATGTATTGTGCTGTAGGTTTTCTATGTTTCTATAATCCCAGATGTTGAGATCAGGGCTCTGTGGAGGCCATATAACCTGGAACCATATAAAAAATCTCAGGTGTCTAAGACTTTTGCACAGTTCTGTATCTCTGCAATGGAATCTTTCGGTTTCATTTCAAACTCACTAGGGCATACAATTTTCATTTTCCACTGAAATTTTTTAAGTTTAAAAGATGTACAGTTTTTCTTAAATTGGTATTGATCATTAGTTACTTACTGTCTGTGAGAAATATCACTTTGCAAATAGTTTGCTGATGTGCTCTGCAAAGAGGAGAGGCAAACACACATGCCCTTCAGTTTTCTACATTAATTAATACTTCTGTGGAGAATAATTCCAGATAAATTTGCCCCACAGGGATGACGCAGAATAAGAACATTCCCTGAATGAGTCATTTGTTCATACTGACTAAGTCACAATTAGCTTGGGATAACGTAATATCATATAATTTTGATAAATAGTATTTACAACTGTAAGATTCAGAAGACACATAAAAAACTTCTTAGTTATAATCCTTTAATTACAATAATAATTTGGTATGTATTGTGCTAACCTAAGTAAACAGTTAAGAATCTTCCTGTGTGCTTGCAGATATCATGAAACATTGGAAAGTTATGCTGAAAGCTTGCCTTAAGACAGGAGTTCCCAAACTTTTTTATGCCATGGACCAATACCGTTAACCAAAGGGTCCATGGACCTCAGGTTAGGAATCCCTACTAGGCTAACAAAGTTGCAGTGACTTATACCCTAAATTTCAATAAATGACTGTGGTTATGATGCCATATTCTGGAATAAAGCCTGAATAGTGATCATCAGTCCTGTTTAGTTTTATTAAATGTGAGATAAGATATTATTTCAGGCAAGCTGAATTAGAAAATACTGGAAACACTTAATGTTCAAAAGTTCAAGGTAAATTTATTATCGAAGTGCACATATACCACCAAATACTGCCCTGAGATTCATTTTCTTGTGGACATGCTCAATAAATCCGGAAGATAATAACCATAACAGAATTAATGAAAGATCACGGCAACTTTGGCACTCTCAATAGAACAAAGAAGAACAATAGAATTAATGAAAAATACACACAAAGACTAACAAATTGTCACTAAATTTGAGACCATTGCCTCTGCACACCTAATGATGGGGCATAAACATCCCAAATTTAATTAACTTTCTTTCACAAATATTCACCAACTACACTTAGTTGTTGAATTTCTCTTGAAGTTGCAGCAACTCCCTGGCTCTTGCTGTTGGGAATTTGCTTACAGAATCTGCAGTAAGAGTATCTCCAGTCATTTGAATGAACCATAAGAGGATGACAACAGGACAGGGTCAGTAACAGGTCATTTTTAAACACAAGAGAATCTGCAGATGCTGGAAATCCAGAGCAACACGCACAAAATACTGGAGGAACTCAGCAGGTCTGACAGCATCCATAGAAATGAATAAAATTCGACATTATGGTCCGAGACCAAACACACTGAATACACACTGCCCAAGTATTCATTGGCAGGGCCGAGAGTGAAGAAGGGCCTCAGTGAGAACCAGCGACTGTTTATCGGGTCTAAGGATGTAAAACATCAATGAGAGATGGTCTCTGGCTGATGACGTGGGTACTGTTGCAGATGCAGCAGACAGCAATGCCAAGCAAGAAGTAACATCTTCCTGTAAAGTTCATTGACTTCCAAAGATGCAGCCTGACCTGCAAAGTTCCTCCATCATCTTGTGTATGATGTTACATCTCTTTGAATTTATATGCTTTTAATTTCTTTTTGCCTTCCAGCTTTAATTAAATGTAAACAGTTTTGTATGACTAATCTTTAATAGCTTCTGACAAACTTCAACTCATTCAGAATGCCACTGCTAGACTTTTAACCAAAATCAGGATGAGAGAGCATATCACTCCTGTCCTAACTACTCTGCATTGGCTTCCTGTATCTTTTAGAATTGATTGTAAAGTTCTATTACTCATTTTTAAAGTTCTTAATAGTCTGGGACCAGAGTACATCAAAGAATCACTTTTCTTTTATAATCCTGCTTGCACTCTCAGCCCTTCTTCCACCGATCTCTTAAATTTAAACAGTCTTCCTCAAAAGATAGTTGTCAGTATTTTTGAACTATGTTCCTAAACTGTGGACATTGATGCTTAAAACTATAAGAGATGCAGACTCAGCTGACACTTTTAACACCAACTCAAAACCTATTTATTTAACCTTGCTTTTAATTAACATCTTTTTGTCTTTTATTTTCATATTTGCATTTTATCCCATTGTAAATCACTTTGAACAGCAATATTAATAAGAATAACATCTTTATATAGCACTCTTCATACATGAAAATGTTTTATAAGTTATTATTATTATTATTATTATTATTATTATTATTATTATTACTATTATAAAGGTTTTCTGGATTACAAGACCAACTTTAGAACAGTCTACTAAAGGCTAACTGGCGATTTGAAGCTTCTACATTCGCATGCATGACTTAAAAATGGCTTTGATCAGGAAGTTGAAGCCAACAGAACCACAAGTTAACTTCACAGTTAACACGGAGGGCAGCAGGGAGGGTGGGCATCTCAGCATGGTAACCCATGGCCATTGGGTTCTGCAGTATTAAACTATTTTAAAACTAAGAAACAGCAGCAGTTCTTGCAACTGGATGTGATGCAAAGATCTATTATCTGTTTCACTGGCAGTGTGCATTCATCATAGGAGCTTCAGGAACAGAAATGCTGATAGAACTGATGGTATGAATCAAGGAACATGTGATTAATTATGGTACTTGCCATGTGATTCATATGTCTTTTCAAACCCATGAACGCACTAACCTTACAGTACTTCTCTCTCCATTAATTCTGTGGAGCGCGTTTTGTATGACATAGGAAGTAACAAAGTGGATCCATCAAATGTTCCATTCGTTATCCCTTATAAAGGAGATTCACCTTGCAACGTAAGGGAATTTAGATAGAAGGGCCCGAGCCATGAACGTTCTTGCTCACAATCTATTATCCTGCAGCATGGTTCATAGTTAGTGCAAGTTCAAGTTTACAATACCCGTGAATGCAGCCCAACAAGACAGCGTTACTGCGGGGTCACGGTGCAAAACATTGCACCAACAGTCACACACAGCATTTAGCACACACAGGAAAGCACTCACTTACAGAATATCAGTAAAATACAATAGATGTATATAGTCCAAGACCCTGAGCCATGAACGTTGCAGAAATCGGTAGTCGAACATAATACGACTTGTCTTCTGCCGAGCGACCAGGAGGGGGCAGCACCAACTGCAGCTTGGAGGCTACACCACACTGTTTCTGGTGGAAAACATGGAATGCAATGGCCCGAGGCAGCAACTAGTCCATTTTCTCTTTTAAATTTATTCTCCAGGTTGTGGGTGTCACTTACAAGATCAGCATTTACTGACCGTCCTTGGGAAGATGACATTCAGCAGCTACCTGACAGACTGTTGTCTGTGAGCTGATGGGGTTTATGGGGCGTGGTGAGTGGGGACAGTCTAAGGAGTTTCACCCAACACCTCAATATCACCAGCAAAGATGTAAATAAGGTTGACAGGGTGCAGAGAAAGTTTACTAGGATGTTGCTGGGACTGGAGGACATGAGTTATGGGGAAAGATTAAACAGGTTAGGACTTCATTCCCTAGAGCGTAGAAGATTGAGGGGAGATTTGATAGGATTAAACAAAGTTATGAGGGGTATAGAAAAGGTAAATGCAAGCAGGTTTTTTGCACTGAGGTTGGGTGCAACTAAACTACAACTAGAGGTCATGGGTTAAAGGTGAAAGATGAAATTTCTAAGGGGAACATGAAGGGGATCTTCACTCAGAGGGTGGTGAGAGTGTGGAACGAGCTGCCAGTGCAAATGGTGGATTCAGGTTTGATTTCAACATTTAAGAGAAATTTGGATAAGCACATGGATGGGAGGGGTATGGTGGGTGATGGTCTCTGGGTGCAGGTCAATGGGACTAGGCAGATTAATAGGTCAGCATGGAGCAGATGGGTCAAGGGCCAATGGCCGATGATTTAGCACAGATTAGACGGGCAAATGTCCTGTTTTGGTTCTGATGTATTCCATGACTTTTTGACTCTAAGAAAAGGAGATGGTTATCAACCTCAGGAGAGCTTACACCACCCTCTTTACATTGGCAGCACAGCAGTGGGAACTGCGAGCAGTTTCGAACTCCTAGGAGTGCACATCTCACACAGCCTTTCATGGCCCCAGAACACATTCTACACAATTAGGAATGCTCGCCAACACCTCGACTTTCTGAGGAGGCTAAAGAGAGCTGGACTTTGCTCACATCATTCTACAGATGCACATAGAGAGCACTGCAACATGCTGCACCACGGCCTGGTTCAGAAACAGCACTGTATCAGACAGGAAAGCTCGACAACAGTGCCATCACATCTCAGCCACCAGCCTGACTGCCATCACAGACAGCTCTCAGCCTTAGCACATGGAAGATATTTCTATAAAGAGAAGGTGCTTTCAAAAATGATGAAAAGAAAAGTTTCTAAATATCAAAAAAATTACAATAAAAAGCAGCAAGCAGTAAAAAACTAAATCAAATCAATATTTGGTGTGACCACCCTTTGCGATTAAAACTGCATCGATTATCTTAGATATACTGTGGTGCAGTTTTATAAAACAATGGGTTGTTCCAGCATCTTGGAGAACATTCCACGGTTCTTCTGCAGACTTTGGCTGTCTCGCTTGCTTCTGTCTCTCCGGGTGATCCCAGACAGCCTCGACAATGTTGAGCACAGGGGCTCTGCAAAGGTCATACAACCTGAAACCAGACAGAGAAACAAAGATGCACCGTACTAGATAGAGAAACAAAGATGCACAGTACTAGATAGAGAAACAAAGATGCAAAGTACTAGATAGAGAAACAAAGATGCACCGTACTAGATAGAGAAACAAAGATGCACGGTACTAGATAGAGAAACAAAGATGCACGGTACTAGATAGAGAAACAAAGATGCACGGTACTAGATAGAGAAACAAAGATGCACGGTACTAGATAGAGAAACAAAGATGCACCGTACTAGATAGAGAAACAAAGATGCACAGTACTAGATAGAGAAACAAAGATGCACCGTACTAGATAGAGAAACAAAGATGCACCGTACTAGATAGAGAAACAAAGATGCACCGTACTAGATAGAGAAACAAAGATGCACCGTACTAGATAGAGAAACAAAGATGCACGGTACTAGGTAGAGAAACAAAGATGCACGGTACTAGATAGAGAAACAAAGATGCACGGTACTAGATAGAGAAACAAAGATGCACGGTACTAGATAGAGAAACAAAGATGCACGGTACTAGATAGAGAAACAAAGATGCACGGTACTAGATAGAGAAACAAAGATGCACCGTACTAGATAGAGAAACAAAGATGCACCGTACTAGATAGAGAAACAAAGATGCACGGTACTAGATAGAGAAACAAAGATGCACGGTACTAGATAGAGAAACAAAGATGCACCGTACTAGATAGAGAAACAAAGATGCACGGTACTAGATAGAGAAACAAAGATGCACGGTACTAGATAGAGAAACAAAGATGCACCGTACTAGATAGAGAAACAAAGATGCACGGTACTAGATAGAGAAACAAAGATGCACGGTACTAGATAGAGAAACAAAGATGCACGGTACTAGATAGAGAAACAAAGATGCACGGTACTAGATAGAGAAACAAAGATGCACGGTACTAGATAGAGAAACAAAGATGCACCGTACTAGATAGAGAAACAAAGATGCACGGTACTAGATAGAGAAACAAAGATGCACGGTACTAGATAGAGAAACAAAGATGCACCGTACTAGATAGAGAAACAAAGATGCACGGTACTAGATAGAGAAACAAAGATGCACGGTACTAGATAGAGAAACAAAGATGCACGGTACTAGATAGAGAAACAAAGATGCACGGTACTAGATAGAGAAACAAAGATGCACGGTACTAGATAGAGAAACAAAGATGCACGGTACTAGATAGAGAAACAAAGATGCACGGTACTAGATAGAGAAACAAAGATGCACCGTACTAGATAGAGAAACAAAGATGCACGGTACTAGATAGAGAAACAAAGATGCACGGTACTAGATAGAGAAACAAAGATGCACCGTACTAGATAGAGAAACAAAGATGCACGGTACTAGATAGAGAAACAAAGATGCACGGTACTAGATAGAGAAACAAAGATGCACGGTACTAGATAGAGAAACAAAGATGCACGGTACTAGATAGAGAAACAAAGATGCACGGTACTAGATAGAGAAACAAAGATGCACGGTACTAGATAGAGAAACAAAGATGCACCGTACTAGATAGAGAAACAAAGATGCACCGTACTAGATAGAGAAACAAAGATGCACGGTACTAGATAGAGAAACAAAGATGCACGGTACTAGATAGAGAAACAAAGATGCACCGTACTAGATAGAGAAACAAAGATGCACCGTACTAGATAGAGAAACAAAGATGCACGGTACTAGATAGAGAAACAAAGATGCACGGTACTAGATAGAGAAACAAAGATGCACGGTACTAGATAGAGAAACAAAGATGCACCGTACTAGATAGAGAAACAAAGATGCACGGTACTAGATAGAGAAACAAAGATGCACCGTACTAGATAGAGAAACAAAGATGCACGGTACTAGATAGAGAAACAAAGATGCACGGTACTAGATAGAGAAACAAAGATGCACCGTACTAGATAGAGAAACAAAGATGCACCGTACTAGGTAGAGAAACAAAGATGCACGGTACTAGATAGAGAAACAAAGATGCACGGTACTAGATAGAGAAACAAAGATGCACCGTACTAGATAGAGAAACAAAGATGCACCGTACTAGATAGAGAAACAAAGATGCACGGTACTAGATAGAGAAACAAAGATGCACCGTACTAGATAGAGAAACAAAGATGCACCGTACTAGATAGAGAAACAAAGATGCACGGTACTAGATAGAGAAACAAAGATGCACGGTACTAGATAGAGAAACAAAGATGCACCGTACTAGATAGAGAAACAAAGATGCACAGTACTAGATAGAGAAACAAAGATGCACGGTACTAGATAGAGAAACAAAGATGCACGGTACTAGATAGAGAAACAAAGATGCACGGTACTAGATAGAGAAACAAAGATGCACCGTACTAGATAGAGAAACAAAGATGCACCGTACTAGATAGAGAAACAAAGATGCACGGTACTAGATAGAGAAACAAAGATGCACCGTACTAGATAGAGAAACAAAGATGCACCGTACTAGATAGAGAAACAAAGATGCACGGTACTAGATAGAGAAACAAAGATGCACGGTACTAGATAGAGAAACAAAGATGCACCGTACTAGATAGAGAAACAAAGATGCACCGTACTAGATAGAGAAACAAAGATGCACGGTACTAGATAGAGAAACAAAGATGCACCGTACTAGATAGAGAAACAAAGATGCACCGTACTAGATAGAGAAACAAAGATGCACGGTACTAGATAGAGAAACAAAGATGCACGGTACTAGATAGAGAAACAAAGATGCACGGTACTAGATAGAGAAACAAAGATGCACGGTACTAGATAGAGAAACAAAGATGCACGGTACTAGATAGAGAAACAAAGATGCACGGTACTAGATAGAGAAACAAAGATGCACGGTACTAGATAGAGAAACAAAGATGCACGGTACTAGATAGAGAAACAAAGATGCACGGTACTAGATAGAGAAACAAAGATGCACCGTACTAGATAGAGAAACAAAGATGCACCGTACTAGATAGAGAAACAAAGATGCACGGTACTAGATAGAGAAACAAAGATGCACGGTACTAGATAGAGAAACAAAGATGCACCGTACTAGATAGAGAAACAAAGATGCACCGTACTAGATAGAGAAACAAAGATGCACGGTACTAGATAGAGAAACAAAGATGCACGGTACTAGATAGAGAAACAAAGATGCACCGTACTAGATAGAGAAACAAAGATGCACCGTACTAGATAGAGAAACAAAGATGCACGGTACTAGATAGAGAAACAAAGATGCACCGTACTAGATAGAGAAACAAAGATGCACAGTACTAGATAGAGAAACAAAGATGCACCGTACTAGATAGAGAAACAAAGATGCACGGTACTAGATAGAGAAACAAAGATGCACGGTACTAGATAGAGAAACAAAGATGCACGGTACTAGATAGAGAAACAAAGATGCACCGTACTAGATAGAGAAACAAAGATGCACGGTACTAGATAGAGAAACAAAGATGCACGGTACTAGATAGAGAAACAAAGATGCACGGTACTAGATAGAGAAACAAAGATGCACCGTACTAGATAGAGAAACAAAGATGCACCGTACTAGATAGAGAAACAAAGATGCACGGTACTAGATAGAGAAACAAAGATGCACAGTACTAGATAGAGAAAAAGGTGCCAGTAACATCATAAAGGATCTGTCCGACCCTGCTCGTGGATTGTTAGTTTTACTCCCATTAGGGAGGAGGCTAGGAAGCATCCAGGCCAGGACCAACAGACTGAAAAACATTTACTTTCCTCAAGCAGTAAGGCTGATCAACACCTCCACCACTAATGCACCCCTCTGCTGTATATTTAATATTTCAGTAATATTTAATTGATATTGTAACTATATTGTTTGATTAAGCATTCTTTGTTGGTGTAAAAATGTCATTACAGGTTATATGCCACAGTATGTGAATGGTATGTATCATCACGTCACCATGTCTGGTGGCCTTGGGATCGATCAGCAGATTGAGCAGCTTGCCATGCACAGTGCTGGATGTCACCACGTCCAGAAGATGCCAAGCACAGCACTTCTCCATCCCTGCAAATGGCCTGCATTGAATGGCAGAGGATTCATGTGGATTTTGCCAGACCAGTCATGGGTAGCTGTGGACACAACTTTTGGTGTAGTGGAAGCAGCTACGAAGTTCCCAACAGCCTCCACTACAGCCTCAAACCCTCCCTCTTCCCAAGGACTGGTGATCCAGCATACTTAGTCAGTGATAATGGACCACAGTTTGTTTGCAAGAGTTTCAGTCATTCCTGAAAATGAATGGAATAAGACATATTACATCCGCACCATACCAACCAGCTACAAATGGCTTGGTGGAAGGGTTTGTGCAGACTCTAAAGAATGCCCCAGGAGCAATATCTGCAGAACACAGTACACAGACACTGAATCAGAAGCTCGCCAACTTCCTCCTTCCACATCATAAATGGCACACTCCACAACTAACAACTCACGAGCTATGCAGTTCCTGGGTCGTCAAGTCAAGTCAAGTCACTTTTTATTGTCATTTCGACCATAACTGCTGGTACAGAACACAGTAAAAATGAGACAACGTTTTTCAGGACCATGGTGCTACATGAAACAGTACAAAAACTGCACTGAACTACGTAAAAACTACACTAGACTTCAGACATACCCAGGACTGCATAAAGTGCAAAAAACAGTGCAGGCATTACAATAAATAATAAACAAGACAATAGGCACAGTGGAGGGCAGTAAGTTGGTGTCAGTCCAGGCTCTGGGTATTGAGGAGTCTGATAGCTTGGAGGAAGAAACTGTTACATAGTCTGGTCGTGAAAGCCCAAATGCTTTGGTGCCTTTTCCCAGATGGCAGGAGGGAGAAGAGATTGTATGAGGGGTGCGTGGGGTCCTTCATAATGCTGTTTGCTTTGCAGATTCAGCGTCTGTAATGGCAGGAAGAGAGACCCCGATGATCTTCTCAGCTGACCTCACTATCCGCTGCAGGGTCTTGTGATCCGAGATGGTGCAATTTCCAAATCAGGCAGTGATGCAGCTGCTCAGGATACTCTCAATAGAATCTCTGTAGAATGTGATGGGGAATGGGGGGTGGGAGATGGACTTTCCTCAGCCTTCACAGAAAGTAGAGACGCTGCTGGGCTTTCTTTGCTATGGAGCTGGTGTTGAGGGACCAGGTGAGATTCTCCACCAGGTGAACACCAAGAAATTTGGTGCTGTTTATAAACTCTACCAAGGAGCCGATGATGCTCAGGAGGGAGTGGTCGCTCCGTGCCCTCCTGAAGTCAACAACCATCTCTTTTGTTTTGTTCACATTCAGAGACAGGTCATTGGCTCTGCACCAGTCTGTTAGCCGCTGTACCTCCTCTCTGTAAGCTGACTCGCCGTTCTTGCTGATGAGACCCACCACAGTCGAGTCATCGGTGAACTTGATGATGTGGTTCGAGCTGTGTGTTGCAGTACAGTTGTGGGTCAGCAGAGTGAACAGCAGTGGACTGAGCACACAGCCCTGGGGGGCCCCCGTGCTCAGTGTGATGGTGTTGGAGATGCTGCTCCCAATCCGGACTGACTGAGGTCTCCCAGTCAGGAAGTCTAGGATCCAGTTGCAGAGGGAGGTGTTCAGGCCCAGTAGGCTCAGCTTTCCAATCAGTTTCTGAGGGATAATTGTGTTGAATGCTGAACTGAAGTCTATGAACAGCATCCGAACGTATGTGTCTTTTTTGTCCAGGTGGGTTAGGGCCAGGTGGAGGGTGATGGCAATGGTGTCATCTGTTGAGCGGTTGGGACGGTACGCAAACTGCAGGAGGTCCGGTGAAGGGGGCAGCAGGGTCTTGATATGCCTCATGATGAGCCTCTCGAAACACTTCATGATGATGGATGTGAGTGCAACGAGACGGTAGTCATTCAGGCAGGACACTGAAGACTTCTTCGGCACGGGGACGATGGTGGCAGCCTTGAAGCACGTTGGAATGGTGGCGCTGCTCAGGGAGATGTTGAAGATGTCAGTGAGAACATCTGCTAGCTGGTCTGCTCATCCTCTGAGCACTCTACCAGGGATGTTGTCTGGTCCAGCAGCCTTCCGTGGGTTGACCCTGCACAGGGTTCTTCTCACATCGGCCACGGAGAGACACAGCACCTGGTCATTTGGAAGAGGGGGTGGACTTCCTCGCCGCCACGTCATTTTCCGCCTCAAAATGAGCATAGAAGTTGTTCAGCGCATCTGGGAGAAAGGCATCACCCGCACAGTCAGGTGATGTTGTCCTGTTGTTGGTGATGTCCTGAATGCCCTTTTTCATGCACCGCCTGTCGCCGCTGTCCTGGAAATGGCTGTGGATTCACTGGGCATGTGCACACTTTGCCTCTCTGATGGCCCGGGACAGTTAGCCCATGGCAACCTGGGGTACATCTCATCTGGTCCCAGCGACTTATCCAACTTGATGCTTTCCAAAGGCTCCAGCACATCCTCTTTCTTAATATCTACATGCTCAAGCTTTTCAGTCCACTGCAAGTCATCACTACAATCGCCAAGATCCTTTTCCATAGTGAATACTGAAGTAAGGTATTCATTAAGTATCTGTGCTATTTTCTCCTGTTCCATACACACTTTCCCACTGTCACACTTGATAGGTCCTATTCTTTCACATCTTATCCTCTTGCTCTTCACATACTTGTCGAATGCCTTGGGGTTTTCCTTAATCCTGCCCACCAAGGCCTTCTCACGGCCCCTTCTGGCTCTCCTAATTTCCTTCTTAAGCTCCTTCCTGTAAGCCTTATAATCTTCTAGATCTCTAACATTACCTAGCTCTCTGAACCTTTTGTAAGCTCTTCTTTTCTCTTGACTAGATTTATTACAGCCTTTGTACACCAGCTATGTACACCTACCGTAACTTCTCTGTCTCATTGGAACGTACCTATGCAGAACTCCACACAAATATCCCCTGAACATTTGCCACATTTCTTCCATACATTTCCCTGAGAACATCTGTTCCCAATTTAAGCTTCCAAGTTCCTGCCTGATAGCCTTATATTTCCCCTTACTCCAAGTAGTTGGGGCGATACACGGGATACAGTGGGGGCGTGGGTGTTTGGGGAAATCAGGAGGCTGGAGCTGAGAAGAAAATGGATCAGCCATGATGAAATGGTAGAGTAGACTTGATGGTCTAAATGGATTAATTTTGCTCCTATACCTAATGGTCTTATAATCTCAATCTTGAATCTTTTGATATTTGATATTAATTTACATACAAGCCATTGTGCTGTGTGACCTAGAAATGAAGTCGTTGGGCTTTTATACCCCTGCAGTTTGTGTATCTGAAGCTCTAAAAGGTGCTGTTCAGGAAGGCTTGGTGAATCTCACAAATGATATATACTACAGCCCATTTCTGGGTTGTTGTGGTGATATTGTTGGCTGGTATTCAAGACTGGTTACAGTCATTTCCAGATCACACGTGTAAAGGAGAACAAAATAACTGTTACTCTGGATCCAATGCAGCACAAAAAAAAATGCTCACAACAATTATAAATACATAAGATAGCTTATTTACATAGACTGATTGTATGTCCATAAAGTGACACTAGGCACAGGAGTGTCTGTACATAAGGTGACTGACAGGAAATGATGAAGTAGTGGTGGTTGCGGGTGCAGAGAGGGAAGAGGTATTGATCAGTGTTACTGCTTGGGGTAGGTATTGTCTCGACATATCTAGTCTGTTGAAGAACAAACAATGTGCTGAAGAACTCAGAAGGAATTCCTGTGGAGGGAAACGGACTGTTGACGCTTCAGGTTGAGACCTTTCCTCTGAACCGAAGAAGAGTCTTGACTCAAACCGGCAATTGTCAATCCAAATGAAAGGTCTCAAGCCAAAGTATTGATGGTTCGTTTCCGCTCACAGATGCTGCCTGACCCGTTGAGTTCCTCCGGCAGTGCACTGATTTTTGCTTCAGATTGCAGCATCTGAATGCTCCCTTGTCTCCAGTCTAATCAGTTGATCTAGACAGTACATAATGTCAATCAAACTGGAATATGTGAAAGCTGTTCTTCAAGGTGACTGAGATTGATTGCCATATTACTTCTTTTTTTAAAAAATACTTGCCCATGAAGGCTCCAAATGTATCTGTACATTGTTATTCTTTGGAAGTCATGATAATTCTCTATTGTTACATCCCCATAAATACCCAACTTCAAATAAGCAATCATGTTATTTTCACTTTCACCCAATTTATACATTTCTTTCCTTCCACACCTTAATAGATGACTCAGTTGCCAATCTACGTTGACAATTTGGGGTCTATATCCTGGACACCTTCAAGCAGTAGTTTTTTTTTCTCTGTGCACTACAATACAGAACAGGAGGCGGGGTGGAGATAGGTCTCTACCAAAGGAGGGGTAAGATGCTGTTTCCCTCCACTAGCCTACAGGTCGCGCTTGGGCAAGGTATATCATCTGCTTAGCCTCTGATCAGGGGCTCGTGAAGCCATGAGAGCAGGAGGTGGACAGTCACTTGAGCAGCCGGTCATATCACAAGTGACCACTGACGCCAGGCAGACAATCGCTGAACAGTTTTGATAACGGCTGGGGTCATCTGTCTTAGGCAATGGCAAACCACTTGGGCAAGAAAGTTTGCCAAAAGCAATCATCGTCACAAAAGACCGTGATCATCAAAGTCGTATGACATGGCACATAATGATGAGGATTACACTACAGAAGTTCTGTATACACTACAAAAAGACAGTCAAAATATTGATCATTTATATCGGCCCATTACAACTCCACAGAATCGGAATCAGGTTTACAACCACCAGCATGAGACGTGAAATCTGTTAACTTAGCAGCAGCAGTTCAATGCAAAACATAATCTAGAAGAGAAAGAAAATAAAATTTAAATTGTAATAATAATAATAATAAAGTATATGTATATTGAATAGATTAAAAATCATGCAAAAAACAGAAATACTATATATTTTAAAAAGTGAAGTAGTGTCCAAGATTCAATGTCCATTTAGGAATCGGATGGCAGAGGGGAAGAAGCTGTTCCTGAATCACTGAGTGTGTGCCTTCCTGCTTCTGTACCTCCTACCTGATGGGTGCTGGAGGTCCTCAACAATGGACCCTGCCTTTCTGAGACACCGCTCCTTGAGGATGTCCTGGGTTCTTTGTAGGCTAGTACCCAAGATGGAGCTGACTAGACTTACAACCTTCTGCAGCCTCCCTCGTTCCTATGCAGTAGCCTCCCCACCCCCACCTGAGTGTATTGGTTGACATCCCAAATCTCTTCAAAATCCTAATAAAGTATAGACGCTGTTTTGCCTTCTTTTTAATGTGTTGGGATCAGGTTAGATCCTCAGAGATCTGGGCACCCAGGAACTTGAAACTTCTCACTCTCTCCACTTCTGATCCCTCTATGAGGATTGGTATGTGTTCCTTCATCTTACCCTTCCTGAATTCCACAATCAGCTCTTTCATCTCACTGACGTTGAGTGCCAGGTTGTTGCTGCGGCACCATTCCACTAGTTGGCATATCTCACTCCCGTACACCCTCTCATCACCACCTGAGATTCTACCAACAATGGTTGTATCTTCAGCAAATTTATAGATGGTATTTGAGCTATGCCTAGCCACATAGTCATGGGTATATAGAGAGTAAAGCAGTGGGCTAAGCACACACCTCTGAGGTACACCAGTGTTGATTGTCAGTGAGGAAGATATGTTATCACCAATCCACACAGATTCTGGTCTTCCGGTTAGGAAGTTGAGGATCCAATTGCAGAGGGAGGAACAGAGGCCCAGGTTCTACAACTTCTCAATCAGGATTGTGGGAATGATGGTATTAAATGCTGAGCTATAGTTGATGAACAGCATCCTGACATAGGTGCTTGTGTTGTCCAGGTGGTCTAAAGCCGTGTGAAGAGCCATTGAGATTGCATCTGCCGTTGACCTATTGTGGCGATAGGCAAATTGCAAAAGGTCCAGGTACTTGCTGAGACAGGAGTTCAGTCTAGTCATGACCAACCTCTCAAAGCATTTCATCACTGTAGATGTGAGTGCTACTGGGTGATAGTCATTAAGGCACTGGTATAATTGTTGCCTTTTTGAAGCAAGTGAGAACTTCCGCTCATAGCAGTAAGAGGTTGAAAATATCCTTGAATACTCCTACAGGTTGGTTTGCACAGATTTTCAGAGCCTTACCAGATACTCTATCAGGACCTTCGGCCTTGCAAGGACTCTCTCTCTTTAAAGACAGCCTAACATCGGCCTCTGAGACAGAGATCACAGGGTCATCAGGTGCAGCAGGGATCTTCACAGCTGTAGTTGAGTTCTCCCCTTTCAAAGCGGGCATAGAAGGCGTTGGGTTCATCTGGTAGTGAAGTATTGCTGCCATTCATGCTATTGGGTTTTGCTTTGTAGGAAGTAATGTCTTGCAGACCCTGCCAGAGCTGCCATGCATCCAATGTTGCCTCCAACCTCACGCAAAATTGTCTCTTCGCCCTTGCAATAGACCTCCACAAGTCAAACCTGGTTTTCTGGTACAGATTTGGGTCATCAGCCATGAATGCCACAGATCTAGCCTTCAGTAGATGACTTATCTCCTGGTTCATCCACGGCTTTTGGTTTTGGAATGTGCGGCAAGTCTTTGTAGGCACACACTCATCCACACAGGTTTTAATGAAGTTGGTAACAACTGCAGCATACTCATCCAGGTTGAAGATGAATCCCTGAATACAGTCCAGTCCACAGATTCAAAGCGG
Organism: Hemitrygon akajei; assembly: GCF_048418815.1. Taxonomy (NCBI): domain Eukaryota; kingdom Metazoa; phylum Chordata; class Chondrichthyes; order Myliobatiformes; family Dasyatidae; genus Hemitrygon; species Hemitrygon akajei. Next base: position 5,005,633 of record NC_133126.1, on the reverse strand, counting down.
ATCATTCTGCTTTGAAAGGACAAGGGTTGGGCATGGGACTAGTAACCTCATCTCATAAAAACAGAGAGCTACAGAAGCTCCAAACACCACATCTCTGGAAGGGGAACGATCTTCACCTACAGTCATAGAAAAGTGAAGCACAGAAGCAGACCCTTCAGCTCATCAAGTCCATGCAAAGCCATTTAAACTGCCTAGCCCCATCAACCTGCACTGGGACCACAGCCATCCATACCCCTACCATCCATGTATCTGTCGAAACATCTCTTAAACGTTGAAATCGAGTTCTCATGCACCACTTGTACTGGCAGCTCATTCCACACTCTCATGATCCTCCAAGTGAAAAAGTTTCCCCTCATGTTCCCCTTAAACTTCTCACCTTTCACCCTTAACCCATGACATCTCGTTGTAGTCCCACCCAACCCCGGAGGGAAAATCCTGCTTGCACTTACCCTATCAATATCCCTCATTATTTTGTAAACCTCTATCAAATCTCCTCTCAATTTTTTATGTTCTAAAGAATACAGTCCTAACCTATTTAGTCTTTCCTTATAATTCAGATCCTCCAGACCCAGCAACATCCTTGTAAATTTTCTCTGTACTCTTTCAACTTTATTGACATCTTTCCTGTAGATAGATGACCTAGAAGACGTATGAAGTTGTGTAGTGAATCGACCCAGGACAGAGGACACTAACAAGCTGCTGCCAGCAGCTTACTCCACAGATGGGCTGATGGGTTCAAATATGTGATTTCGCAGCTAGAGAGGAAAGGAAGATCTTTACTTTGCTTGTTATTTTGGAACCATTCATTTTATTCCAGTAAAAGCTAAGCAAAATTATTGCTACCATTGCTTTGAGCGAACAAAAACTGATAAAGAATAATTAACATGATTACTAAGAAAAATATGCCCTAAGTATTTCTAATCTGCATCATAAATATTCAGCAGCATCTCCCTGAGCTAGTTGAGTATGTAACAAAATCTTGGAAATTCAGGTAATGACCGTGTATAAAAGAAATGTACTCCAGATTTGGAAATCTCATACATTCTGTAGAATGAAACAGAAGTCTAAGAATTAATTCAACCCAAGAGATTTAACAGATGATAATGTGAGACATGTCAGTACAGCCATAATATTATGGTTGAGAATTAATGTGCAGTGATCTTACTGAACACATCTGTTTGCATAGTTATGCAAGCAATTTTGACAATTTGCATGTCACACAGGAATATAAACTAAATCCAATATTTCATTGGGAGAGCTCGTCAGATTTTGCTATAACAAGAAACATAAGACAATATTTTAAGAAATGATCTAGTGCTTGTTTAGATAGATCTGAAAAAAAAACAATTTATATTTGTCAGTAACTATTTTGAGATTAATGTCAATGGGGGGCGGGTCTATTGTCATATCTTTGCAATTATACGCAAGAAGAATTAAGCGATCTCAGACAATTTCTTTGGAATCTGTACTCCATATTCTGTTGCTGAGGTGGGATTATGCAGAATCAGGTTTAATAGCACTGGTATGCATCATAAAATTTGTTGTTTTGCTGCAGCAGTACTTTGCCATATACAATTTACTGAAAAATTTATTTAGCTGGAGGGTGGTGAATCTGTGGAATTCTTTGCCACAGGCCATTGTGCAGGCCGAATCATTGGATGTACCACAGGCCATTGTGCAGGCCGAATCATTGGATGTATTTAAGGCTGGGGTTGATAGGTTCTTAATTAGTCAGGGCATCAAAGGTAATAGGGAGAAGGAAGGAGAATGGGGTTGAGAGGGATAATAAATCAGCCATGATAGAATGCTGGAGCAGACTCGGTGGGTTAAGTGGCCTAATTCTACTCCTATGTCTCATTATAATTAAAAAGAAACTATAAACTACTATAAGAAATATATATATTAAACTAAATAAGTAGTTCAAAAAGAGAGCAAGACACTGAGGATGTGTTCAGGGGTCATTCTGAAACCCGATGGCGGAGGGGAAGAAGCTGTTCCTGAAATGTTGAGTGTGTGACTTCAGGCTCCTGTGCCTCCTCTTTGGTGGTAGCCATTAGAAAGGGGCATCTCGTCTGTGATGGGGATCCCTCATGGTGGATTCTGGCTTTTTGAGAAATTGCCATTTGAAGATGTCCTTGGTACTGGGGAGACTAATGTCCATGATGGAGCTAGCTGAATTTACAGCTTCTTTCTGCTTTTCCCAGTCCTGTGCAGTGGCCTCTCCATACCAGATGTGATGCTCTCCGTGGTATATTTGTAGACATTTTGTGGAGTCTTTGGTGACTCTGGCATGTGTATTCAAAACAGTTCTTCAAGATTGTAGGTATGATTTAAAACAAACCAGAATCTCCTTCTATCAGCAGATATTCCTGCATGTTGATTTTTTTTTTCACAACATACTAGCCTCCGCAGATGGATAACTGTGCTGATTTGTTGCACCCAAGAGGTATCCTGTGAGGTGGAGCACTGAGTGTGGATGGTTTACCAGCTCTCAATGCCTTCTTTTATAGACTCGCATTATCAGGCACTTTTAAAACTATTCAAATAGATTTTTAATTAAGGAACAAATGCATTTAAATAGTATTTATGTAACGTTTTAAAAGTACAACAAGCGGCTCCCCTGCATCTCCCCCCGTGCTGGGACCACCTCGTTTCACATTACAGGCGGATGATTGGGATGGCAGAAGTGATGGCCTTGTAGCCAGGTTTCTGGATGATCCAGATTTACGTTGGGGAAGCAGCAGGTAGGGCTGGGGAAGCAGGGAATCTGCAGGTTTGGAGAATGGTAAAGAGGTGGCAGATAGAATATAGTGTAGGGAAATGTACAATCATGCACATGGAGTATTGTGAACCATTTGCGCCCCTTATCTTGGAAAGGATGTGCTGGCATTGGAGTGGGTCCAGAGGAAGTTTGCGAGAATTATTGCAGGAATGAAACGGTTAACGTATGAGGAGTGCTTGATGGCTCTGGCCTGTACTCACTGAAGTTTAGAAGAATAAGGGGAATCTCAATGAAACCTATTGAATATTGAAAGGACTAAATAGAGTAGACGTAAAGAGGATGTTTCCAAGTGTGGGGGAGGTTAATAGGTTCTTGATTAGACAGGGTGTCGAAGTTACAGGGGGAAGGCAGGAGAATGGGGTGAGAGAATGATAAATCAGCCATGTTGAAATGGCGGGGCAGACGCTGGGCCGAATGGCCTAGTTCTGCTCCTGTGTCTTATGGTCTTAAAATACAACAAGCAGCTTTCAACAGGTATGACTGCTGTTCCATTTCTAGAAAAATACAGAAGCAACTGTGCTGTAATTACTGAACAATTACATGCATATTGATTATTGTATAAAAATACAATTGCTACCATCAGGAAGGAGGTCTAAGAGCCTGAAAGCCCACACTCAATGGCTCAGGAGCAACTTCTTTTCCCTCTGACATCCGATTTCTAAATGAACATTGAGCTCATGAGCTCACTACTTTATTTTTATTTTTGTGCTACTTATTTAAGTAAACTATTTAATAGATATATACTGACTGTAATTCAGAGTTTGTCTCTATTATATATTGTACTGCTGCCGCAAAGACAGCAAATTTCACAAAGTATGCTGGTGAGATTGAACCCGAAATTGATTCTGAACATAGGAAAGTTTAACCACAAGGAAAGCACAAGTAAAATAATAATTCTGCACTGTAATCCAACATCCTCTAGCACTCAAGATCCAATGCAAAGATTCCAATGCGGATGAAACTCACTCTCCGTGAAGGAAGCGATTGCTGTTGGAACTCTGCTCATCATTCATGCGCCTGCATATCCTTCAGCAATCGGAATTCAGTGAATGGAAAGCGAAAAAGAAACTGCCAACAATGGAAATATTAACTGAATCAGAAAATCACAAACAGCACCTCTGAGCCTGAGCTCCCTCCACAGGTGAAATGAGTTTTCTGCAAACAATTCTTCCCACCACAGGAGAACATGCCAAAAAGCACACCCCACGGGAATACACTTTAAAATGTTTGCTTATTATTACATAATACTAACTTATTCAATACATTTGTTAAAACTGTTTTATTAATCAATTAGGAACAAGAAAACTGTTTACCCTGCTAACATAAACAACTCTCAGAGCTCCACTCCTTATGCAGATCTTTGCAACAGCCAATAGAAGAGTCATCAATAGTCCTTGACAACACTCATGACAAAGAGAGGTCCACTCAATCGATCCAAGGAGCAGCATTTCTCAAGCAAAGCAGTTCTCTCACATTCCTTCTGAACTCGTGACAACAAATGTGAGAATATTTTTTCCCATGGCAATAGGGTGCCATCATTTACTGTCCGAGGGAAACCTTTCTTCATATGAATGACCAAACAACTTCCTGTCATGTGACACAGCAGTGCAATAAACAAGCTCTCATTGATCTATTTAACACATTAACTATTACCACACCAGTTATTTTTAATGTGTATATTTCAGTGTTGATAGACAAGCCAGAACATATAACTTTGAAAAACTTCTATAGGCGTGTGACTGGTCACATCACAGCCTACATGGAAACACAAGTGCCCTTGAACGGAAAATCCTACAAAAAGTAATGGATAAGTCCAGTCCACAATGGGTAAAGTCCTCTCAACCACTGAGCACATCTACATGAAACACTCTCACGGGAAAGCAGCATCCATCATCAGGAATCCCCACCACCCAGAACATGCTCTCTTCTCACAGCTGCCATCAGGTAGAAGGAGCCTTAGGATGCACGCCACCAGGTTCAGGAACAGTTGATACCCGTCAACCATCAGGCTCTTGAACAAAAGGGATAACCTCACTCAACTTCACTTGCCCATCATTGAAATGTTCCCACAACCAATGGACTCACTTTCAAGGACTCTCAATCTCACGTACTCGATATTTATTGCTTATTTATTTATATTCTTGCTTCTTTTCTTTGCATTTACACAGTTTGCTATCTTCTGCACTCTGGTTGAATGCTGTAGTTGGCTGGTCTTTCATTGATTCTATTATAGTTATTATTCTATAGATTTGTTGAGTATACCCACAAGAGAATGAATCCCAGGGTTTTATACGGTGACATATATATACTTTGTTAATAAAATTTACTTTGAACTCTGAATTTTGATATAACAATTCTAAATGAATTATGAAGATCTTGCATCACCCTATATCAATGAAGGATGCATTCAGAAATCTATACTGAAATAACTGAAAAAAACTCAATTTTTTACCAGTTTTTCTTCCTTTTATGATACCTTCAGGTGATTCAAATGACTCATGACTAATCACATATTTTATATAATATTTCTTAACATGAATTATAAATATGATAATTTATTTCTGGCAAACAGCAGTATTCTCCCTTCTTCTGTTCATTCAGTTGAATCCTGGTGACTTTCATATTTCACCTTCAATATCTCACCTTGCTCTGAATCAGACCAAACATCTCAATTGCATTGCAGAGTCACGTTCCATGATAAGCATCAAGTGATATATGGAATAGGTTTTGGATGCTCTATCATCAGCATGAAGAGAGTGATAGTCCATGGTTCTAGTAAGATTAAGATATGGATTTAGATTTCAGCATCAGGAAAGCACATTGGAGAGGGACATTGATCAAGGCTAAAGCTACATAATCTCTCAGGAAATTGGGTGAAGTGCAAAAATATCGATATGGTCATGTACAATGCCCTTGATACTGTGCTAATCCTTCCAGTGACTATTAATGATGAGGTATTTTAAATTACATTAACTTATTGAGCCCTACAACCCATTCTGAGTGGTGACAATAAATATTAAGACACTTCAACCTCTTTTGCCCTTGACCATTCAATTCACTGGATAACGCATCAAGTGTGGGTTTCTGAACATATATCATTTGCATCGGCAACAGTATGTACCTAGGCAGAAGAACACATCACTGCAGAATGTGTTTTCATTCTAGTTCTAGTTGTCGTCGCTCTTTTTCGTAACAGCTTTTGGACAGTTTCTGACTCGGGCAGCCTGCGGATAATGACCGCTGAGTTGAACTTAACTGAAGTATGCCTTTTGATTTTATGTTTTATATGCTATGTTTTTGCTCTCTTTCTTTTGCCGCTGGTGCATTATTTCTACAAGTGGGTGGGAGGGGGATGTTTTTCTTTGGATGGGTTGGTTGCATGGTTTTTTGCTTCATGACTGTCTGTGAGAAAGATAAATTTCAGGGTTGTATACTGTATACATACTTCGATAATAAATGTACTTAGAATATTGATTTTGAACTGTATTGTCATCTAAAATTTAAGAATTGACTTTGGACTGAATGAATTTTTGATGCTTTTCACAATTTTTTCTGCCAACTCTTTCTATGCACATTCTCTATTGGAACCATCACATGTGTACTCCACAGCTTCATCAGCAGTTGACTGCTTGAAATACCTTACTCAGCTGAGTGTTATTTTCTTTTAATGAGTCTTGAGCGTGAATCATCTGCAGGTTAAGAGACCATGGGGGAATTCACAAGTTAATCTAATCCTCCCTTCGCTCTTTACCAAGGAACATACGCTATTGGCAGGAATAATAATCAGGAGTAGAAAATCTGCGTGTCTTTTCTTATTTTTTCTTTGCAATCTGGGCAGTACTGACAAATCCGGAATTTATTACTTATCCTGCTTTGCCCTTGAACTGTGTCATGGATGGTCCCAAGCCCAACTGTGAATGGAGAAGGGTTGGCATAAAGCCAGCAACCCCACCTCGTAAAAACCCAGGGTGACAGAAATGCCAACATTCACTCCAAGACCTCATCCCTCAGAGAGAATGGATCTTTGATGGGCTACACCTGGGGGCAACTTCAGACATTTACTCAGCTCTGCGATGAACTGAGGCTGTGGCCTGTTCAGGGTGCAGAGATGCCTGGCTTCGTGTCTTTTGTAAAACTCCAGTTTTGAATGCTACTTACTTACTTTTATTGTTTGCACGATTTGTTTTTTTCTCTCTCAGCACATAGGATGACCAGGACAGAGTACTCTGGCAAGCTGCTGTCAGTGCCCTATGTCGCAGTATGGATGATAAGGTTAAGTTAAGTAAGTTGATTTGCCCATGAGAGGATGTTGAATCTTAAACCACTGTAGTCCATCAGGTTAAGGTGCTCCCACAGTATCATTAGTTAGGGAGTTCCAGTATTTAGAACCAGAGATGATAAGAAACTGGTGATAGATTTCCATAACAGGATGGTGTGGAATTTGACAAGGAAAATCCAAGTTGTGGTATTCATCTGTTCCTGTTTTCCTTGTCCTTCCTGGTGGTAGGCATTATGATGTTTGCAGATGATGCCAGAGAAACATAGGTGTTAACTAACATTTATTTTGTAAATAGAACACACTGCAGCCAGTGTGCACTGACAATGGAGGGGATTAATGTTCAAAGTTATTGATGGAGTGCCAATCTGGTGGGCTGATTTGCCCTCAGTGGTGTTAAGCTTCATGAAGATTGTTGGGCAGTAGTGGTCAGGCAAGTGGAGAGTATTCTTTCGCACTCTTGAATTTTACTTGATAACTCATGGAAGGCCTTGAAGTATTTATAGATGAATTACTCACCACTGGGTCCCCAGCCTTGGGCCTGCTCTTGTAGTTATGGTATTGTTGTGGCCATTCTAGGTGAATTTCTGGACAAATAGACAAGTTAGGCCTGTTCCACATTTTATGCCTTTGTGTCACAGATACAGCCATGAAGATGGTGTCCCACTGTCTCGATGACATGAAACATTGACCATAGAGAATAAAATCTAAACATTAAAACACAGTACAGACCCTTCTGCCCACAATGTTCTGTGGATATTATAACCTACTCTAAGATGTCACTTCATGGACAGACAATCAATCGATAAATGTGAGATATTTTATGTATTTTTATTTATTGAGTTTTTTTGTGTTACATTGGATCCAGAGTAACAATTATTTTGTTTTCCTTTACACTTGAGTACTGGAAATAGCATTAAACAATCTTGAATCTTGAATCAGTCCCAAAGATCAATTTAACCCTTTACTCCTACATAGTCCTCCATTTTTCTGTCATCCATATGCCTGTCTAAGGGTTTTTCAAGTGTAGATTTAGATGCAAAGCTGTTGCTGGTGGGAATGCCAGAATTGGGAATGCAATTGAAAGTCAAGGAGGGGGTGAGCAGACTTACTCTTATTGGAGATGCTCAACTTTTGGTACTTCTGTGGCATAAATGGTACCTGCTGATATATTACCTACTGCCCGGTTATTATTTACTGCCTGTTACGCTGCTGGGCAGCAATGAAGGTCCTCCACCTCTGATGGTGCTCAGGACTTTCTTCTTAGTGTTGGTAGCTTCCTCTTGGTCTTCACTACAGTCAGCCATGCAAGTCCCGGGTGGAGAATCAGGAATACTGTCACACTCAGATGACACTATAAGACCATAAGACATAGGAGCAGAATTAGGCTGTTTGGCACATTAAGTCTGCTCCGCCATTCAATCGTGACCTATCCTTTTTTTTTCTCCTCTTTAAACCCATTTTACAGCCTTCTCCCTATAACTTTTGATGCCGTGTCCAATCAAGAACCTTTCAATCTCTGCCTTAAATACACCCAACGACCTGGCCTCCACCACTGCACAGGGCAACAAATTCCACAAATTCACCACCCTCTGCCTAAAGAAATTTCTCCATATCTCTGTTTTGAATGGACACCCCTCTATTCTGAGGCTGTACCCTTTTGTCCTAGACTCCCCCACCATGGGAAACATCCTTTCTGCATCTACTCTGTGTAGGCCTTTCAACATTCAAAAGGTTTCAATGCGATCCCCCTCATCCTTCTAAATTCCAGCAAGTACAGACCCAGAGCTATCAAATGTTCCTCGTATGATAAACCTTTCATTCCTGGAATCATCCTTGTGAACCTCCTCTGGACCCTCTCCAATGCCACCACATCTCTTCTTAGATGAGGAGCCCAAAACTGTTCACATTACTCAAGGTGAGGCCTCACCAGTGCCTTATAAAGCTTCAGCATCACATCCCTGCTCTTGTATTCTAGACCTCTTGAAATGAATGCAAACATTGCATTTACCTTCCTCACCACCGACTGAACCTACAAGTTAACATTTAATCAGAATCAGGTTTATTATCACCAGCATGTGACGTGAAATTTGTTAACTTAGCAGCAGCAGTTCAATGAAATACATAATCTAGAAGAGAAAAATAATAACAAATAAATAAATAAACAAGTAAATCAAACATGCAAAAAGCAGAAATACTGTATATTTTTTTAAAAATGATATATTAAAAGTGTCCAAGGATTCAATGTCCATTTAAGAATCAGATGGCAGAGGGCAAGAAGCTGTTCCTGAATCGCTGAGTGTGTGCCTTCAGGCTTCTGTACCTCCTACCTGATGGTAACAGTGAGAAAAGGGCATGCCCTGGGTGCTGGAGGTCCTTAATAAGGATGCTGCCTTTCTGAGACACTGCTCCCTGATGATGTCCTGGGTCTTTTGTAGGCTAGTACCCAAGATGGAACTGGCTAGATTTACAACTTTCTGCAGCTTTTTTCAGTCCTGTGCAGTAGCCCCTCCATACCAGACAATGATGCAGTCTGTCAGAATGCTCTCCACGGTACATTATTAGAAGCTTTTGAATGTATTTGTTGACATGCCAAATCTCTTCTAACTCCAATGAAGTATAGCCACTGTCTTGCCTTCTTTATAACTACATTGATATGTTGGGACCAGGTTAGATCCTCAGAAATCTTGACACCCAGGAACTTGAAGCTGCTCACTCTCTCCACTTCTGATCCCTCTACGAGGATTGGTATGTGTTCCTTCATCTTACCCTTCCTGAAATCCACAATCAGCTCTTTCGTCTTACCGATGTTGAGTGCCAGGTTATTGCTGTGGCACCACTCCACTAGTTGGCATATCTCACTCCTGTACACCCTCTCGTCACCACCTGAGATTCTACCAACAATGGTTGTATCATCAGCAAATTTATAGATGGTATTTGAGCTATGCCTACCCACACAGTCATGTGTATATAGAGAATAGAGCAGTGGGCTAAGCTCACACCCCAGAGGAGTGCCAGTGTTGATCGTCAGCGAGGAGGATATGTTATCGCCAATCCTCACAGATTGTGGTTTTCCGGTTAGGAAGTCAAGGACCAATTGCAGAGGGATGTACAGAGGCTTAGGTTCTGCAACTTCTCAATCAGGATTGTGGGAATGATGGTATTTTGCACAGGGACTCCCAACCCCTTGCATATCAGAGTTCTGGATTTTCTCCCCGTTCAGAAAATAATCCGCACATTTATTTCTACTATTAACGTGCATGATCATGCATTTTCCAACAGTATATTTCATTTGCTACTTTCTTGCCCATTCTCCTAATCTGTCGAAGTCCTTCTGGATCCTACCTGTTTCCTCAACACTACCTGCCCCTCCACCAATGTTCGTATCATCTGCAAACTTTTCAGCAAAGTCATCTATTCCATCATCTAAATCATTGATATACAGGATAAAAAGAAGTGGTCCCAACACTAACCCCTGTGGAACACCGCTAATCACTGGCAGCCAACCAGACAAGGATCCTTTTATTCCCACTCACTGCCTCCTACCAATCAACCAAAGCTCTAACCGTGCCAGTAACTGTCCTGGAATACCATGGGCTCTTAACTTGGTAAGCAGCCGTATGTATGTCATCTTGTCAAAGGCCTTCTGAAAGTCCAAATATACAACATCCACTACATTCCCTTTACATATCCCACTTGTAATCTCCTCAAAGAATTCCAACAGGTTCGTCAGGCAGGATTTTCCCCAAAGGAAACCATGCTGACTTTGTACTATCTTATCCTGTGTCACCAAGACCTCCATGACCTAGTCCTTAACAATTGAGTCCAACATCTTTCCAACCACTGAGGTCAGGCTAACTGGTCTATAATTTCTTTTCTGCTGCCTTCCTCCTTTCTTAAAGAGTGGAGTGATATTTGCAATCTTTCAGTCATCCGGCACCATGCTAGAGTCCAATCATTTTTGAAAGATCATTACTACTGCCAACACAGTCTCTAACGCTACCTCTTTCAGAACCCTAGGGTGCAGTTCATCTGGTCCAGGTGACTTATGGACCTTTAGCCCTTTCAGCTTTTTGAGCACATTCTCTCTTGAAACAGTAAATGCACCCACAACCTCTGGCACAGGGCCAGTGTGTTCCATTGTGAAGACTGTTGCAAAATACTCATTTAGTTCATCTGCCATCTCCTTGTCCCCTGTTATTATTCCTCTCGCTTCATTTTCTAGTGGTCCTATATCCACTCTCATTTCTCTTTTTTTTACATACTTGAAAAGCTTTTACTATCCACTTGGACATTGTTTGCTAGCTTGCTTACATATTTCATTGTTTACCTTCTAATGATTCTTCTGGTTGCTCTCTGTAAGTTTTTAAAAACTTCCCAATAGCCTTTGTGCTGGAGCTTTTAAAGCATCAAGTTGGATAAGTCACCGGGACCAGATGAGATGTACCCCAGGCTACTGTGGGAAGTGAGGGAGGAGATTGCTGAGCCTCTGGTGATGATCTTGGAAATTATAGACCAGTGAGTCTTACTTCAGTGGTTGGTAAGTTGATGGAGAAGATCCTGAGAGGCAGTATTTATGAAAATTTAGAGAGGTATAATATAATTAGGAGTAGTCAGCATGGCTTTGTCAAAGGCAGGTCATGCCATATGAGCCTGATTGAATTTTTTGAGGATGTGACTAAACATATTGATGATGGTAGAGCAGTAGATGTAGTGTATATGGATTTCAGCAAGGCACTTGATAAGTTACCCCATGCAACGCTTATTGAGAAAGTAAGGAGGCATGGGATCCAAGGGGACATTGCTTTGTGGATCCAGAACTGGCTTGCCCACAGAAGGCAAAGAGTGGTTGCAGACGGGTCATATTCTGCATGGAGGTCGGTCACCATTGGAGTGCCTCAGGGATCTGTTCTGGGACCCTTACTCTTTGTGATTTTTATAAATGACCTGGATGAGGAAGTGGAGGGATGGGTTAGTAAGTTTGCTGATGACACAAAGGTTGGAGGTGTTGTGGATAGTGTGGAGGGCTGTCAGAGGTTACAACAGGACATTGATAGGATGCAAAACTGGGCTGAGGAGTGGCAGATGGAGTTCAACCCAGATAAGTGTGAGGTGGTTCATTTTGATAGGTCAAACATGATGGCAGAATGTGTGTGTAGGCCTCCGTTAGTCTCGATAGACCATGGATTTGCGCCTTGAAAAGTTTCTAGGGCACAAGCCTGGGCAAGGTTTTTTTTATGGAAGACCGGCAGTTGCCCAAGCTTCAAGTCTTCCCTCTCCACGCCACCGATGTTCATCTGCCAGAAAGGGCATTAGGACCCATACAGCTTGGCACCGGTGTCGTCGCAGAGCAATGTGTGGTTAAGTGCCTTGCTCAAGGACACACACGCAGCCTCAGCCAAGGCTCAAACCAGTGACCTTCAGATTACTAGACAAATGCCTTAATCACTTGGCCACATGTGGTTAGATGGTAGAATATAGCATTAACGGTAAGACTCTTGGCAGTGTGGAGGATCAGAGGGATCTTGGGATTCGAATCCATAGGACACTAAAAGCTGCTATGCAGGTTGACTCTGTGGTTAAAAAGGCATACAGTGCATTGGCCTTCATGAATCGTGGGATTGAGCTTCAGAGGCGAGAGGTAATGTTGCAGCTATTTAGGACCCTGGTCTGACCCCACTTGGAGTACTGTGCTCAGTTCTGGTCACCTCACTACAGGAAGGATGTGGAAACCATAGAAAGGGTGCAGAGGAGATTTACAAGGATGTTGCCTGGATTTGGGAGCATGCCTTATCAGAATAGGTTTAGTGAACTCAGCCTTTTCTCCTTGGAGCGACCGAGGATGAGAGGTGACCTGATAGAGGTGTACAAGATAATGAGAGACATTAATCGTGTGGATAGTCAGAGGCCTTTCCCCAGGGCTGAAGTGGCTAGCATGAAGGGGCATAGTTATAAGGTGCTGGGGAGTAGGTACAGAGGGGATGTCAGGGGTAAGTTTTTTACTCAGAGAGTGGTGAGTGCATGGAATGGGGTGCTGGTGACGGTGGTGGAGGTGGATACGATAGGGTCTTTTAAGAGACTCCTGGATAGGTACATGGAGCTTAGAAAAATAGAGGGCTATGGGTAACCCTAGGTAATTTCTAAGGTAAGGACATGTTTGGCACAGCTTTGTGGGCCGAAAGGCCTGTATAGTGCTGTAGGTTTTCTATGTTTCTATGGATCTGTGTTTGACCCAGCCTTGCCCCTTAGCCCCAGGCCTACCATCAATCAGGATGGAAATATTGTGTTGCATTCTTCTCCTGTTACCTCCTTCCTACCAGCACTGTTCACAACTCGACTGGGCTTCAGAAGTTTAGAAGTTTGGGTTCAATACCCTGGTTGTGAGATTTCATAATGGTCATTCACTCATTATGTGCCATGTCATATGACATGGGTGACCATGGTCTTTCCATGACCGTGATGGTTTCTGGCAAATTTTTCTGCAGAAGTGGTTTGCCATTGTCTTCTGGGGCAGTGTCTTCACCAGACAGGTGACCCCAGCTATTATCAATACTCCTCAGAGGTTGTCTGCCTGGTGTCAGTGGACACATAACCAGGACTTATGATGTGCACCGGCTGCTCATACGACCATCCACCACCTGCTCCCATGGCTTCACATGACGCTGATCCAGGTGGGTGGGGGGCTACTCAGCAGGTGCTACGCCTGCCCGAGGGTGACCTGCAGGCTCGTGGAGGGTAGGAGGCCTTACACATCCTTTGGTAGAGATGTATTCTCCACCCTGCCACCCTACGATGTAAAGAAACAAAAAATAACAAAGAAATGAATTAGGCCGATGAATTCTGGTAAGCTGTGTGTGGAGATGGATTTGAGTAATCTCTTAATGAATGTAATGTGGCCAAAACTTTTTATTTTCCTTTGTTTTTTCAGTGATGCATTGGAACAATGTATATCCAGTCATTTGACCTTTACGAACAAATTTTGCTATTTTTAGTGGGTCCTTTCCATATCATAATTATGATTTACAATCCACACTACCCATTTAATCAAAGAAACAATCTAAAAATATGCTCGTGTGCACAACACCGAATAAATCAGGAGAACCATTTAAATAAGAAGTATTTGTTCTCCAAAAAGATAGGCAATGATAACTAGGCTCCCTACAAACATCAGGTTAGAATGATATCAACTTACGGAACAGCTTTCAGCTCAGTCCTGTTTTTACTGGTGCTGAAAATCTGTTTTGATTATCTAAACGAGAAGATCATCAGATCCTCTTGTACCAACATTCCCCAACATTACTACACTTAGAAAATCTCTTTTGTGCATCACAGTGCATAACTTTACATCTTTCTACGTTCAAAGTTCAAACTAAGTATGAATACCATATACAACCTGGAGACTCGTCTTCCTGCAGGCAGCCACAAAACAACGAAACACAATCAAACCCATGAAAAAATCACACACCACAAAGATCACTGCACATCCGATGTGCAAAAGAGGACACTGGATCGCACAAATAGTTTAAAAAAAAAGTAAGCAAGTGATACACTGTATAGGAGATGAACTGCAGAGTCCCAAATGTGAGTCCACACCCACGGAGTCAGTTCAGTACCGAGGTGCGTGAGGCCTGTCCAGGAACCCAATGGCTGCAGGGTAACTACTGCACCTGAACTTGACGGAGTGGGACACAGGACTCCTGCTCCGTCCACCCAACGATAGCAGTGAGAAGTGAGGGAGGCTGATCAAACGCAGGCAGATGTCACTGAACCTGTTTGAAAACCACTCTCGGCCTCAACGATTCTAATCTTGCCCAACGGTTTAATCAGCGCCAAGTATTGGAGCCGAGCTGGGGTTTGTCTTCCGGTGTCAGGCCCCGATGCAGTGATTGCCCCCAGCGATGGCCACCCCCGGCCATACCTGCATTCTTGAGAACCAACCGTGCCAAATCCCCCAGGAGATCACATTCCAACGATTCAAAAGTATGTGCATCCCTTAAAAGGGAATTACAAGCTGCAGTGTTTGCAGTTCAGAAGAAGTATGTCAGGTGGAGAATCTAGTAGTTTGCCTTGTGCTTTGTATAGTTTACCACATTGAATTTTACCTGCTATGTTCTTGCCTATTCACTCAGCTACCCAACATTCGAGGTGGCAGGATGGAGACACATCTCCACCAGAGGAGGTGTACAGAGCTCCTTCCCTCTGCCAGCCTGCAGTTACCCTTGGGCAAGGTGTAGCACCTGCTTAGCCCCCGATCAGGGTCACATGAAGCTATCGGAGCAATTGGAGAAACCCCTTCCTTCCCACTCTCAGTCCACAATACAGACCCATATCAGAATCAGGTTTATCATCACTCACATATGTCATGAAATTTGTGTTCGTTTTTGTGGCAACAGTACATAAAATTACTACAGCAGTGTGCAAAACTCTTAGCCACCCTAGCTACTTAACTTGCACAGTACAGTATGGACTCACTTTCAAGGACCCTTCATCTCATGTTCACAATATTTATCGCTGATGCTGAACTTTGACTTTGTACGTTCTCCCCGCGGCCAGGTGCTCCAGTATCGTCCCACTTGACGAAGGTGTCTGGGTTACTACGTTAGTTGGTCTTGTTACGTATTCAGGCAACAATAAATATATATGAGTTAGGCAAGGGTCTTCCTTTTATACCCTGTAAAAAAAACCTGTCACATGACCTCTACTGGCGGGAAAATGACGTCACTCCACCATCACAAGACCATTACCTCAAGTCCAGTATAGCATCAACCCCAGTCACGTGACAAGGGGACCACTGTCACGTGTCACGGGTACGTAACACCTCCCTCCAAAAAAAAAACATTTTTGGTCTGACAAGAACAAAAATTTTAACAATTACTTACAAGAAAAACAAATGTATAAATTATAACATACACAATATACAATACCGTCATATAACATCTTACAACATACAATACAGTAGGAGTGTTACAATTAAAAAAAAACACTCCAAAAAAAAAATTACATTGTACATTCAACATCGAGATAGACAATCAGCAACCACATTATCTTTACCTTTAATATGAGCTATCACAATATTGTACTCTTGTAACATCAAACTCCAATTTAATAATCTTCTGTTTTTGTTTTTCATCTTACTCAGAAAAACTAACGGATTATGATCAGTGTAAACAATAAGTGGTTTTTGAGTTGTACCAACATATACCTCAAAATATTCCAAAGCTAAAACAAGAGATAACAATTCTTTCTCTATTGTTGAATAGTTTCTTTGATGCTTATTAAATTTCTTAGAAAAGTAAGCTACTGGATGATCAACCTCATCACCCTCATTCCTTTGCATCAATACTGCTCCCGCAGCTTCATCACTAGCATCTACAGCTAATGAAAAAGGTTTTTCAAAGTCAGGTGCCTTAAGCACAGGTTGTTGACATATCATTGTTTTCAATTTTTCAAATGCTTCCTGACAAGGCACTGTCCACACAAACTTCACATTCTTCTGCAGAAGGTTAGTTAATGGAAGGGCAACATTAGCAAAATTCTTACAAAATTTCCGATAATATCCTACCATTCCCAAAAATCTTCTGAGAGTTTTTTTCCCCGTCGGAGTGGGAATCTCTAAAATTGCCTGAACTTTTGCCTGAACAGGAGCTACCTTACTTTGACCTACAACATAACCAAGGTAAGTCACAGTGGCATGTCCAAATTCACTCTTAGCTAAATTAATAGTCAAGTTAGCTTTTGAAAGCTTTTCAAACAATTTCTCCACCGCAATTATGTGTGCTTCCCAAGTATCATTTCCTGTCACTAAATCATCAATATAAGTATCAGTATCTTTCAATCCCTGAATCACAGAGTTAATCATTCTCTGGAAAGCACCTGGGGCATTCTTCATCCCAAATGGAAGAACATTATACTCATATAACCCAGATGGAGTTACAAATGCAGAAATCTCTCTACCTCTGTCCGTTAATGGAACACACCAATACCCTTTCAATAAATCAATCTTTGTAAGGAACTTTGCTTTTCCAACCTTATCTACACAATCATCTACTCTAGGAATTGGATATGCATCTGTTTTCGTTACAGCATTCACCTTCCTATAGTCCGTACAAAACCTAATACTACCATCAGGTTTTGGCACCATAACACATGGCGAACTCCAATTCGAGTTAGAATGTCTAATAATATCATTCTCTAACATGTATTCAATTTCTTTCTCAGCAAGTTCACATTTTTCCATGTTCATCCTATATGGATGTTGTTTAATAGGTTTGGCATCTCCAACATCTACATCATGTGAAGCTATAGTAGTCCTTCTCGGAACATCTGGAAACAAATCCTTATACTTAAAAATCAATTCCTTCATCTGTTGTTGCTGCTCTAGCTGTAAATGTGCTAATTTCTCATCCATATTTTCCAGAATGGTCGAATTAGGTAACCTAACAGAAACAATGTTAGATTTAGAATGAAAGTCAGATGAATCATCTATCATGTTCCCAGTTAAATCAAACTCATTCTCACTAACCACAACAGTCACAGTATCAGATTGTTTCTCAAAATATGGTTTAATCACATTTACGTGGCAAAGTTGTGTTGACCTTCTACGATCTGGAGTTTTTATTACGTAATCCACATCATTGATTCTAAACACAATTTCATAAGGACCATGAAATCTAGCTTGTAAAGGATTTGTCTGCACTGGGAAAAGAACCAACACCTTATCTCCAGGCTTAAACATCCTCATCCTAGCTTCTTTATCATACCAAGTTTTCATTTTCTCCTGAGCCAACTTTAAATTTTCCTTGGCTAAACTACAAGCTTTATGTAACCTGTCCTTAAATTTCAAAACATAGTTCAACAAATTAGTATGCACTTCCTTACTAATCCATTGTTCTTTCAATAAAGCTAAAGGTCCCCTAACTCTATGCCCAAACACAAGTTCAAATGGACTAAAACCTAAAGATTCCTGTACCGATTCCCTTACTGCAAATAAAAGTAAGTTTATACTCTCATCCCAGTCACTTTCATTTTCCACACAATATGTCCTAATCATATTCTTGAGGGTAGAATGAAACCTCTCCAAGGCACCTTGCGATTCTGGATGGTATGCAGATGAAGTGATTTGCTTAGCTCCCAATTTATAAACTATCTGTTGAAACAATCCAGACATAAAATTACTGCCTTGATCAGTTTGTATCTCCTTAGGCAATCCAAAATAAGTAAAGAATTTTATAAGAGCCTTCGTCACAGTTTTAGCTTTTATATTCCTAAGTGGTACTGCCTCTGGAAACCTAGACGAAGTACACATGATAGTCAACAAATACTGATAACCAGTTTTTGTCTTTGGTAATGGACCAACACAATCTACAATAACTTTAGAAAACGGTTCACCAAATGCTGGAATAGGTTGTAATGGAGCTACTGGTGTAACCTGATTTGGTTTACCCACAATTTGACAAGTATGGCACGTTTTACAAAACATCGCCACATCTTTTCTTAGACCAGGCCAGTAAAAATGTTTTAAAATCTTGTCCACAGTTTTCCTTACCCCTTGATGTCCACCTAAAGGCACACTATGAGCTAAAGTCAAAATCTCATTCCGATAAACTTTAGGAACAACTACCTGGTAAACAACATTCCATTCCTCATTTGCAGGAACTGTAGGCGACCTCCACTTCCTCATCAACACTCCTTTTTCCAAATAATATCCTACTGACACCTTCTCAATCTCACTACCTAGTAAAGCTTGTTCCCTTAATTTTTTAATCTCAGGATCTCTATTCTGCTCTGCTATCATCTCCTTCCGAGACAGAGATAAATCGTCATAGTCAGACTTACTCCCAGAATCTTGTTCAAACAACGAAGGTAAGAAAGTCTCTGACACATCTTCAAAACTCGAATCCTGAGTTGAACCTCATTCCATGAGTAACAACCTCATTCTGCACATCAATTTTTTTAGCCATAGCTCTAGTCACAACACAGGAAGAATCTGTGTTAGAATTCATCTCTGGTTCCTCTGACTCCATTGTCAAATGCACTTCAGGAAAAACTTGTCCACCTGCCAAGTCATTACCTAACAATAAAGAAATACCCTTCACAGGTAAGCTATGCTGTAATCCTACTTTAACAAATCCTGTAACTAACCCTGACTTTAAATTTACTTTATGTAAATGTACAGGCATAAAATCACTCCCAACACCTCTTACGTAATTTACCTCACCAGTATCACTCTCTTCATTAAACTTCAACACACTATCTAACATCAGTGATTGAGAAGCTCCAGTATCCCTAAGGATTTTTATTGGCACCAGAGTAGATCCTTCTTTCAAGGATACAAACCCTTCAGTTATAAAATGATCATATCCCTTTCTAACTTGGTCAGACTCTAACAAATCCTCATTTGTGTTTACCAAACCCTGTAACTTTACAGGTGCTTCAGTATGTTGCACACAAGTATCTGGAACTGCTTCCTTCTCTTTCTTTTTCAATTTGAAACAGTTAGCTATTACATGGCCAGGCTTCTTACAATAGTTACAAATAAGACCAAACTGTCTTTCCTTCACAGGTTTTCCTTCCTCCTTACCTTTCTCATTAACCTCTGATTTAATTTCTGATTTACCTTGAGTCTCCATATTATTCTTCCTCTTAAAAATTCTATCCTGAGGAAATTTATTCTTATGGATTAAAACATACTCATCAGCTAATCTAGCACAGTCCTGCAATTTATCAGTATCCCTCTCATTTAAGTAGGTCCTTACTTCAACAGGAATGCTTCTTTTAAATTCCTCCATTAAAATCAGCTTTTTCAATGTATCATAGTCCTCATTTACATTTTTAGAAGAAACCCATCTCTCAAAACACATAGCTTTATCATAGGCAAATTCCACATAAGTCTTTTCCACAGACTTTTTCAAACTTCTGAATCTTTCCCTATATGCTTCTGGGACTAATTTGTATGCTTTGAGAATATTCGTTTTCACAATATCATAATCTAATGCTTGCGCAGCAGTTAAAGCTGTGTAAACTTGTTGTGCTTTGCCTTTAATTACACTCTGTAACAACACTGACCATTTATCTTTCGGCCAGTCTGACATCCGAGCAATAGTTTCAAAATGTTGAAAATATCTTTCCACTTCTGTTTCACTAAATGGAGGGACCAATTTAATTTCTTGACTAGCAACAAACGGTTTTTTAGAATCAGAAGACTGATTCCCAGACCTTAATTTCGCCATTGCATATTCAAAATCTCTCTGCTTCTGTTCAGCTTCCAATTTACACCTCTCTAACATCATTTGTTCGATTTGCAACTGCATCTCCAGATTACTTATTGGAAACGATTCTAAAATCGATTCATCAAAATCACCCGAATCCACATAATGTGATGCGATTTTCCTCTGTATAACAGCTTTTAATGTAGTCTTCAAAATACCTTTAAGTTGCAATCTACGAGCTATCTCAGATACATCAGTTTTTTTCGCCTTCGCTAACAAATCCGCGGCTGGCGAATCCAGAAACTCATCAATATTCATCGTTGCCGAATACCACTCACAAGCCAATCAAACAAAAGAATCGAGCAGTCCCCGTTACCAAAACACCGATTCAAAAGTTAACAAGCATTTAAACTCAAATGATCCAATTCCGGACGCAGCCCCCATATTTATGTTACGTATTCAGGCAATAATAAATATATATGAGTTAGGCAAGGGTCTTCCTTTTATAACCTGTAAAAAAAAACCTGTCACATGACCTCTACTGGCGGGAAAATGACATCACTCCACCATCACAAGACCATTACCTCAAGTCCAGTATAGCATCAACCCCAGTCACGTGACAAGGGGACCACTGTCACGTGTCACGGGTACATAACAGTCTCATGGATGTGACTGGTCAGTGTGGGCTCATTGGACTGGATAGGCCCATTGCCACTCTGTAACTCTAAATAAAATAATGCTCACAATTCTGTAACACTGTTTTATGTTACTCTCACAAACAACCATATCATTGTGTCAAGGCCAGTGTGTGTCTGTGGGTTTACTGTTGCAACCACTATAACTGAGATTAGCACGAGATAACAATTAGTCATAGTTTAATGCAGGAAAACCTTCTGAAACCAATCAGCAGAGACTTAATTGACAATGTATGAAGATCACTGCAGTGGAGTAGTGGTTAGAGCAACTCGATTCCAGCACAGGGCACTCTGAAATTCCAGCACCATTTCTAAGGAATTTCTATGTTCTACCCATGAAACGCATGGGTGCCCTGCAGGCACTCCGGTTTTCCCCCGCAGTCCAAGGACATACCGGTTATTAGATCAATTGTTCATTATAAATTGTCCTGTGATTGGGCTAGGTTTGAATAGATGGGTCGCTGGGTGGTGCGGCTTGCTGGGCTGAAAGGGCACTGTATCACTAAATAAATAACTGAACATTCTTCTGAAGAAGGGTCTCAGTCCAAAACATCCACTGCTTATCCTTTGAATTCATCCAGCATTTTGTGTGTGTTGCTTCTGCAGGGTGTCTTGCGTTGATAAATGAAATCATATCATTTTATGCAGTCACGTCTCAAAGACGTACAGTGTCTATAATCTGGAAGAGTCAAAGAATATTTATAAGAATGTTGCTAGGACTCGAGGTCCTGAGTTATAGGGAAAGTAACTGTTTTTGAGTCTGGTGACTCTGACGTGGATGTTACGTAGCCTCCTTCCTGACGGAAGTACGACAAACAGTCCATGAGCTGGGTGGGTGGGGTCCTTCATGATGTTATTGGCCCTTTTCTGGCACTTTTTGTAGATATGACCTGATTGATGTGTGACGTATTCAACAGAGAAAGCAAACACCTCATCACCTGATCATTAACAGAGATTCCAGGCTTTAACCTTCCCAAAGACAGTGGCCAGGACTCAATGGGTTGGCAAAAGCCATTTGTTCTGCACGTGGAACATGCAAGATTGTCCATGTTGTAGCCAGACCACAGACAAATCACAGCTTCACAATAAGATTCCTCGCAGAGACGGTGGATTTGACATCACACACAACCACTCGTACGTAGCCTACACACCAGCACCTCTGCTTTCTGAGCAGGCTGAATAGAGCTGGACTACGCTCAAAGTCTTTCTACAGATGTGCAGTAGAGAGCATCCTAACAAGCTGCATTGCTTCGTGTATGGGAGTTGCGCTGAGTGGACAGAAAGGCTCCACAATGAGTGGTCAAAACTGCTCAAACCTACCCACCATCAAGGACAAATATACAGAAAGATGCCAGAAAAGGGCCAGTAACTTCATGAAGGATGATGTTACTCCCACTCTCATCAGGGAGGAGGTTACGTAGCATCCATGCCAGGACCACCAGACTCAAAAACAATTATTTTCCCCAAGCAGCAAGTCTGATCAACAGTTCCACCCGCTAACCCACCCTCCACATTCTCAATCACCGCTACTTTATCATTTCCTGTCAGAGTCACCTTATGTACAGACACTCCTGTGCCCAGGGTCACTTTATGAACATACAATCAATCTATCTATATAAGCTATCTGATATATTTATGTTTATTGTTTTTTTATTATTGTGTTCTTTATCTTATTGTGTTTTTTTTTTGTGCTGCATTGGATCCGGAGAAACAATTATTCGTTCTCCTTTACTCTTGCGTGCTGGAAATGACATTAAACAATCTTGAATCTTGAATCACAAAGAAAAGAAAATCTGCAGATGCTGGAAATCCGAGAAACTCACAAAAAATGCTGAGTCCTGCCGAAGGATTTCAGCCTGAAACGTCGACCGTACTCTTTGCCCAGACACTGCCTGGCCTGCTGAGCACCTCCAGCATTTTGTGTGAATCTTGAATCTTTCTTTATACTTACATGAAAGAAGAGGACAAAATCTGAATGTAATCGAAAGTAGCTTATTAAAGTTCCTTCTGGGTGTTTCTCAACTCCTTTAGATTCACTTGATAAGCTTTGGCAGTTTAGAAAAGTCAAGTATAAATTGTGTTTTGTTTTCTGAAGCGTTAATCCATGAAATGTGATGCAGAAAATCAGCAAAATGGATTGTGAGCTTTCCAGGTTTCAGGATACAATAAATGAATCCTCGTTCTGGATCCACTAAGAATTTATTTCTAAATCATTGTCTGTGACATTAAAATAATGGCTCGCCAGATGCGAATAGATTAAAATAATTACTGCACCCTGCTGTTGAGGACTCATCTCCATTTCTGTCAGCTGTAGTAGTTTCCTTATAACCACTGATTAGATCCTTTCCAAATGAGCCTTTAATACAAACTGAGAAACACGTGAGATAAACTGAAATGCTGATTTTGTAATTTTCAAACTTAACGCCAAAAGTATTTCATTGCACTAAACCAAATTGGCACGCTCCTGATAAAGGGTCTCAGCCCAAAACATCAACTATTTACTCTTTTCCATAGACGCTGCCTGGCCTGCTGAGTTCCTCCAGCATTTTGTGTGTTTTGCTTTGGATTTCCAGCACCTGCAAAATTTCCTGTGTTTGTGACATGCACCTGGATGGGATGCTATGGTGGCGTAGTGACTAGCCCAATACTATTACAGCTTGGGGCACAAGAGTCCAGAGTTCAATTCTGGCTCCGTCTGTATGGAGCTGGTATGTCCCTCCCCGTGACCTTTCACAGTCCAAAGCTGTACCTGTTAGCAGGTCAACGGGTCGTTGTAAATTGTCCCGTGATTAGGCTGGGCGGAGTGGCTCAGTGGGCTGGAAGAGCCTGTTCCACACTGTTTCTCTATAAAAATACATACAAGTTTGCCAACTTTGGACTGATGTACTTTACACTGAAGTTGTAACACATTTGTTGTTACAAATGAAAAAAAATAGGCTGAATTTTTCATTAAAAGTTTCTCATAAAAAACTTGTGCAATGACATTTTGAAGCTGTGTATATGATGAGGTTTTGCTCCAATCAAATTTATTACTACATTGAACCATCTGCAATCTTGGTCAGTATTTTAAAATTTAGAAATAACAGTTCTAAACCTGGTTCTTTATAGTGCCCTCAAATGAGGGGGATAGATGGGGTAAATGCAAGCAGGCTTTCTCTACTGAGGTTGGGTGAAACTACAACTAGAGGTTATGACTTAAAGGTGGAAAGTGAAATGTTTAAGGAGAACCTGAAGGGAAACTTCTTCACTCAGTGGGTAGTGACAGTGTGGAACGAGCTGCCAGCACAAGTGGTGGATGTGGGTTCAAATTCAACATTTAAGAGAAATGTCGATAGGTGCATGGAGGGCTATTGTTCATGTGCAGGTAAATGGAACTAGGCAGAGTAATAGTTTGGCATGGACTAGATGGGCTGAAGGACCTGTTTCTAGGCTTGTGGTGGTCTCTGACATCTCTTGTCAGTGTAAATTATCATTCAGTTACATGCTGATACCTACACTTTTCTACTCTGAGGAACTTGTCACCTTCAGTGATGCTGATCTTTCACATTGGTGTGGGACTGGTTCCTATAACGCCTTCAAACATTAGTAACACAATTATTTTCAACTTATCTTCATTAAGATGGTCCAAATATATCTCCATTGGGTGTGCCTGATATCACTACTTCCTTTTCAAAGAATAGGCTACAAAATTACTACTGAATAAATAATTCAAGATACATATTTGCTTGGTATAACCAAATTGTTTGTTAATAGTATCTGGGTTAGATCCAACAGAGCACTAGAAGCAATTGGCTGCTGTAAAACTTTTAGGAAATTACCAAGTTATGCACACATTTAACAAAAGCAGTTAGAACACTGTTCGTTCTGACAATAGCTACGGGCAGCATAGAGACCCGTAGGGAAATCCGTCATTCACTTCATGTAGAAATAACATACAGTGTGTCCTTCCTATCTTCATCCACATGAGGACAATAACTATACAGGTTTATAGCACGGATTTCCCAACAGCAAAATAAATTGTATTTAATTACCATTTCTGCAGTATTATTTTCATTCATTTAAATTTGGTCATTAATGCAGAAGAAGTATTGTGTATTGACTTTGGCTTTCCTTGAAATTTTCATTGAGAAATAGAGTTTTGGTTTTGCTATTGCATTACTTTTATTTGAATAATCTATTTATGTGTAAGAAATTCCCTTCTGGGACAGAGATCATCATCTTCACACCACTGTCTGTGTACATTCTCCTTGTGACTACGTGGGCTTCCTCCCACAGTCCAAAGACGTATGGGTTACTAGGTTAATTTGTCACAAGGGTATCACTGGGTGATGTGGTCTCATTGGGCCTAGAGGGCCCGTTACTGTGTTGTATATATGAAACATGTCTCACTTGATGTTACATCCCATCTACACAATCTTCCCTGTTCATTGACACAAGGGAGAGGTGACTTCAATCTTGCTTTGCAAATATTGATATCCATACATTTTTTTCTCTTTCTGGAGTCTGAAGAATGCGACGAGCTCGAGGACAACATCCCATACACCATCAATCTACAGGCCATGCCACTCAGGGACTTGGAGGCTATTATTTTTTGTGATTGTATGTATTTTTCTGCCATCGTAACTATATGTACTGTGTGCTGTGTGTGACTGCAGGTGTTTAGCAGCTTGACCCCGAGGGGAATACTGTTTCATTTGGCTCTGTTCACCTATATCGTTGAATGACAATTAAACATGAACTTGAACCTGAACTAAAAATTAAGAATGAGAATGACCTCAGTGCATAATTTGTAGCACTGTCACATTTCAGATCTTCTGTTAACTCCTCTGTAGGCCATACACTGTTACATCTCAATTCTCCGAAACCTGACAAAGTGATCCATGAAGCAGATTTGGAGTCCATTGATCCTGAGAGATACTCTCTCCACAACACGACCATAATGGATCCATTGATCCTGAAAGATACTCTCTCCACAACACGACCATAATGGATCCATTGATCCTGAGAGATACTCTCTCCACAACACGACCATAATAGATCCATTGATCCTGAGGGATATTCTCTCCACAACACGACCATAATGGATCCATTGATCCTGAGAGATACTCTCTCCACAACACAACCATAATGGATCCATTGATCCTGAGAGATACTCTCTCCACAACACGACCATAATAGATCCATTGATCCTGAGGGATATTCTCTCCACAACACGACCATAATAGATCCATTGATCCTGAGGGATATTCTCTCCACAACACGACCATAATGGATCCATTGTTCCTGGGGGATATTCTCTCCACAGCAGAACCATAATAGATCCATTGATCCTGAGGAATACTCTCTCCACAGCACGACCATAATGGATCCTTTGGTCCTCAGGAATATTCTCTCTACATGGAGAAGGCCAGGGAGTGAAGCTGAGGAGGGAAAAAAAAGGACCAGCCATGACTGAATGGTGGAACAGACTCAATGGGCCAAATGGCCTAATTCTGCTCCTGTCTTATGGATCTATTAAAACACTTGTGTTTTAGCCAAGACGTTTTGTTGACAGCAATCAGCCAGCAATAAACACAACAGAAATTCACCAGGTATAATTCAACACATAATGAATTAGATGTGAATAAAGCATTAGAGGACAACTCACTATAAATAGACTAAAACAATGCCTCAGCAGGTAAAGACAAGCCTGCGTAGGCCTTCGTAACCACCTGATCAGCCTGCGTAGCCACTTTCAGGAAGCTATGAACTTGGGCCCGTCTGCTCATCAACATTGTTAAAGGTCTTATGGATTTCCTCTTTACATTTGATCCACCAAGGTGTAACACTTCACATTTGGCCAAGTTAAACTCCATCTGCCATTTCTCTGCTCATATCTGCAACTGATCTATATCCCATTGTGTCCTTTGCCAGTTATCTATAGTATCACAACACCACCAATCCTCATGTCCTCTGCAAACTTATTAACTCACCCATTTATTATCCCTCTCAACTCATTCCCCTGGCTTCTCCCTGTAATCTTTGACACCCTGACTAATCACGAACCCATCCACCTCTGCCTTAATTATACCCAAAGATTTGGCCTCCACAACCATCAGTGGCAATGAATTCCACAGATTCACCACCCTCTGGCTAAAGAAATTCTTCCTCATTCCTCCTCCAAATTCCACCAGAGAGAAAAACAGTCAGTTTCAGGTGTGCAACCTTTCATGAAATGTTGAGTCTTTGCAGAATTTTCTGTTTTTATTTCAATCCAGTCAGTCTCCTTGCAGTGTTCTTCCCCGTAATCCTAAAGCTTATTTTTCACTTAAGTGTCATGAACATCATATGTATCCATTCCTGAATGGCTGAATACCAATTAATTTATTTTCCATTCACCATTTCTGAGGTGCTTGACAATTAGCCATGCACCAGAGATATAAGTAACAAAGAAGAGTAAGTAATTTCTGAAAAAATAAAGTTAAAACACGCAATGCTAGAAATAGTCAGTAGATCAGCATTGCAGAGTAGAGAAATGGATTATAGTTCAGACCCATGGCATTTGTTCAGAAGATGTGAATGAAAAGTACATCAGAACTAATTTGAAGATGAGGTCAAGTTCAAATTCAAGTTTAGTTGCCATTCAATCATAGCCATGAATACAGCCAAATTAAATAGCGTTCTTCCGGGGCCAAGGAGCAAAACACATTACCAACAACACACAGCACACAACAAATAGCACAAATAGTTACAGTAGCAGAAAAACATACAGTCACAAAAAATAAATATAGCCCAAGTCCCTGAGGGGCATGCTACACCGGGTATAATCAGTATGTCAGTTTGCAAACCATGAATGTCATCATAAAGCTTAAATCTCGTTTGAAATGCATTGAAGCAATAGTAAACATAAATACATGCTCTTGTGATACTTACTAAGATGGCTATACCTGGCTGCTGAAATAAAGGCCGGCAATATCTGAAAAGGAATAGGCATCACAATCTACAAAAGTAAAACCTTCTTATTCTGGCTTCTTGTTGGGTGCTGTTCCCTGAATTTCACTTGAAGTTTTCATGTATAATGATCATGTCTACTGTGCCTCCGTATGGGTGGATTTACACTCTGTGTCAGGGACAGGATAAGGAAATTCCTTCTATCAGATTCCTAGTCTCCAATCAGATTCCTTCTTCTCTTGCCCTTTACTTTTTCCACCTATCACCTCCCAGCTTTTTATTTCATCCCACCTATGCTACCCACCTGCCTTCACAAATCACCTTCTAGCTTGTATTTCTCTGCCCTCCACCACCTTCTTTTCCAGTCCCAATAAAGGGTCTCGGCCTGAACTATCGACTGGTATTCATTTTGTGGATGCTGCCTGACCTGCTGCATTTTGTGTGTATTGCTCTGGATTGCCAGCATTTGCAGACTCTCTTGTTTTCAATCTGCAAGGTATTTCTATTAAAATCATGTCTACATTAAATAGAGCAAGTCAGCTCCTTTAATATTGTTACGTGTGATGAGAAAACCATGGGGAGATGGGGCCCAGAGTTGACCCCCGTGAACTATGCTGCTAACGAGAGAGAGAGATAAAGAGGGGGAGAGGCACCATGCTGCACATGCTGATAATGAGAGAGACACAAGGATTTAAAATTATGGCTTCTTCGCTGATTGTTGACTTTACTTCCAAGGACTTTGCCACTTTCCCTGCTTGTGTGAATCCCTGCTGACACAGCATAGTGGGTGCCAGGTGCCTGCTGAGACAAGAAGAAGTGGCCCAGTTTGATGGACATGGACATGATCAGTTGATGGATGGCTGGTACCCCAACAGGGGAGATAAAAGACGAGTCTGCTGAGACACAGGCAGACACGTCACTGGACACTGAAAGAGTGTTGTGCACCCACAGGAAGGTGGGGGCTTGGAGGATCGATTCGGGGGAATCGGTCAGAGGCTCACAGTGTGTGAAGGCGGGCCGGTGGGGGGGCTTGTGTGTGTGTCTACCCACGCCTGGGTGACGAGCCCACCACTGAAGAATGATCTGGCTTGGAACGGAGGGATCATAATCGGTGACCACAACGGTACAATGGAACAAGAAGACAACGGAAGGTTTGCTTGCTGCAGCTGCTCATATCTCTCTCTCTCCCTCTCTCCCTCTCCAACATTACAACAGCAACTACCTCAACCCAAACTGAACTGAGCTGAACTCTGCATTATCTTAAGACTATTCATTTACCCCTAGACTACGATAGAGCTTGGTTTTGATTCTTATTCCTACACTTCTGTATTTATCATTGTTAACCTGTTTTATATGTATATTTGCATTTTTGATACTGTATTGCTTAGTTTACTAATAAACACCTTTAGTTACAGTACCACCAGACTCCAACGTATCGTTTCATTTCTGCTGGTTTGGTAACCCAGTCACGGGGTACGTGACAATATAGTACAGCGACACGAAGCAATTATGAAAGAAATCATCAGATAGATTTGACAGGGAGCCAAAGATGAAATAATGAGGATCGTTTTTCTTTTTTAAAAAAATCATGGAGAGGCCACTGTAGAGGATCGGAAAAAGCTGCAGAAAGTCGTAAACTCAGCAACTCCATCGTGGGCATTAGCCTCCCGAGCATCCAGGATATCTTCAAAAGGTGATGCCTCAAAAAGGTGGCATCTGTCATTAAGGACCCCTTTCACCCAGGACATGTCCTCCTCTCCTTGCTACCATCATGCAGGAAATGCAGGATACTGAAGACACACTCTTAGTGTTTTAGAAACAGCTTCTTCCCCATCACCATCAGATTTCTGAATGGACAATAAACCCATGAACACTAGCTCTCTTTTTGCTCTAATTATTTATTTTTCAGAATATATTTCTTATTGTAATTAATAGTTTTAAAACATTATATTGTACTGCTGTTGGAAAACAACAAATTTCATGACCTCTGCCAGTGATATTAAACCTCATTCTGATTCATTTTTCAGGGTGTGGATACCATTGGTCAGGCCGACATTCATTCATTATGTATTCCCCACTGCCTTCCAAAAGTTATTGTCTTCTTAAGCCACTGCAGTCTGTCTGGTGCAGTTGCCCTTACAAAGCTGTTGTACAGGGAGCTCGAGAATATAGATCCTGCAAAGAAGATGTGGCTGTGATTGAAGGTCAGGATGGTGCGTGACCAGGAGAGAACTTCAGATTCAGATTCATATATTCATTTCATGTACATCAAAATACACAGTAAAAACCTATCGAATAGTGAAAGGCCTAGACAGGGTGGATGTGGAGAGGATGTTTCCAATAGTGCAGTGATCTTAGATCAGAGAGCACAGCCTCTAAATAGAAGGACCTCCCTTTTTAAACAGAGGTGGTGATTGATTTCTTTAACCAGAGGATGATGACTCTGTTGAATTCATTGCCACACAGAAGGTTCTTGATCAGTCAGGGTGTCGAAGGCGGCAGGAGAATGGAGTTGAGAGGGTTAATAAATCAGACTCGATGGACTGAAATTCCACAGTCCAAAGATGCAGGTTAATTGGTCATTGTAAATTGTCCTGTGATTAGCCTCGGGGTAAATAGGTGGATTGCTGGGAGCGTGCCACTCATTGGTTCAGAAGAGCCTGATCAACCCAGTATCTCTAAATCCACAGACACCTCGTTAATGGTAAGGTTCATTGGCATAAAGTTGTTTCAGAACCCCTGACCTAAATAACCTTGTGTGTGTATTGCTAAGATAAAAACGATGTTGGGAATTAGTGCAGGAAGATTCTTTAAGGCTTGCACACCAGACCCATTTGAGGCAAGCGTCCTGTATTTTGCAAAGAGAGTTATAAATCCAAGCAGGGGACAAGAGATTGAAAAGAGGGATTGGCCAGAGCCCAGCATTCTTCCACTCTTCTACTCTTCATTTCCATTGATAGTTAATGATAGATCGGATAGCAAAGTAATTTCTTGTGCTAATCCCCCTTTCCAAGAAAGTGATAGATTTCAGCAGATGGTTGACAGATGCCGCCACTTGCCACTTCAAGGTTTAAAAGATTCCAGAGACATTAAAAGTGAGAGTGAATATGACCTTTAATGCAATCTTCAGTGCATAATTTGTGACACTGTCAAATTCCTAATCTTCTTTAAACTCTTTCTATAGGTCATGCAGTACATCAACAGTTTGTTAAATCTAAATTCTCCAAAACATGTCAGGTGAATCAATAAGTATCATTCGGAGGCTGGAGGTCCTTGGGGATGATATTTTTTCCATAGCGCAAGCTCTTCACGCTTCTCACTATTATTCAACCTCATTGCCTGCACACACTCAGGAGCTCTGTGTTATTGCAGACACTGGGGAACACGCCAGAATTAAGCAGTGGGAAGGCCATGAGCTGCATAAATCTTACAGTGACTGATAGTTTTAGAGCATTTTATTCTGCTCTGAGTATTGTGGTAGCAACAGTGCTGTCTGTATCAGCCTTAGTCAAGTCAGGTTTATTGTCATTTAACTAAATACATGTATACCATCAAATGAGACAACATCTCTCCAGACCAGGGTATAAAGCACGGGAATACACATAACACATGTATAACACACAATCACTCAGGAAAGTAAGAATTAAATCTACAAATGAATTACAGATAAACAAACTGAGTAAGAGCATAAATTAAATATAGTAGACTACAGTGCAAATTATCTGGTGACACTTGGAATGTGATGCAGCCGGCAATTCAGAAGCCTGTGGGCCTGAGGGAAGAAACTGTTTCCCAGCCTGACCGTTCTGGACTTCATGCCTCAGAGTTTCCTGCCCGATGGTAGAAAGTCAAAGAGGATGCCGGATGGAAGGGTGGGATCTTTGATAATACTAAGGGCCCCGTGTACACAACACTCCTGATAAAAATCCTCGATGGATGGTAGGGAGACCTCCATAATCCTCCCAACCGTTGTCACAGACTTCCGGTCTGATGCTCTACTGCTCCCATACCAAATGGACATGCAACTTGTCAGGAGCTCTCAATAGCCACTCAGATTTTCCAGAAAATTGAAATGAAAAACGTGTTTCACATCAAACTGACTTAGGTAATTGACAGGAGAGAATTATGAGGTAAACCATCATTTACTTTAAAGTCCCTTACAACCAATGATCAAGCCCAGCATTGTAACTATTCTATGGTTTCAGAATCACATCTTGTAACAGAAGCTTTGAAATCTGACAGTCAAATTGTGCACAGCAAGCTCCCACCAATGCCATGCCATGGTGATCAAAGCAACACACAAAAACCTGCTGGAGGAACTCAGCCGCTCAGGCAGCATCAATGTGACTGATGTTTCAGGCTGAGACCCTCCTTCAGGACTGGAGAGGGAAGGGGGAAGATGCCAGAGTCAAAGGATAGGGGATAGAGGATAGCTAGAAGCTGATAGGTGCAGACAGGTAGGAGGGAAAGGTGAAGGGCTGGAGAGAAGGGAATCTGATAGGAGAGGAGAGTGGACCATAGTAGGAAGGCAAAGAGGAGGGCATCCAGGGGGAAGCGGTGAGAAGAGGTGAGAGGCCAGAGTGGGGAATAGAAGAGGATTTTTATTTACTGGAAAGAGAAATCAATACTCATGCCATCAGTCTACACAGACAGAATATAAAGTGTTGCTCCTCCACCCTGTGGGTGGCCTCATCTTGGCACAAGAGGAGGCCATTTTCTGACAGGTTGGAACGCGAATGGGAATGGGAATTGGAATTAAAGTGTTTGCCCACTGGATAGTTACATTTCTGGCAGATGGAGTAGAGATGATAGACAAACGGGTTCCCCAATTTATGATGGGGTTCATTCTCACCGTTTTTATAGATTTATAAATTTCCTACTGCCTGTTTTCGCATCTCCCAATGACTTATTCTCATAATCTAGTTTCTCCCTCTATTTTTTATTTAAATTTTTTAGAGGTTCCCAGTTTCTGGTCTGCCACGATTCAGTGCTCTGTGACGCCAGCATGCTCCATCTCCAAATGCACTACAGTTGCTCAGCAGGAGTCCTCCAATAGCACTTGTCAAACCGGTGACATCTCTCTTCAGCAAGGAACGGGCAGCAGATACATGGGGACACGTCGGAATCACTCCGAGTCACAAACTGAAAAAAAAGTTCATTGTTCCTTCATCACTGAGCATTTGGCAAGGCTGCTTTTGCATCTTGTGTGAAATTCTGGTCGCTCCATCGCATGAAGAAAGTTCAAAGTAAATCTATTAATAAAGTACATGTACTGTACACCACCATATACAACCCTGAGATTCATTTTCTTGTGGGCATTCACAGTAGACAGAGAAACACCATAGAATCAATGAAAAGCCACACACAACAGGACAAACAACCCACGTGCAAAAGACAACAAAATGTGCAAATGTGCAGAGGAAAATAATAGTATTAAATAAATAAGCCTCAAATATCAAGAACATGAGAAGAGGAGCCCTTGAAAGTGTGTCAATAGGCTGTGGGGGCATTTCAATGATGGAGTGAGTGGAGTGAATTTGAGGGGTAATATCTGTTCCTGAACCTGGTGGTCTGGGTCATGTGGGTACTTTATTCCAGTGAGAAGAGAGCATGGCCACGTGCGTCCTTTGTTTCATGGTATCCTCTTTAACCCATTCAGTACCAGATGCAGCGATTCAGATCGATGGGTTTACTTTACACCGTCAGGATAGATCTATAGAGTCGCTCAAAAGCAGAGATGGAGGAGTATTTCCTCATGATCAACTCTTCTTGGTGTACAAACATATCAGTGCTGTCCCAATTTTGCTCAACAGAGCTGGAATATCTAGCAATAAAGTGGTGTCTGTTTTACCTACCATGGGAGTTCTCTGGGGTCATTCTGGTTGCAGTTTACATTCCACCTCAGCCCAATGCAAGCAGGCTTTAAATGATCTGAGCAATGGGAACAACATGCATGAAACAATGCACCCTAACACCTTCACTATCGTTTTGGGAGATTTTAACCAGGTCAGTCTGAAAAAATCACTAAGCAACTACCATCAACAGATCACTTGCAATTCCAGAGGAAACAACACACTGGACCATTGCTACTTCTCCATCAAGAATGCCTACCGTGCTGTTCCACACCCTCCCTCGGGAAGTCTGATCACCTGGCTGGACTTCTGCTCCCTGAGTATAGGCAGAGATTGAAGACTGCAGCACCAGCAGTGAGGACCAAGAAGGTTTGGACAAGGGAAGCACAGGAGCACCTACAGGACTGCTTTGAATCGGTGGACTGGACTGTATTCAGAGATTCAACTTTGAACCTGGATGAGTATGCTGCAGTTGTTACTGATTTCATTAAAACCTGTGTGAATGAGTGTGTGCCTACAAAGACTTACTGCACATTCCCAAACCAAAAGCCATGGATGAACCAGGAGGTACATCGCCTACTAAAGGCTAGATCTGTGGCATTCAAGTCTGGTGATCCAGGCTTGTACCAGAAAACCAGGTATGATTTGCAGAGGGCTATTTCAAGGGCAAAGAGACAATTTCAAATGAGGTTGGAGGAGACATCAGATGCACGGCAACTCTGGCAGGGTTTGCAAGACATTACTTCCTACACAGCGAAATCCAATAGCACGAATGGCAGCGATGATTCACTACCAGATGAACTCAACAGCTTCTATGTCCGCTTTGAAAGGGAGAACACAAATACAGCAGTGAAGATCCCTGCTGCACCTGATAACCCTGTGATCTCTGTCTCAGAGGCAGATGTTAGACTGTCTTTAAAGAGAGTGAACCTTCACAAGGCAGAAGGTGCTGATGGAGTACCTGGTAAGGCTCTGAAAACCTGTGCCAACCAACTGGCAGGAATATTCAAAGATATTTTCAACCTCTCACTGCTACAGGTGGAAGTTCTCACTTACTGCAAAAAGGCAAAAGTTATACCAATATCTATGAAGAATAACGCGGGCAGCCTGAATGACTATCGCCCAGTAGCACTCACATCGACAAATTTCACGTCACATGCTGGTGATAATAAACCTGATTCTGATTCTGTCAAAGATAAAACTAACCTAAATGCACATCTATACTGACATCGTTCTGCAGATGCACAGTGCAGAGCACCCTCGCAAGCTGCATCACCGCCTGGTATGGATACTGCACTGCGGCAGCAGGAAGGCTCAACAACAGGTAGCCAGCACTACCCAAAGCATCACCTGCACCAGCCTACCCACCATCAAGGACATACATACAGAAAGGTGCCGGAAAAGGGCCAGTAACATCATGAAGGATCTCACCCACCCTGCTCATGGACTGTTTGTCCCACTCCCATCAGGGAGGAGGCTACGTAGCATCCACACCGGGTCCACCAGGCTCAAAAACATTTATTTTCCCCAAGCAGTAAGTCTGATCAAAACTTCCGCCCCTTAACCCACCCCTCAACACCCCCAGCCACCAGTACTTTACCATGTCCTGTCAGTCACCTTACGTAAGGATACTTATGTGCCTATTGTTACTTTATGGACTAAAATCATTCTACGTTCATAAACTATCTTAAGTATTTATATTTATTGTGTTTTTTATTATTGTGATCTTTATCATGTTGTGTGTTTTGTGCTGCATCAGATCCAGAGTAACAATTATTTTGTACTCCATTACACCTGTGTACTAGAAATAACATTAAACAATTTGTGTGTGTTGCTTGGATTTCTATCATCTGCAGATTTTCTCTTGTTTGTGATTAAACAATCCTGAAGGGTGTGGAGCACGATGACATTTCTTAGAACCATGTTCTCGGTAGAGTGGTTTCCAACTTTCAATTTCGGAATAGTGTACAGCACTAGACAAGTGCAGGAAACAAGTATCTTAACTTTACAGGAACTTTTAACGCCTTCAGAAAAGCTGCAAATGGATGTCTTCTGGTTTGCAATTTGACCTTTTTAACAAATAAATAGGGTATTTACAATAACTTGTTGATTATAAACAGGCTGCTGCCTGACTAATTAGCAAGTAATGGGAGACATTTAACAGATGGTTGATGGTCTTATCTTGAGGAGGGAAAACCAATAAGTGGCATACCCTTGATCTTATACTTAACTGACAACTTTGGTTTAGTTTGTAATACTTCAAAGATTATTTGAATTATCTTTATGGTCCTAAAGGATTTTCTCATTCAATTCCTTAGTGTGTACATGAAACAGATATATGTGCTTTCTGCATATGAAATTAACAAATTAAGATTGAAATGGTGGGATCTGAATTCTCATATTTATCCTAATGTAGGAGAAAACCATCCAGCCCGCTGAGTCTAAACCACAACTCATAGAGTCTTAGAGTCATGGAATGCTATAACACAGCAACAGACCTTTCAGCCCATCGAATCGGTACCAAACTCTTTGAGCAACCCCATA
Organism: Hemitrygon akajei; assembly: GCF_048418815.1. Taxonomy (NCBI): domain Eukaryota; kingdom Metazoa; phylum Chordata; class Chondrichthyes; order Myliobatiformes; family Dasyatidae; genus Hemitrygon; species Hemitrygon akajei. The sequence goes on along the minus strand of NC_133126.1, from coordinate 4,969,346 downwards.
TATTTCCTTCAAATGTATCACAAACCCTTCTCTTCAAATTGATTCACCTACCACCAGAAATAAATGACATAAGATGTAGCCAATTCACCCATTTCCTATCGAGTTGGAATGTGAGAAGTATCAAAAATTCCCTAAGAGAAGACGTGTGGCCACCAGCAGAACATACAGGCTCCATGCCAGACGTTAGGGTGCAGCCTGGATTGCTGACACTGTGAACAGCAGAACTACCTGCTTCACCATGGTGCTGCTTATCTGGCATAACCTCTTGCCTGCCCACCACCTCCCCCTTCCCTTTCTTTCATGGTCTTCTGTATTTTCCTATTAGATTCCCCCCTTTTCCAGCCCTTTATCACTTTCGCCAATCAACTTCCCAGCTCTTTCCTTCACTCCTCCCCCTCACGTGGCTTCACCTATCACCGACCACCTTGTACTTCTTCCTCCACTTTCCTCATCTTCTTCCTGTAACTTCTCATCTGTTTTCTCCAGTCCTGATGAAGAGTCTCGGGCCCAAACATTGACTGTTTACTCTTTTCCATAGATGCTGCCTGGCCCGCTGAGTTCCTCTAGCATTTTGGGTGTGTTGCTTAGATCTCCAGCATCTGCAGATTTTCTCGTTTCTGGCATTTTTTGTGTGCTCTGGTCCACGAGCCTGAGAAAGTGTGTTCCTGTCATAAGATCACAGAAGCAGAGCTGTATTGAACAGAAACAGAAACAGAAGCAGGGCTTTGGACCAATCGTGATGCCTATCCATACTAACCCCATTTCCTCACATTAGCCCTGTGTACTTCTCCTACTTCCTATCCAAGAATATCTCTAGATACCTTATAAATGCTGTAATTGAACAGTACTATGCAAAACTCTTAGGCACACACATATAGATAGCACATACTGTAAATTGGATCAATAGGAAGGTGGTTGGGAAATAGAAATAAGAGTATTTACCTTTGTATTAGCTCAGTAATATTAAATGTTATTGGTAACTGGAAAGACGTAATATACAGTAATGTGCAAAAGTCTTAACTAAAGCTTTTGAACAGCATTTTATCTGCCTCTAACCCTTCCTCTGGCAGCTCATTCTGTATAACCATCGCAATTTGCACCTCAGGTCTCCTTTAAATGTCTCACCCTCACCTTAGACCTCTTATTCCCCATATAATTCAAAGGTTCAAAGTATATTTATTATCAAGGTATTCAATCTAATTATTTGGTGATAGAGTGATATAGTAGGTGAGAATCAGACACATGAGAGTTTCTCAGAGTCTACAGATTTCACAAAATTCTCACAGTTCAAGACAATTTTTCAATCCTGAGGTCACAAAAATATGCCATTACATTCCTTTAGACTATTAGATGATAAGACTATAAGATTTTGGAGCAGAATTAAGCCATTTGGCCCATTGAGTCTGCTCTACCATTACATCATGGCTGATCCATTTTCCTCTCAGCCAGACTCCTGCTTTCACCCTGTATCCCTTCATGCCCTGACCAATCAAGAACCTTTCAACTTCGGCCTTCAGCATACGTAAAGACTTGGCCACCACAGCTGCCTGTGGCAATGAATTCCACGGATTCACCACTCTCTGGTTAAAGAAATTCCTCCTCACCTCCACTGGGTCGGAGAGATGTCATCTCTCTGACACAGCAATGTCAAGAAAACAACTTCTCCCTCAGTGTTGCAAAAACAAAGGAACTGGTTGTGGATTACAGGAGGAATGGAGACAGACTAACCCCCACTGATATCAATGGATCTGGGGTTGAGAGGGTAAACAGCTAGCTTCAAGTTCCTCAGCATCCACATCACTGAGGGCCTCACGTGGTCTGTACACACCAGCTGTGTGTTGAAAAAGGCCCAACAGAGTCTCTTTCACCTCTAACGGTTGAGGAAGTTTGGTATGGGCCCCCAACTCCTAAGAACTTTCTACAGGGGCACAATTGTGAGCATCCTGACGGGCTGAATCACTGCCTGAGATGGGAACTGTACTTCCCTCAATCACAGGATTCTACAGAGAGTGGTGTGGACAGCCCAGCACATCTGTAAACACGAGGAAATCTGCAGATGCTGGAAATTCAGACATCAGTAGTTGTGAATTTCTCATGATTCAGGACGTTTACAAAGACAGGTGTGAGAAAAGGGGCCCGAAGGATCATTGAGGACTTGAATCACCTCAACCACAATCTATTCCAGCTGCTACCATCCGGGAAACAGTACCGCAGCATAAAAGCCAGGACCAACAGACTCCGGGACAGCTTCTTCCACCAGGGCATCAGGCTGGTTAACTCAGACTGATTTGAGTGTATTTTTTGTTACATTGACTTTTCTATTTATTATAACTTATTATAAATTACTATTTATAGTAATACACATTGCACATTTAGATGGAGATGTAACGTAAAGATTTTTACTCCTCATGTATGTGAAGGATTTAAGAGATAAAGTCAATTCAATTCTAAAAGAACGTCCCTCTATTCTGAGACTGTGTCCTCTCATCTTAGACTCTCCTACCGTAGGAAACATCCTCTCCACATCCACTCTATCAAGGCCTTTCAACAATCAATAGGTTTCAATGAGGTAACCCCTCATTGACCTGAATTGTAGTGTATACAGGCCCAGACCTATCAATTGTTCTTCATATGACAAGCCATTCAATCCTGAAATAATTTTTGTGAACCTCCTTTGAACCCTCTCCAGTTTTAGCACATCCTTTCTTAGATAAGGGGCCCAAACCTGCTCATAATACTCCAAGTGAGGCCTCACCAGTGATTTATAAAGTCTTTATGTATTCTATATATAGCTTTTATATTCTAGTCCCTTTGAAATTAATACTAACATCCCAAGTCCCTTTGTGCCTTGGATTTTTGAATTTTCTCTCCATTTAGAAAATAGTTAACCCTTTCATTTCTTCTACTAAAGTGCATGACCATGCACTTCCGACACTGTATTCCATCTGCCATTTCTTTGCCCATTCTCCTAATCTGTCTACATCCTTCTGCAGCCTCTCTACTTCATCAAAAAATACCTGACCCTCCACCAATCTTTGAATCATCTGCAAACTTTGCAACAAAGCCATTAATTCCATCATCCAAATCATTGACATATAATGTAAAAAGAGTTGGTCCCAACACAGACTCCAGCAAAACACCATACTCTCCCTTTATTCCCACTCTGTGCCTGCTGCCAATCAGCCACTGCTTTATCCATGCTAGTTTCTTTCCTGTAATACCATGGGCTCGTAGCTTGTTAAACAGCCTCATGTGTGGCACCTTGTCAAAGGCCTTCAGAAAATCCAAGTACATAACATTAACTGATTCTCCTTTGTCTATCCTACTTGCGATTTCTTCAAAGAATTCCAACAGATTTGTAAGACAAGATTTCCTCTTGAGGAAACCATGCTGACTACAGCCTATTTTATCATGTACCTCCAAGCACTCTGAGATCTCATCCTTAACAATTGACTCCAACATCTTTCTAACCATTGAGGTCAGTCTAACTGGCCTTTTCTTCTGCCTCTCTCCCTTCTTGAGTGGAATGAGTGATTCCTGAAAGATCATTACCAATGCCTCCACGATCTCTTTAGCCACCTCGCCCAAAACCCTGGGATGTATACCATCTGGTCCAGGTGACATCAACCTTAAGATCTTTCAGTTTCCCAAGAACTTCCTCTCTAGTTATGGTAACTTCAGACAATTCATGACCCTTGACATGTGGAACTTCTACCATACTTCTCGTGTTTTTCACAGCAAAGACTCTTGCCGAATACTTATTCGGTTCATCCACCGTTACGACCTCTCCAGCATTATTTTTTAGTGATCAAATATTTACTCTTGCCTCTCTTTTACACTCATGTATCTGAAGAAACTTTTGGTATCCTCTTTAATATTATTGGCTAGCTAACGTTTGTATTCCATCTTTACCTTCTTAATGACATTTTAGCTGTCTTCTGTTGGCTTTTAAAATCTTCCCATTCTTCTAACTTCCCACTATTTCTTGCTCTATTTTCTGCCCTCTCTGTGACTTTTATGTAGGCTTTGACTTTTCTTGTTAGCCATGATTGTTTAATCTTGTCATTAAAATACTTCATCCTCTTTGGGATGTATATTGTTACAAAGGGCGATGGTGGAGAACCCAAGTGTAGGACACTGGCACGTCAACTCAGTTGGAGAGGCTGTCGTAGACTTGAAAGTAGAGCAGAAAACCAGGGGGATCTTGACAAGGAGACGGGATTCACAGGGATTCTCTAGAACTAGGGTGGAACTTAGAATTGCCGATTCCAATTGGAACAGGGAACGAAGTATCACACAAGGATTGACCAATGAACTGGCAAACTGTGATAGGGTCGTCCTCGTTTTTATTTCCCATTCTCTGATTGAAAGCCAGATGTACGGTAATTGGGTAACTAACAGCAATTAACTGAAATTGGGGCACGATCAGGGAGAAAGGAGTTTTAAAGGGGAATGGCCAACTGGAACCATGACATAGATATCCTGTCTCTTCCGAATTGCTCCAGAAACTCCAGCCATAGCTGCTCTGCTGTTATCCCTGCCAGTGTTCTTTTCCAATCAGTTCTGTCCAACTCCTCTCTCATCCTTCTGTAATTCCCTTTACTCTTCTGTAATACTGATACATCTGACTTTAGCTTCTCCTTCTCAAATTTCAGGGTGAAGTCGATCACATTATGATCACTTTCCCCTAAGGGTTCTTGTACCTTAAGCTCTCAAATCAGTTCCAATTTATTGCACAACACCCAATCCAGAATAGCTGATCCCTTAGTAGGCTCAACCACGAGCTGCTCTAAAAAGTCATCTTGTAGACATTCTAGAAACTCCCCCTCTTGGGATCCAGCACCTCATTTTCCCAATCTACCTGGATATTGAAATCGCCTTTGACTATTGTAGCATTGCCCTTTTGGCATGTATTTTCTATCGCCCATTGTAATTTGTAGATCATGTCCTTGCTACTGTTTGGGGGTTTGTAAATAATTCCCATCAGGGTCTTTTTACCCTTGCACTTCCTTAGCTCTAGCCACAATGATTCCACACCTTCTAACCCTACATTACCTCTTTCTAATGATTTGATTCCATTTTTTACCAACAGAGCAATGCCACTCCCTCTATGTCTGTCTGATATGAAAGATTAGCATTCTCCTGATTCATAAATTATTTGATAGCAGTCTTGCTTTTAGCCAGAAGGTGGAAGTTCAGGTCAATCCCTTGACTTTAACATATTTTTTAAACTGAAAATACTTTAGTCCTGAGGGAATTATTCAAAATCAAAGATATCAATCTTCAGATAAGAGATTAAGCTGAAGTTTCATTCGCCTGCTCCAATAACATTTAGATTTATATTTAAGAGTTAAGATTCAAGATTCTTTAATGTCATTTCCAGTACATAAGTGCAAAGGGAAACAGGGGCACCACAGTACCATAACGGTTATCACAATGCTAATGCAGCTCTGGTATTCGAACGTTCAGAGTTCAATTCTGGCGCCGTGTGTAAGGGCTCCTCCCCATTTCTTCCCACAGTCCAAAGACGTACTGGTTAACTGGACAGTGTAAAGTGACTTGTGATTAGGCTGGGTATAAATCAGTGGGTTACTGGGAATTATAGGTCTTTGGGCCAAAAGGGCTTATTCTGCATTGTATCTTTAAATAAAATAAAATAAAATACAATAAAAATTAAGTTCATCTTAATAAGGGTCTGAGTCCAAAACTTCAACAGTTTATCCTTCTCAAGAGAATGAGCAGGGATCTCATAGAAACATTCCGAATGTTAAAAGGCCTGAACAGATTAGATATGGCAAGGTCATTTCCCATGGTAGGGAGTCTAGGACAAGAGGGCACAACTTCAGGATTGAAGGACATCCATTTAGAACAGAGATGCGGAGAAATTACTTTAGTCAGAGGGTGGTAAATCTGTGAAATTTGTTGGCACGAGCAGCTGTGGAGGCCAAGTCATTGGGGGCATTTAAGGCAGAGAAAGATAGGTTCTTTATTAGCCAGGGCATCAAAGGGTATGGGGAGAAGGAAGGCGAGTGGAGATGACTTGATCAGCCCTGATTGAATGGTGGGACAGACTCAATGGGCCGAAGGGCCTACTTCTGCTCTTATATCTTATGGTCTTATGGTCCTTAGATGCAGCCTGACCATTGAGTTCCTCCAAAATTTGAGGAGGAAATTATATATATAGATATATAGATGAGACACACATATATAGATGAGACACACAAAAAAAACTCAATTAGATAAAGAACACAACAATAATAAAAACACAGTAAATCTAAATATGTAAGATAGTTTATATACATCAATTAATTGTATAAAGTTACACTAGGCACAAGAGTGTCTGTACATAAGGTGACTGACAGGAAATAATAAAGTAGTAGTGATTGGGAGTGTGGAGGGGTGGGTTATTGGGTGGAGGTGTTAATCAGCCTTGCTGTTTGGGTAAAGCAACTGTTTTTGAATCTGGTGGATGCTACATAGTGTCTGCCCTGATGGGAGTGGGAGTAACAGTCCATGAGCAGGGTGAATAGGGTCCTTCATGGTGATACTGGCCCTGTCCTGCCACCTTTCTGTATATACAGTATGTCCATGATGGTTCTAGTGTTGCGAAGGGCAGTTCTGACGACCCATTGTGGAGCCTTCCTGTCCGCTACGGTGCAGTTTCCGAACCAGGCAGTGATGCAGCTTGTCAGGATGCTCTCTACTGCACATCTGTAGAAAGACGGGACCATAGATGTACACAGTCCAGCTCTCTTCAGCCTCCTCAGAAAGTAAAGGCATTGGTGAGCCTTCCCGGCTGTATAGAATGTGTGTCTGGGACCATGGGAGGTCATGCGAGATGAGTACTCCCAGGAGTTTGACACTGAAGTTTTCTCTTCAGACTTCCTGTACTGGCAGGTTTTGTGAGTATCATTTATTTGTTGATTATGTGTCCGTACATCTTTGAGGAATTCTAAATAGCTCTGTGTGCTCCATAATGTTTTTTTTCAATGAGGTATCAATGGTTGTATAACACTGTCACAGCCATGATACAGTAGTCCTGCTCTAGGCTTCGCATTCTTGTTCAAAGTTCGAAGTTCAAATTACAAAGTAAATTTATTTTCAGAGTATGTATATGTCACCAGATACAACACCGAGATTCAATTTTTGTGGGCATTCACCGTAAATACAAAGAAACATAACAGAATCAATGAAAGACCCCTCCTAACAGGACAGACAAACAACCGGCATGCAAAAGACAACAAACTGTGCAAATATGAAAGAAAAAAGTAATAATAATACATAAATAAGCAATTAATTTCAGGAACTTGAGCTGAAGAGTCCTTGAAAGTGAGTCCATAGATAGTGGGAATATTTCAGTGATGGTGTGAATGAAGTTGAGTGAAGTCATCCCCTTTGATTCAAGAGCCAAATAGTCGAGGGGTAATAACTGTTCCTGAACATAGAAGGACAGAGTGGTGGGTCCTTTAGTCTAGACACATTATGCATTGATACAGGAGTGTCCCTGAAAGAAAATATGTTCATTAATACTTTGATAAAGGCCAATGCAGAATACATCACTGTAATTCCTCATTCATATGTTGACCACCCAGCAATTCCCTGCTCATATTAGTATAGATTATATCTGCTTGCATATCTATGGCTTTATGAAGCCACATTATTCTGCTGGAGATGTAACAATGGTGAGGATCGCAATACAAACACAAGATTAATAAAGGCTTATTGAATTACAAATATCCCTTTTCTCATTGCTAAAGGTCAGCAGCTCATGAGTGATGAAAACACTAATGAAAAATGACAGGCGATGATTGGTTAAAACGGAGATTCTTGGACCTCAAAATCCCTTCAAATGCAATAGCAATGCTGGTCATAGAAATATGTATTATATATGATTAACATTCTGTACAAAGTGCTTGTATGGAGACATATGGTGCTTCGCTTCCCAACCAAAGACAATCAAAGCTGCAAAAAGTTGTAAAGTCAGCTAGCTTAGCTCCATCATGAGCACTAGCCTCCCCAACATCGAGGACACCTTCAAAAGGCAATAAAAAACGCTGGAGACAGGAGCTAAGTTTCTTGGCTCTTTACTGGTAGAAACCAAACTCTGAAACACACATGTACAGATCAATAGCCACCTAATAGCGCATTCAATGATGTGTTACTACAACATGAAGTACCGGTAGTCCTTTATTATAATGTAGGCCATACGGTACACTCATCCCCTTTTATTTTAATAGCACTATGCTAAACAAATATGACATACAAACACCTACTACTTGTTTACTTAGTAACTTAATAATATCCAATTATGACAAAGTAATGTAATAATATCAAATTATAACAAGCCTTTTGATTTAGTTTTGGTCTAAGACCCATTTATGGCTCAAGTCCCTGGGGAGGTCTCCTCTGCCTCTCCGGGTAACTTGAAACGTTTACTTTGGGGAATGAGTCTCCACAGGTGCCTCAGGTGGGTTCTCAGCACTGATGACAGGCTCATCTGTAGATGAGGCTGATGTGGTCACATCAGGAGTGTTTGCTTCTACGTCAGGGGAGTCCAGGCAAGGTGTTGTTGTGTTTTTCACCCGAGCATCCAGGATTTGGTCCACATGCTGTCTCCATACATTCTCTCCCACCTGTACTCTGTACATCAGTGGCCCGTCTATGGCAGAAATTATACCCAGCTGCCACTTTTCAGTCCGGTAATCACGTGCAAGAACTGACTGTCCCACACTGAAGCTCCGTGTTGACTTAGCATTCAAGTGTTTGGACTGTCTGTTCCCCACATCACGCTGTACATTTGGTTTGAGAAGATCCTCAGGTTCCTGTTCAGAAACATCATTGCAGGAGTCTGGTCAGTGGTTGCAGGTATTGCATTACGATTGGCAAGGAGGAAGTTGTCTATCTTCTGTTGCACTGGTCGATTTTCACTGTTCCTTGCCTTGAGGGCTTTCTGGAATGTCTGTACGAATCTTTCTGCCAAGCCATTTGTGGATGGATGGTAAAGGGCCAATGTAAAGTGCTTGATTCCAGAGTTCTTCACAAAACTTTGGAATTCTTCAGAGACAAATTGTCGTCCATTTTCTGTGCAGATTTGATCTGGTATGCCATTCCTGGCGAATATGGTCCTCAGAACCATAATGGTATTTTCCATTGTGGTTGTCTTCATTTTGATGACTTTTGGCTATTTGGAATGTGCAACGGTGATTAAAAAGTTTGAGTCCATGAATGGTCCAGCAAAGTTAATGTGCACTCGTTGCCATGGTGATGAGGGCCACTCCCATGGATGGAGAGGGGCTTGCAGTGGTGTGTTCTGGATCTTTTGACATCCAGAGCAGTTCTCGGTCACGTCCTCAATCTGTTTATTGATTCCTGGCCACCACACATTGGCACAGGCAAGACCTTTCTGCTTCACTGTACCCAGGCGTCCCTTGTGCAGTTCCTCCAGCACTCTGGTGTGTAGCTTGGGAGGAATCACAACTTGTGAGCCACGCATTAGTGTTTCCCAACACACTGACAACTGCTCCTTCCTCGCTGAGAAAGCTGAAAACAGTGTGTTACCCCGCGCTGGCCATCCCTTTACTGTGATGTCATACACTTTTGACAACGTAGAGTCATTGCATGTTTCCCTTTGAATGAGGCTGTTTGTTACTGGTAATTGTTCAACTGCTGTTGTGTGAACGACCTCTGCTGAATCTATTTGTGTAGTTATCTCGGAAGTCGGGAGAGGTAAATGTGACATCCCATCCTCGTCGCCAATTTGTTGTGTATGTGCCCTGAATGATTCAAAAGGTGACGTTCATCATTAAGGCCTCTCATCAGCCAAGACATGTCCTCTTCTCATTGCTACCATCAAGGAGGAGGTACAAAAACCTGAAAACACACACTCAATGTTTCAGGAACAACTTCTTCCCCTCTGCCATCATATTTCTGAATAGACAATGAACTCATGTACACTACCTCACTATTTATTTTGCTCTCTTTTTGCTCGACTTATATATTTCTTATTGTAATTCATTGCTTTTCAATTATTATATATAGCAATGTACTGCTACCTCAAAACAACAAATTTAATTATATTTTATCCAGATTCTGATTCTGATTTATTCAAGTAAATTGATAACCTGCAAATTTTATCAAGATACCTGATATTGTACTTAAAGTTTCCTTTCTGCTAATCCATTTCATTTCCTTTGGTTTACATCCAGTTAATTGTGTACCAATATATTTAAATAAGGTTGCCCTTATCGTAGCTTGTAGCTCACAGCCTTATCCAAGCAGTGAATTAATCTGATGGGTCTTCTCTCCAAATGCAAAGGCAACAGTGAAAGGCTATCCCTGACTTTTGTGTCTTGAGTTAAAAATGAGCTCAATTTCTCAAACTAGGTCTCTATAAATCTTTCAGCTATACCCACACCATTACTTCAGATCAATCTTTAACTTGCTCCGTCACTCACTGCATCATGTTTAATCTTTCACACAATCTCCGTCCAGATCTGCAACATTCATGGACTGCATTTTTCTGATACCTTACATGTGCTTGCTATCTTATGTGTGTCTTGTGCTGTGTGTTAGAAATTATTTCAAAAATGGGAAGCAAACATTAATTGCATTGCCCTGAAATACTGGGTTTGCAAGCTATTTCTTTAGTGAATCCTAAGAGATTGCCACTGAAGAAAGTAATTGGAATGAGTTTAGAATCGAAAGCACAACATAACCATTATCATGTATTAGTTTTCTGTGATGAATTAGTAACTTGAAAGCTCATTAGTACCTAACTGTCTGAACAAGTGATAAACATTTACAATAAGCAAAAAACACAATAACCAAACAGTTCTTTAAAACTGCTTATTAAACTCTATGAGAATATTTATTTTGTTTCTAAAGCTTTTTACTAAATCAACATTATCAAAAAGATAATAATTACAAGCAGAGCGATGCTATTATGAAGCACAGAATTAAAGGACCCACAGAAGGATGCCTCACAAACACAAGAAAATCTGCCGATGCTGGAAACACACACAAAATACTGGAGGAACTCAGCAGGTCAGGCAGCATCTGTGGAAATTAATAAACAGTCACTATTTCAGACTGAGACCCTTCATAAGGATTAGAAAGGAAGAGAAGTCGGAATAAGAGGTAAGAGGAGGGGGGAACGAATACAAGGTGGTAGGTGATAGGTGGAACTGGGAGAGAGGGAGGGGGTGAAGAACAGAGCTGGGAAGTTGATTAGTGGACCTGAACAGCAATGCGGTATGAACATTGATTTCATGGACTTCGGTAATTGCTCCTCCCTTTCACCATTGCCCAACCCTGATTCCCTCTCACACCTTCTCCCCTTCCCTCCCCATCAGCTCCCTCTGGAGCACGTTCTTCCATGGACTTCTATCCTCCCCTATCAGATTCCCCCTTTTCCAGCCCTTCAAATCCTTCATCAATCAACTTCACCCCTCCCTCTCTCCCAGTTTCTCCTACCACCTACAACCTTCTCTTTCTTCCTCCTCTCCCGCACCTTCATACTCTGACTTCTTTCCAGTCCTGGCGAAGGGTCTCAGCTTGAAACGTCGACTGTTTACTTTTTTCCACAGATGCTGCCTGACCTACTGAGTTCATCCTGCATTTTGTGATAAAAGGATGTCTTATCAGACCAAACAGATACAAGTATACAGACATTGATTGTTAGTAGGAAGGAAGGAAAAATAAAGCTTTAAAGAATCCTATGTGATTTGTTCATCACATCTACACACAAAGGGAGCAGTGAAATATTAGCAAAAACTACACTTTCATATATTGCAAATATCAAATTCAAGTTTGATTGTCATTCAACCATACTTGAATATCCATGAATACAGCCAAACAAAACAGCGTTACTCCGGGGGCCAAGGTGCAAAACACAGCACCAACAGCACACAGCTCAAGGCACACATATCAAATATAATTACATTACCAGGAAATATACAGTCTCACACAATAATAATATAGCCAAGACCTGTCCTGGGCTGTTTGTCAGCAAGAACAAGCCCGTGACAGTCCGATCATCACGTGCCAGTGAAGCCACAAACGAACGCAAACCAGCTTGTAAATTTCCTGTATGTTATTGTTATCTTATTTATTTCAAAATAAGGGGAGCCATGGTAGCATAATGGTTAGCACAGCACTATTACAGTTCGGAGTTCAGATTCTCTGTAGGTTCTTCCTGTGAGCGTGTGGGTTTCCTCTGGGTGCTCTGGTTTCCTCCCACTGTCCAAAAACATACCGGTTAGTAGGTTAATTGGTCATTGTAAATTGTCCTGTGATTAAGCTAGGGTTATATAGGTGGGTTGCTGGGTCAGAAGGACCCTAACCCTAATGCACCATATCTCTTAATGAATAGATAGATAGATAGATAGATAGATAGATAGATAGATAGATAGATAGATAGATAGATAGATAGAGAGGAACTTAGACTGATAAAAGCCTGTAACACACGAGGCATTCACTAGATCAAAGCATCAGTATCAGGCAACCAAAGAGAAGTTACATTGCCAGCCATCCCACAGTTTTACTGACATACAATGATTTATGTAACACCAATTAATTTCAGCTGAGATACCTTAAAATAGTCATTTGACATATATGTTGTTCAAATCCCTAAAGTCTCTGTATGCAACCTATATCTAACCCTACATGAATAATGCATTGAAATGCTTCAAAATATGCATATGTAGGAATGCATAATGAAACTCACCCAGTGGAAGGAGATTTGTATGCTTATTTTTCCAACTTCTTGCCAAAGACTTCACATATCACCGGTATACTTAAGCAGATTAAATTCTAAGTAAATACAATAAGGTAAATCTATTAGTTCTTATAATGATAAATATATATAATACTTTTCCATGAAAATTGCACAGTGCTGTCATCTGTTGATCATTATAAGCAATACCTTACGCTGTATTTTTCCACTTTTCAGTTATCACAAACTGGTGCACAGTGCCCCCTAGTGTAATAATTGGCAATTGAATGTTCCTTAAAATCAAGGTTCAAAGTAAATCAATTATCAATGTACATATGTCACTATACACAACCTTGAGGTTCATTTTCTTGTGCGCATTCACCGTAAATATGAAGAACCATGACAGAATCAATGAAAGACTACACCCAAGATGATGAAAAACTGGTGTCCTAAAGACATAAAACTGGAAGTACCAAATGAATAAAATCAACAAAACAATAAATATTGAGAACTTGAGATGAAGACCCCTTGGAAGTGAGTCCATAGGTTGTGAGGACATTCCAAGTGAAGTTGAGTGAAGATATTTCTGTGTGCAACTGTAATGGCTCCATGCTGTGCACTGTGACTCCTGATGCTTGAGGGGTAATAACCTGTGGTGTGGTCCTGAGACTCCTGTACCTTATTCCTGATGCTTGAGGGGTAATAACCTGTGGTGTGGGTCCTGAGGATCCTGAAGCTTAATCCTGATGCTTGAGGGGTAATAACCTGTGGTGTGGGTCCTGAGGATCCTGTAGCTTAATCCTGATGCTTGAGGGGTAATAACCTGTGGTGTGGGTCCTGAGGAACCTGTAGCTTAATCCTGATGCATGAGGGGTAATAACCTGTGGTGTGGGTCCTGAGGATCCTGTAGCTTAATCCTGATGCTTGAGGGGTAATAACCTGTGGTGTGAGTCCTGAGGATCCTGTAGCTTAATCCTGATGCTTGAGGGGTAATAACCTGTGGTGTGGGTCCTGAGGATCCTGAAGCTTAATCCTGATGCTTGAGGGGTAATAACCTGTGGTGTGGGTCCTGAGGCTCCTGTAGCTTAATCCTGATGCTTGAGGGGTAATAACCTGTGGTGTGGGTCCTGAGGCTCTTGTACCTTCTTCCTGATAATTGAGAGGTAATAACCTGGTGGTGGGGGTCCTGAGGCTCTTGTACCTTCTTCCTGATGACTGAGGGGTAATAACCTGGTGGTGGGGGTCCTAAGGCTCCTGTACCTTCTTCCTGATGACTGAGGGTAATAACCTGGTGGTGGGGGTCCTGAGGCTCCTGTACCTTCTTCCTGATGACTGAAGGGTAATAACCTGGTGGTGGGGGTCCTGAGGCTCCTGTACCTTCTTCCTGATGACTGAAGGGTAATAACCTGGTGGTGGGGGTCCTGAGGCTCCTGTACCTTATTCCTCATGGCAGCAGTGAGAAGAGAGCATGTCCTGGATGGCGAGGGATCCCTGACAACTTATGCTGCTTTCCTGTGACAGCGCTCCATGTAGGTATGCTCAGAGCTGGGAATGGCTAAACTGGGTTGTATCTGCTACTTTTGTAGGATACTCAGTTCAAGGGTACTGGTGTTTCCATACCAGGGCATGGTGCAAAGAGACAACACATATTTCTTCTGAAGATAATCATGCAAAAGCGTATATTCCAGTTTTCCTGCCCGACTGACACTGCGTTTTGTCCAGCGTGAGAATGTATCATGACACAGTTTGGGCAGCTCAGTGGCACACTTGTGGGGGGGTGTTCACTGGGGTGCTGAACTTCTGCCAGAATGGACATCGAACCCATGATCACTACCTCACTACTTTTTAATTTCTGTTTTAGTTCTACTTATTTATTTTAATTATTTGATATACAAATACTTACTTTAATTCAATTGTTTTCTATATTATTATGTATGACATAGTGCTTCTGTTGTAAAGTTAACAAATTTCACAACATATGCCAGTGATATTAGAGCTGATTCTGCTTCTAATACTGACTGGAACCTGAAAATATCATTTTTTTGATTAATTACTTCAGTTAACTTAAATGCATTCAATATTCAACTTATATACATACAGTTAAATGACTTAATTGTGTATTTTTCTGCGATTTAATTTTCAGATGATTTCATTCACCTGGTTCTCTTGAATTAATTTTGGACTATTCCTCCATGAGCTGACAAGTGACAAAAGCTGCAGCACACAGGGCAGTTCCTGCTACTTGTGGCAAAATGGTTCTGCCCTGGTGAGTCTTGCCAACCCAGAGCAGGTCTGGGAACGTACTCCAGGAGACCAAGCACAGAGCGTCAGGAGCTTTGGGTAACTGGCCTTCAATAGATTTTGGAGTCATTATTATTCACGTCACCAGCAAATGGCAATGTCCAGAGACATGTGAGAGGGAAGTGTGCTGATATATTGTGATATTTTCTGCTCGAATTTGTTGAATTGCAATGATTTCGTTACAGTCTTGCGAAGTAAAGCATATGATTTGCCTGAAAATTTCCAGCTGGTCCTTTGCAGTGAGTGCAGGCCATTCAGCACGTAGAGGGTAAACGTTCTAGTTATTGTTCAGCACTTGCTTACGGCATTCCAGCAGTCCTTGCTTCTTTGATTTGAAACATTACAAAGCAAGCAAAGTAACTGGCTTCTTATAGCGCTTTGTAGAGATAGGCTGCATTAGTTACACTTCTCACCGAGTACATTAGGCACAATGATGACAGGCAAACTGAAGGTCACTAGAGGTCAGAATTGGAGAAACACACTGTACTGCTTGCAAAAGAAAACTCGTCAATGAATCAGAACAGTCCATTTTACACATACCTACAAATGTGAGGTTTTTGTTTTACAATTATGCTTGACAAAATTCTTTGTCACCATATCCATTGTCTAGTTACAAATATTCCAACCCATCTGCTCTAGAAATTTTATTCATATTCAAGTTTATTGTCATCAGATTGTACGTACATGACCCACATTCCTCCCGACCATGGTGCTTCCACAACACAGCACATAAAACAAAATATTACCACAAATCAGTTTATTGTTTACTCTGACCACAGGTTGTTTGAAGTACATTTATTGACAATGGTTTAACTGTATGGGAATCATGGAACACTACAGCATGGAAACAGAAGTAACACACGCAAAATCCTGGAGGCAGCATTTATGGAAATTAATAGACGGTCAACATTTCGGTCTGAGATCCTTCGTCAGGACTGGAGATGAAGAGGGGAGACACCAGTATAAAAAGCATGAGGGAGGGGAAGGAGGACAAGCCAGAAGGTGAAAGGTAAAGGGTTGGAGAGGAAGGAATCTGATAGGAGAGGAGAGTGACCCACAGAAGAAAGGGAAGGAGGAGGAGACCCGGGAGAAGTGCGAGGCGGATGAGGAGAGTTAAAAGGCCAGAACAGAGAGGAACATGCCGGAATTAAACTCTGAACTCTGATGCCCTGAGCTATGATAGCATTGCGCTAACTGCTACATTACCATGTTGCTCCAGTGGACCATAGATCGTGCTTAACCTTTGACTTCAACCAGCATTTTGTGTGTGTTGCTCTGGTCATTGTTTGAAGACTGCCATTAGAAGGTGAAGAGTCACCAGCCCAAATCTGTCTTTCCAGATGCCGACTGACCTGCTGAAAATTTCCAGTAGCTTCTGCTTTTGAATTGAGTTCCCAAGTTCATGACAGGCATCAGAATTTTTATTATAAAGAGAGATAGATTGCAGCATGTCACTGATAACAAATATCAACACTGCTGTAAGGCAGGTATTTTCAATTCTACATCCGTCTCTGGGTTATCATCAGATAGATTTCTCAATATCTGGCCAGCTTACTGCAATGAGGTTGTTATTGTCAGAATGAAGTGACCTCAATCCTGGCCACTGGGGTTTTGACTGCATGTCGGTCATGATCAGTGAAGTGTGATAAAGATCATGTCAATGAAGACCAGGTGCTTGCAGACTGTATCAAACTAATTATACACTAAAGGAGTGCTAATTGAGGAAATTTAACTGTTAAATACTGTGTTCAAAATGCTTAGAGTCCCACAATTATAATTGCATGAATTTGTAAGGATCTTCAGAATGATTAAGGAAACGTTATATGGAATAGTGTATGTAGCACACGTAAGACCATAAGATGTAGGAGCAGAATTGGGCCATTTGTCTCATCGAGTCTGCTCCACCATTCCATCATGGCTGATTTATTATCCCTCTCAAACCCATTCTCCTGCCTTCTCCCCGTAACCTTTAACATCCTGACTGATCAGTAACCTATCAGCCTCTGCTTTAACTATACTCAATCTGTGACAATGAATTCTACAGATTCACCACCCTCTGGCTAAACAAATCCCTTCTCTTCTCAGTTCCATATGGACGTCGTTCTGTTCTGGGGCTGTGCTTTCTGGTTCCAGACTCTCCCACGTCCACTCTGTCTACGCCATCCAATATTCTGTAGGTTTCAAAGCGATCTCCCATCATTCTCCTAAACACCAGCGATCACAGGCCCAGAGTCATCAAATGCTTTTCACACTTCATTAACCCCATCATTCCTGTGAGCCTCCTCTGGACCCTCTCCAAAGCCAGTACATCTTTTCTTAGGTAAGGGGCCCAAAACTGGTCACAGTACTCCAAGCCTCAGCATTCCATCCTAGCACTTACATTCCAGTCCTCTGGAAATGAACACTAGCATTTCATGTGCCTTCCCCACCACCAGCTCAACCTTTACAGAATCCTGGAAAGGACTCCCAAGTCCTTTTGAACCTCTGAATTTTGAATCTTCTCTCCATTTAGAAACTAGTCTATACCTTTACACTGTATCGATATGGAGTGTTACATACACGTAACAACCTTGGTTAACACCTGCTGTGACAGTAATCATTAGTATATACAGGTGCACGATGATTCTGTATTGAATTGAATACTTATTTTACTTAACTCTCAGCAGTTTTACAGTCAGGAGATTTCATTAAAAACCCTGAAAAAAGCTTGCATCTTGGATGATTTTCGAGAAGTTGCTTAGCTCAATGCATAGCTGTGTCCATGTGTACAGTGAGGGCAGTAGAGGATTGCCAAAGCCATCAATCATATGTTGACGGTGAAATTTTGAAAGAAAAGGATTGTCTCAGTGTTCTGTATTGGGTTTACAAAACCTGCACTCAACAATTAATGTGGCCATTACTGTGACGGATACCAGAGCAAGCCAAGTATTTGGAAATTAGAATCTAAAGATCTGGAAATTATTCAGTATGCCAGGCAGCATCTATGGAGAGTGAAGAACTTTGTGTCATTAACATTTCTTCAGCATGGCGATAAACACAAAAAATTCTGCAGACACTGGAAGTTCAGAGCAACACACACAACATGCTGGAGGAACTCAGCAGGTCAGGCAGCATCTATAGAGAAGAATAAACAGTTGATGTTGCAGGCCAAGACCCTTCATCAGGACTAGAAAGGAAGAGGAAGAAGCCAGAATATAGGAGAGTGGAAGAGTTGGGGAGCATTATCAGTGAAAGCTAGGAACATAGATTGTTCCACACAGCCGATGAAAAGACAGGCATAGTTGGGGCACATGCGAGTACCCAAGGCTACACCTTGAGCTTGGAGAAAGTGAGAGGAGACAGAAGAGAAGATGTTGAGTGCGAGGAGCAATTCTGCCAGATGGCAGAGGGTGGTGAGGAGGGGAGGTGGTTGAGTCTGTTGTCGATAAAGGAGTAGAAAACCTTAAAGCATTCTTGATGGTGAAAGAAAGAAGCAGAGAGCTTTAATCGATTCTTGATGGGGTTGACAAAGAAGCAAAGAGCTTCAAGTCCTTTAAACATAGTGAATTGTTTCAGCTTGCTTCTCTTCATTCCAGTTGATCAGCGTGGTTGAACAACATCTTTTATACATTAAGTTGATGTTAGCAAATGTAGAAAGATCATAGTTCCTGTGTGATCTTTAACTTGGACTATAAATAAAAATACTTCTCCCATTGAAGCAAATTGTGATATTTGTAGTGACAAATACACCAAAGCAAACTACTCATTCTGAATAAAAGGAGAGTTAAAATCATACTCCGTCAAAAAAAATCACTCCTGAATAAAGTCTCGCGTGCAGACTTATGAAATCATCTGACAAGCTCTCATTCCCGTGGCAAGAAATATAACAACTGAGGCTTTCATCAATTAAAACCAACGTCCCCCTCAGGCACTGGTCTCCCAAAGTTTTATTTTAATTGGGAAGCTGTGACTTGCAGGAGGATTAGTGAAACACAATTTAATCATAGTTGTATCTGACCCATTACTGCATTAGCAGATGTGTCTGCTTTAATACTTTTACTCACAGAATTCACATTGGCTGAGATTTAAATGCTAATCTGCTGCGAGGATTCATTTAATGGTTTGAACCTTTGGGGACATGGATTATACCCTATTAAGAATGCGGTTTAATATTGTCTGAATGGCACTTTCAGGCTTCTGGAGGATGTCAGAATATCAGTGCTGCAGTTTAAATGGGTTGATTCAAATACCATCAGCCGACACAACTATTATTGGCAAAAGGGTCACAATAGTATAGTGTACTGAAATTATAATCTCATTCTGTAATGATATTACAATGGGACAATTCAGTGAGAACACAGACCCTCTATAGATTGATATTACCCTTGGTATGAGTAATGCACGAGTTGAATATGGAATGAGCGCCCTCCAGTGCTCGATCATTGGAAGAACAAGCTGGACCAGGACTACAGTCATGCCACTCAGAATCATGTTTAACATTACTGGCGTATATCTTGAAGTTTGTTGTCTTTGATGTAGCAGTAAAATGCAATATATAATAGAGAAATAAAACTGTGAATTACAATAAATATATATATGTATAGTTACATTAAATAAGTGGTGTAAAATTAGAAACAAAAATGTAGTGAGGTAGTGTTCATGGGTTCACTGTCCATTCAGAAATCCGATGGCAAAGCGGAAGAAGCAGCTCTTGAATCATTCAGTGTGTGTCTTCAGGCTTCTCTACCTCCATCCTGATGGTAGCAATAAGAAAAGGGCATGTCCTGGGTGATAGGCGTGCTATACCACCTTTTTGAGGCATCACTCCTTGAAGATGTCCTGGGTACTACAGAAGCTAGTGCCTATGATGGAGCTGGCTGAGTTTACAACTCCCTGCAGCTTGTTTTGATTCTGTGCAGTAGCCACCCCACCCCACCCCCTCATTCCACAGTGATGCAGCTCAGGAACATGGGCAGTATTCATTATTTTTCTTCATGACCATATCATTTTCTAATACTCGTAACCATATATGCTATCTGTGCTATGTGCCCTTTGCAATGTGCTGTCTGCTGTTGGCAGTCTGCGTTGCACCTTGGCCCCAGAGGTCCTCTGTTTTGTTTGGCTATATTCACGTATGGTTGAAAGATAATTCAACTTGAACTTTGAACTTTGAAATATGCTTATGTCATGAACAGTACAAATATGAGTCTCCTTGGGACTGATGTATGAGCAGTAAGCCATCTTGATATCACCAGCCCAATAAGAAAGATCAAACCAAAGGAGCACCTTTGATGAATGTGGGAGTCACTACCAAGGACCCCCACTCATCAAGTCCATGTTTTCTTCCTGCTGCTGGATCAGGAAGGAGGTACAAGACCACCAGATTCAGGAACAGTTATTACCCTTCAATCATCTGGCTCTTGAACCAGAGGGGATAACTTCACTCACCTCAACACTGAATTGATTCCACAACTTATAGACTCACTTTCAAGAGTGCTCATCTCATGTTCTCAATATTTCATGTTTATTTGTTTGTTGTTATTATTATTATTATTATTTAAATATTTTTATATTTGCGCAATCTGTTGCTTTTGCACAATGGTTGTTTTTCCATCCTGTTGGGTGAGGTCTTTCATTGATTCTATTGCGTTTCTTGTAATTACTGTGAATGCCAGCAAGAAAATAAACCTCAGGGTCGTACTATATATGATGACATATACGTACTTCGATAACTACCGTAGATGTCGGATTATAAGCCGCTACTTTTTTCCCACGCTTTGAACAGCTTTGAACACTGCGGCCTTTACTACGGTGCGGCTAATGCATGATTTTTTTTCATGCCGCCAAAAACATTTTGCCTCGTAACAGTAGACCAATAAAATTGATGAGTAGTTCACAGAGGTCCAATGAAATTGTATGATAAATCAAGCGCACTTTCACAATTAAATTATTGTAAATCAGTCATTTGTACTCACCCTCATCAACATGGAAAACACTCGAAGAAAAGCATTGTGCTGCATTTATGGCAGTTATTTAGTTTATAATATTTTTGCTTAGTAATTCATTTGTTAGTATTTTCTAGTTGAATAAAGTATCTATCTATCTATTTGTTTTCTGTACATCCCGGGATACTATGACATCACATCCGGTTTCGCCGCGTCTTGTGGGAAATACCGGTTTGCGATAAACGGGAAGGTGGGGGGAGCACATTAGCCAAGCACATTACCCGAGCGAAAACACTGCTTTTAAGTTAAAGGCGATCAATAACTTTTCCTGGTAGGCTGCAGTATATATTTTTTTACGTCGTTAGGAGATATTGGAATGTTGTTCGTGCACTGTTCAGTAAAAAAGTATATGCAACGTAATTTGTGTGTTACCGATACGTATGTATATTTAAAAGTAGCCGTGTTAGAGGCACGGTTCGAAAAAAAGCATTTGCAATATGTATTTGTTTATGTTACCATACGGATTTAATTAAAAGTTAAAAAATCCTCACGTGTAATATCTTTCTGTGTAAATATCTCATATTACAACGTGGGACACCTGCGGCCTAAAATCCAGTGCAGCTTGTACAAGTACAAAATTGATTTTCTTTCTAAAATTAGAGCCAGCGGCTTTTAATCAGGTGCGCTCTGTAGTGCGAAATCTACTGTAATTTACTTTCAGCTCTGAACTTTCAGCTGACATCTGCTAACTTTGCTAGGATTCTCACTACCAATAGAAAATCAAATAAACAAAATATTAACTTAAATTGAACTACTTGTTAGGAGACTAAAACATACATATTGAACTTGTGTCATCTCAAGATGAAAGTGGTGGTATTTCTGTGAGAATACACACCAAATGCTGGAGGAACTCAGCAAGTAAGGTAGCATCTATGGAAAGGAGTAAACAGTCTACACTCCCGGCCAAGACCATTCATAGGGGAATCAGTGGAACTCATAACCACAGACAGCTGTGGAGGCCAAGTCATTGCATATAGATTAAACTAAGTTTGATCGTTTCTGGATTAGTCAGGGTGCCAAAGCTTGGTGCCAGGGAGAAAGCAGGGGAATAGGTTTGAGAGGGATAATAAATCAGCTATGATGGTATAGTGGGGCAGACTCGATGGGCCAAATGGCCTAATTCTGCTCCTGTTTCTTATAGTCTTAAGAAGGCATTTCTCAGTGATATACCTGTGTATTTCCACAGTTGGCATTGAAATACCAACTGACCAGCTTTTATCGAGAGCATACTGATGTACAGAATGACAGTGTGGTACTTGACTGCAGAAAGACAGATCACAAAGCACTCCAATGAGTGATTAAGATTGCTCAGCATATTGTTGGGACTCAACTGCCGGGCCTGGAGACAATCTATAAATCTTGATGCCTATGGCACACTCATAATATCATTAAGGACATACTCCATCCTGGACATTGTCTGCACAATTTCTTGTGAATAGGAATAAAAGGATCCTTGTCCGGTTGGCTGCCAGTGACTAGTGGTGTTCCGCAGAGATCGGTGTTGGGACCGCTTCTTTTTATGCAGTTTATCAATGATTTAGAAGATGGAATAGATGGCTTTGTTGACAAGTTTGCAGATGATATGGAGATTGGTGGAGGTAGTGTTGAGGAAACAGGTAGACTGCAGAATGACTTAGACAGTTTAGAAGAATGGGCAAGAGAGTGGCAAATGAAATATAATCTTGGAAAATGCATGGTCGTGCACTTTGGTAGTAGAAATAAATGTGAAAACTATTTTCTGAGTGGGAAGAAAGTCCAAAATTCTGAGATGCAAGGGGACTTGGGAGTCCTTGTGCAGAACACCCTGAAGGTTAACTTGCAGGCTGAGTCGGAGGTGAGGAAGGCAAATGCAATGTTAGCATTCATTTCAAGTGGTCTTGAATACAAGATGTGATGCTGAGGCTTATAAGGCACTGGTGAGGCTTCACCTTGAGTATTGTAAATACTTTTGGGCTCCATATCTAAGAAAAGATGTGCTGGCATTAGAGAGGGTCCAGAGGAGGTTCACAAGGATGATTCCAGGAATGAAAGGGTTATCATACGAGGAACATTTGTACTTACTGGAATTTAGAATGATGAGGGGCGATCTCATTGAAACCTTTTGAATGTTGAAGGGTCTGGACAGAGTAGAAGTGGAAAGGATGTTTCCCATGGTGGGGCAGTCTAGGACAAGAGGGCACAACCTCAGGACGGAGGGATGTCTATTCAAAACAGAGATGCGGAGAAATTTCTTTAGCCAAGGGGTGATGAATTTGTGGAATTTGTTACATATGTAGCTCTGAAGGCCAGGTCATTGGGTGTATTTATGGTAGAGCTCAATAGGTTCTTGATTGGACATGGCATCAAAGGTTACGGGGAGAAGGCTGGAGAATGGTATTGAGGAGGGGATAAAAGGATCAGCCATGATTGATTGGCAGAGCAGTATCAATGGGCCAAATGGCCTAATTCTGCTCCTATGTCTTACAGTCTTATGGTCTTAAAAACAAGTTCCCTTTTATTTAGAATCAGTGAGATTCATTAGAACAACCTTTATTATTCTAATTTCTCTAACTAATTAGATCTGGTGTAATTCCCTACTTCAGGTTTACAGACTAATATTTGCATTTTTATTTTGTTTCTTGGTTTGTTGGAAGAAATGGCGGGTCACCCATGGAAAGTCTGTTCACAATACTTACACAAATAAACCCTGACCAAATCCCTTGGTATAACTTAACAGAACAGGTTCCTGGTTTCACAGTAGAGATCTTGGACACTAGTCTCTGCCAATATCATCTCGCTGTAGCTGGTGCTTGTTATAGCCGTAGCTTCAATAAACTTTTATTGCTGTCGTCTCTCCTCCAGGTGTTTCACCCTGAGGATTTCCAATAAGTAGGGTAGAAATACTACTAACTCCACTTTTAAAAGTTTCTATCTTTTGCAAATTTCTATAGTTTGCTGTGTTTCTGTCACTTGTCCATCCCTGCGTCACCCATAACTTGTTCTCGCATAGCTATTTTTGTCAAGTCCTCAGTTTTTTAAAATTCAGTAAATCTTGTTTTCATCCCTCCACAGGTGGAGCTTTCTGCCATTACATCTTTGGGTTGAACTAACCTGGGTTACACCATCCTCCTTTGAATTTATGCAAGTCCATTTGCATGTTGTTACAGGTTGCACTGTAATGGGATATCTGGAAGAGACTCTAAAGTAGCTGCACTCAGACCTTAGAAAAAGGACTGAAATACTGTTACTAAAGGATTTCCTAGCTCAGGCTATGTTAGAGTTCTAGATTTCTCTGTGTCTAGAAAACCTCCTGAGTTCAGGCTCTGTGAGAATTTTTATTTATAACCATATAACCATATAACAATTACAGCACAGAAACAGGCCATCTCAGCCCTTCTAGTCCGTGCCGAACACTTACTCTCACCTAGTACCACTGACCCACCCTCAGCCCATAACCCTCCATTCCTTTCCTGCCCATATACCTATCCAATTATTTTTTAAATGACAATATCGAACCTGCCTCTACCACTTCTACTGGAAGCTTGTTCCACACAGCTACCACTCTCTGAGTAAAGAAGTTCCCCCTCATGTTACCCCTAAACTTTTGCCCCTTAACTCTCAACTCATGTCCTCTTGTTTGAATCTCCCCTACTCTCAATGGAAAAAGCCTATCCACATCAACTCGATCTATCCCCCTCATAAGTTTAAATACCTCTATCACGTCCCCCTCAACCTTCTACGCTCCAAAGAATAAAGACCTAACTTGTTCGGCCTTTCTCTGTAACTTAGGTGCTGAAACCCAGGTAACATTCTAGTAAATCTCCTCTATACTGTTTCTATTTTGTTGACATCTTTCCTATAATTCGGTGACCAGAACTGTACACAATACTCCAAGTTTGGCCTCACAATGCCTTGTACAATTTTAACATTACATCTCAACTCCTATACTCAATACTCTGATTTGTAAAGGCCAGCATACCAAAAGCTTTCTTCACCACCCTATCCACATGAGATTCCACCTTCAGGGAACTATGCACCATTATTCCTAGATCACTCTGTTCTACTGCATTCCTCAACGTCCTACCATTTACCATGTATGTCCTATTTTGATTAGTCCTACCAAAATGTAGCGCCTCACACTTATCAGCATTAAACTCCATCTGCCATCTTTCAGCCCACTCTTCTAACTGGCCTACATCTCTCCACAAGCTTTGAAAACCTACTTCATTATCCACAACACCACCTATCTTAGTATCATCTGTATACTTACTAATCCAATTTACCACCCCATCATCCAGATCATTAATGTATATGACAAACAACATTGGACCCAGTACAGATCCCTGAGGCACACCACTAGTCACCGGCCTCCAACCTGACAAACAGTTATCCACCACTACTCTCTGGCATCTCCCATCCAGCCACTGTTGAATCCATTTTACTACTTCAGTATTAATACCTAACGATTGAACCTTTCTAACTAACCTTCCGTATGGAACCCTGTCAAAGGCCTTACTGAAGTCCATATGGACAACATCCACTGCTTTATCCTCATCAACTTTCCTCGAAACCTCTTCAAAATATTCAATGAGATTTGTCAATCATGACCTTCCACGCACAAATCCATGTTTACTGTTCCTAATCAGACCCGGTCTATCCAGATAATTATATATACCATCTCTAAGAATAATGTAAAGGCAACTGAAATGTGATTCATCACCATGTCTATTAAGTTATAAATGAGCTTGCTGGAGAAAAGTTTGTTTCCACATTCAAAGCACAGTGAAATGGAAGGTTGTAAATAACAAACACGAGAGATTCTGCAGAAGCTTAAATTCCAAGACAACACACACAAAATGCTGGAGGAACTCAGCAGGTCAGTCAGCATCTATGGAAATGAATAAGCAGTTGACTTTTCAGGCTGAGACCCTTCATCAGGACTGGAAAGGAACGAGGTGGGGAAGAAGCCAGAATAAGAAGGTGGGGAGAGGAGAAGGAGGACAAGTCAGCAAGTGATAGGTGAAGCCAGGTGAGAAGGGAGGTGGGTGGTTGGGGACAGGGGTGAAATGTGAGGCTGGGAGGTGAGAGGTGGAAGAGATAAAGGGTTGGAGAGGGACAGACCTGATAGGATGATGAGAGAAAGGGAAAGAGGAGGAGCACCGGAGGAAGATGATGGACAAATACAGAGATACAGAGAAGTGATGTGATACAGGAGAGCCAGAAATCAGAATGGAGAAAGAAAGAGAGGGGAGCAGGGAGAAATAACCTGAAGATAGAGAAATTGATATTCATATCATCGGACTGGAGGCTACCCAGAATGAATATGAGGTGTTGCTCCTCCAGACTGAGAGTGGACTCATCATGACTGTAGAGACAGCTGTGAACTGACATGTCACAATGGGAATGGAAAGTTGAATTGAAACTCAAGCCTTCTGTGGCAGATAGAACAAAGTGCAAACACCATATACCATAATAAATCAAACAGGAACACTGAAGAAATAAGAACAATTATTCTTAAAAATCAGAAATGAGGTAAAACTGTAAGATATGGAGACAAATATTGAAAAACACAGAAAGGTACATTCCAGGAGCAGGCCTTTTGGCCTAGTATGCCTGTCTGAATATAATGGCGTTAATCTGCCTCTATGAGATCCGTATGCATCCGTTCATTCCCTGCATTGTCATGTGTCTTTTTAAAACCCTTTTAAACGACACTGTCAAAGGGACATTCGTTTGAACAAGGATAAGGAGGAATTTCTACAGCCAGAAGCTGGTGGATCAGTGGCGTTCATTACCACAGGCGGCTGTGGAGGCCAGGTCATTGGGTGTATTTAAAGTGGAGATTGATAGGTTCTTGAGTAGTCAGGGCATCAAAGGTTACGGGGAGAAAGCAGGAGACTGGGGTTGAGAGGGATAATGACTTAGCCATGATGGAATGGTGGATCAGACTCAATGGGCTGAATGGCCTAACTCTACTTCTATGTATGCCTCATGGCCTTTATCACATCATCTTCCACCATTGCCCCTGGCAGCCCATTCAGGCAGGTACTACACTCTGTATAAAATAAACATTCGCCCCAAAGTTCAGAGGAAATTTATTATCAATGTACAAATATATGTCACCATATACAACACTGAGATTCATAAATCCAAGAACCACAATAGAATCAAGGAAAGACTGCAGCAACGTGGACGGACAACCAGTGTACAAATGACAACAAACTGTGCAAATACAAAGAGGAATAATAATAAGAAAAAATAAGAAAGCATAAATATTGAGAACGTGAGATGAAGAGTCTTTGAAAGTGAATCCATAGGTTGTGGGAACACTTCAGTGATAGGGCCAAGTGAGGTTGAGTGAAGTTATCCCCTCTGGTTGAAGAGCCTGATGGTTGAGGGGAAATAACTGTTCCTGAGTCTGGTGGTGTGAGTCCTGAGGCTCCTGTGCAGTGAGAAGGGAGTATGTCCTGGGTGAGAGGATTCTTGATAATCAATGCTGCTTTCCTGCGACAGCAATCCTTGTAGATGGGCTCAGTAGTGGGGCAGGCTTTACCCATGATGGCCTGTGCTGTATCTACAACATTTTGTGGTCTTTTCTGTTCAAGGGAATACCAGGCTGTGAAGCAACCAGTTTGTATACTCTCCACTGTGTCTCTATAGGTTTGTCAAAACTTTAGATGATAAGCTGAATCGTCACAAACTTCTGAAGAAGTAGAGGTGCTACATAATGTACATTCCTTCATAATGGCACTTCCATGCTGGATCCAGGACAGATCCTCTGAAATGGTAACACCGAGGAATTTAAAATTGCTGACCCTGTCCAGCTCTGATCCTCCAATGATGACTGGCTCATAGACCTCTGCTTTCCTCCTCCAGAAGTCAATAAATCAACTCTTTGGTCTTGCTGACACTGTATAAAAGATTACTGTTGGGGCACCACTCAGCCAGATTTTCAATCTCTCCTATATTCTGATTCATCAGCACCTTACTGGAGGACTAGAAAATTGCAAATGTCACTCCACTCTTCGAGAAGGGAGAGAGGTAGAAGAAAGGTAATTATAGGCCAGTTAGCCTGAGCTCAGTGATTATGAGGATGCTGGAGTCGATTATTAAGAATACTTGGGTATTTGGAGGCACATGATAAAATAGGTCATAGTCAGTCTGATTTCCTGAAGAGGAATCTTGCCTGATTGGTACATGGAGCTTAGAAAAATAGAGGGTGATGGGTAACCCTAGGTAATTTCTAAAATAAGTACATGTTTGGCACAGCATTGTGGGCTGAAGGGCCTGTACTGCGCTGTAGTTTTTCTATGTTTCTAAATCTGTTGTAATTCTTTGAGGAAATAGCAGACAGGATGGACAAAGGAGAATCAGTGGATGTTGTTTATCTAGATTTTCAGAAGGCCTCTGACAAGGTGCCACACACGAGGCTGCTTAACAAAATAAGAGCCCATGGTATTACAAGAAAGATACAGGAATAGATACAAGATTGGCTGATTGGCAGGAGGCAAGCAGTGGGAATAAATGGAGCATTCTCTGGTTGGCTGCTGGTGGTTAGTGGGGTTTTGCAGACGATGGTGTTGGGACGCTTCTTTAATGTTATATGTCATGACTTGGATGATGGAATTGATAGCTTTGTGGCTAAGTTTGCAGATGATACAAAGGTAGGTGGAGGAAGCAGGGCGGCTGCAGAAGGACTTTGACAGATTAGGAGAATGGGCAAAGAAGTGGTAGATAGAATATAGTGTCAGGAAATGTATGGTCATGCATTTTGGTAGAAGGAACAGAAACATAGACTCTTTTCTAAGTGGGGAGAAAACTCAAAAATATTAAATACAAAGTGACTTTAGAGTTCTTGTGCAGGATTCCCTAAAGATTAACCTGCAGGTTGAGTCAGTGATAAAGAAGGCAAATGCAATCTAGCATTAATTTCAAGAGGAGTAGAATAAAAAGTAAGGATGTAATGATAACTCTTTATAAGGCATTGGTCAGACTGCACTTGGAGTATTATGAGCAGTTTTGGGCCCCTTATCTAAGAAAGGAAGTGCTGACACTGGAGAGGGTTCAGAGGAGGTTCACGTGAATGATTCCAGGAATGAAAGGGTTGCTGCATGAGGAGTGTGTGGTCCTGTACTCACTAGAATTCAAAAGAATGAGGGGCGATCTCATTTAAATGGCCTAATTCTGCTCCTATGTCTGTGGTCTTATGGTTATGATATAAATCTACCAAATCTTGAAAGGCCTAGATAGAGTGGATGTGGAGAAGGTGATTCCTATGGTGAGGAAGTTTAGACCATAGGGCACAGACTCAGAATAGAAAGATGTCCATTTATAATGGAGAGAAGGAGGAATTTCTTTAGTCAGATGGTGGTGAATCTGTGAAATTTGTTGCCACAAGTGGCTGTGGAGGCCAAGTTGTTGAGTGTATTTAAGGCTGATGTTGATAGGTTCTTGATTAGTAGGGTGTGATAGGTTACAGGGAGAAGGCAGGAGAATTGGGTTGTGAGTGAAAATGGATCAGCAATGTGGAAATGGTAGAGCAGACTTGATGGGCTGAAAGCCTAATTCTTCTCCTATCTCTTATGTTCTTATGCTACTACTACCTTTGCTTAGTAATATTAGAGCTTCATTTAGAGCTTCAACATATTTACATTGTCAGTGCTTCCATTTACAACACTGTTAGAAATTGTAACAATAAGCTCAGAATGGATGTCGGTAGCTCATTGTTAATAAGTTGTCAGCCCTGGGTGCTGATACTGTCTTATTTTATAAATTTATGAAATGTAAAAGATTTTCTTTGTTTTACTGTGTTTCATTATACCCTTGAATTAAATAAATTCAAAAGTATGTGATTTTTAAATTTTCATTCTATAGATTCATAGTACACATATTTAAAACAAAATGAAGTGCTGTACAGTTTTCAGGCCATGTAAAAATGCCCTGCTCAGAGCAATGGTTGGTCTGTGTAGCCATAAAATAATTAGAGGGAATGTTGGAAATGAGGGAAGAAGCTACACTAACATGTTTACATACTGGACAGACTAGGTTGAATAATTCCTTGTTCAGAATTAATATGCTTGACATGGCATTTTTAGGGAGTGCACTTGTCAAGATATGGTACAGCATAAGACTATAAGACATAGGAGCAGAATTAGGCCATTCAGCCCATTGAGTCTGACACCATTCCATCATAGCTGATCCCAAATCCCACTCCACCCTATAAACTGGCTTCTTGCCATAACTTTGATGCCCTGATCAATCAGTAAACTATCAACTTCTGCTTTAACTATACCCATGGACTTGGCTTCCACCATAGTCTGTGGCACAGCATTCCACAGATTCACTACTCTCTGGCTAAAAAAAATCCTCCTTATCTGTGTTCTAACTTGTTGCCCCTCAATTTTGAGGCTGTGCCCTCTAGTTCTGGAAACACCCACCATAGGCAACATCCTCTCCACAGCCATCCTATCTAGTCCTTTCAACATTCGGTAGGTTTTGATGAGATACCCCACCCCACCCTACATGTATTGTTTGAATGCAGTCCCAAGAGATCTTTGGGACAGGCACAATTTAAAGTGGAAAGTTTCTTAGGATAGCACTGCCATCATATTGTATAAAGGTGTGTATATGACTTTCTGTAAAGCATTAGACTTTTTAACCCTTATATACTGTTCGGGTCAAATTTGACCCGTTTTGACATTTGACAGCAGTAAAAACACCCTAAATGCTATTTTTTGGCCGAAATTTGGTAACTTTTCCTAAAGAGACCCAAAATGTGCAAAAATGAAAATATTTTAAAATGTTATACTTTTGTACAGGTGGTTCCAAATTTTTGTACATCGAGGCTGTTCCGGGTCAAATTTAACCCATATCGATTGAAGCATCACACACAAAATGCTGGTGGAACGCAGCAGGCTAGGCAGCATCTATAGGACGAAGGGTCGCAGCCGGAAACGTCGACTGTACTTCTCCCTATAGATGCTGCCTGGTCTGCTGCGTTCCACCAGCATTTTGTGTGTGTTGCTTGAATTTCCAGCATCTGCAGATTTCCTTGTGTTCCTGTATTTATTGAAATGGATTTTAGATCTCTGAACCATTAATTAAGGATTAATCACCCATTTATTAATGCCAGGTAGGCTATTTATACATTAGAAACATAGAAAACCTACAGCACAATACAGGCCCTTCCACCCACAAAGTTGTGCCGAACATGTCCCTACCTTAGAAATTACTAGACTTCCCCATAGCCCTTTATTTTTCTAAGCTCCACATACCTATCTAAACACCTCTTAAAAGACCCTATCGTATCCGCCTCCACCATTGTCGCCGGCAGCCCATTCCACGCATTCACCACTCCCGGACATCTCCCCAGCACCTTAAACCTGTGTCCTCTTGTAGCAACCCTGGGAAAAAGCCTCTGACTATCCACACTACCATAAATAGATTTATGGTTCAAAATTTGGTCTATACACTTGTTAGGAGGGAATTGATTGGGCCAGGTCAAAATTGACCCGGACCATACTGTGAAGGAAAAGAATATGAAGGGTTAATATGATTTGAAATATTTTTGAGAGGAGCGGGAGTGTGATTTAGTGGGTGTACTTCCTGTATCTTTCCTCCACGCTGATGCTCGATAGGCAGCGATAACACACAAAATGCTGGAGGAACTCAGCAGGCCAGGCAGCATCGATGGAAATGAGTGCAGTCGACGTTTCAGGCCGAGACCCTTCACAGCGCTGGAGGGAAAAGAAGCTGCCGAGTAGATTTAAAAGGGGGTGGGACAGGAGGGAGAAGCACAAGGTGATATGTGACACCTGGAGGGGGCGGGATGAAGCACAGAGCTGGCAAGTTGATTGGTGGAAGGTCATGGAAGAAAGGGAAAAGGGGGAAGGAGAAAATACATTTCATGTTGGTCTGGCCACGGCACACGGAAGTGCTGCCTCTTCGGGGAGTTAGTGTCGCCGCTACTCTCTCCCTTGTAACGGTGCTGTACGGGTCAGCTGAGCCCGGTTTGTCCCTACAGCGGTGTACGGGTCAGCTGAGCCGAGCCTGTCCCTTGTGACGGTACTGTACGGGTCAGCTGAGGCCGGTTTGCCCCATTTGGACGGCGGTGTACGGGTCAGCTGAGGCCGGTTTGCCCCATTGGGACGGCGGTGTACGGGTCAGCTGAGGCCGATTTGCCCCATTGGGACGGCGGTGTACGGGTCAGCTGAGGCCGGTTTGCCCCATTGGGACGGCGGTGTACGGGTCAGCTGAGGCCGATTTGCCCCATTGGGACGGTGGTGTACGAACCGAGCCTGTCCCTTGTGACGGTACTGTACGGGTCAGCTGAGGCCGGTTTGCCCCATTGGGACGGCGGTGTATGGGTCAGCTGAGGCCGGTTTGCCCCATTGGGACGCTGACAATGGCCGGGCTGGCCCGGATCTCCCTCCTGTGCTGTGCCGTGTTGCTGCTGCCGATGCCGGGGGCTGCCGACTACGTGCTGGACGATCAGGCGGGTCTCGGCCCGGAGTTTGACGGTATCGGCGGCCTGAGCGGCGGCGGGGTAAGTCATACTGGCAGGGTTAACTCGCTACAAAGTTTTCAAGGCGCAGAAATACAGTTTTGGTGAGAATGCCTATATTACGCAGTTACTGCAAATCTATTTCAGAATCAGGTTTAATATCAATGGCTCCTGTCGTAAAATTAGCTGCTTTGCGGAAGCAGTGCATTGCAAATGAAATTATAAATTACAAAAAAAATGTGTATACAATAATTAATATATATATATATATATGAATTTAAGTTGAAGTTCCTCAAAAGAGCGGGGAAGTAGTAAGGTTGTATACATGGGTTCAGTGTCCGTTCAGAAATCGGATGGCAAAGGGGGAAAAAGCTGTTTCTGAATCGGTGAGTGTGTGTTAAATCGAGTTACAGTATTTTGAGATGATTAAGGAGAAATCTACATGATTTTTTAATGTATTTGTTTACGGGATGTGGGTGTCGCCAGCTAAGCCAGCATTTATTGCCCATCCCTAGTTGTCCTTGCACACAGTACTGTTAGGGAGGGAATTCCACGATTTTGACCCAGCGACGATGAAGGAACGGTGATATGTTTCCAAGTCAGGATGGTGAGTGACTTGGAGGGGATTTCCAAGTGGTGATCTTCCCAGATATCTGCTGTTCTTCTAGATGGTAGTGACCGTGGGTCTAGTATTTAAAACACGTAATATAAAATTAATTTAATTCTCCTTCACAAATAGCAATATGCTCCAAGATTTGAGATTTAAGATTGTTTAATGTCATTTCCAGTACACAAGAGTAAAAGAGAACAAAGTAATTGTTTGGCAACACGAGTGAATCTGCAGATGCTGGAAATAAATAAAAACACAAAATGCTGGCAGAACTCAGCAGGCCAGACAACATCTATGGGAGGAGGTAGTGACCCTCCTGATGAAGGGTTTCGGCCCGAAACGTCGTCACTACCTCCTCCCATAGATGCTGTCTGGCCTGCTGAGTTCTGCCAGCATTTTGTGTTTTTATTTCAAAGTAATTGTTTCTCTGGATCTGATGTAGTACTAAAAAAGCACAATAAGATAAAGAATGCAATGATAAAAATACACAATAAATATATAAGATAGCTTATACATTGTATGTCCATAAAGTGACACTAGGCACTGTGCGTAAGGCGACTCTTACAGGAAATGATAAACTAGTGGTGGTGGGGTGAGGGATGTGGAAGGGCGGGTTAGTGGGTGGAGGTGTTGATAAGCCTGACTGCTTGTGGAAAGTAACTGTTTTTGAGTCTGGTGGTCCTGGTGTGGATGCTACATAGCCTCTTCACTGGTGGGAGGGTTCCTTCATGAAGCTTCTGGTCTTCTTCCCGGCACCTTCCAATTTGGGCTGTCGTATTGAGCAATGATAGTCTAATTGCAATCAGTTGGAAATTAAGTGATCTACCGAGCAAATCATTGCCATTTCCATTTCAGTTAATGACTAAGAAATCATAATAATTTTGTTGTAGGCAACTTCCCGACTTCTTGTCAACTACCAAGAGCCATATCGCAGCCAGATCTTGGACTACTTGTTCAAGGTAGGATTGATGTTCAAATCGATACATTTGTGCACTTCATGATTGATACCAAGGATATGGGGAAGTTTGCAATATCGGACTATCTGAAAAGCTGGTAATTCTGTGGATAACGTTTTTTGTTTGTGTACGATAAAGGTGTAATTATGTTCTGATTTGGTGTCAAATTAAATAGACGAGTTACAGCACAGGAATGAGCCCTTCGGCCCACTGTGCTCTGCCAAACCAGTTGTGTTAATAATCAAACGGCCAGCCAAACTAATTTCTTCTACCTACACAATGTTCATAAACTGGAGCCTAGATTGTCTTCTAACCGTAACTTGCTGTGGCAGACTGGCACCAAAGTGGCACTGTGCCAGCTCTTGGCTCTCATTCGTTGTATTCCGTTGTGAATGTGCTTTCACACATGATGTTGCTTCCCAGCAGAGAAAAGACTTCATCTAGAACATTGAACATGGAAGAGTACAACACAGCAACGGATCTTTCAGCCCACAATGTAGTGTTGAACCAAGTAAATTAGTAATCAAATAGCCAACTAAACTAATCCCTTCTGCCTACACAATGTCCACATCCTTCCATTTTCCTCACAGTCATGTGCCTATCTAAACGTCCCTTAAAAGTCCCTCATGCATCTGCCTGTACCACCACCCCAGGCAGCACATTCCAGACACCCACAGCTGAAAACAAAAAAACAACTTGCCCCTCATATCTCCTTTGAACTTGCCACATCTCACCTTAAATGCATGGCGTCTGGTGTCGGACATTTCAACTGTGGGGGACAAAGATACTCCCTGTCTATCTATGCCACTCATAATCTTATAAGCCTCAGCCTCCGCCGTGCCAGAGTAAACAACCTAAGCTGTCCAACCCTCTCATTATGGGACATGCCCTCTAATCCAGGCTGCATCGTGGTAAACCTGCTCTACACTCTCTCCAGAGCCTCGACATCCTTCCTGTAAGGATGAACTGCGTGCAGTACCCCAGACGTGGTCTCACTGGAGATTAAAGCTGCAACATAACTTCCTGACTTTTGGACTCAGTGCTTTGACTAATAAAGACAAGCATGTCACATGCCTTCTTAACCACCCTATCAACCTGTCAATATAACCATTGTGAGCCTTGCACTTGTGGGTTGACGCATGCACGTATCTCTCTTGGCTAAGAGCAATGAGTTCAAAATTTTGTGTGTGAATTGACAAACTGGTACGTAGAGAATCATTGTTTACTAGTTCACAAAAACACAAAACTATAGAGCGAGCAGTTCTCTGTAAGATGCTTGAAGTGTAAAATAACCCCTCTTGCCTTTTGAGATGTGTGTGTTCATGCCTGTAGTTCTGTGCATTTAAATTCTCCTTATTTAACAAAATGTGCTATAGTATGACGAGGTGTTGTGTCCAATTGGCCAAAGTAAATAGAGAATAGAAGGATGAGAGATCATTTCATTAAACTAAGTGAGATTGTGGGAGGATTTGATGGTGGAATTGCTAAGAAGCTATTTTATCTCATTGGAGATTATAGAACTATACCATTGTTTCAAGGTAGCAGAGTGGTTAGTACAGGCCACACAAACTCAATTCCTGCTGCTGCCTGTAAGGAGTGTGTATGCTCTCCTTGTGCAGTGTGAGGGTGTGGCTTATTTGCCAGTCGAAAGCTGCCCGTAACTGTGTGTATTTCCTCCGGGAGCTCCGGTTTCCTCCCGCAGTCTAAAAATGTACCGGTTGGTTGGTTAATTGGTCATTGTAAATTGTTTTGTGATTAGCATAGGGGAATTGCTATGCGGGCTGGAAGGGGTGATTCCATGCTGTATCTCAATAAATAATTTTAAAAATCAATAATAAAAAGACGAAGTCCCTACTGCTCAGGAAATAGATTTAAAGAAATTTCTTTCTGCAAAGAATTGTGAAACTTTGGAATTGTCTGCTCCAGGAATCAATGGTGCCTGATTATTGGGTACATTTAAACCTGAAATTAATAACGTTTTTGCCACTCAGAAACCGGGAAATTGGACCTGAGTTAGTCAAGTAACCTTGATATTACTGGATAGTGGAGCTGACACAAGGGGCCTTTTGCTTAACGTAATTTCTTGCATTCTTATTAAATATGGTACTGCCTGATTGAAGTTAATATTGTGGCAGCCATCGGCATTAGTTTAATGCTGAACACTGTATGGTAATATTGTTCATTAGAGTGCATTTTCACGTCATTGCCTAAAATTGCTTGATCAATGATTGAGCATTGGGACTCTTGCTTCTGGTATTAAAATATCAACTAACTATTGTGTTAATTGTACAGGGGGAAACTAAGGCGTAGAAATAAGTAGGTGCATTATATTAGAAATATAAAAATTAAAATAAAATTTGCTTTGTTGTTTGCCTTGGTGAATTGCTTGTTTGAATTGCTTGCAATTTTGGCTGAGAAAGCATTTAATAATCATAATACACAAAATGCTGGAGGGACTTTGCAGGTCAGGCAGCATCTGTGGAAAAGAATAAACAGTTGATGTTTTGAGCTGAGACCCTTCATCAGGACCTGATGAAGGGTCTCGACCCGAAACGTTGACTGTACTCTTTTTCCATAGATGCTTCCTGACCTGTTGAGTTCCTCCCTCCAGCATTTTGTGTGTGATGTTCTGGATTTCCAGCATCTATAGATTTTCTTGTGTTGGTAATAATCTGAATGACTTATTTACAGAGCACTTTTCATACAATATAGTTCAAAGTGCTTTACAATGGAATAAAGTGCAAACATGAAAATAAAAGACTAAAAGATGTTGGTTAAGAGCAAGGTTAACCAAATAGGTTTTGAGCTGATGTTTAAGTGTCATCTGAGTCTGTAGCCCTTATAGTTTCAGGTATTGAATTCTACAGTTTAGGAGCGTAGTTGAAAAAAGATGACCTGCCAGTTAATTACCTTTTGAGGGAGATTATTTAAATTTAGTAGACCAGTGGAATAACTAAGAGCTCAAGCAGGATTATAAAGTTAAAGTTTGAAATGCATTCTAGTGCACTTGATGATTATAACTGTAGTTCTACATTGATATTCACTGATTATTTTGTGAACTGAATAGATGCAGCTTTGTGTGTAACTTGGTGATGTTTTTCTTGTTGGTGTTTTAGAGGAACTGCCTTTCTTGATTAGTTTCAATGTTCTATAGAGAAAGTAGTGATACCTTGGTTTTGAATCCTATATAAATCTGTTATTTTTGTAACAAATTTTTATCAGTAGAACATTTAGTTAACAGATGCTGCCTGACATGCTGAGTGTTTTGATTTTATTTCACATTTCCCAATTCTGTAGTGTATTTCTCCTTAATGTGGTTAATTTGCAAGATTGAGTAAATAGACGTGCTTTGACCAATTCCATTTCCCCATTAACTAAGCCTTTGTTCCAGGTGAGAATCAGAATCATTTTTAATATCACTGGCGTATGTTGTGAAATTTTTTGTTTTGTAGAAGCAATACATAATAAAAAAAACTATGAATTCTCACTGTAATTTATACAGCCCTGATTGAAAAGCTACAGAACATGGGCTTCGCTACCTCCCTCTGCACAGGAATCTCAATTTCCTAATGGAAGACCACAGTCTGTGTGGATTGGCGATAACATCTCCATCTCCCTGACAATCTTCACTGGTGCACCTCAGGGGTGTGTGCTTAGCCCACTGCTCTACTCTCTATATATACACATGACTGTGTGGCTAGGCATAGCTCAAATACCAGGACTTAAGAACTTTTTTTTAAAGCTATTATTAATGCTTTTTGAGTTAGTGATTTAGATGCATATCATATTATTACTGAGTTAAGTATTGTATGTAAGGAGTTTTTGCTACAACAAGTGTATGGGACATTGGAAAAAATGTTGAATTTCCCCATGGGGATGAATAAAGTATCTATCTATCTATCTATCTATCTATCTATAAATTTGCTGATGATATATTGCTGACAGAATCTCAGATGGTGATGAGAGGAGATTCAGGAGCGAGATATGCCAACTAGTTGAGTGGTGTTGCCGCAACAACCTTAACTCGGCATTTGTAAGACGAAAGAGCTCATTGTGGACTTCAAAAAGGGTAAGACAAAGGAACACGTAGAATCCTCACAGAGATCAGAAGTGGAGAGAGGGAGCAGTTTCACGTTCCTGGGTGTCAATATCTCTGAGGATCTAACTTTGTCTCAACATCGTGATACAGTTATAAAGAAGGCAAGACATTGGCTATACTTCATCAGTAGTTTGAAGAGAATTGGAATTTCACCTAAAATACAAACTTCTACAGATGTACCATGGAGAGCATTCTGACTGGCTGCATTATCATCTGGTATGGGGAGGGGGGCCTACTGCACAGGATTGAAGTAAACTGCAGACAACGCTTAAATTAATCAGCTCTATCTTGCATACTAGCCTCCATAGTATCTAAAACATCTTCAAGGAACCGTGCCTCAGAAAGGTAATGTTTGTCCATCATTACGGTCCCCCGCCACCCAGGCCGTGCCCTCTTCTCGTTGTGGAGGTACAGAAACCTGAAGGCACACACTCAGTGATTCAGGAACAGCTTTTTCTGTCTGCCATCCTTTTCCTAAATGGACATTGAACCCATGAACACCACTTCACTTTTTAAAATTTCTATTTAATTTTAAATAAATCCTCTCTCTTCCCCATCTCCCTCCCACGATGGGGGCCACCTTTTTGAGGCTTTGCTGCTTGAAGATGTCCTGGATGCTGGGGAGGCTCGTGCTCGTGATTTAGCTGGCTGAGTTTTCAACTTGCTGCAGCTAATTTTGTCCTCTGCTGTGTCATCCTTTTCCCCTAAACGAAGTGATATGGACATTGTGTAGGCAGAAGAGGTTAGTTTAGTTGGCCATTTGATTACTAATTAGTTCAACACAGCATTGTGGGCTGTAGGACCTATTCCTGTGCTGCACTATTCTATGGTAAATGTTTATTTGACTGTTTAACTTTGCTTATCTCTTTGCAGATGACACACTGTAATTTCAATATTTTGTACATAAATTGTTTGTGTTCAACATCCAACAATTAAGTAGACTATGGCATGGTGAATGAAAATACAAGTTATAGGCATTTATAACCTAATCATATCAATCTGCTAATATTATTTATTATCTATTGTCAGCCAAATTTTGGTGCTTCTTTGCATATCTTGAAAGTTGAGATTGGAGGTGATGCCCAAACAACAGGTAAGAATTTTTTCTGTTAAAGACCAACTACAGAATGTTGATCTTTGCTGACTAAGATGATATTCTGGCTACCCGTGTGCCTGTATTTTCCCAACTGCACGAAAGAGTTGCCAAGAAATGGTGCTTCCAACTTTTCTGTAAGATTTCTTTCAATCAGAAATTAAAGTTACTTTTTTTTTCTTTCTGTACTCGCTGAGTTTGTTGTCTGTTGCACTTTGGTTGTTTGCATTAAATTCCATCGGCCACTTTTCAGCCCAATCTTCTAGCTGATGCAAGTCCCTCTGCAAGCCATAATGGCCTTTCTCAGTGTCCACTCCACCGCCAGTCTTGGTGTCACCTGCAAATTGGCCGATCCATACTGACTATCCTTAATCAGTCCATGTCTTTTTGAATTTTCATATATCCGGTCCCTTAGAACACCTTCCAATAGCTTTCCCACAACTGATGTCAGATTCACCTGCCTATAATTTCCTGGTTTCTGTTTAGAGCCTTTTTTAAACAGAAGAGCAACATTGGCCATCCTCCAATCCTCTGGTACTTTTCCTGTCACTAAGGAGATATCTCTGTTAGGCCTCAGCAGTTTCTGCACTTGCCTCCCGTAGGGTCAGAGGGAACACCTTGTTAGGCCCTGGGGATTCATCCACCCTGGTTTTTCTCAGGGTAGAAAACGCCTCCTCCTCTAATCTCTACAGGGTCCAAGATGTTGATGCCGCTTTGCCTCAGTTCTGTAGACCTCTGTATCAATTTGCCTCACTTCTATAGACATTTCCCGAGTAAATACAGAATTCATTTAAGACCTTCCACATCTAATTTGGCTCCTCACGTGGGTTACCATTCTGATCTTCCAGAGGACCAGTTTTGTCCCTTGCAGTCCTTTTGCCCTTAAAATCTCTATAGACTCCCTTTGGATTTTCCTTCACCTTGTCTGCTGGAGCAACTTCATGACTTCTTTTAGCCTTCCTGATTTTCTTAAGTGTTTCCTTGCATTTCTTGTACTCCATAAGCACCTCATTTGTTCCGAATTGTCTATAGCTCCTATGTACCTCCTTTTTTTCTCTTAACAAGGGTCTCGATATCCATTGAAGAACCAAGCTGAAGGAAGCTATCCTGAACACATTTGACAAACTGTATTCCATCTGGTCCTTTTAACAGTTTGGGATTCCCAGTCAATATGTGGAAAGTTAAAATCACCTACTATCACAACCTTATTTTTCCTGCAACAGTCTGCGATCTCTTTACAAATTTGTTCCTCTCAATCTCTAGGACTGTTGTGATCTGTAATATGGCTGCACCAGTGTGGTCATAGCTTTCTTCTTTCTCAGTTCCACCTATAACGCCTCACTAGTCCAGTTCTCCAGTCTGTCCTGACGGACCACTGCCGTGACATTTTCCCTGACTAGTACTGCCACCCCTCCTCCATTGACCCCTACCGCTAAGAATGAGTGGAAGAGTGTTCCATTATTACCTGTTTAACTTCAGTTCAGCATGTTTCTCGTGGTTTTTGCTGGGGTCTGTTAGCAAGATTTAACTGGTATTCAGTAGTTTTCATTCTGTCTGCTGTGGTTTGCCATCGATAGGTGCTTGTACCTCTCACAGCTCAGGACAACTAATAGAAGCATAGTTGCATCTTGGGACAAAAACTATTAGGATGGGAATCAGCTTCTTCCCCCAGGCCATGAGATGACCTAACTCCCTGTCGCCACCCAGCTCATCACGTATGAAGCACCAGTAGTGTTATATTGTTTACTTTTTAAACTTGTGTGATCAGTGCATCTTATAACTTGTGGTAAGATTTCTTGTTTTGTACGTGTGAGTTATGTGTACTGTGCGCGCACCTTGGTCCGGAGGAATGTTGTTTTATTTGGTGGTACATGTGTATGGTTGAATGACAACAAACATGAACTTGATCCATTTGTAAATCAATTGAGAAGTGATAATGAGAGAGGTTTCTTTTCTTCGTAGATGGGACAGAACCTTCACATATGCACTATGAAGATGATGCCAATTATTTCCGAGGATATGAGTGGTGGCTGATGAAAGAAGCAAAGAAAAGGAATCCTAATATTAAATTAATAGGTATAAATGATAACTATGTGCAAGTGTGGCTAAAAGCCAGACAATGTAATTAGGTATTGATTTTGGGATCTGTTCCATCTCAGTGCATTAATGATGATTTAGTTGGAGTTTTGAAGTTTATATGAAGCTAAGTTTCTTTCAAGTGATTAATACTTTATTTATACAACTCCTGGCACATTTATGATAACAAACTTTAAGAACATCTATGTTTATTTCTAGAGCATGAATAGAACACGAGAGTACACTGCATGATGACCAATGTTGTGCCGACCACATAACCTACTCTAGAAACTGCCTAGAATTTCCCTACCACATAGCCCTCTATTTTCCTAAACTCCATGTGCCCATCTAAGAGTCTCTTAAAAGACCCTACTGTATCTGCCTCCACCACTGGCAGTGCATTCCACGCACCCACCACTCTGTGTGAAAAACTTGCCTCTGACATCCCCCTTGTACCTACTTCCAAGCACCTTAAACTATGCACCCTCGTGTTAGCCATTTCAGCCCTGGGAAAATGCCTCTGGCTATCTACATGATCAATGCCTCTCAACATCTTGTACACCTCTATCAGGTCACCTCTCATTCTCTATCACACCAAGGAGAAAAGGTCAAGTTCACCCAATCTATTCTCATAAGGCATACTCTCCAATTCAGGCAACTCCCTTATAAATATCCTCTGCACTGTTTATAGTATCCACATTCTTCCTGTAGTGACATGACCAGAACTGAACACAGTACTCCAAGTGGGGTCTAACTAAGGTCTTGTATAGCTGTTACATTACCTTACGGCTCTTGAACTCAATCCAACAGTTAAGGAATGCCAACACACCATACGCCTTCTTAACAACGCTGTCA
This sequence comes from Hemitrygon akajei, assembly GCF_048418815.1. Taxonomy (NCBI): domain Eukaryota; kingdom Metazoa; phylum Chordata; class Chondrichthyes; order Myliobatiformes; family Dasyatidae; genus Hemitrygon; species Hemitrygon akajei. The sequence continues at coordinate 4,927,178 of NC_133126.1, read as the reverse complement.
TCCTGCACAGCAGCTTTGAGTGTCCTATGTATTTGGATAGACAGGGATGGTCACCATCGCTTTGTGTATGGTAGGTAATGCCTAACCAATCTTATAGAGTGTTTTGAGGAAGTTACCAGGAAAGTTGAAGAAGGCAAAGCAGTGGATGTTGTCCCAGTGGACTTTAGCAAGGCATTTGATGAAGTCCCACATGGGAGGCTAGTCAAGAAGGTTCAGTCACTCAGCATTTAAGATTAGGTATTAAACTGATTGAGATGTTGGCTTTATTGGGGAAACCAGAGAGTGGTAGTAAAGGGTTGCCTCTGTGCCGCAGGGATCAGTACTGGGTCTGTTGTTGCTTGTCATCTTTATCAATGATCTGGATAATAATGTGGTTAACTGGATCAGCAAATTTGTGGATGACACCAAGACTGGGATGTAGTGGACTGTAAAGAAGACTCTGGTTCCAATGGGATCTGGACCAGCTGAGAAAATGGCCGATGGAATTTAATGCAAACAAGTGTGAGGTGTTGCACTCTGGGAGGAACCACACAGTGAACAGTAGGGCACTGAGGAGTGTGGTAGAGCAAAGGGATCTGGGAATACAAGTCCTTAATTCATTGAAAGTGGTGTCACCGGAAAATAAGGTTGTAAGGGAAGCTTTTGGCACATTGGCTTCATAAGTCAAAGTTTTCAGTACTTGGAGGTTTTGTTGAAGTTGTATAAGATGTTGGTGAGGCTTTATTTGGACTACAGTGAGCAGCTTTGGTCACCTACTCGTAGGAAAAATGTAAATAACATTGAAAGAGTTCAGAGAAAATTTACAAGTTTCTTGTAAAAGAAATTTAAAATTTACATCTCCACTCTGCTGTCATCCCCACCAGTATCTTCCTCCAAACCATCGGGCAAGTTCCTTTCCCATGCCTCTATAATTCCCTTTATTCCACTGTGGTACTGATACCTGTGAGTTGTGTTTCTCTTTCTCAAATTGCAGTATGAATTCAATCATATTATGTTCACTGCTTCCTAAGGGTTCTTGTATGTTAAGCTCCCTCATAAGATCTGGATTATTACACAACACTCAATCTAAGATGCCCTTACCCCGAGTAGGTTCAAACACAAGCTGCTCTTAAAAAAAACCATCTCGTAGGCATTCAACAAATTCCCTCTCTCGGAATCCGACACCAACCTGATTTTCCCAGTCCCCTTGCATATTGAAGTCCCCGATTACAATTGTGTCATTACCCTTATTACATGCTTTTTCCTGCTCCCTTTGCAATCTCAGCCCCACATCTTGGCTACTATCTGGAGGCTTGTATATGATTCCCATAGTGTATTTTTTAGCCCTTGCAATTTCTTAACTCCACCCACAAAGATTCGACATTTTCTAACCCTATGTCACCTCTTTCTAAAAATGTAATTCCATCTCTTACCAACACAGCCCCACCACTGCCTGTGCCTTCCTGCCTGTACTTTCAATAAAAAGTATATCCTTTGATATTATTCTCTCAACGGTGGCCTTCTTTCAGCCACGACCCAGTGATGCCCACAACGCTATACCCACTAATCTCTCATTGTGCCATGAGTTCGTTCAACTTTGGTTCACTAAGTTCAGATTCAAGTTTAATTATCATTCAGCCATACCCATGAATACGGCCAAGTGAAACGGGGTTCTTCTGGGGCCAAAGGTGCAAAACACAGTACTCATAGTTCACAGTTACAATAGCAGAAAAACATACAATCACAAAAATAAATATACCCCTTGGGTGGCATGGCCTGTAGATTGATGGTGTGTAGAATGTTGTCTTCCAGCGAGCAAACACTGGAGGCAGCAGCCCCTAACCCAGTATGGATTCCAGTGTGCACACAGAGACCTCTGCTTTCTCCCACACCTCCTCCAGCGTCTCCTCTCCTGGGCAGCTGCAATAGGTGACCTGAACCTTGTTGCTGTTTCTGTGCTCCTGTCAACACACCAAGGTCATAGCTGACCCTGCTACACTCAAACCTACTAAGTGCACTAGAAAATTTATGAGACTACTATGTCACATCTAAAGAAGAAATGATAAAGTGTGTAGGAGTCTGGAACTCTGATAATCCAGCTCCACTCAAGTCCCAAGCACGCTAGATGAATAGTTTGTATATTAACCGTAAGGTAGACTACAGCAAAGTAATTCCAATCAAGAAGAAAATGTTACTGAAGGGAGGTATTTCAAAACCTTCTAAATTCCCCAGGAAATCTAGCATCTCCACAATTCAAGAGAATCAGAATCAATTTATCAGTATGTGAAACATACCAGAATTGATTGTGGTTTGATGCCAAACACAGGACAATACCAGAACTGACAACACAATAGCAACCGAAGAGCCATGAGCAATCAACAATTAGCAGAACGGTCACATGTGTAAACATCAATAATCAAGCTTAAATGTGAATAATATGAGCGGATTTAATAATTCTCAACAGAGCAAGGAGAGCAGGAAAGACCATCTAACAGATGTTGTTTGGTTCAGTCAGGGTATCACAGCTGAGTGAGTTCTGTTGGGGAGCTGGATAGCTACCGGGGTGTAGCTTTGGAGCTGGAGTGTTGTCCTGGTGATGATGGACTTGAAATCTAAACATAAAACCATTTTAATATTGTTCTAATTGTAGTTTGCTTTTTAAGTGAATCCTTTATTTATTTCTCAGGGTTACCCTGGGCCTTTCCTGCTTGGATTGGTTATGGAGAGATGTCGCCTTACTCTTACCCACACAGAACAGCCTATTATATTTCTTCGTGGATTCGTGGTGCTAAATACTATCATAATCTTGATATTGACTATGTTGGGGTTAGTAAAGTAAAACATACTTGTTGTTTATGGTAACATTGTAGAATGGTAATTTATACCGCATGTTGAATCTGAATAACTAAAGGTGCCACGACAGCATCATGTGTAGTGCGATGCTGTTACAGCTCAGGGTGTTCTGGAGTTCGGAGTTCAATTCCAGCTCCATCTGTAAGGAAATTGTATGTTTTCCCTGTAATCAAGTGGGTTTCCTCCCACAGTCCAAAGATGTCCGTTTAGTAGATTAATTGGTCATTGTAAATTGACCCGTGTTAAATAGGTTGAATTTCCCCATTCAGTCGGATAGTGGATTACTAACGTTATATTCTCGGGTTAAGATCGGTGGCTTGCTGGGTGGTGCAGCTCGTCGGGCCGAAGGGCCTGGCCCACACTCTATCTCTAAGTACAAAGTATAAAAAAAGCAGAGGGAGGAACATAGGATAGAACATTTTTTAAACCTATATTTAATTATCTTTAAACCTATCATTAATTAGCAACTTAAATAATTACAACACACTCAAAATGCTGGTGGAACACAGCAGGCCAGGCAGCATCTATAGGGAGAAGCGCTGTCGACGTTTCGGGCCGAGACCCTTCGTCAGGAATTCATTGCTACTGGCAACTGTGGAGGCCAAGTCTTTATGTATGTATAAGACAGAGGTTGATAGATTCTTGATTGGTCAGGGCATGAAGGGATACGGGGAGAAGGCAGGAGATTGGGGCTGAGAGCGAGAATGAATCAGCCATGATGAAATGGTGGAGCAGACTCTGGGCCAAATGGCCTAATTCTGCTCCTGTATCTTTTGATCTGAGGAAAAGAAAATAAACTGAAGGCTGTTTTTTTTCTCAGCTGTCCATTTAAATTCATAACAATTATCCAAGAGATTTAGAATAGATTAGTGACTACCAACTTTAGTGCCAAATCAAATGCAAATGTAGGAGTGTTTAGAGTTGTATTTTATTCACATTAGTCAGTCTAGTAAACATTTATGTCCCTTTCAAACGCATCTGATAAAATACCACTGATCAGAAAATGACAGTAAGAGGCAGCAAAGGGGCACTTGAAACATGTTTTGCCTAAAGCAATTCCGAGTAATGGGGAACAGCAGCAATGAATGCATGTTCTCTGTTCCCTCTCCTCAGAGACAGTTATGCAGTGAGATCTCCCAGGGGTTAATACAAGGACAATTGTTTGTCATGTTAAATACAAATTTTGAAGACCATAAGATAAAGGAACAGGTTAGGCCATTCGGCCCTTTGACTTTGCCCTGCCATTCCATCATGGCTAATTTATTGCCCATTCTCCTGCCTTCTCCCATAACCTTTGACACCCTTACTAATCGAGAACCTGTCAACTTCCACTTTAAGTATACTCAATCACTTGTCCTCCACAGCTGTCTGTAGGAATGAATTCCACAGATTCACCACCCTCTAGCTAAAGAAATTCCTCATCTTCTCTGTTGTAAATGGATGTCCCAGTATTCTGAGGCTGTGTCCTCTGGTCCTAGACCAGGAACATTCTGGAATGTTGGAAACATTCTCTCGACATCCATTCTATGTAGCCCTTTCAATAGTCGATAGGTTTCAATGAGACCCCCCCCCCACCCCCCATTCTTCTAAACTCCTGAACAGACAGACAGACATACTTTATTGATCCCAAGGGAAATTGGGTTTTGTTACAGTCGCACCAACCAAGAAATATAGCAATATAAAACCATAAATAATTAAATAACAATGTAAATCATGCCAAGTGGAAATAAGTCCAGGACCAGCCTATTGGCTCAGGGTGTCTGACACTCCGAGGGAGGAGTCCTCGATACAGGAATGATACAGAACTAAGAGTCAAAGCAAAGACTGAACAAGATATGAGCAAACATTAGCAAGCAGTAGCTTTCTGTAAAATTGTACCCATTCAAGTGAAGTAACATAGGGAGTTGATGTAATCTAAATCACACTTTTTAATGAGAAGTAGTCTTTGAGGGAATTTCCTTACACACTAATTCTTGAAGGTGGCCAGGCAAGTTGACAAGGCAATTAATGTAGTACTTGAGACTGAAGATGAACACAAGTTTGAGCTGGTATGCTAAACCGATTAACAGTTACACCCAAGCTGGTGAGAAACAGTTTCCTCTGGCAAGTAAGCCAGTATTGGAATTCATCGGTGTAAGTTAATTGGCAGAATCATTAGAAAGGTGATTTTAAGTTTTTATTTTTACAAAACTCATATGTAATCCAGAACACACAACAAGAAAGGTTTGTGAAATCAACTTCAATGTGAACTTAGAATGCAATTGGATACAAAAATTTATTTGTTGAGTTTGAGGAAAATCTCGGGTGCATGTCACGAGTGTGCACAGATCCTTCAGGGAAAACACAAGTAAATTTACCAAATGATTCCTCTCTTTACCGTGCAGTTTCAAAACAAGAAGCAGTAGGGATGGGCCATTCAGATGCTTGAGTCTCTGGTCAGAATCAGGGTTAATGTCACTAGCATATATCGTGAAATTTGTTGTTCTGTGGTGGTACTGCAAACAAACCAAAGACTAGCACGGTCGGGGCAAGGGCGTTGACACTGTATGATTTGATGCACTCAAATTTAATGACGTTCCAAAGTTCAAAGAATATGTTTGATACTTTTTAAGAATCCAGCAAAGATGGACAATCTAGTTATGATTTTTTAAAAAACTAATTAAACTAAAACTAGCGATATAACAAAATAATGACGCTAGTGGTACTAAGCGTTTTAAACGTATTTAAATGGTCACCCAAAAAATCAGCACATGGCTTACACCCTGGCTCTACCTGGACAAAACTGACCCAAGACAGAGTGTGACTTCGTAACTATACTGTTTGCTTCTACCATGCCCAACCCACGTGAAAAATTACCCATAATAAACATGCGGCACAAAATACAATACAGACGGATACATAGCTTGTACAAGTACATTGGAATACATAATAAAAATTATAAATTGCACATAAATATGAAAAATAAGTCATGCAGAAAGAGAGGAAAAATAGTGAGGTTGTGTTCATGGGTATTTTGCCCATAAATTAGCTGCGGTTTTTTGGTCTTTATGTTGAATATTGGTGTCAATGCTGAATCTGGAATAAATAGTGTGCTAAAATGTGTTTTTTTTTGTTGTTAAATAGCCCTATAATTCAGATTTGTATTTCATTTCTCAAATCCTACTCATGGAAGGAAAGTAATTTAGTGTTCATAATTGTAAATATTCATAGATTAAGTTTTGTTTCTAATGGTAAATAATTGGCAACAAAATTAATGTTGCTGGTAGAGTTGGCACTAATCTATTTAAAGATATATATTTTGTGCATAATCAGATTCATTTATGTTTCTCTCCTAGATTTGGAATGAGAGACACTTTAACAAGAAGTACATCATGGTATGTTTCACATATTTTGTCTCCTATTTTCTTATAACACAGAAGCCCATTGAGCCATTTGGCTGTCAGTCCCATTCTCCCACGTATTGTCTTGTAACCTGTTCTCTCCCAAAAAAGACACAGGTGCAGAATTAGGCCATTCTGTCCAATGTCTGTTCCGCCATTCCATCATGGCTGATCCATTTCTCTCTCGGTCCCATTCTGCTGCCTACTTTCCGTAAGCGTTGACTACCTGACTAATCAAGATTTAAATATACCCAATGACTCAGCCTCTACAGCCGTATGTGGCAATGAAATCCATGAATTGACCACCCTCTGGCGAAAGAAATTACTCCTCAGCTCTGTTCTAAATGGGCGCCCCTCTATTCTGAGGCTGTGTCCTCTGGTCCTGGACTCCCCCACCATAGGAAGCAACGTCAGATCCAGCAGCTCACCTTGACTTCCCATGCCATCAGCTACACTACTAGCACATCTTGTACGTATGGGAGGAAATTAAAGTACCAGGGAGAGTTGGGGAGGGCCTTCCAAGAATAACTTCTGTTGAGAAATATTTTGAACATATTTCCAATTTAATTTTTATTTGTAACAAATTTTTAAAAACCAAGTGCAGGGATTTAAATTTACATGGTAAATATTTTTGAATGATTTTATTATATGGTGAGGCAAGAACATAAGGTTTTCTGCAAAAAGAGTTTGTGCAACGTCAGTATGATAAAACATTAAAATGGTAGTGTTTATAAATAAGCAGAATCTTTAAAATAATTATGTAAAATTAATAACTCTATATTTTAGGATGGTGCAATGTGATGACATTAAAATTAAGTCCAGCACTATACTCACTTTTTCCTTTACTTAATAAAGTGGCCGCTGAGTCTACACGCGTGGTCTTCAAAAACATGTTCATGCTGTTCTGTTGCAGTTACCCATAACTTCAAGGTTCGATGTGTTGTGTATTCAAAGACACTGTCCTGCACACCACTGTTGTAACACGTGGTTCTTTGAGTTACTGTCACCTTCATGTCAGCTCGAGCCAGTCTGGCCATTCTCCACTGACCTCTCTCATCAACAAGGTGTTTTTGCCCACAGAACTGCTGCTCTCTGGATTTTTTTTTTTTGCTTTTTGCACTGTTCTCTATAAACAATAGAGACTTGTGTGTAAAAATCCCTGGAGAAGATCAGGAGTTTCTGAGATTCTTAAACCACCCCATCTGGCACCAGCAATCATTCCATGGTCAAAGTCCCTTTGATCACACTTCCTCCCCATTCTGGTGTTTGTTCTGAACAACAACTGAATCTGTTGACCATGTCTGCATGCTTTCATGCATTGAGTTGCTGCCACATGATTGTCTAATTAGGTATTTGCATTAACGAGCAGGTATACATAATAAAGTGGCTACTGAATGTACCTTCATTCAGTTTCCTTCGGGAAATTATAAGAGCTCTTGATGCTGTTGTTCCTGCTTCATCTTTAACATGTTCCTCAGGCTTTTGTTGAAGTCAGGTATTACAGAAGTGTGCATTATGTATTCCAATGTTAATTTTTGCTTCATTGAATTGTATGAGAAGAAGTTTCATTCATTTGGAAAGATATGTGCCTGAAATTTCAAACCCAGTGAACTGCCCGTATAATAACATCCCTGTTGTACTTTGCCTCTGCATTCATTCTCTACAGAGCTGAAATACACACAGTTCAACATAGAGTTTATAGTCAACAATGCTTTTAAGTGTGAAGAGAGAGGAAAGTGGATTTTCTTTGACCTGAATACACTGATTTGCTATAATTTGATGTCATTCAAGATCCAGAGTTGGTTCACGAGAATGATTTTGGGAATGAAAGGGTTAATGTATGAGGAGTGTTTGATGGCTCTGGGCCAGTACTCATTGGAGTTTAGAAGAATGAGAGGGGGTCTCAATGAAATCTATCAAATGCTGAAAGTCCTACATAGAGTGGATGTGGAGAGGATGTTTCCTATAGTGAGAGAGTCTAGGACCAGAGGGCACAGCCTCAGAACAGAACGACATTGCCTTAGAACTGAGATGAGAAGGAATTTCTTTAGCCTGAAAGTGTTGAATCTGTGGAATTCCTTGTCACAGATGACTGTGGAAGCCAGGTCATTGGTTGTATTTAAAGAGGAGGTAGATGGGTTCCTGATTAGTCAGGGTAATAAAGGGTGTGAGGAAACTGATGGAGATTTTAAAGGCAGAGCTTTGCGGCAGATTCTCGGAGTTGAGGAGTGACCAAACAGCGAGAGTGATTCATTAGAGAGGGGAATAAAGTAACGCAGGTGCAGGCAGAGCAGCCATTCTTATGAGCGTGTCACTGTTTAGAGTGGTTTTGGCTCATCGGGCTTGGGCGAGTTTAAGGATTTGTTGGGTTTCTCTCTTTCTGTTCTTACTTATTCATTCCTTGTCTGTTATGGCACAGTTACTTTAGTGAGAGTGGCTCCAGGGGCAGTGTTTTATACTGTGTGTGGGATGTGGGAAGTCTTGGAGACCGCCAGTCTCCTGGATGAACACATCTGCACCAGGTGCAGCTCCTGGGAGAATGTATTGAAGAACTAGAGCTGCAGCTCGATGAACTTCAACTCATACGGGAGAATGAGGAGATGTTAGACAGGAGGTACGGGGAGATAGTCACCACTACATTGCAAGAGACTGGTAACAAGGTGGCTGTCCGGGGAAAGAGGGAAATGCACAGCCAGTGCAGAGTACACCTGTGGCCGTTCCCCTCAATCATAAGTATGCAACTTTAGACACTATTGAGGGAGACAACCAACCAGTGGGGAGCCACTGTGACCACATCTCTGGCACTGAACCTAGTGCTGTGGCTCAGAAGACCAGAGAGGCAAAGACGACTACAGTGTTGATAGGAGATTCCCTAGTCAGAGGAACAGAGGTGAGGTTCTGTGGGCATGATAGAGACAGCCGGATGGTAAGTTGCCTCCCTGGTGCCAGGATCAGGGATGCCTCGGATCGTGTCCATGGCATTCTCAAGGATAAGGGTGAACAGCCAGAGGTCTTGGTACATATTGGCACCAATGCAAAGGTAGACAAAGTAAGGAGGATTTGAGGAGAGATTTTAGGAAGCTAGGTAGAAAGCTGAGCAACAGGAGCTCCGGGGTAGTAATCTCTGGATTGCTGCCTGTGCCACATGCCAGTGAGGGTAAGAGTGGGATGATTTGGCAGGTGAATGTATGGCTGAGGAACTGGTGCAGGGGGCAGGGGTTCAGATTTATGGATTGTAGGGATCTCTTCTGGGGAAGGTACTAAAGGGACGGGTTATACCTGAACCCAAGGGAGTCCACAATCTCCTTGCAGGCAGGTAGCTACAGTTGTTTGTGATGGTTTAAACTAATTTGGCAGGGAAATGGGAACCAGGGTGATGGTGCTGAAGATGAAGTTGGTCACAAACAGAGGGAATGTGTAGTGAGATTCCCAGCAAGGAGAGGCTGATGATAGGGCAAAATTGCAATCAACAGGATGAGCTGCAATGTAAAAGGTGGACAAAATTGAAAAGGGTGACTACAGGACTGAAAGTGTTATAACTGAATGCGTGCAGTACAGAGAGTAAGGTAAATAAACTTGCAGCATAGTTACTGATTGGAATGTATGATATAGGCATCACTGTATCGTGGCTGAAAGAAGATTATAGCTGGGAGCTTAATGTCCAAGGATGAACATTTGTATTGGAAGGATAGACAGGAAGGTGGGGGGGTGGGGGGTGGGGGGTATGGCTCTGAAAAATGAAATCAAATAATTAGAAGGAGGTGACATAGGGCCAGAGAGTGTTGAATCATTGTGGATGAAGCTAAAGAACTGCAAGGGTAAAATGACGCTGATGGAAGTTGTATACAGACCCCCAAACAATAGTAAGGATGTGGTCTACAATTTACAATGTGGCATAGAAAATGCATGCCAAAAGGGCAGTGTTACTATAGTGATGGGGGATTTCAAACGCAGACTGGGGGAAAATCAGGTTGGTGCTAGATTCCAAGGAGAATTTCTCGAATGCCTACGAGATGGTTTTTTTTTAGTGCAACTCATAGTTGAGCCTACTAGGGGATATCCAGCAAGAGAAGTCAAAGGCAATATAAAAGCCAAAAAGAGGGCATATAATAGAGCAAAAATGAGCAGCTAGTTAGAGGTTTAGGAAGCTTTTTAATAACCAACTGAAGGCAACTAAAAAAGTCATGAAAAACCAAAGATGGAATACAAATGTAAGCTAGCTGATAATATTAAAGAGAATACTGAAAGTTTCTTCAGATTTATAAAGTGTAAAAGAGAGATGAGAGTTGATAACAAACTGCTATAGAACAATACTGGAGAGGTAGTAATGGGAGACAAGAAAATGGCAGATTAACTGAATAAGTGTTTTCCATCGGCCTTCACTGTTGAAGACACTAACAGTTTGGTGGAAGTTCCAGATATCGGGTCATGAGGTGTATGAAGTTACAATTACTAGGGGGAAGTTCTTTGGGAAAAGGAAAGGGTCTAAAGGTAGGCAAGTCACATGTTGACCATATGGTGTACACCCCAGAGTTCTGGAAAAGTTGGCTGAAAAGATTGTGGAGGCATTAGTAATGATCTTTACAGAATCACTGGATTTGGGTATGGTTCCAGAAGAGTGGAAAACTGTAAATGTTACTCCACTCTTGAAGAAAGGCGAGAGGCAGAAGAAAGGAATCTATAGGCCAAAAAGTCTGACCTCAATGGTTGGGAAGATGTTGACATTCATTATTAATGATGAGGTCTCAGGGAACTTGGAGGCACATGATAAAATGGGCTGTAGTGAGCATGGTTTCCTCAAGGAAAAAATCTTGTCTGACAAATCTCTTAGATTTTTTTGAAGAAATAACAAGCAGGATGGACAACAGGAGAATCAGTTGATGTGTACTTGGATTTTCAGAAGGCCTGTGATATGGTGTCACATGTGATGCTGCTTAACAAGTTACGAGCCCATGGTATTACAGGAAAGAATCTGGCATGTATAAAGCAATGGCTAGTTGGCACGAGGCAAAGAGTGGGAATAAGGGGAGCCTTTTCTGACTGGCTGCTGGTGACTAGTGGTGTTCCACAGGGGTCTGTGGTGGGACTGATTCTTTTTACGTTGTGTATCGGTGATTCGAATCATGGATTTGGCTTTGTGGCAACGTTTGCAGATGATATGAAGATAGATGGAGGGGCAGGTAGTTTTGAAGAAGTAGAGAGGCTACAGAAGGACTTGGACAATGGGCAAAGAAGTGGCAAATGGAATTTTGTGTAGGGAAGTGCATGATACAAAGATGAAGTCTATTTTCTAAGTGGAGAAAATTCAAGAAGCAGAGCTGCAAAGTTTAACTTGCAGGTTGAGTGGTAAGGAATGCAAATATGATAGTATTCATTTCGAGAGGACTGAGATATAAGAGCAAGGATACTTCATAAGGCATTGGAAAGTTACGAGCAGTTTTGAGCCTGTTATTTATGAAAAGCTGTGCTGGCATTGGAGAGTTTCCAGAGGTGTTTGACGAGAATGATTCCAGAAATGAAGGGTCTAATGCATGAGGAGCATTTGATGGCTCTAGGACCGTACTACTGGAGTTTAGAAGAATGAGGTGTGACCTCGTTAATATGTATCAAATATTGAAAGGCCTAGATAGAGTAATATGGGGGTGATGTTTCCTATAGTGGGTGAGTTTAGGACTAGAGGGCACAGCTTCACATTAGAGAGACGTCCATTTAGAACAGAGATGAGGAGGAATTTCTTTAGGCAGAGGGTAGATAATCTCTGGAATTTATTGCCACAGGCAGCTGTGGAGGGCAAGTCATTGAATATGTTTAAAGTGGAGGTAGGTAGGTTCTTGGTTAGGATGTCAAAGGTTACAGGGAGAAGGCATGAAAATGAAAATATTAGTGCAAACTCAATGGGCTGTATGGACTAGTCCTGTTCCTGCATCTTATGGTCTTATAAATTCTGGTTTTTAAAAAGAACAAAAAGGTATTTAATTAACACAAGATTTCCTGCAGATGCTGGAAGTCTTTAGTAGCTCACACAAAAGGTTGGAGGAACTCGGGCAGCATCCGTGGAGGGGAATTTTTGATGTTTCAGCTGAGACCCTTCATCTGGACTTGAAAGGAAGGGGGACAAATCCAGAATAAGGAGTGAAGCAAAGGAGGGACAGGTGAGATGAGGTAGGGGGAAGGTGGAGGAGAGGGGATGAGGTAAGAAGCTGGAAGGTGATGGGGCGAAGAGGTAATGGGCTGAAGAAGGAAACTAATAGATGAGGATAATCATGCACTGACATCCTTTGGAAAAGGAAAGATTCATGGCCAACTAGTGACTCCAATCCATTACCAATGTGACAGCTCAGTCAATGTGAAAAATAGCAGATTATGAGGGGGAGAGTGGATGTAACAAAGAGTAATTACCTGGATTGCATTCGTCCTGTCAAGGCAACAGGACATGTTGAAAGATCTCAGCAGGTCAGGCAGTATCTATGGAAATTGTACTCTTCCTGCGCTGCATCGATGACTGCATTGCTGCTGCTTCCTGCACTGGTGCTGAGCTCATCGTATTCATTAACTTTGTCTCCATCTTCCATCCTATTGTCGAATTCACTTGGTCCATTTCTGACACCTCCCTCCCTTTTCTCAATCTCTCTCTCTTCATCTCTGGAGACAAACTGTCCACTGATACCTTTTTATAAATTGCAACTGCTTTAAAAATGTGTTGCTTTGGATTTCCAGCATCTGCTGAGAACACAGGGCATGTTGGGCAAATTGCCAAGCTATAGAATGGTAGCTGGCAACAGATAAGGTGTGGCAATTCTTATCAACAGCTCCATAAGAACAGGGAGCATAAGAAGTAGGAGTCGGCCATCCGGCCCGTCGAGCCTGCTCCGCCATTCAGTAAGATCATGGCTGATCTGGCCATGGACTCATCTCCACCTACCTGCCTTTTCCCCATAACCCTTCATTCCTCTTACCACACTTGCTATGGTAACTTTTGGCTGATATGCCCCTTGTTCTTTCTAAGTTTAAATATTGGTTTACCTTCATCTTTGTTGCATTAATAAAAATGATCATTAAAATCTTTGTTTTTCCCGTATGTCAGAGTTGTGGAAGTCCTTCCTTTCGCATCATCCATCCTACAATTTTTTTTTCCTTGTGTGACTTAATTCCTTCTTCCTAAGTAGCCCTGGTTTTCTTTTGCCCTCTATCTGTGATGATGTCCCTTCAAGTTTATTGTCATTCAATCATACACGTGTATACTGACAAATGAAACGACATTCCTCTGGACCAGGGTGCACAACACAGTACATATAACTCACAAATAGACAGGCAGACACTCGGACACACAACAGATAAGTAATATTACTACAAATAAATTAACAAATAATGAGGTGTATTTACAACACAAGTCAAAAAGTAAACGTATAACACTACTGGCACTTCGTAAGTGATGAGACCTGCGTGGTGGCAGGGAGTTCCGTAGTCTCACTGTCTGGGGGAACAAGATGTTCTTCATCCTAACACTTTTGGTCCTGATGCTACGGTACCTCCTGCCTGGTGGTAAGGGTTATAGATTGTTGATGGATGGGAGAAATCAATAACAACGCTAAGGGCTCTATTTACACAGCGCTCCTGATAGCTATCTTTGTGTGTAAGGGATCCCAATGATCCTCTCTGCCTTGAACTAAATTTTGAAGTTTTGTCCCTTCCCACGGTCTGCCCATGCATCAGGCCTTATTAAAGATAGTTTTCAGGGGTTTTATTCATTACTATTCCATTTTTCATCCATTGATGTTCATCTTTATCTATTGCCAAGGTTCTGCACCAGTTACTGGATAAAGTTGGTGTAAAAGATGTTGGTATTATTGCTGCAGATGGACAGTGGGAGATCGCAGATGATTTAATAGTTGATCCATACTTAAGTGATGCAGTTGAAATTATAGGGTAAGTTTTTGGGCTAAATTGCACTAGAGAATCCAGCTCTCTTACTAAAATGTTCTCTTGTTGTCCAGAGTAGAGTTTTAATTAGAAAATGATTTCAAAATGCTGAAGGATCTTAAAAAGAACTGTTATGTATTCTGGGTTTTTGATATCTTGCTTTATTGAAAATCATGCACAGATTGATTTTGGGTTCAGTTTTTGTATTATGATGTTTTACCATTATTATAAAAGTATTTTTGGTTCCTAAATGTTATAATAGGGGTGGTGGTGAGGATAAGCTCCAATTATCTGTGAAATGCTCCCAAATGCGTCCATTAGATGTAGATGCAGAGTTAGGCCGTTTGGCCAATTGATCATCATGGCTGATCCATTTTCCCTCTCAGCTCCAATTCCAGCCTCCTACTCATATCCCTTCATCCCCTGACCAATCGAGAATCTATGTAACTCTGCCTTAATTATACCCAGTGGCTTGGCTGCCACAGCTGTCTATGGCAACAAATTCCATAAATACACCACTCTTCAGCTAAAGAAATTACTCTTCATCTCCTTTCTAAATGGATGTCCCTCTATTCTGAGGCTGTGTCCTCCAGTCTTAGACTCCCCTACCAAAGGAAACATCCTTTCCACATCTACTCTGTCAAGGCCTTTCATCATTTTTAATGGATTTCAATGAGGTCACCCCTCATTCTTCTGAATTCCGGTGAGTAGAGGCCCAGAGCTATCAAATGAGCCTCATATGGCAAGCCTTTCAATCCCAGAATCGTTTTCGTGAGCCTCCTTTGAACCATCTCAAATAGCCTCCGACAACTAAGCCCTGTTCCTGGCCTTCATGAGTGGTTTAGCTATTATGCCCAGCTCAACTTTTTGTGCTGACAGAAGGGGTAAAGACATGATACTGGTGCCTTAAAACCAGTTGCCTCAGGCAGATGGGCTTGTCAGCCGTGGTTGGCAGCTCATCTAGGAGAAAGAAAACTCTGATCCCAAACGCCTGCTGCCTAGTGGCTGTACCCACTCATGGGGAAGGTTTCAGGATTAAGCCCCAAGGAAAGTTCCAGAACTGGAGTCCCTAAGGCAGTTCTATATTGAGTTCCACACTGATTGGTAACTCCTGTAATACTGCTGGTGCCAAATTGTATTAGTCTCCACTGTTCCTTTGGGTTTATCAGCCGTGTGGAGAGGGGTGTTTCAGGTTTACATGTTTTTTGGGGAAGAGAGGAGGGACTAAACCGATGGATGAACAATTAAAAAAATCATGTTGATTTTTAAAGAAAACAATCATAGAGGATGTCTCAGTGGTGCGACATTTGAATTAAAAAAACCTTTCACCTCTGTCTATAGACAATCTAGTTAAACACTTTGTGTGTAGAGTGAATTGAGTGGAGTGTAGCCATCAAACCAGTTTTAAGTTTAGAATGTGCCTGTGAATATAGTGGCTTTTAATCTGCACTTGGAAATTCTCCTGAAATTGGATCTGGCTACAGAGTGGTTAGACAGAACACACGTGAACTTCCCCAGCAGCTTAGCGGTTAGCGTCACACTATTACAGCAAGTTCAGAGTTCAGTTCCAGCATCCTTTGTAAAAAAAAAATAAAAAAATAAATAAATAAATAAAAAAATAAAAAAAATAAAAAATTGTACTGCCTTCCCAGGAGTGCATGTTTTTCCTCTGGGAGCTCCAGTTTCTTCCCACAGTTCAAAGGTGTACGGGTTAGTAGTTTAATTGGTCATTATAAATTGTCCCATGATTAGGCTGGGGTTAAATCGGTGAGTTGCTAGGTGGTGCGACGCAGGGCCTATGCCACCCTGTATCGCTAAATAAAATTAAACCAAATGTGGTATGAAAGCCTGATTCTGGAAGATGAGAAAGTTGTCACATTTTTAAATGCTGGGTTGTCAAAGTATAACACAGTTTTACAGATAATAAAGTCAAATAAGCTGCTCTTCTCCTTTAATCTTTTGTTTCCTTTACTCTTTCCTTGAAGCAACAAATAAACCTTCTTACCCAGTCCTGACATGCTTCTTCAGTTTCCTAATCCATCAAAAATGTGTAGCTTTCAGCCTGTCAATGCACAAATATCAGAGGCTGCATTACCAATAGATCGTGCACATTGAGATGAATCACGTCCTGTTCAAAACAAGATACTTGGCCAAAGAGATAGTTGGTGATTTATATTTATAGGCTAAATTCCTTCTCAACATGTACTGTATGTATGAAAAGAACAAAAACTAATTGAGAAACTTGCCTTTTATTTATTTGGGATACTACACCGCTTAATTGGGACAAAAGACTGTTTCAAACTAGCGTCAGTCGCGTGTGCTTGTGTAGCTGTTTCACGCTATACTCTGCTTAGAGCGAACAGTTTTAAACAGTGTCGGTTGCATGTGTTTGTGTTCAAAAGCAGTGATTTTTGTCACTGATAGTTGGCGAGAAATGAGCAGTAAGACAATTAGCAGTAAGACAACTGTTTTGCTCACAGCAGTTTCAAACATTCGGGCTTGGAGATGGTAGAAATGGCTGGGAGTGAAAATGAAACGGTTTCACTACTCCAAGTTAGTAACTTTGAGAAATTTAAAGGTATCGAATCATCTTGAATGGTACAATGAAAATGAGGAATTGAAAGATGCAATCATCCAGAGCACTGTATGAAGGCACTAGGCATTATATTGTATAGACATTGTATGAAGGTGGTCCATTAACTGCACTAGGTGTGTGCGCTGATTTTGTTCATTTAAATTTAATCAAAAGAACACAACATACATCGGATGAATCTTGCCATCAATAACTGTTAGGAACTAGCCGGTTTGATATTTGTTCATCCTTCAAAGTTCAGTCAGACTTTGCTGAATCCACCAGATCAGGTTCACCGTTGAATCAGAGGAAGAAAGACATAGCCAGCTGATCAGCGAGGAAAGGAGGCTGGCACTAGGTTTGCCTGCTTTTTGAAGGTGGGTAGGCTCAGGAAGGATTTGGAGGATGATCACTGGGGAGGTCACAGAGTCACAGCCAATTAACACACAATATTGCTGGCTTGGAGCTGAATTGAAGTGGCCAATCTGAGGTGAGGCAGGGGCTGGCCCGAGAGTGAGGAACGAGCCAGTGCTTGGCCGATTTAAGCATAGGATGTTGGAGCCAGAGAATAGAGTTGACGGGTGTTCAGCTCACAGCCCGATGACGTTTACACTCGTTTCTGCTCTGAACCGAGGCTGTGGCCTGTAACTAATGGACTCCTGGATGGGCTTCGTGGCTATGAACTCTCTTTTATGAACTTTAGTTCTGAATGTTATTTAATTTTTTTTGTGATTTGCACGATTTGTTTTTTTGTGTACATTGGGTGTTTGACGGTCTCCTTTAATGGGTTCTATTGAGTTTCTCTGTGGCTGCCTGTAAGGAGGGGAATCTCGAGACTGTATAGTATACGTACTTTGAACTTTGTATTGGGTGCAATCCTCTGCGCACTGAACTTTAGAAAAAAAAATCTGATTTCTACTTTAACTGTGACCTGTCACCCTCTGCACCTGACAGTAAACTCAGTAATTTTGTATTTGACATGAGTGGGTTGCCAGTTGGAATATATTCTTCGAAGTTCAGGCAGCATCTCCGGAGAGAAGGACGGAGTTAATGACTCAGATCAATGCCCTGTTATCAATACAAGGAAAGGTTAGCAATCACATATGTTAAAGACAAGAGAAAATCTGCAGATGCTGGAAATCCAAACAACACACAGAAAATGCTGGAGGAACTCAGCAGGCCGGACAGCGTCGATGGGAAAAAGTGCGGTAATAGTTTCGGGCCGAGACACTTAAGCATGACTGGTAAAGGGTCTCAGTTGGAAACACTAACTGGACTCTTTTCCACAGATGCTGCTCGGCCTGCTGAGTTCCTCCAGCATTTTCTGTGTGTTGCTGTGAGCTGATGTTTTCGGTTTCGGAGAAGTGGGAGGACTGAAGAGAATTTCTGTGGTGGAACTGATCGACAGAAGTGGTGGTGGGTGATGAAGATACTGTAAGTGAATGGAAATAAATGATCAGGAGAGGGGTTAAGAACAGAACTAGAACTATGAGATACAGGCCTACATATTCTAAGTGGTTATATTACCACCTGGTATGGAGAGACCACTTCACAGGATCATAAAAAGCTGTAGTAAGTTGTAAACTCAGTCAGCTCCATCATGGGCACTAGCCTCCCAACATCAAGGAAATCTTCAAAGGTGGATGCCTCAAAAAGATGATATCCATCATTAAGGACCCCCCTCCCCCACACTCCTGACTGCTGCGCTTTGTGTCTGCAAATTGTGCGTTTATTTGCCCCCTAATATGATGGACAGATAACCAGGCTTTGGGCCTACTCCGTGCTGCTCCAGGCATTTGGATCTCAGGAATCAATTTGGTTCAAAATTCTGTTGCTGTTGCTCACTTCTATTGAATTACAATGACAACGTTCTAACAAAGACCAGTGTACGTTCAGGGAATGTGATCCCAAGCCCTGACTAGGTATGCTGCAACTCTCTGGACACAGTTTTTCTTTTTATTGTTTATGTCAGGGGTTCCCAAAATTGGGCTCCATGGACCCCCTTCTTAATGGTATTAATCAATGGCAAGACAAAGGTTGGGAGCCCCTGGTATGTAAAGATACAGGGCCTTCTGGTTGAATGAGCCATTGCTGACCTATGACACCCATGTGACCTATGAACCTATTTCAACAATCACATGCACCTGACATTCCAGTCTATATCAGAAGTGCCTAATTCTGATGAAGGATCTTGATGTTAACTTGATTCTTCCCTCTCCACAAATGCTGTCTGATTTGCTGAGGATTTCCAGCATTATTTTATGGTTCAAATTTACAACATCTGCAATGTTCAGTATCTTGCAGTGCCAGAGTTTGGTTATTTATAATTCCCTTGTTCTTCACCTCTTGTTTGTACCTCTCCCAGACAGACAAAGTGTGATGCAATGCCTTTCCCACGTGTTTTCAGACAGCATCATCACAATTTCTGTCTTTTACTGTCTTGATGAATAATGTTTCATAACTATTCCCATTCTCTTTCTGTCCCTTCCCCTTCTCTGCAACTTAAAACGTGCCTGGCTTCTACCTTTCCTTTGCGCTGGCTGAAGCGTTTGATTCTGAGGGACGATCATGGTATGTGCCGTGAATGTATGCTGTTGGAGAATCTAGATCCAGGGACGGGAAATGAAATGGTTCCTTCAAGGGATTTTGAGTCTTTGACACACCTTTCCTCGGGGCAGTGGAAGCTGTGTCTCGCAATATTTTTAAGACTAGGGTACATAGAGTATAGGAGAATGAGGGGAGATTTGGTAGAGGTATACAAAATTATGAGTGATGCAGGCAAGCTTTCTCCACTGAGTTTGGGTGAGATGAGAACTGGAGGTCATGGGTTGAGGGTGAAAGGTGAAATATTTAAAGGGAACATGAGAGGAAACTCCTTCACTCAGGGTGGTGAGAGAGTGGGATGAGCTGCCAGTGCAAGTGATAGACGTGGGTTCAATTTCAACATCTAAGGGAAATCTGGACAGGTCCATGGATTGGAAGGTATGGACCAAGTGCAGGTTGATGGGAGTAGGCAGATTAATAGTTTGGCACAGACTAGATGGGCAAAAGGGCCTGTTTCTGTGCTATACTCTGTAAATAATTTGGTAAATAAGGATGTGCAAATTACTATGTTCAGATTAATGATGATCTTATTAAATGCAGTGCAGCAGCAAAACTGATCCAAAATCAAAACAAACCCATTGTTACTAGCCTGCTGTTATACCATGACTCACCCCCCAGCTCTAATGATCGCTCCAAAAGACAAGCCCCCTATTCAATCCTTTATTAGCAATTAGCAAACATACAACTAAGCTTTATCTCAGCAGTCAGCAAAGATGTGACCTTCACCGGTTCCAAGCTACAAACTGCCCTGAAAGAAGGTGAATACATAACTTAATCCCTTCACTTCCTCCCTCACACTCAAGTGACGTCCCCATAATAAATGCACAGCACACAATCCATTGGCTCCAACGTGCGGAGTGGGGGCAACGAGGCCATTCAGCACACTATCCATTGGCTCCAATGTGCGGAGTGGGGGCAACGAGACCATTCAGCACATAATACATTGCTCCAACATGCAGAGTGGGGTCGAAGAGACCATTCCTCTTGCTAAGTCATATGTTTCCATGCTGTACTACACTATAATTGTTTCACCAATTCCATTTATCAAAGTTTAGTCCAGTTGAAAACCACTAAGTTTTGCAACTCCACTTACAGAGGGCACTTTGGCCTCTTAACTCTTTCCCTCACCTGCCTATCACCTCCTCCTGGTGCCCCTCCTCATTTCATTTCTTTCATGGTCCACTCTCTTCTCTTGCCAGATTCCTTCTTTTCCAGTCCTTTGCCTTTTCCACCTATCACCTACGAGCTTCTTACTTCATTCCCATTCTCCCTTCTCCATCCACCTGGCTTCACCAATCCCTTTCTAGCATGTCCTCTTCCCCTCCCCCCACCTTTTAAATCTGGCATCTTCCCCCTTCCTTTCCAGTCCTGAGGAAGGGTCTTGGCCCAAAATGTTGACTGTTTATTCATTTCCATAGATGCTGCCTGACCTGAGTTCCTCCAGCATTTTGTGTGTATCACTCCATATACAGAAAGGTTCTTTTTAATGCCATAAATTGTTGCCAAGGCATTGCATTTGAAATTATTTTTCAGTAAATGAAAACTTGTCCTTTCTCTTGCTTTCGTTTTCACGTTGATGTTGCGAAATGGTTGATCATGAAATGTGAGCTTGCTAATTTTTTTCGCTTGACCATTAAGAACTGTCTTCACTGGCATCCACATTTAAACCTCAATATATTTGAAGCAATTTATTGTTTCTGTTGTCTGTATTCTGTTGTATGAAAGAATGGCTTGACCTGAATTCATTCTCCCATTAAATGTATCAGCAAGCAATTTTGTTTGAAGTTGGGAGTAGGAAATCAAGATGTCAATGCAGGACGGATTACAGTGCCGTACTGAAGAAAATTTTGACACCACCAAGCAATCTTTAGTTTTATTTGTTACATTTTTAAAAGCATTTCCAATATCTGAAACATTGTCTACGGGCCTCCTTAATTCTGTCTTGGAGACCATACACATGGGAGAAATTAGACCATTTGGCCCATTGGGTGTACTCTGCTGTCCCATCATGGTTATTTTTGTTCCTCTCAACCCCATTATAACATAGAAAACCTACAGGCTCTTCAGCCCACAATGCTGTATCTTCTCCTGCCTTCTCCCTGTACCCTTTGACACACTGACTAATCAAGAACCTACCAGCTTCTACTTAAAATGTACTCAATGACTTGGCCTCCACGGCCATCCATGGCAACAAATTCCACAGATTCCCCACCCTTTGGCTGAGGAAGTTCCTCCTCATCGCTGTGCTCAATGGACACCCCTCTATTCTGAGGATGTCTGCTCTGGTCCTTTACTCCCCCACTATTGGAAGCATCCTTTCAACATCCATTCTAAATAGGCCTTGTGACACATTTTCTTCATTCTTAATTTTAATTGCAAATGCACATTGATGTTTAAAATGCTAATATTCTCTCTAACTTTTTTTTTATATGCCAAGCTGCTGAGAGATACCCTGGACAAAATGGGTCTAGAGCAGGTGAAAATCATAGCCAGCGATAATCTTTGGGAACCGATATCTTGGGATGTGCTTCATACTGAGCTAAGCGATGTGGTCGACATCATAGGGTAGGCATTTCTTCCTGCCATTCATTCTCAAACTCTTTCAGAACATCGCTGCTAGACTTTTAACTAAGACCAGGTTGAGGGAACATATCGCTCCCATCCTAGCAACTCTGCTTTGGCTTCCTGTATCTTTCAGAATTGATTTTAAAGTTCTCTTACTTGATTTTAAAGCTCTCAATGAACTGGTACTGAGTACATCAGAGAATCATTTTTGTTTTATAATCCTGCTCAAACTCTGAGGTCGTCTTCTGCCCTTAAATTTAAAGATAATTGGTGGGTCTGCTTTATTGAGCTATGCTCCTAAACTCAATACCTGAAACTATAAGGGATGCAGACTCAGTTAACGCTTTTAAACACCAGCTCAAAACCAATTTATACTTCCTTGTAAAAGTATTCAGCCCCTAACCTTTTGTTCACATAAATAAGTATTGCAACCAGAGATTTTGGTCAATTTAACTGAGAATTTTTATTTGTGAATTAAATTTATTCACGTGGTCCTTTTTTCGCTGTAGAGTCCAAGAAAGCAGGGAAAATTGTAAAGCATGAAAGACTAAAAATTCAAAAACTGACATGTCAGCAGTTCAAAAGTATTCAACTGTGAAGCATATTCGCAGCTCAGTACTTAGTTGATCCACTTCTCACAGCTGTTAAAATCAATAGTCTTTTGGGTAAGAATCTATTAGCTTTGCCAGAAACACTGAACATACAGCTTGTTGTCGAGGACAAGAAGTTTCACTTTAGTCTCATTTGATCACAAGTTCTTCTTCCACATCTTTACAGTGTCTTCTAAGTAATACTTTGCAAAGTCTTTATGGGCAAGGATATGCTTTTTTTGTGGTACATGTGACATAAATCTAATACTGCTCAGTAACACTATCACTACTGTAAAGTATGGCGGAAGTCACCTCAGGCTGTTTCGACACTGAGATTGGAAATAATTAATTAATTGGAAATGCATACACATCAACTAACCTGTGAATTTGCTCAACAATCGCAGCGTGTCTGATTGCTTCTTTGCTGATTTCACCTGAAGTTCAGTTGGTCTTTAACTGTAGTTTTCCCACATTCGAAGTTCAAAGTAAATTTGTTACCAAACTGCATACATGCATACACTACCCTGAGATTCATTTCCTTACAGGCATTCATAGTAAATAGAAAGAAGCACGATAGAATCAATGAAAAACTGCACGTAACGGAGACAGGCAAAGAACCAATACAAACATTGAAGAAAAATAACAGTAAATATATAAGCAAACATGGGTTGGAGAGTCCTAAACAATAAATAGTCAAAACATGGGTTGTAGAGTCCTTAAAGTTGAGTCCATAGGTTGGGGAAACAGTTCAGTGGTGGGATGAGCGAAGTTATCCTCTTTGGTTCAAGAGCCTGATGTTTGATGGGTAATAACTGTTCCTGAGGCTCCTCTACCTCCTGCCTAATGGCAGCAGCAAGAAGCCAGCATGACCTGGTGGTGGGGTCTCTGATGATGGATGCTGCTTTCCCGCAATAGCACTCCGTGTAGATGTGCGTGGTAGAGATGAGGGCATTGGTGTCTGCTCCTGATGGATTGCAGTATGCAGATTTCATGACTGGTCATGCCACTGCATCTTTGTAATGCAGATTTCTATTTCTTTAATTAGTGTTTACTCCTAGGCATTGTGAGTTTCTTTTTCAGCCCATCTGTGCACAGGCCAAACTCCAGCACATCAGTAACCAGACCAGAATCAGGGTTATTATCACTGGCATGTGATGTGAAATTTGTTAACTTAACAGCAGCAGCTGAATGCAATACATAATATAGCAGAGAAAATAATAAATAAACAAGAATAATAACAAATAAACAAGTATATCAATTACATATATTGAATAGATTAAAAAAACATGCAAAATTAGAAATACTGTATACTTTTTTAAAAAGTGAGGTAGTGTTCATGGGTTCAACGTCCATTTAGGAATCGGATGACAGAGGGAAAGAAGCTGTTCCTGAAATGCTGAGTGTGTGCCTTCAGGCTTCTGTACCTCCTACCTGATTGTAACAGTGAGAAAAGGGAGGTCCTTAATAATGGACGCTGCCTTTCTGAGACAATGCTCCCTAAAGATGTCCTGGATACTTTGTGGGCTAGTACCCAAGACAGAGCTGACTAGATTTGGGGTGTGTCAGGAATGGACAGGAGGAGGAGTATAGGAAACTGATACAGGACTTTGTGATATGGTGCAACTCAAACTACCTGCGTCTCAATATCACCAAGACCAAGGAGATGGTGGTGGACTTTAGGAGATCTAGGCCTCATATGGAGCCAGTGATCATTAATGGAGAATGTGTGGAGCAGGTTAAGACCTACAAATATCTGGGAGTACAGTTAGACGAGAAGCTAGACTGGACTGCCAACACAGATGCCTTGTGCAGGAAGGCACAGAGTCGGCTGTACTTCCTTAGAAGGTTGGCGTCATTCAATGTCTGTAGTGAGATGCTGAAGATGTTCTATAGGTCAGTTGTGGAGAGCGCCCTCTTCTTTGTGGTGGTGTGTTGGGGAGGAAGCATTAAGAAGAGGGACGCCTCACGTCTTAATAAGCTGGTAAGGAAGGCGGGCTCTGTCGTGGGCAAAGTACTGGAGAGTTTAACATCGGTAGCTGATCGAAGGGCGCTGAGTAGGCTACGGTCAATTATGGATAACTGAACATCCTCTACATAGCACCATCCAGAGACAGAGAAGCAGTTTCAGCGACAGGTTACTATCGATGCAATGCTCCTCAGACAGGATGAAGAGGTCAATACTCCCCAATGCCATTAGGCTTTACAATTCTACCGCCAGGACTTAAGAACTTTTTAAAAGCTATTATTAATGCTTTTTGAGATAGTGATTTAGATGCATATCATATTTTTTACTGAGTTAAGTATTGTATGTAATTAGTTTTGCTACAACAAGTGTATGGGACATTGGAAAAAAAGTTGAATTTCCCCATGGGGATGAATAAAGTATCTATCTATCTATCTATCTATTTACAACCTTCTGCAGCTTCTTTCAGTCCTGTGCAGTAGCCCCTCCATACCAGACAGTGCTACAGCCTGTCAGAATGCTCTCCATGGTACAACCATAGAAGTTTTTGAGTGTATTTGTTGACTTGCCAAATCTCTTCAAACTCCTAATAAAGTATAGCCACTGTCTTGCCTTTTTCATAATTACATCAATATGTTGGGACCAGATTAGATCCTCAAATTTTGACAGCCAGGAAGTTGAAGCTGCTCACTCTCTCCACTTCTGATCCCTCTATGAGATCTGGTATGTGTCCCTTCGTCTTATCCTTCCTGAAGTCTACAATCAGCTTTCATCTTACTGATGTTGAGTGCCAGGTTGTTACTGTGGCACCACTCCACTAGTTAGCATATTTTACTCCTATACGCCCTCTCATCACCACCTGAGATTCTACCAACAATAGTTGTATCATCAGCAAATTTGTAGATGGTATTTGAGCTATGCCTAGCCACACAGTCATGTGTATACAGAGAGTAGAGCAGTGGGCTAAGCACACACTCCTGAGATGCACCAATGTTGATCGTTAGTGAGGAGTAGATATTATCACCAATCCACACATACTGTGGTCTTCTGGTTAGGAAGACGAGGATCCAATTGCAGAGGGAGGTACAGAGGCCCAGGTTCTGCAGCTTCTCAATCAGGATTGTGGGAATGATGGTATTAAATGCTGAGCTATAGTGGATGAACAGCATCCTGATGTAGGTGTTTGTGTTGTCCAGGTTGTCTAAAGCCGTGTGAAGAACCATGGAGATCATCTTTTCTGCTCCTGTCATCATATGGCTATTTCCCTTTGAATACAGGGAATTCCGGTTAAATAGAACACGTCGGGACCAGTACATTTTGGCCCAATTAGGCAACTGCCCCAATTAGCCTAATTCATGGAAATAGTTGGAAAAATATAAAAAAGACAAACCACTGTTTGACTGAATAACAACTTTTGTATTTTAAATGAAATACAGAATGAATTAGAACACCACCAATATTACTCCAGTACTGCAAAACTAATAGTTATCGACAGAGCAATTTGCCCAGTTTATGCTGCTGTGTTCTTTTGATTGACTGTCATCATTATGTGCTGTGTCGTATGACATGGGTGATCATGGCCTTTCCATGACCATGATTGTTCGTGGCAAATTTTTCTACAGAAGTGGTTTGCTGCCTTCTGGCCAGTGTCTTTACGAGGTGGGTGACCCCAGCCATTATCAATACACTTCAGAGATTTTCTGTCTAGTGACAGTGGTCACATAACCAGGACTTGTGATATGCACCAACTGCTCATACAACCTGCTCGCTTGGCTTCACATGACCTTGATCGGTGTGGATGGGGAAGGTAAGCAGATGCTACACCTTGCCCAAGGGTGACCTGCAGGCTAGCAGAGGGAAGGAGCAATTTAAACCTCCTTTGGTAGAGATGTATCTTCACTCCGCTACCTGGCTTGTCTCTAAATGAACAAAATCAGCGCAGACACCTTGTGCAGATAATGGACTAACTTCATACAATACTTTTGATGATAGCATCTTCCAAAATTCATTGTCAATGTAACATTCAGGATTATTGTCAATCCCTTTGTAGTTCCTAACTGGTTGAAGTAATGAAACCATTTCATTTCCACTCCCAGCCATTTCCAGCATCTCCAAGCCTGGATGCTTTAACCTGCCATGAGCAAAGCAGTTCTGAATTGCCTTACTGCTTATTTCTCACCAATATGAGTGACAAAAATCACTGCTTTTTGAGCACAAACACATGCAACTGACGCTATTGTAAAAAGTTGATTGCTCCAAGCACGTTGTGGTGTCCACACAAATGCAAATGACTTGCACTGTTCAGAAACTCTCCTGTCCTAAATGAGTGGCACAGCGTCCCAAATAGAGGGAAATCCCAGCTATTTTTGTCAATTTTTTTTTGTTCTTTAACACTGGTCCCAAACAAACATCTGCCCTGAATACCTGTTGGCCCAATTAACCCAAATCATTGTAAATTGCCCTGTTATTAGGTTAGGGTTAGATAGGGGAGTTGCTGGGCAGAGCAGTTCAAAGGGCCTGTTCCAACTCTTATCTCTAAATTAAATAACTAAAAAAAATCATATAGCAGTGTCTCTGCCTGAATCATTGAGCTTGTGCCTTCTGGCTTCTGTATCTCGTCCCTGATGTCAAAATATTTTTTTTTTTATTCTGTTTATTAATCAGTTGGTGATCTTTTGCTGTATTTAGTGTATGATATAAATGCATGTTGTTTAAAAAATGAAATGCATTTTGTATTTATTATAAACGTCCTATTTCATTCCATAGAGCCCATTATCCTGGAACTATTTCAAGCAGCAATGCTCGGAAAACTGGCAAGAAACTATGGTCATCCGAAGACTACAGTACGGTCAATAACAATACAGGAGGAGGGTGTTGGGCTCGAATACTTAACCAGAACTACATTAATGGCAATATGACGTCGTAAGTACAAACATCGATAAGACACACGGGGACCAATACATTTTGGTCTAATTAATTGGCTATCCCAATTAGTCAAGTTTCTTGGAAATTGTTAAAACTGTATAAAAAAAAAAGATAAGCTACCATATAACTGTATAACTGAGTAACAAATTATGTATTTAAATGAAATACAGAACAAATTGGAGTACTTGTAACAATACTACTACAGTGCTATAAAACTGTATTAGTTCCTAATAGTTACTAACAGGTGAATTAGTTCAGCGTTCTTGCCGTATTCTTTTGATTATGAAAGAACAAAATCAGCACAGACACCTAGTGTAGATAATAGAGTGCCTTTATAAAGGCTTTCAACAATTACATCCTGCAAATCTTCATTTTCATTGTAACATTCAAGATGATTGCCGATACTTTCAAATTCTTCTCCAAACTTGTTGAAGTAGTGAAACTGCAGTGAGCAAAACAGTTCTGAATTGTCTTACTACTTATTTCTCACCAACTGTCAGTGACAAAAATCACTGCTTTTTGAGCACAAACACACACAACTGACACTATTTTAAAAAAACTGATGGCTGCAAGCATGATGTGTCTAATGGCCACACAAATGCATGCATCTGATGCTAGTTAACAATAGTATCCTGTCCCAATTAAGCTATAGTGTCTCAAGTAAACAAATTAAATCACAGCAATTTTCTTGATTAGTTTATGTTCTTTAAGACTTGTCCCAAATAAGTCAGTTAAGTATGTGTCTTCATGCTCCTGTACCCTAAATTTGGGATGTTTACTGGTCTGCTCCACAATAAATACACACAAGTAGTATCCATTTAAGAGCTCGCCCATCTCTCACGGCTCCACACGTAGACAACCACACTGATCTTTATGGGGACCCATCTCATAAGTAGGCAATCTCACTGATCTTCATGTACTTACAGAATCTCCCAGATTCCTCTTTGCCTTATCTGTGAATGCTATTTTACACCCTCATTTTGCCTCCCTGATTTATTCCTTTAGTATACTCCTACATACCATATACATAAGCGATCTATTTGTTTGATGCCTGCTACGTATCTGTACCTCATCTCTGCCTGATTTTGCTCTTTGTATCCCTCAATAGCCATTGTCCCCTAAACTAAGCCTAATTTAATTAACAGAAAACCAGTGCATATCTCTGTGCAATATTCCAAAGCAAACTGTATCAACATAGTAGCAGAAAATTGGAGGTGGTGTTCTGATACTGCATGAGTCCAGGTTTGATCCTGACCTCCAAGTCACAATCTGGTTTCATATCGCTGGCATCTGTCATGAAATGTGTTATTTTGCTGCAGCAATTCTGTGCAATAAGTATAAATGACAATAATGAATATAACAAAATTAAATAAGTAGTGCAAAAAGAGAGCAAATAAAGAAATAAAATAATGAGGATGAATGGGGAGATCTCTTGTTTGTGATTAACGGGGAGTTGATAGGTTGTATTTGGGGCTATCGGGAATGAGAGGAGGAATGCGATCAGAGTATGGAGAGCAGAGATGGATCTGTGAATTGCCTCGTTTCCTTATGGGTGGGTAGGTTTATTCGTTCAAATGTCTTTTTTTTGTTGTATTTATTTTTTTATTTAGAGAGACAGCGTACAACAGGGCCAACGAGTCTCACCATCCAGCAGCTCACCTACTTAATACTAACTGAATTGCGGGACAATTTACACCAACCATTTAATCTGGTTGGGTTGAGTTCTTCTCTACTCTTGGCGATTTACTTGCAAACGTTTCATCACCGTATGAGGAGACATCATCAGCGCGTTGTTAATTGTGGCCTGTCCTCCGAATGCTTGCCCGTTACATACTTATAGTTTCTGAAATGGCAACCGATCGATCAAGTGATTGAAAAGTATACAAAGGCCAAGCATTCAGAGGGCACAGCACAATCAACAGCACACTGATGGTGTCTCCTCATATGTGACAAATCATTTGTAAGTAAGTTGCCAAGATCGGTGAACAACTCAACCCAACCATCAACCAGCTGAGCTACACTTATTCCTAATTATTTCCACCAATTAACCTAGTAAGTGGTACATTTTTGGACTGTGGGAGGAAACCGGAGCACCCAAAGGGAATTTACATGGTTACGCAGAGAATGTACAAACTCCTTAGAGAAACAGCAGATTTGAATTCCAAACTGGAACGCCCTGAGCTGTAACAGAGTCGTGCTAATTCCTACATGACCATGACACACTAGCATCTTCCCATGGTTATGGAGATGCTTGAATCATAAAATGAAAAGGTCAGGACTCTCAAGGTTAAAATGTTTTTGATGTTAATTGTGAAGTTCAGTCACATTTCAGTGCTTTTCTTTTTCTGTGTTAGTACAATTGCATGGAATCTGTTGGCAAGTTACTATAAGGAGTTACCATTTGGCTTGGATGGGCTGATGACAGCAGATGAACCATGGAGTGGGCACTATGAAGTCCAGTCACCCATTTGGATTACAGGTGAAACACACTTCTATCATCATAGGATCCTAAAAAATCCACATTTCTCTCATTGAAGTGAGTTGTCATAGATCATCTTCAACCCAAGTGCATTTTCTACACAGGGGGCTGAAGACAATCTGTCCTGGAGTTGGACGACTGTGTGGGTGGGAGGGAGGAATATGGGGCTTGTTTTGTTGTTATTGATTCGTTGTTTATTGTGTTCTGTGTTGCAGACATGCTACCAAATAATAATAATAATAATATTAATAATATGATTATGCACGTGCAGGTTTCTTAACGTTGTTGTAGTCAGAGGGTGGGGAGTTAGTGCGGATAAGTTTCCACTATCTATTAAATGCTCCTAGCAGTGTGCATCTGAATTAGGAAAATCATCCAGCTCCTGGCCTTCACGTGTGCCTTAGCCACTCAGCCCAATGGAGCCATTTCTACTGACAGGAGAAGGGACAAGGGTGGGTTACTGGTGCCTTAAAACCAGTTGCTTCAGGCTGATGGAATTCATCAGCCTTGGTTGGCAGCTCATCTAGGAAAAGGAAGACTCTCATCTCAAACCTCCACTGCCTTGTGGCTACACCCACTCATGGGGAAGGCTTCAGGAGTAAACCCAGAGGAAAAATACAGAGCTGGAGTCCCTAAGGCAGGTCTACGTTGAGTTCAACGCTGACTGGCAACTCCTGTAGCACTGCTGGTACCAAACCATATCAGTCTCTGCCGTTCCTTTGGGTTCATCAGCTGTGGAGAGGGGGAGCTTGCTACGTGGACCACAGCTTGTTCGCCATGATGAACTGCCCTGGCTTGGGTATGACAGCTAGAATGCAACCTCCATGGTCAACCCGATTAACAGAGGGCTTCAGTACTGTGCAACATCCTTAGGCACTCCAGTTATATGTAAGTGCCTAAGGCGTTTTCACAGTACTGTATAAAATAAAATTCTACTGTTGTGGACGCCAATATTATTTAATTTTCCTGACATCCTCTCTGTTCATGCTCCAAACAATTCAAGCATCATGCTGAAAGTAGAATTTGTTTCAAACTGGAAGAAAGGAATCAGAATCAGGTTTAATATCACCAGCGTATGTCGTGAAATTTGTCATTTTGTGGAAGCAGTACTATGCAATACATAATACTAAAACTGTGAATTACAGACAAAATATATTCGTTAAGTAAATAGTGCAAAAAAAAGCACTGAGGTATTGTTCATGGGTTCAACGTCCATTCAGAAATCAGATGGCAGAGGGGAAGAAGCTGTTCCTGAATCATTGAGTGTGTGCCTTCAGGCTCCTGTACCTCCTCCCTGATGGGAGCAATGAGAAGAAGGCATGGGTTGGGTGATGGAGGTCCTTAATGATGGATGCAGCCTTTTTGAGGCATCGCTCCTTGAAGCTGTCCTGGATACCACAGAGACTCATGCCCATGATGGAGCTGACTTACAACTCCCTGCAGCTTTGTTTGATCCTGTGCAGTAGAACCACACCCCCCATATCAGACAGTGATGCAGCCAGTTAGAATGCTCTCCATGGTACATGTTCCGTCAATTTACCCTATCTGGTCCACAGCCAATCCTTTGATTGAGTGCAAGGTTGTTGCTGTGACACCACTCTACCAGCTGATCTGTCTGACTCCTACACTCCCTCTTGTCACCATCTGAAAATCTGCCAGCAATAATTGTATCATTGGCAAATTTATAGATGGCATTTGAGCTGTGCCTGGCCACACAGTCATTGGTATAGAGGGAAAAGAGCGGTGGGCAAACCACACATGCATACACAAAGTGCTGGAGGGGCTCAGCAGATCAGGCAGCATCTATAGAAATGAATAAGCAGTCAACGTTTTGGGCTGAGGCCCTTTATCAGGATAATATTATTATAAGCAATTGAATGAAAAACATAAACAATGATTTAAATACAGTAATTAATTTAAAAATAGAGCCAGTACCATCATGAAGGATCTCACCCACCCTGCTCATGGACTGTTTGTCCCACGCCCATCAGGAAGGAGGCTACGTAGCATCCACACCAGGACCACCAGACTCAAAAACAGCTACATTCCTTCGTCAAGCAGTAAGGCTGATCAGCTCCTCCACCCACTAACCCACCCCTCCACAACCCCCACCACCACTACTTCATCATTTCCTGTCAGACACTCCTGTGCTGAGTGTCACTTTATGGACGCACAATCAATCTATGTGTATAAGCTATCATAAGTATATATTTATAGTCTTTTGTTTTCTTTTTGTGTTTTTTTCTGTGCTGCATTGTAACCTGGAATAACAATTATTTTGTTCTCCTTTACTCTTGTGTACTGGAAATGATATTAGACAATCTTGAATGCTTAAAATTCATTTTAAAGTGACTGGACGATAACTTGAAATTATTTGATTATGTGTGGTGGTTGAAATGATTTGTTCAGTTTTATTGCGGTACATTAGATGAAATGAGTTGGTACTGCTAGGTTTTTGTATGTAATAATATAAAAAGGTAATGTGCACTTTGCAAACAGTAATTTGTATCCTTCCTGAGTTACAACATATACGTGCTTGCTTAAACGCACTTTTATCTTTTTCCAGCGCACACTACACAGTTCACTCAGCCGGGCTGGCATTACCTGAAGACTGTTGGTCACTTGGAAAAGGGTGGGAGTTATGTGGCCCTGACAGATGGGAAAGGAAATCTCACCATTATCATAGAGACCATGGTATCTAGCTTTCATTATTTCACATCTTATCTTGTTTTGGCTCTTCATGGTACATATCCTCTGAACTTGCCAGTCGTGTCGAAGAGATTCACCTGAAATGTCAGATGTACTCTTTTCCATTGAAGTTGTCTGGCCTACTGGGTTCCTCCAGCATTTTGTGTGTGTTGCTCAGATTTCCAGCATCTGCAGATTTTCTCTTGTTTGCTGAATAATCAGTCATTTGAAAATAGTAATAATTTAGGGAGCAGCATAGATTCTGTTGTACCGGGCACCACAAATAGCTGAAGGAGCTGATTCTGTGATGTAACTACTGGAGGATCATCCTGAAACAGGAAGTGTAAATGCAGACTTATTCTGAAGCAATACCCACCATGTTCACCTGCGATAGATGGTTTGGAAATTTAAGAGGTATTCCCTCTAACCATGGCCCTTTGCTTCATTTCTAAGCCTTGAAAATTCCAGGATTAACTTTAACCCCACCATCTCGTAAGTTAATTATTCATCAGGTCTTTAGTACCTGGCTTCTGATAATGTTCTACATCTCTGCACAATAGACTACAGCCAAGCTTATGTGTGGTTGTTTGTTTGTAATGACAACTATCAGCTAACCATGAAGGATGGAGATGTTGATGCAAGTCTCAGGGTAAGGGTGGAGCTCTCTGTTCAGGTCTCAGTGAGAGGACGGAGATCTCTGTTCAGGTCTCAGTGAGAGGACGGAGATCTCTGTTCAGGTCTCAGTGAGAGGACGGAGATCTCTGTTCAGGTCTCAGTGAGAGGACGGAGATCTCTGTTCAGGTCTCAGTGTGAGGACGGAGATCTCTGTTCAGGTCTCAGTGTGAGGACGGAGATCTCTGTTCAGGTCTCAGTGAGAAACTGGAGATCTCTGTTCAGGTTTCAGTGAGAGGACGGAGATCTCTGTTCAGGTCTGAGTGAGAGGACGGAGATCTCTGTTCAGGTCTTCGTGAGAGGACGGAGATCTCTGTTCAGGTCTCCGTGAGAGGACGGAGATCTCTGTTCAGGTCTCCGTGAGAGGACGGAGATCTCTGTTCAGGTCTGAGTGAGAGGACGGAGATCTCTGTTCAGGTCTGAGTGAGAGGACGGAGATCTCTGTTCAGGTCTGAGTGAGAGGACGGAGATCTCTGTTCAGGTCTGAGTGAGAGGACGGAAATCACTGTTCAGGTTTCAGTGAGAGGGCGGAGATCTCTGTTCAGGTCTCAGTGAGAGGACGGAGATCTCTGTTCAGGTCTGAGTGAGAGGACGGAGGTCTCTGTTCAGGTCTCAGTGGGAGGACGGAGGTCTCTGTTCAGGTCTCAGTGGGAGGACGGAGGTCTCTGTTCAGGTCTCAGTGAGAGGACGGAGGTCTCTGTTCAGGTCTCAGTGAGAGGACGGAGGTCTCTGTTCAGGTCTCAGTGAGAGGACGGAGATCTCTGTTCAGGTCTGAGTGGGAGGACGGAGGTCTCTGTTCAGGTCTCAGTGGGAGGACGGAGGTCTCTGTTCAGGTCTCAGTGGGAGGACGGAGGTCTCTGTTCAGGTCTCAGTGGGAGGACGGAGGTCTCTGTTCAGGTCTCAGTAGGAGGACGGAGGTCTCTGTTCAGGTCTCAGTGAGAGGACGGAGATCTCTGTTCAGGTCTCAGTGAGAGGGTGGAGATCTCCATGGAGGTCTCAATGATGGAGTCCCTGGATCAATATAACATGTTGTCAGACAGCACTATCTTGAGTAGCAGGGCAGGTGTGTGAATGCTGTCATTTTACAGAAGTGCTAGTCGTCCCTTTGGAGAAAGCAGCAGCAATCTCAGAGACTGGATGGCAAGGAAGTGATGGCCCCTGTGACCGATGCAACAGTGGATGGTGGGATTCTGGGCTCAAACAGCAGAGCTGAGAACTTCCACTGCCGGTGGATACTGAGTGACTTCTGGCTGCACTGCCATGGAAGCGAGAAGTTTGGCATCTGATTTTTGCAAAGTGGTAAGGTTATAGGTGCTGACACTGAGCTCTGTCTCAGCGTTCGCATCATCTATCAGCCCTTGAGCAAGATGACGTGTTGCCACTTCAGCATGTTGTGTTCAGGTTGAATGACCTTTACCTCTCAGAGTCCAAGGAGAACACAAGAGCCAAGGTATCTGTTTGTGCAGATAATGACTAGATTAGTAATGCAAGTTATTTTTAAGAAACACAGTGCATTGAATTTATTTGCAAAGAAAAGAATTGAAAGGAAGAGGTTTTATTAAATGTAAAGAAGCTTGTTTAGAATACTGTAAGCATTTCAGCCCTGCTGATAATTTAAAGGACATAGAAGTGTTGACTTAAAGCAGTGGTTTACATCTACCAGAGAGTATTCAACTGACTGGTGCTTCTGAATGTTTACAATCTGCAACTTGCTGCCACCAAAGCAACTTGGGGCAATTTCATGTCATTTATTAAAGGAGATGTTAAGATAAATGAGAGGTCAAAAGAGTGCAGTAGATAAGAGGTAAGATATAGATAAGGACACTTACACACAGAACATACACAGAAACAGGCCCTTTGGCCCACAATATTGTGCTGAACCGATTAAATTAGTAATCTAATAGCCAGCTAAACCAAACTCCTCCGCCTACACAGTGTCCATACCCCTCCATTTTCTTTGCTTTCATGTGCCGATCGAAATGACTCTTTGAAGTCCCTAATGAATCTATCTCTACCCCAGCAGCAGATTCCAGGCACCCACCACTCTGTGTGGAAAGAAATGAAACTCCTTTGAAATTATCCTCTCGTACCTTCAATGCATGCTCTCTGGTATTAGACATTTCAACCCTGGGATAAAGCAATTGTCTCTCTATCTATCCATGCCTCTCATAATCTAATAAACCTCTATCTGATCTCCCCTTGGCCTCTGTCGCTCTAGAGAAAACAACCCAAGTTTGTCCAGCTTCTCATAGCACATGCCCTCTCATCCAGACGGCATTCTGGTAACCCTGCTCTGCACCTTTTAGAGTAGATTAGAGTAATCACAGTGACTGTTTTGCTCTCACACTGTTGGAACTTTGCCATTTGAAAACCTCCACTTGGACTCCTTGATTCCAATGCAACTGTAGAATTACTGTGTATCTGCCATTAAATAGTGTTTCATCTTGTATATTTGAATACTGACTAATATTTTAAATCTGCTGCTCTTAAATTTAGACTCATGATCATTCGATATGTATACGGCCTCCACTGTCACCTTTCAAGGTCTTTCCACAAGATGTAACTTTTCACCTCCGAGGATCATTTGTAAGTATCACAATCCGTAGCCATTGTTTGAATACAGTAGAGAATGTTTGAATTCCATGAAAGCGGAGTCACAGGTAGATGGCGCTGTAGAGAGCTTCTGGCACATTGGCCTTCGTAAATCAACGTAGTTGGGATGTTATGTTGAAGTTGTAGAAGACGTTGGGGAGGCCTAATTTAGAGTATTGTATGCAGTTTTGGCCACCTACCTACACAAAAGATGTCAGTAAGGTTGAAAGAGTACAGAGAAAATTTACAAAGATGTTGCCGGGAGTGAAAGACCAAGTTATAAGAAAAGTTTGATTAGAATTAGGAGTTTAATCCTTGTGAACGTAGGGGAGATTTGATACAGGTATAGAATTCTTTATGTACTGAAATACAGCGTGGCGCTGCCTAGCAACCCCCAGTTTAATCCCAGCCTATTTGTGGGACAATTTACAGTGATCAATTACCCTTTCAACCGGTACGTCTTGGGATCATGGAAGGAAACCGGAATACCCAGAGGAAACCCACAGGGTCATGGGTCATACAGACTCCTTATAGACAGCAGTGGGATTGTGCTGACCAGTGTACCGTTGTGTCGCACCATTATGAGGGGTATAAATGAGTAAATGCAAGCAGGCTTCTTCCACTGAAGTTCGGTGAGATTACAACTAGAGATTGTTGTTTAAGGGTGAAAGGTGAACTGTTTAAGAGGAACATGAGGAACGTCACTCAGAGGGTGGCGAGAGTGTAAATTGAGCTGCCAGTGGAAGTGGTCGATTTGGGTTTGATTTCAGTGTTTAAGAGAAATTCGTATAGGTACATGGATGGGAGGGATATGGAGGGCTATGGTCCAGGTGCAGGTCAATGGGACTGGCAAATTAATATTCTGACACAGACTAGATGGACTAAGGGTCGATTTCTATGCTGTAGTGTTCTATGAGTCTATGTCTGTTATGCTAGGTTTGTGAATAGTTTTGGAATGTTTGTAATCGGGCCTATATTTCCAAGTTTAAACATGCCTCCAGTCCTTGAACTTCTGTGTGACGTATTTCAGTTAAACAGTTTTAATGTTTGCTCTCTCTTTAGAAAAAGATTGACACTTTAAAAGTATGGCATACAAAACTGGACTTCTACAAGAACTCCTCCAAATTTTTCACTCAACATTCCGACATCAAGGTAATCCACAATTTTTTCTCTTGTCCAGTTAAGATTAAACTTCTAACTTCTGTTCTTTGAATATTTCACACTGGAAAGATTGCCTGAAATGCATTAAACTGCTGGTGGAGTTTGACCCCAGTTTAGTTTCTATGGTTCACTGTGCAATTCTGGACAGGTCGTTAGTCATAGAGAAACGCCTCTAGCTTTCTGGTTGGTGTTTCTTTTAAGAGATACAGCGCCATAATACACCATTTCTGCCCAACCAAATGAGCCCACAGGGCCCAATTACACCCGTGTGACCAATTATCTTACTTACTGGTTTGACTTTGGTATGTGGGAGGAAACTGGAGCACCTACAGCATATATGTCAAACTCAAGGCCCGCGGGCCAAATCCGGCCCACGGTGGAATTATCTTTGGCCCGCGAGATAATATCTAATTACTATTAAAGCTGGCCCCAGTAATCGAAGCGCCTATGGCGTATGATATGGCTAATGCTGAGTTTATTCAGGTACCAGGTTTTCAGGGTTTTTAGTGTTTATTCGGCAGTCTTCTTCATAAGAAACGGAATTTGTAAAGTGAAACACTTTGTAGTTATAGCAGAGACTGAGACACCTGAGAGCAGGCTGAAAAAACGGAGGCAACGAAAGCTGCGTTCGCACGCGTCCGACTGATCCGGCCCGCATGAAGCTGCATTTTGCTCAATCCGGCCCGTGACCTAAAATGAGTTTGACACCCCTGGTCTAGAGGAAACCCATGGGGAGAATATATAAACTCCTTATAGACAGCAGCAGGAATTGAACCCCCGTTGCAAGATTAATAAAACGTTACACTAACGCTACACTGCTGTGTTGCCCAGTACTTTTGCCATTGTTATTTTCTCCTCTTTATCTGAGTCTAGATTACCGATCCCCAAATCTTTACTATTGTTATTTTTAATGATTTCTGGAATTATGTGAAGAATACATTGCATTAGCTTTATAGATTTGCTTAAAATGAAAGATTTGTGTGATACACCTGCAGTTACAATATTGCACCATCAATCCATGAGTTAAAATTGCTCCATAGCACCTAGTCGAATGAAAGGTAGTAAACTATGATACTTTTATGTGCTGACACCAAAATAAATGGATGGAGGTTGTGATTTTAGATCAACATGCTACAGAAAGGTCCCAATACCCTCACAAAAACCAAAGATGTGCAATAAATTGTAAACACAAGAGATACTGCAGCTGCTGGAAATCCAGAGCAACGCACTCAAGATGCTGGAGAAACTCAGCAGACCAGGCAGCATCTATGGAAATGAGTAAACAGCCAACATTTCAGGCGAGGCCCTTCATCAGGACTGGAAAGGAGGGGGAAGACGGCAGAATAAGAAGGTGGTAAGAGGAGAATGAGGACATGTTACAAAGTGATAGGTGAAGCCAGGTGGATTGGGGGAGGGGGGGATGAAGTGAGAAGCTTTGAGGTGAAATGTGGAAAAGGTAAAGGGCTGGAGAAGAAGAAATCAATAAGTGTGTTATTAATGTTGCCCACACATCAAGAAAAAATATAGAAGAATAATTATACACTCCTGTAGAAACTTGCAGCAAATTTTGTTTCAAAGATGGACCATCCAGTTGGGCCCAGTCATGGTCTCATGATTGGTCTCAGTCTTTCTTTCTCAATCTTCCTTCCTGATTTTTTTTTCTTTATTTCCAGTCAGAATCTGCACATTAGTGTTGAATCTTCCTCCACTACAGCCGTTTATTTAGAACAACTCTTAAAGAAGAAAAACAAATCAAGAAAATAACCAGGATTCCCTTCATTTATTTGGGACATTTGACCAAAATGTACAGGTGGCAAGAAGCTGTTCCTAACACATTGAGTGTGTGCCTTCAGGCTCCTGTACTTACTGCTTGATGGTAGTAATGAGAAGAGGGCAGGTCCTGAGTGATGGGTCCCTGTGCTTTTGCTAATTATGATAAATCTGTGTTCTTTGACTCACCCATCAATGAAGATCAGTTTGTCTTATTTACTTTATCGAAGCTCTTAAGAATATTGCAAACCCCTATTTCAGCTAACGCAATATGCAGATTGTGGAAATGTCAGTCATAGCATTGAGGTTCTGCCACAATGACACCACTCTCAGACTGGATGAGAAACACCTTGTATTCTATCTGGGAACCCTCCAACCTGATGGCATGAAAATCAATTTCTCCAATTTACTGTAATTTTTCCCATCCCCGTTTGCTCTTCTTCTATTTCTCCCTCTGGCCCCCTCTAACCTCCTCTCACCGGCCTATCACCTCCCCTTGGTGCCTCTTCTCCTTCCCTTTCTCCCATGGTCCACTCTCCTCTCCTATCAGATTCCTCCTTCTTCAGCCATTTGCCTTTTCCACCTATAACCTTGTGCTAAACTACATATACCTGTCTGGACACGCCCCCTGCTGACTGCTCCTGTGGCCCCTCCCACTGACTGTGGCTCCTCCCACAGACCCCGATATAAAGGCGATTGAGGCCTGAGCCTGGCCCTCAGTCTCCAGGATGTAGTGTGGTGGTCAACTACTGCTTGTTCTTTCTTCTAGTCAATAAAAGCCGATATCTCGCCTTCACGTCTCAGAGAGAGATATCGATGGTGCATCAAACCTCCCTAGTTTTTTACCTCATCCCCCTCCCCCACCCACCTGGCTTCACCTATCACCTTCCAGTTTGTCCTCCTTCCCCTCCCCCACCTTTTATTCTGGCACCTTCCCCCTTCCTTTCCAGTTCTGAAGAAGGGTCTCAGCCCGAAAACATTGACTTTTTATTCATTTCCGCCGATGGAGTGTGGCCCACTGAGTTCCTCCAGCCTTTTGGCGTATTGCTCCAGATTCCCAGCATCTGCAGAATCTCTTGTGTGTCTCACAGATGATTGTTTTTAACCAATGAAGAGTCAATATTTTGGTCATGGCATTCCAATACATATTTACAATGATGTGGTTAACTGGATCAATAAATTTGGGATGAAGCCAAGATTTGGGTAGTGAACAGTGAGGAAGGCTATCATGGCTTACAGAGGGACCTGCATCAGCTGGAAAATGGCAGATGGAATGTAATGCAGACAAGTGCAAGGTTTTGCACTTCAGTTGGACCTACATAGGTAGGTCTTACACAGTGAACGGTAGAGCATTGAGGCGTGTGATAGAACAAAGGGATCTGTGAATACGGGTCCATCATTCATTAAAAATGATCTCGCAGGTAGGTAGGGTCATAAAGAAAGCTTTTGGCACATTGGCCTTTTGTAGATCAATGTATTGTACAGAAGATGGAATGTTATGTTGAAGTTGTATAAGATGTTGGTGAGGCCTAATTTGGAGATTGTGTGCAGATTTGTCACCTACCTACAGGAAAAATGTAAACAAGGTTGAAAGAGCACAGAGAAAATTTACAAGAATGTTGCTGGTTCAGGAGGACCTGAGTTATGAGGAATGATTAAATAGGTTAGGATTTTATTCCTCAGAACATCGAAGATTGAGTGGAGATTTGATAGAAGTATACAAAATTACGAGGGGTATGGATAGGTATAAACAAGGAGGCTTTTTCCACTGAGGTTGGTTGAGAATTCAACTGGAGTTCATAGGTTAAGGGTGAAAGGTGAAATGTTTAAGGAGAACATGAGGGGAAACATCTTCACTCAGAGGGTGGTGAAAGTGTGGAACCAGCTGCCAGTGCAAGTGATGCATGGGAACCTGATTTCAATATTTAAAGAAGTTTGGATAGGTACATGAATGGTAGGGGTAGGGAGGGCTATGGTCCTCCTGGTGCAGGTCGATGGGAGTAGGCAGTTTAAATGGTTAGATCGACTAGATGGGATGAAGGGCTTGTTCCTGTGCTTGTAGTTTCCTGTGGCTCTGACTCTACATAGTTTCTCATATTTGCAATAACCGGCAATTACTGGTAACAGAAGTATGAAATGTGGAAGTGATAAGCAACGGTTTGACTTGCCAGCGTGCAATCCAAACAATTGTACATAATTAGTCATAATGTGACTTGCTTCTAGTCAAGGTGCATGGCAGAAATGCGATAGTCCTTAAGATTACCTTTATGTAAACGGCAGAGATATCGTAGTCTGTGCTAAAAGCAATCTGGCGGGCATGGGATTCTGATACAACAAATGTATTGGATTAGATCAAACGTCTTTAGAAATATTGCGTATCCATGTATTTAAAAGAAAGCTGCAGTTTTCACTAGTTTTCATTTTATTAGAAAGTTTTATAGTTGGCTGATGGAAGTTGGGACAGGAAACGGTGTGACATACTGAGATAGGCTTTCTCATCCTGCCTTGTAAATTGAAAACAAATTGAAGATGTATTTGATTTCACTTGTACAGCTCGTGAATGGATCATTCTCCATGCCCTTGGAGGTGGATGAAATATGGACCATGACCACCATTAGCACAGGGAAACATGGCAGTTTTGCTGAGCCACCTCCCTCTAGCTCATTTCCGAAGGACTACGCGGATGATTTCAATATTAGTAAGTAACTCATTAAAAATAACTTAGGCCACTGCATTCATCACGCCCAAGAAGATGTACCAAGATGCACTCAGTGACCAGTTACAAACAGGGGTGGAACACAGTGTAGTCTCTGATGTTGTAGCCCGTCCACTTCAAGGTTCAACGTTTTGGTGTTTCTCAGCCCCCCCCCAATGGTTATTGTAGTTACTGTCATCTTCCTGTCAGCTTGACTGTGTTTGGCCATTCTCTGAGTTCTCTCATTAACAAGGCATTTTTGCTCACAGAACTGCCACTCACTGGATGTTGTTCTCTGTAAACTCTAGAAACTTTGTGGTGAAAATTCCAGAAGATCGGCAGTTTTGGGGATACTCCAATTACCCAGTAGGGCACAACAATCATTCCACAGTCAAAGTCACTTAAATCACGTTTCTTCCCTATTCTGATATTCGGTCTGAACAACAACTGAACCTCAAACGTGTATGCATGCTCTTGTCTGCCACCTGATTGGTTGATTAAATATTTGCGTTAACGCAGCGTACATGTGTACCTAATAAAGTGGCTTCAAAAGTGGCTTTTCGAGGATGTAACCAGGAAGTTAGACAAAGGAGATCCAGTGGATGTAGTGTACCTCAATTTTCAGAAGGCATTTGATAAGGTCCCACATAGGAGATTGGTGGGTAAAATCAAAGCTCATGGCATCGGGGGGAAGACATTGACATGGATAGAAAACTGGTTGGCAGATAGAAAGCAAAGGGTAGCGGTGAATGGGTGTTCTCAGAATGGCAGGTGGTGACTAGTGGGGTGCCACAGGGCTCGGTATTGGGACCACAGCTGTTTACGATTTACGTCAACGATTTAGATGAAGGCATTGAGAATAACATCAGCAAGTTTGCTGATGATACTAAGCTGGGTGGCAGTGTGACGTGATGAGGATGTTAGGAGAATTCAGGGTGACTTGGATAGGCTGGATGAGTGGACAGATACTTGGCAGATGACGTTTAATGTGAATAAGTGTGAGGTTATCCACTTTGGGAGTAAGAACAGGAAGGCAGATTATTATCTGAACGGGGGAAAGTTAGGTAAGGGAGAAATACAAAGAGATCTAGGAGTCCTTGTTCATCAGTCACTGAAGGTGAATGAGCAAGTGCAGCAGGCAGTGAAGAAGGCTAATGGAATGTTGGCCTTTATTACAAAGGGAATTGAGTACAAGAGCAAGGAAATCCTTTTGCATTTGTACAGGGCCCTGGTGAGACTACACCTGGAGTATTGTGTACAGTTTTGGTCTCCAGGGTTAAGGAAGGACATCTTGGCTGTAGAGGAAGTGCAGCGTAGATTCACAAGGTTAATTCCTGGGATGTCAGGACTGTCTTGCGCAGAGAGGTTAGAGAGGCTGGGCTTGTACATGCTGGAATTAAGGAGATTGAGAGGGGATCTGATTGAATCATATAAGATTATTAAGGGATTGGACAAGATAGAGGCAGGAAATATGTTCCAGATGCTGGGAGAGTCCAGTACCAGAGAGCATGGTTTGAGAATAAGGGGTAGGTCATTTAGGACAGAGTTAAGGAAAAACTTCTTCTCCCAGAGAGTTGTGGGGGTCTGGAATGCACTGCCTCGGAAGGCAGTGGAGGCCAATTCTCTGGATACTTTCAAGAAGGAGCTAGACAGGTATCTTATGGATAGGGGAATCAAGGGATATGGGGACAAGGCAGGAACCGGGTATTGATAGTAGATGATCAGCCATGATCTCAAAATGGCAGTGCAGGCTCGAAGGGCTGAATGGTCTACTTCTGCACCTATTGTCTATTGTCAATCAGAACCAGGTTCAATCTCACTGGCGTATGTCGTGAAACATGTTGTTTTGTGGCAGCAGTACGGTGCAATGCTAATAAATTACAATAAGAAACATATTTTAAAATTTAAATAAGCAGTGCACAAAGAAAACAAAAATGCATCACATGGACAGGTGTATCTAATAAAGGGACTACTGACTGTAAATATAGGTGGCCGAATTTTATATTTTGTATTCTGAATACTTTTGAATGAAGGATAATCTAGCTGATACAAAGGAAGCAGAAATTATAAAGGAATATGTTTATCCATGCACTTTCCATGAAACTGTGAAACTTTCACAACTGACAATACTTTCCCCAACAAGTTAGGATATTGAAATTTTCATTGCCAAAATTTACAGCAGCGTCTCCAGTGACAGGGATTTATGTACACAGTAATGTACACTTTTAATACTTCAACAGTAAATAGCAGTGGTCTGAAACACTTATGAAGAAGCAGTGTGTGATTAATTGACACATTTTTTTATTTGCCAACAACTCCTACAGATTCAGTACTCAAACATATAATGGAGTTAAATATTCAGATTTTATATATACAATTCAATATTGAAGTTTGAGAAGTTAGCTTTAGATCTGAATTGTAATAATAGATTTGCATAGAATATAATTGAGTTACAATTCTGAAGCACGAGTTCTTAACTCATTTTTCATTTGCAATATTTTACACCATACATCATAGGAGCAGAATCAGGTCT
This sequence comes from Hemitrygon akajei, assembly GCF_048418815.1. NCBI lineage: Eukaryota > Metazoa > Chordata > Chondrichthyes > Myliobatiformes > Dasyatidae > Hemitrygon > Hemitrygon akajei. The sequence continues at coordinate 4,883,237 of NC_133126.1, read as the reverse complement.
GCTCTGCCATTCCATCGTGGCTGATTTTATTATCGCTCTCAACCCCATTCCTGCCTTCTCCCCATAACCTTAGATGCCCTGACTAATCAAGAACCCATCAACCTCTGCTTTAAATATACCCAATGATTTGGTCTCTACTGTTACCCATGGCAGTGAATTCCACAGATTCACCATCCTCTGGCTAAAGAAATTCTATCTCATCTCTGTTCCACATGCACATCCCTCTGGTCTGAGGCTATACCCTCTAGTCTCAGACTCCCTCACTATAGGAAACATCCTGTCCATAACTGCATAATCTGGGCCTTTAGTTTCAGTCAGGTACCTCCTCATTCTTCTAAACTCCAGTGAGTACAGCGTTAGAGCTATCAAACACTACTCATACGTTATCCCTTTCATTCCTGGGATCATCCTCTGGACGCTTTCCAGTGCCAGTTTTGTGTTTTCTTAGATAAAACTAAAACTGCTCACAATACTCCAAGTGTGGGCTGACCAATGCCTTATAAAGCTTCAGCATTGCATTTGCCTTCCTCACCAATTCAAATCCAATATTGGTTTTTCATGTGTAACTAGGTTAAGAGAGCTTAATTAACTATTGCAAGTAGAAACTCTAGGTTCCACATAAGCTTATCAATGTATGTGTGTGTGTATGTGTGTGTGTATATATATATATATATATGTAGTATAATATACTACAGTGAGATTTGTTTTCTTGTGGGCATTCACAGAAGATAACGAATAAACACAATAGAATCGAACTGCAGACAAAGATGAACTAACAACCAATTGTACCTATTTGTATTTAAGCATCTTCATATTTCAAGGAAATTTATTTTAGAAGCACATACATGTCACCATATACAACCCTGAGATTCATTTTCTTGGGACATACTCAATAACTGCAAGAAACAGAATAGAATCTTTGAAAGACCAGACCCAACAGGATTGACAACAGCCAGTGTGCAGAAAAAACTGTTCAAATACAAAAAGGAAAAAAAGAAATAATAAATAAATAGGCAATAAATATTGAGAACATGAGATGAAGACTCCTTGAAAATGAGTCCAGTACAGTGGGAGCATTTCAGTGATGGGGAGAGTGAAGTTTAGTTCAAGAGTCTGCTGGTTGAGGGGTAATGACTGTTCCTGCACCTGGTGGTGTGGGTCCTGAGCCTCCAGTACCACCTGCCTGATGACAGCAGGAATATTTAATCAGTAAGCTCATCGATTTAGATTCTGCAGACTTGGAACCTAACACTAAATTTTACCACTGTAGATGTTTCTCATCCAAACCGCTCCATCAAGAGTGAAAATATGGTATTCTGGTTTGAATTAGGAAGATTACTATTTAAAAAAGCGTGGTTTTTTAAAAAAAGATGAGTTTTTTACTTTAGGTTGTAACAACAAATTTTCCAATTACCAGGTGCAAGTTCTGAATTTCCAAAACCAAACAAGATGGATGTTGAGTTCCTCATTGAAATAGGTGTTGACGTATTGATAGTCGGGGAAAATATTCAGAAGTATTTGATTACTGAAAAAGTTAAAATCTGGAGTTTATGCTCAGTAATGAATACGGAAAAATGTCATTCCATTTTTTTCTCATCTTGAAACATCTGGAATATTCTTTTAAGACCAGTGCTTGTTAATGGGATTTTGGATTGATAGGTGTTAATGTGGTTGGCATTTCATAAACTAATTCAATCTGTTTTTTCTGTGATTTAGAGACTTCACCTTTCAGTGAGGCACCTAATTTTGCCGACCAGACTGGAGTGTTTGAATATTTTATAAACTACTATGACCCTGGTGAACATATGCAGACTCTGCGACAGGTGGTAACACAGCGACCTGTAACCTGGGCAAGTGATGCTGACCAAACAATTAGTGTTATTGGTGATTACATGTGGTAAGTATCTGGTTTATTAATTTTTAAAAAAATAGAAACTCAACCTGCTTTGGATGCACGATCTTTTGATTTGTGAATTCACTGGATGATGTTGCCTCTTGATCTTTTCATTGCATTTAGAACACAGACAGTACGGCACAGGAAAAGGCCACTCAGCCCACAATGATGTGCTGAGCCAATTATATTAGTAATCAATAACCAACTAAACTAATCTCCTCTGCCTACACAATGTCCATATCCTTGCATTTTCCTCACATTCATCGTCCTCTCTAAACAGCTCTTAAAGTCCCTAATGTCTCTGCCTCTAGCACCACCCCAGGCAGTCCATTCCAGGCACCCACCCCTCTATGGAAAAAAACTTGCCCCTCGCATTGCCTTTGAAATTACCCCCTCTCAAATGCATGTCCTCTGATATTAAACATTTCAACCCTGGGGAAAAAGATGCTGTCTGTCTACTCTGTCTGTGCCTCATAATCTTATAAACCTCTATCAGATCTCCCCTCAGCCTCCCCCGTTCCAGAGAAAACAACCCAAGTTTGTCCAACTTCTCGTCACAGCACTGCATTCTAATCCAGGCAACATCCTGATAAACCTCTCTTGTTCTCTCTCCAAAGCCTAAACATCATTCCTATAGTGGGGGTGACAGATTGAATGCGAAACTCCAGAAGTGGCCTAACTAAGAGTTTTATAAAACTACAACATGAGTTCCTTTCTCATGAACTCAACGCCTGGACTTTAATTTTGTGAAGTGAATTTCTATCACTTTACAAAATGCCTCAGCTGACTTATCCCAGTCAGTAAAACCTCAGACATTTTATCATTTTATGATCTGCCATTATGTTAGTTTGTTCATTATGTGCCATGCCATATGACGTGGACGATTATGATCTTTCCATAACCATGATTGTTCTTGGAAAATTTTTCTGAAGAAGTAGTTTGTCATTGCCTTCTTCTAGGCAGTGTCTTTATGAGACAGGTGACCCTAGTCATTATCAGTACTCTTCAGAGATTGTCTGCCTGGAGACAGTGGTCGCATGACTTGTGATATGCACCAGCTGCTCCAGTGACCATCCACCACCTGCTCCCATGGCTTCACACGTCACTGGCACCAGCCTACCCACCATCAAGGACATATATACAGAAAGGTGCTGGAACAGGGCCAGTAACATCATGAAGGATCCCACCCCCCTGGCTCAGAGACTGTTTGTCCCTCTCCCATTGGAGGGGGGGGCGGTAGGCTACAAAACATAAGGATCTGAAGTAATAATTACTTAGTTCCCCTTTACACTCTTGTATTGGAAATTACATTAAACTACCATTTATTTTAGAGATACACCGTGTAACAGGTCATTCCAGCCCAACGAGTCACAGCACCCCAGCAACCCACCGATTGAACAATGACCAATTAACCTACTAATCAGTATGTCTTTGCACTGTGGGAGGAAACCGGACTATCTGGAGGAAGCCCACTCACTCACAAGGAGATGTACAAACTCCTTACAGACAGCGTTGAAATTGAACTCTGAAGTCCGAAGCCCCAGGCTGTAATAGCACTCTACTAACTGCGGTGCTACTGTGACACCCCGTGGTTATGGATTTAGAAAAATAGATTCGAAGATATGCTCAAATATTCTCTTGAAAGAATGCAACATCCCAAATGTCTCTTGGAACTCGTGGCTCATAAGGTAGATGAACAAGCATTCAGGATGGTATGAATGGATGTCGCCAGGACGTGAGGATCTGAGTTATTGAGGAAGATACAGTAGTTTAGGACTTTATTCCCTAGAGCATAGGAAATAAGGGGAGATTTGATAGAAGTATACAAAATAATGAGGGGTATAGATTGGGTAAATGTAAGTAGGCTTTTTCTACTGAGGTTGGGTGGGACTACAGCTGGAGGTCATGTGTTAAGTTTGAAAGGTGAAAAGTTTAAAGGGAACATGAAGGAACTTCTTTACTCAGGGTGGTGAGAGTGTGGAATGAGCTGCTAGGGGAAGTGGTGGATGCAGGGTCGATTTCAACATTTAAAAGAAATTTAAATAGATACCTGGATGGGAAGGGTATGGAGGGCTATGGTCCATGTGCAGTTAGATAGGACTTGGCAGATTAATAGTTCAGCACAAATGAGATGGGCTGAAGGGCCTGTTTCTGTGCTGTAGTGTTGTACGACTCTAAAGAACCCAATGAGACAACACATTTTGAGGTGATCTCTGCTTATTGTCGGACTTTGAGACTTTTTTTTTCCTCAGGCAACATCTCAATATAACTTGCGATGTACTCATTGAGACGGCCAATACTGGAGGTGTATTCATTGCTGGAAGGGTGAATAAAGGAGGGGAACTTATTCGACATGCAGAAGGATTATACTACTGGATCTTTGCAGATGGGACGTACAAAGTTACTAATGACTTGCGTAAGTGTTAGTTATTACAACTTCATTGCCTGTTTTGAAGAGAATAAAGTCGGCCCTCCTTATCCGCGGGTTCCACATGTGCGAATTCAACCAACTGTGGATCGGGGAACTCGGAAGTTCTCTCTCCAGCACTCGTTGTTTGAGCATGTACAGACTTTCTTGTTATTATTCCCTAAACAATACAGTATAACAACTATTTACATAGCATTTACATTGTATTAGGTATTATAAGTAATCTAGAGATGATTTAAAATACAGGCAGTCTTTAAGTGGGATTTGTAAAAAGTCGGAACAGGTACATCCGATATTATTTAGCGTCAGTTAGTCAAACGTTTGTCTTAGTATATAGGATATATTTTACCTTTCTATGCATATAAAACACTTAAAAACATATGTATTTCCATAGTTAAACCACTGCGTTGCTTAGTAATAATTGTAGCTTTCATTGGGGCAGGGCCTTTCACATGCTCCATTATTCTCACTTTATCCTTTAAAATTGTTCCGATCGTTGACTGACTGTAACCTAACGCTGTTCCAATGAGCAATGGTGTTTCACCTCTTTCCGATCGCTTTATTATTTCCACTTTATTTTCTATCGTGATCGTTTTCCGGAACAGAAACACTGCGGATTCAGCAGCAGCCGCAGGCGGCGGTTCTGAGCTCCCCCGGGTCCTAAAGTCCACCCGCACTGAGACAGGTTAAATAAGGTTCGGAGCTCCCCTGGGTCCTAAAGTCCACCTGCACTGAGACAGGTTAAATAAAGTTTGGAGCTCTTTCGGGTCCTAAAGTCCACCTGCACTGAGACAGGTTAAATAATATTCGGAACTCCCCTGGGTCCTAAAGTCCACTTGCACTGAGACAGGTTAAATAAAGTTTGGAGCTCTTTCGGGTCCTAAAGTCCACCCGCACTGAGACAGGTTAAATAAGGTTCGGAACTCCTCTGGGTCCTAAAGTCCACCCACGCTGAGACAGGTTAAATAAGGTTCGGAGCTCCCCGGGTCCTAAAGTCCACCTGCACTGAGACAGGTTAAATAAGGGACTTGAGCATCTGCATTTTTTGGTATCCGTGGGGGGTCCCGGAACCAATCCCCCACAGATAAGGGCCGACTGTAGTCATTTTAGTGGTTATGTAAGTTAATTGCTGCTTCTAAATCTAGGCCCCTTGCAATTAGCAAATGCTGTTTTTGTTTTACCAATCTTGGTACCTTTCAGTTGTCATGTATAATCTTCACTCAGGTTGGAGTTAGTATGTCACCCTCTCTGTCTGGCTAGTCAACCAGATGTTTAAGGAAAAAATACTCTCAAGGTGTTTGCGAAATGCCTTAAAGTTTTAAGGCGGATTGTTTTCTGAAATGGAAAATTTCTTGTGATTTCCAAGATGTAGTTTTTCAGAAGTCAGACAGGATACTCTCAATGGTGCTCCTGTAGAAAGTTGTTAAAATTGGGCCAGGAGTGCCTTCTTGACTAATGAGGTGTTGTGGGACAAGATTATGTTTGAAGCACTAAAGTTATACCAAAAATAAATCTCAACGAAAGATGGAGAAGTTTACTTTTGGTCGCTATCTCTGAGCAGAAAATGATTTTGACTCAGTTGTTGTCAGCTCTAAGTATTCAGTCAGTATGGAGGCTGATGCTTCTAGTACAGACTTCCTGCCCTATCAAGCAAGTGATTTAAAATAAGGTGTAGGACAATACTGTGCCATACAGGCCATTCAGTCCATAATGTTGTGCCAGCACCTTAACCTCCTCTAAGTTCATTCTAACCCTTTCCGCCCACATAGGCCTCCATTTTGTTTTCATTGCTCTGTCAATCTAAACATCTCTGAAATATTCCTAATGTATCTTCCTCCACCACTCGTTAGACTTGGAGAGAGTAAAAGCTGGCTTTCATGTACTTAAAGGAACACTTTCCAATTATATTAATGACCAATTCCATTTGCTGGCCTAATATTTTGGTTATTCAAGGACTTAAACTTTTCTATTCAAACAGTTAACCTGCATAATTATTTTAAAATTAATGCAACTTGATCCCGGAGGAAAAAGCATGTTTCTAAATCTGTAACTTTGTCCTACTGGTTAATTTTAATGACAATAAAGATCAAAAATGCTAGAAATATTCAACACATCAGGCTGTATCTGTGGGAAGAGAAACAGTCAGAGAGTCATTGAAAACTACAGCACAAAAACAGGCCTTCAGTCCATCCTGTCTGTGCCAAACCATTTAATCCACCCAGTCCCATCGACCTGCACCTGAATCACAACCCTCCGTACTTCTTCACTTCAAAGACTGTTGGTGAAGTTTTCATTTTGGCCAATACAGAGGGATGATAGAAACATAGAACTTAGAAAACCTACAGCACAATACAGGCCCTTCGGCCCACAAAGCTATGCCGATCATGTCCTTACCTTAGAAATTACCTAGGGCTACCCATAGCCCTCTATGTTTCTGAGCTCCATGTACCTGTCCAGGAGTCTCTTAAAAGACCCTATCGTATCCGCCTCCACCATCAACACCAGCAGCCCATTCTATGCACTCACCACTCTGCGTAAAAAAATAAATAAATAAATAAATAAATAAATAAATAAAAACTTACCCCTGATATCTCCTCTGTACCCACTTCCAAGCACCTTAAAATTGTTCGTGCTAGTCATTTTAGCCCTGTGAAAAAGCCTCTGACTATCCACATGATCAATGCCTCTCATCATCTCTCACTCTCCGTCGCTCCAAGGAGAAAAGGCCGAATTCACTCAACCTATTCTCATAAGGCATGCTCCCCAATCCAGACAACATCCTTGTAAATCTCCTCTGCACCCTTTCTGTGGTTTCCACATCCTTCCTGTAGTGAGGTGACCAGAATTGAGCACAGTACTCCAAGTGGGGTCTGACCAGGGTCCCATATAGCTGCAACATTACCTCTCGGCTCCTAAATTCAATTCCACGATTGATGAAGGCCAATACACCATACGCCTTCCTAACCACAGAGTCAACCTGCATAGCAGCTATGAGTGTCCTATGGACTCAGACCCCAAGATCCCTCTGATTCTCCACGCTGCCAAGAGTCTGACCATTAATACTATATTCTGCCGTCATATTTGACCTACCAAAATGAACCACCTCACACTTAAACAACACATACAAAATGCTAGTGGAACACAGCAGGCCAAGCAGCATCCATAAGGAGAAGCACTGTCGACGTTTCGGCCCAAAACGTTGACAGTGCTTCTCCCTATAGATGCTGCCTGGCCTGCTGTGTTCCACCAGCATTTTGTGTGTGTTGTTTGAATTTCCAGCATCTGCAGATTTCCTCGTGTTTGCACCTCACACTTATCTGGGTTGAACTCCCATCTGCCACTTCTCAGCCTATCAATGTCCTGCTGTAACCTCTGACAGCCCTCCAACCTTTGTGTCATCAGCAAATTTGCTAACCCATCCCTCATCCAGGTCATTTATAAAAATCACAAAGAGGTTCCAGAACAGATCCCTGAGGCACACCACTGGTCGCCGACCTCCATGCAGAATATGACACGTCTACAACCATGGCCTTCTGTGGGCAAGCCATTTCTGGATCCACAAAGCAATGTCCCCTTGGATCCCACGCCTCCTTACTTTCTCAATAAGCCTTGCATGGGGTACCTTACCAAATGCCTTGCTGAAATCCATATACACTACATCTACTGCTCTACCTTCATCAATGTGTTTAGTCACATCCTCAAAAAATTCAATCAGGCTCGTAAGGCATGACCTGCCTTTGACAAAGCCATGCTGACTATTCCTAATCATATTATGCCTCACCAAATGTTCATAAATCCTGCCTCTCAGGATCTTCTCCATCAACGTACCAACCACTGAAGTAACACTCACTGCTCTATAATTTCCTGGGCTATCTCTACTCCCTTTCTTGAATAAGGGAACAACATCTGTAACCTTCCAATCCTCCGGAACCTCTCCCGTCCCCATTGATGATGCAAAGATCATCACCAGAGGCTCAGCAATCTCGTCTCCTCCTGGGGTACATCTCGTCTGGTCCCAGTGACTTATCCAACTTGATGCTTTCCAAAAGCTCCTGCACATCCTCTTTCTTAATATCTACATGCTCAAGTCTTCCCTACAATCGCCAAGATCCTTTTCCGTAGTGAATACTGAAGCAGCCATTCTCTTACGTCTTATGCTCTTGCTCTTCACATACTTGTAGAATGCCTTGGGGTTTTCCTTAATCCTGTCCGCCAAGGCCTTCTCATGGCCCCTTCTGGCTCTCCTAATTTCATTCTTAAGCTCCTTCCTGTTAGCCTTATAATCTTCTAGTTCTCTATCATTACCTAGTTTTTTGAACCTTTCATAAGCTTTTCTTCTTGACTAGATTTACAACAGCCTTTGTACACCACAGTTCCTGTACCCTAGCATCCTTTCCCTGTCTCATTGGAACGTACCTATGCAGAACTCCACGCAAATATCCCCTAAACATTTACCACATTTCTTCCATACATTTCTCGGAGAACATCTGTTCCCAATTTATGCTTCCAAGTTCCTGCCTGATAGCCTCATATTTCCCCTTACTCCAATGAATGGCAATAAAATATTGAATTACAAATTATTACATAAAAAAGTGATTATTGCATAATCATTAATAATTCATTAACAAACTCATGGCATTAAAATCACTTTAAAATGTGTCATGAATACTATAAGACCATAAAATATAAGAACAGAAGTAGGCCATTTGGCCCATCAAGTCTGGACTGCTATTAATTATGGGGTTGAGAGGGATAATAAATCAACCATTCTCCTGCCTTTCCCCGTAACCTTTGACAGCCTGTCAAATCAGGAAACTACCAACTGCTTTAAGTATACTCAGTGACATGGCCTTCACAGCCATCTAAGGTGATGAATTCCACAGATTTACCATTCTCTGGCTAAAAAAGTTCCTCCTCATCTCTGTTCTAAATGGACTTCCTTGTATTCTGAGTCTGTGCCCTCTGGACTTGGATTCTCTCACTATAGGAAGCATCTTCTCCACAGCCATTCTCTCTCAGCATTTCAATAGTCGATAGGCGGTACAGAAGTCTAGAAGGAAAATGGCACTCCATTTTGAACATCATCCCCTTTCTCAGAAGAGCACAGCAATAGATATGGTGCTGATAATTGCTGGACGTGAATTAATTATTTTCTCCTTGCAGCCGGGAACATTGTGTTGGCTTCAGGCAAATCCGGAACACGGGCAGGAAAATGGCACACTCTCACTCTCAGGATTCAGGTACGCGTCCCGTCCTTGATGTTCAAGTGGTTTGCCCTTTCTATTGTTTTATGTCAGTTACATAATTCTAAATTTTAATTATTTTCAAGCTAAACGGGAATCCAGGACAATACTCAGAGTCTAGTCTCGCTGGTATTTTGATTACTTACAAAATTCTTTTAACTGCTAGTGAAGATACCATGGTAGTGTAGCAGTTAACGCAGCACTATTACAGCTCAGGGCTTCCGAGTTCTGTTCCAGCATCTTCTGTGACAAAGCTGGTACATCCTTCCCGTGAGTGTATGGGTTTCCTCAGGTGCTCTGGTTCTCTCCCCCCGTCCAAAGCCATACCAGTCAGTAAGTTAACTGGTCGTTGTAAACTGTCCAGTGATTAGGGTAGGGTTAAAAAGGTGGGCGGTGGGATTCATTGGGCTGGAAGGGCCTGTTCCACACTACATCTCTAAACAGAATAAAATAAGTAATGAATGGAAAAATGCCCTGTAATATCTACAGAATCTGACCTTCAGTAACCTGATGGCAATGTGCTTGGGATTCTGATCTTGGAGGAGGAGATAGAAACTGGCATTCTAGGCTCAATCAATAGATATGATAAGCTCTAATAATTACTTCTCTACTTATTAACTAAGATAGTATGATCTGATACCACAAGACCGTAAGACATGGCAGCAGAATTTAGCCATCGTCCATTGAATCTGCTCCTGATATGGGTGTGAGGAAGATGGAGGGATGTGGACACAGTGTGGGTAGGAGGGTTAGTGTTTGGGTGATTTTGATTTTCTTTTCAGCTGGTTCAGCACAATTGGGCTGAATGGCCTGTGCTGTACTGTTCTATGTTCTAAATGTACCCAATGATTGTACCGGGTTATAGTTGCAAATAATACATCAAGTCCTTAACATTGTAATCACTTTTCAGAACTGTGCATCAGTGGCAAGGCCAGCTCTCTTTGTCTTGTAGAGGCGGGGCCGCCTACAGCTGAGCTCTTCTCTAGGGTCACTTTAGAGATAATTCACCTGTAAGGCTGATAAATTTCCACCGTCAGGGACATTATTACTAATGAACTGAGTGTGTAGAGTCACCTGTAAGGCTGATAAATTTCCACCGTCAGGGACATTATTACTAATGAACTGAGTGTGTAGAGTCACCTGTAAGGCTGATAAATTTCCACCGTCAGGGACATTATAAGGAATGTTGCACAGGGCCAAATTAACTTACAGTGGCTTGTCCAACTTACTAATCTTCATCAGCCTATGATTGTGCATGTTTTCCATAATTCCTATCACGTGTTTCATTTCTGGCTTGTTGAATTCTGCAGCACTTTCATCGTCTGATTCCCTATTTGCAGAAAGTAAAAGAGAGAGTGTTAAATAAATTAATCTTACTTTATTTGTGATATAATTTCCTTTAATAAAGTACATCTAAAATCTTTATTTGGGTTTGTTGGTGGAAATGAGTGTTTGCTGCTGCCTTTCCCTTGTTATTCTCTTCAGATCACAGATGTTGTTCATCTTCCAAGAATTTGTTTTTAACTCTGGCTCTGAAAAGAACAGGGTTTCCCTTCCTCTACCATTGCTGCTGCCCTCACCCACACCTCCTCCATTTCCCAGACATCTGTATTCACTCCACCTTCCCTCTGCCTTAATAGTGATAGAGTTCCTCCTGTCCTTGCCTACCACCCCTGAGACTCGGTATCCAAATCATTATTCTGCGCAACTTCCTCCATCTTCCAGGTGAGGCAACACTTCACCAAATCTGTTGGATCAAATGCTCCCGATGCATATTGATACTTGGGGGGCAACTTCATTGAACACCTCCTTTCTACTACCCAAAGCAGAACTTCCCCTTGGCCAACCAGTTTAATTCCGATTCCCATTCCTGTTCTGACATGTCAATCCACAGCCTTCTCTTGTGCCACGATGAGGCCACCTTCAGTTTATAGGAGCAACACCTCATATTCCGTCTGGGTAGCATGAACATGGATTTCTCCTTCTGGTAATCTTCTTCCCTCCATCTTCACTCTTCTTCCACTCCCCACTCTGACCTCTTACCTCTTCTCCTCTCCTATCAGACTCCTTCTTCTACAGCCCATTACCTTTTCCACCTATCACCTCCTAGCTTCTTACTTCACCTCCCACCCACCTGGCTTCATCTATCACCTTCTAGTTTGTCCTCTTTCCCCTCCCCCTGCCTTTATCTGGCGTTTTCCCCCTTCTGGATTAGACAAAAATAAATACTTGAGGCATTTTGTTCTGGTTATAAATTTGCTATATGTATTGATTTTAATACGCTTTATGAAGAGTCAAAATATTATTGATAGTTAATTGTGTTGCTGAGAACTACTTTAAAGCAGCAATCTATTCATTTTAATTTCATTCCCACTTAGGATGACTTCGCATATGGATTCCTGAATGGCTACCCACTGTGGAAGGATGTCCTTGTAGTTCAACCTCGCAACGGCTGGGCTGCTATTGGAACATGGAGCTTCGAATTGGCTCAGTTTGATAATTTTCACGTACAAGCTGGTTAATCCCAAGTGGATCCATTCCTGTGTAACTCAAGCACAGTGCCGCATTTCTATGTTTGCAGTCCTGAAGTGCCTCAGAAAGAATGAGTATATCTTCCCACTTTGTGCATTCAGACACTGCTGGCAGCATCTTCCCCACCCTCTGATTTCTTTCCAAGTGCCAATGCTGTGGTAATAGCACAAGACTTGCTGCTTCAGTCTAATCGAAAACATCTTATGGCATTGCATTTCAAGCAAATGTTTTAATTTCAGTATACAACACACACATCTGTTCCCCCGTGTACCCGGAATGAAATACAACAAGGTGAAAGGTATTGTGTGAGTGTGGGTAAGGTAAACCACCTGCCTCCTTAACTACAATAGCCAGGCTGTTTACCAATCTCCACTGAAATTTCCTTAGGAAAAGTATGTACCAGAAGGGCCAAAGCATTCTGACTACTAATCCTTTTTTTTTTTGAACAAGAAAACGTAAAGTTCAAAGTGAATTTATTACCAAAGTACGTACAGTACAAGTGTGTGTCTATAAAACCATGAGATTCAGTTTACTGTGGGCACTCTCAATAAATCCAGTAACCATAATGGGAAGCTTGCACCGACAGGCAAACAACGAGTGCGTAAAAGACAACCAATTGTGCAAATGCAAAAAGAATGAAAATAAATGAAATAATAATAAATATTAAATATGAAGAGTCCTTGAAAGTGAGTCCGTAGGTTCTGGGAACAGTTCCAGTGATCAGCTCTTTGGACTCACTGAGTAAGAGGTTAGTGCCATGGCACCACTTGGCCAGATTTTCATTCTCTGTCCTACATTCATCTGATATCGGTCTCATAAAACTCATCTGCTTCCATGACAACTGACCAAGGCTAAACCTGACTGTTTGAAACCTTACAATGAAATTTGAACCTCTGATAAACATTGCACTGGATATTGACGTCATTCCTAAGGTTCTTTTTCTACCCTTTGTAATGTTGCATAATTGCAGTCCTGCCCTGTGCATATACTCACTAACCATCCATAGATTACTACACTCCATCTTGCCCTAGCTGCCTTACATGTTCTACCTTCTTTAAACATCGGGGGGGGGGGGGGGCATGGTAATGTAGCAGTTAGCGTGACGCTGTTACACCTCGGAACATTGGATTTCAGAGTTTAATGCTGATGCTGTCTGTGAGGAGTTTGTACACCCTCCCTGTGAATGAGTGGGTTTGCTCCAAGTGCTCTGGTTTCCACTCACTGTCTTGTAGGATATCCCATGATTAGGCTAGGGTTAAATAGGTGTCTTGCAGGGTGGAACAGCCTATTAGGCTGGAAGGGCCTGTTCCATGCTGTGTCTCTAAATAAATAAAACATAAAAATAAATAAATTCTACTACAGACGTCTTAGTTCACTTATCTTTAGAGATCAGTCCTACAACAGCTGACCTCATTCCTTCCCTTCTCTGTAATCTTACTCAGCCTTGTAATCCTGCAAGTTTAGGCCATAAAACCGCAAGACACAGGAGCAGGATTAGACCATTTGGGCCATTGAGGTTTCTCTGCAATTCCATCAACCTCACTCTGCTGCCTTCTTCCCATGACCTCTGACACCCTGACTAATCAAGAGCCTATCAATCATCGCTTTAAGTATACTCAGTGACTTGGCCTCGATAGCCTCTGTGTCTGTGAATTCCACAGATAAGAATTCCCTCTTCATCTCTGTTCTAAATGGATGTCTCTCTATTCTGTGGCTCTGTCTTCTGGGCCTAGACAGGCCCACTATAGAAAGCATCCGCTCTATCAAGGCCTTTCCATATTCGATAGGTTTCAATGAGATGCCCCCTCATTCTTATAAACTCCAGTGAGTACAGACCCAAAACCATCAAACGCTCCTCATACATTAACCCTTGCATTCCTGTGAACCTCCTTTGAACCCTCTCCAATGCCAACATGTCTTAGATAAGGGGCCCAAATCCGTTCTCAATACTCCAAATGCGGTCTGACCAATGCCTTATAAAGCTTCAGCCTCACATCCTTGCTTGTTTATTATTACTTCATTGGCAGATGTACCTTCCTGCCAAATCCCAGAGCTCTGGAACTTCTTCTCTAAGTATCTGCTCTGCTGATTTTTATCCTTTTTCAGAAGCTTCCTAAGTGCTGCCTCTCACCCAGATTTCAGTCACATCTTTTGTGTCTCTTATGGAATTATTTGATGAAGCACTGACGATTGTTTTTGTATTTTAACTAATTGTTTAATTTGTGTAAATTGCAATGAAGCAATTCTACTGAATTGTTACAGGAAACCAGTCAGGAATATTTAGTTGACTTGTTCATGTTACAGAATAACCTTTGGGTTTCTTTTTAATCTGAGTCGTTCTCTAAATCTGATTCATTGTTTTTCTAATGCAATTCTCCAAATAAATAAAATCTTCCTAACATTTTCTTTAAATATTTAATTTTTGAGTCAATAAAAATGATTTTATCCAACTCCTGTGAAAAAAGTTGCAAGTATGGTGGTTATCTGATTATATATTTTATCCTTGGTTGTGATGTTAAGATTTGACTTTCTGCTGACTGGACAGAAGGGAAGGGTAGGATTGTCAACAATTCAGTCTGAGATCAAGATTCAAGATGGTTTTAGGTCATTTCCAATGCATGAGTGTAAAGGAGAATGAAGTAATTGTTACTCTGGATCCACACAAAAAATACACACTAAGATGAAGAACAGAATAATAATAAAAAACAATAAATATAAATACATAAGACAGCTTATATCCATAGATTGATGTTATGTCCATAAAGTGACACTAGGCACAGGAGTGTCTGTACATAAAGTGTCTGACAGGAAATGATAAAGTAGTGGTGGTTGGGGGTGTGGAGGGTGGGTTAGTGGGTGGAGGTGTTGATCAGCCTCACTGCTTGGGGAAAGTAACTGTTTTTGAGTCTGGTGATCCTGGTATGGATGCTACATAGCCTCCTCCCTGATGGGAGTGGAACAAACTGACCATGAGCATCAATATGGTTATAATAGAATTTTTTGACTATGCAATGTTGATCCACACCTACTTTAAGGTGATAGTTATCAAAGTATGTATGTCACTATATACAACCCTGAGATTCATTTTCCTGTGGGCATTCACAGTAAATATATAGACTAGTAAATATAAAAGGATCAACAAATGATCAACCGGAGTGCAGAAGGCAACAAACTGTGTTAATGCAAAAGAAGTAACATATTAGTAAAATGAATACTGAGAACATAAGATGAAAAGTTTTTGAAAGTGAATCCAGAGGTTGTGGAAACATTTCAATAATGGGGCGAGTGAAGTTATCCCCACTCGTTCAAGGGCATAATGGTTGAAGGGTAATAACTGTTCCTGAACCTGCTGGCATAAGTCCTGAGGTAGCTGTACCTTCTTCCTGATGGCAGCAGTGAGAAAAGAGCATGGTCTTGGGAAGAGCTGCTTTCCTGCAACAGCATTTCATGGAGATGTGCTTAATGCTTAGGAGGGCTTTCTTTACCTGTGATGGACCAGGCCGTATCCACTGCCTTTTGTAGGTTTTTACATTCAAGGGTATTGGTGCTTCCATACCAGGCCGTGACGCAACCAGTCAATATACTCTCCAATGCACATCTATAGAAGTTTGTCAAAGTTTTAAATGACATGCCAAATCGTCGAAAACTTCTAAGAAAGTAGAGGTGCTGTCATGGCGCTTGCATGCTGGACTCAGATTCTCTGATGATAATGCTAAGGAATTCAGGCACATATATTTAGCTAGGATGCCTAAGACTTTCACACAGTACTGTAGTGATTCTACACAGTTGCCACAAAAAAATCAAATTTCATTACTTATGTGAATTTTTAGCCCTCTCCACCTCTGATTCCCCAATGAGAGGACTGGCTCATAGATCTCCAGTTTCCTCCTCCTGAAGTTAGTAACACTGGACAACAAAGACTTTGCTTCCTGAATACCTTTGGGTGTATTTGATAGATTCTGGACTGCTGATCACAGAATCTTTTTGCCCATGCTTTTTATTTCAATTCATAATTCAGGTCAGAATAATTCCAAGATTAAAGATGCCATTTTTGTTGGCCCACAAATCAAGCAAGTCAGTAGTGACAGGCAATTTGAAGTGCTTCTAGTGGGATGGAGAAAATTGCATGGAAGACATTGCTGAAATTTTTCTTGGGAACTACAGAGCACTAAACTATGTGCAGCTGGTTGGCAACATGTTTCAAGCATACAAACCAATGAATGTCACTAAAGATTAATTTTCTGCATTCCCACGTAGACTTTGCTGCAAATTGTGGCACTGTCAGAGATGGGCATGGTGAAAAGTTTCACCAAGACATTGAAGTCATGGAGAAATGGCAACTGGAATCCATCAATACTGGCAGATTATTGTTGGACACAAAAGCAAGAAGCCTTAAACATTGAGTTCAAATGAAAATCATCAACATAACATTTTTAGCTTAGTTGAACTATTACAAAGCATCAGCAATTTTATGCAATTAAATGCATTGTATTCAATGAATGTCACTTTCTTGTTTCTCCAAATTCCACGTTATGCAAGTAGTCTGAAATTATATTTGTTTTCAGTTTCAAGCGGTCTATCATAAGCACAAAAAAAAAATCTTGAGTAAGCAGCACTTTATAAAAAAAATGTCCAGTGTAATAAGCTCCTTGTTCTTGCTGATGTTGAGTGAGAGTTTGTTGCTGTGGCAACATTCAGCCAGATTTTTAATCTCCCACCTATATACCGAGTCATCACCACCTTTAGCTTGGCCAATGACAGTGGTCTCTTAGGCAACCTTAAATATGGCATTGGAATTATGATTAGCCACACAGTCATAAATGTAAAGCGAGTAAAGTAGGGGGCTAAGCACATCGCCTTGTGGTGCAACTGTGCTGATGAAGATTGTGGAGGAGATGTTCTTGCCAGTGTTCTTTTCATCTGTCTAAGACCTTCTGTAGCCTCTTTACTTCCTCAAAACTACCTGCCTCACCAACCATCTTCAATATCGTCAGCAAACTTTGTAACAAAGCCATCAATTCCATCATCCAAATCATTGACATATGACGTAAAAAGAATTGGTCCCAACACAGGTGCAAGTGAGAAAATCAAGGATCCATTTGCATAAGGAGATATTTTTCTTCATTCTTCAGAATTCCAGTGAGTCGAGGCCCAGAGCCATCAATCACTCCTGATATGACAAGCCATTCAATCCTGGAATTATTTTTGTGAATCTCGTTTGAACCTTCTCCAATATCAGCATATCCTTTCTTAGGTAACGGGCCCAAAACAGAACACAATATTCCAGGTGAGGGCTCACCAGTGCTTTATAAAGCCTTAACATTACATCCTTGCTTTTATATTCTAGTCCTCTTCAAATGAATGCTAACATCATATTTGCCTTCCTCACCACAGACTCAATTTGCAAGTTGACATTTAGTGAATCCTGCACGAGGACCCCAGGTGTCTTTGGACCTCAGAATTTTGAATTTTCTCTCCATTTAGAAGATAGTCTACACTTTTATACCTTCTACTGAAGTAATGACCATACACTTCCAGACACTATTCCATCTGCCACTTCTCTGCCCATTCTCCTCATCTGTCTAAGACCTTCTGTAGCCTCTCTACTTCCTCAAAACTACCTGCCTCACCAACCATCTTCATATCATCAGCAAACTTTGTAACAAAGCCATCAATTCCATCATCCAAATCATTGACATATAACGTAAAAAGAATTGGTCCCAACACAGACACCTGTGGAACACCACTAGTCACCGGCAGCCAACCAGAAAAGGCTCCTTTTATTCCCACTCTTTGCCTCCTGCATATCAGCCACTGCTTTATCTATGCTAGATTCTTTCCTGTAATACCTTGGGCTTGTAGCTTGTTAAACAGACTCGTGTGGCACCTTGTCAAAGGCCTTCTGAAAATCCAAGTACACAACATCAGCCAATTCTCATTTGCCTATCCTGCTTGTTATTCAAATAATTCCAACAGATTGGTCAAGCAAGATTTTCCCTTAAGGAAGATGGAGAAAAACGGAAATAGTGTAAGTAGGAAGAATTAGTGTTTGGGTGTTCTTGATTTGTTATTTAGCTGGTTCAGCACAACATTGTGGGCTGAATGGCCTGTTGCTGTGCTGTACTCCTCTATGTTCTGTGTAACTCTGCTGACTTCAGCCTATGTTATCGTGATGACACACTGCCCATGGTAATGTAACTCTGCACTCTTGTTATGAGGGAGCACTGTTTTACAACCATTCAAGCACCAACCAATTTCTCATTACATTGACTCGAATCATTGACTTTTTATTCCCTCCATAGATGTTGCCTGTTACTCTAGCATTTTATATCTTAACCCTATGTCTTCTAGAAACATAGAAACATAGAAAATAGGTGCAGGAGTAGGCCATTCGGCCCTTTGAGCCTGCACTGCCATTCAGTATGATCATGGCTGATCATCCAACTCAGAACCCTGTACCTGCTTTCTCACCATACCCCCTGATCCCTTTAGCAACAAGGGCCATACCTAACTTCCTCTTAAATATAGCCAATGAACCGGCCTCAACTGTTTCCTGTGGCAGAGAATTCCACAGATTCACCACTCTCCGTGTGAAGAAGTTTTTCCTCATCTCGGTCCTAAAAGGCTTCCCCTTTATCCTTAAACTATGACCCCTCATTCTGGACTTCCCCAACATCTGAAACAATCATCCTGCATCTAACCTGTCCAATCCCTTTAGAATTTTATACATTTCAATAAGATCCCCCCTCAATCTTCTAAATTCCAGTGAGTATAAGCCTAGTCGATCCAGTCTTTCTTCATATGAAAGTCCTGCCATCCCAGGACTGGTTTCTGGTTTTAGACTCTCCTGCTGGGAAAAAGTATTGTGGCTATCAAAGTCGCTCATGATTTTATAGCACCTGACAAGATCATTCCTCATTCTCCTTCATTACAGGACTTGGTCAGCTGAAGGGTTTGTTTCCATGCGATCTTCCCACAAAAAGTTCAACAATTCAAGGCAAATTTATTGCCAAAGTATATATACTGTTATGTCACTATACGCAATGCTGAGATCATTTTCTTGCAGGCATTCACAATAAATTTAGAGAGACACGACAGAATCAATGAAGACTACACACAAGCAAAGACGGACAAACAGCCATGTGCAAAAGACAACAAATTGTGCAAATATATAAAAAAAAGATCAAAATGATAGTAATAGATAAATATGTAATAACTAAAATTGAGAACATGAGTGTGGAATCCTTGAAAGTGAGTCAGTTGGGAATTCAGTGTTGAGGTAAGTGAACTTAACTCCTTTGGTTCAGGAGACCAATATTTGAGGGGTAACACACACAAAATGCTGGTGGAACGCAGCAGGGCAGGCAGCATCTATAGGGAGAAGCACTGTTGACGTTTCGGGCCGAGACCCTTCGTCAGCATCTGCAGATTTCCTTGTGTTTGAGGGGTAACATCTGTTCCTGAACCTAAGGTCCTTGTACTTCCTGCCTGATGGCAGCAGCAGTGGGGGTCCTTGATGATGGATGCTGCTTTCCTGTGACGGTACTCTATGCAGATGTACTCAATGGTGGGTGGGTGGGGGGGGGGGTGTTTCCTGTGATAGACTGGGCCATATCCACTATTTTTGTAGATCCCAATTTTAAAAATCCCCACAGCAATAGCTATATCATTCCAGAAAGAGAGAACCGTGTCTGATTTTGAGATCACTATCAAACATAGAAAATAGAAAGATGATTTAAGTCTTCAGGCCTGCTCCTCGTTGTGGCTTGAGTTCAACATAATCCTACATTCAATCCATTACTGAGCTCATCTACACAGAGAACGGTGGGTTTTCGGAAATAAAACTGTGTGAGGCATTGAAGAAAAAGATGCTACACATTTTATTGGATTTCAAAACCTGAAAGCACACTAAAAACGCTTTATGTGATTACATCTTCATGTCAGACCACCCTCTGAAAGTGAACCCCAACTCAACTGAATTATGTCCATTTCCACCAATTCCATTACCCCCCCCCCCCCCCCCCACCAGAATTCACTAAGGCTGACATTGGGAGCCTTCCGGAGCTCAGACAAACCACACAGCTTAGGTCCTTTGTTTCATATATGAAGGGACAGCAGGTGCCTCTAGCTTGTCCAGAGGTGTGTTGACGTGCCCATGTCATTATGATAGGGGCATGGTAGCAGATCCTCCAGATCTTGATGGGCCAGTTTAAGGGGATCTGCTGAAATACATTCAGGTTTACCCCTCGTATCTATGATAAAAGTCTTTTCTCTCCCCATTCCAAAATGCAGAATGGGCCATTGTAAAGGAGAGTAAGGCGATGTTGGTGTACATCATGGCGGATGAAAACAAACGAGGTGGACTGTAGGTCTGCAGGAACCGAAGAGTGCTGTTTGCCATGTTGGGAGGAAGGAATAGGTGAAAAATAATTGAATTTACTGAGGAGGATGGAACTTATTGTGAGGCCAACCAGGCTGTCATGGTGTCAGAAATAAAATCCCCTGGCATTTGTGATGGCTGCCGGTATACCAACTCAGCCAGGGAAACTGCAGGTCCTCTTTTGGAGCTGTTCTGAGCCCCAGCAGGACCCACAGGGAACGATCATGCCCAAGCTCATCAGTCAGGTGAGCCCTCAGAGCAGAGCAGTGAAACCGCTCACATAGGCCATTGGACAGCGGGTGATAGGCCATGGTGTGATGTAGCCTAACGCTGAGGTTCGGGGCCATCACGGCCCAGCGGTCTGATATGAATTGGGGGCCACAGTCAGAGGAAATACCAGGTGGGTTGCCAAACCCAGCAACCCAGGTGCTGATGAATGGCCGTGCCAAGTCTGCTGCCATCATTCACGCCAGGGGAATGACCTCCGGCCACCTGGTTTAGTCCACCGTGGTATGGAGGTGTTTGAAACTGTGTGGGAGTGTGAGGACCAACATGGTCAAACCATCGCTCGGGAGCCTCAAAAGGTGCCAATGGCATCTGAACGTGACAGTTAATTTTTGCCCGCTGGCACTCCACACAGGCTGCAGTCCACATGTCCTTTCGAAGGCCATGCCACAGAGCCTTAAGTGCAACCCGTTTCTGTGAAAACTTCCAGCCTAGAATGGCCCTGCATGGAGTTAAAAACCTTCTGCCCCCAGGGTGCTATGGGGTGAGGGCAACCGGTTCAGATTTCACACATGAGAGAAATCCCAGCTTCTCCACACTTCATGGCAGCTGACCGCAGGCCTGTGACTGCCGTTCGGTCAGCCTGGACCTCTGGGTCGGTAGCTTGATCGGTTGCCATGCTGTCAACTATGTGTATGACCTCAGCAGCTGGCCGTGACGGGCAATCATAATTTCTCCCCTTGATAAGTTGTACATCAGTTGTGAACTCAGGTAGGTTAGCCAGGTGGCATTACTGCAGTACAGACCAATGGTCTCATATTTTGCCCATTGCGTCCACGAGGGGTTTATGGTCAACGGACACTGTGAAATGGTGATCCTCTAGAAAAAAACAAAAATAGCAGACAGCCAGATAGAGACCGAGAAGCTCACAGTCAAACGTACCGTCCCTCCTTTTGGGGGGATGGAGCTGACAGCCGAAGAGGGTGAGCGGCTGCCTCCAACCCACTGTCCGTGCCCAGCATCAGTAATAATGTCTATGGGTGGCTGGGCCAGTAGGGTTGCATTGTGTTTGGCAGCATCAAACGCCCTGGTCACGTCCGCTGACCAGCCAAAAGCCCAGTGAGGTTTTGTCATTCTTTGCTTTCTCGTCAATGGGCAATGCACACTCACCTGTGCACCGGTGTCACACAGGAAGCATTGCCCTGAAAGGCTGCCCATAATAAACGACAGATGACCCTGGCAGCTGGAACCCACGGTGTTCACAGACCTCTGATGTCCCATTGTGCTGGCTCTGTCGAAGCTGCGAGGCCATCCGCACTTCCTATCATCCATACCAAAGTGAACATGGTGAATCACTGGCCCGGCGGTGTCTGTCCTGCAGCCGTGAGCGTCCTTGTGTTGGGGGTTTTGCTGACCAGGCTTATTAAGGCGGAGACAGAAGGAGGGATGATGTACCAGTGCCCAGATGAGTGTAGACCAAGCTCCCTATTGTCCTTCACGGGTGCATAAGTGAGGGCTATGCGAACTTTATCAGGCATTTGCTGCATGAAGATTTCTTTGAAAAAAAACAAGGATGGGTATTTCAAACAAGAGAAAATCTGCAGATGCTGAAATCCTGCTGAAGGGTCTCAGCCTGAAACATCAACTGGACTCTTTTCCATAGATGCTGCCTGTCCTGCTGAGTTCCTCCAGCATTTTGTGTGTTTTACAAGGATGGTGATTTCCCAGCAGAGACAGCATGGGTTCCATTAGGCTTACCATCGCCAACGAAGGGTAAGGGGAGCAACTGTTTGGCGTGCTCAGGCTCCGATAGTCCAGACATCTGTAAAAGATGAGTTTTCAGCGACCGGTATTTATCGTGTTCAGGCGAGTGTCTCAGTCGACTCCCCATTCTCGCAGCCGTGGAGTTGCTGAGCGAGGCCACCACATGCAGTTCAATGCAATACATAATATAGAAGAAAAAAAATAATAAACAGAATAATAATAAATAAATCAATCTATTACAGTATACGTATATTGAATAGATTAAAAGTTGTGCAAAAACAGAAATAATATATATTTAAAAAGTGGGGTAGTGTCCAAGGGTTCAATGTCCATTTAGGAATCGGATGGCAGAGGGGAAGAAGCTGTTCCTGAATCGCTGAGTGTGTGCCTTCAGGCTTCTGTACCTCCTACCTGATGGAGACAGTGAGAAAAGGGGATGCCCTGGGTACTGAAGGTCTTTAATAGTAGATGCTACCTTTCTGAGACAACACTCCCTGGAGATGTCCTGGGTACTTTGTAGGCTAGTACCCAAGATGGAGCTAACTAAATTTAGAACTCTCTGCAGCTTCTTTCGATCCTGTGCAGTAGCCCTTCCCCCCACCCCCCGATGCACCATCAATAACTCTGAGACGTGAGTTAAGGTAGGCTTTTATTGGCTGGAAGAAAGCACAAGCAGCAAGTGACCATCACACGACATCCTGGAGACTGAGGAAGGGTCTGTGCCTCCAATCGCCTTTATACCGGGGTCTGTGGGAGGAGCCACAGTCAGTGGGAGGAGCCACAGGAGCAGTCCGTGGGGGTGGGGGGGTGACCAGACAGGTATATGTAGTTCACCACATTCGCCCCCCAATACCAGATAGTGTTGTAGCCTGTCAGAATGCTCTTCATGGTACATCTATAGAAGTTTTTGAGTGTATTTGTTGACATACCATATCTTTTCAGATTCCTAATGAAGTATAGCTGCTGTCTTGCCTTCATTATAACTACATTGATATGTTGGGACCAGGTTAGATCCTCAGAGATCTTGACACCCAGAAACTTGAAACTGCTCACTCTCTCCACTTCTGATCCCTCTGTGAGGATTGGTATGTGTTCCTTCATCTTACCCTCAATCCACAATCAGCTCTTTCATCTTACTGACATTGAGTGCAAGATTGTTGTTGTGACACCACTCCACTAGTTGGTATATCTTCATATCTTCTGCAAGCATTGCCACAAAACCATCAATTCCATTATCTAGATCAGGGGTGTCAAACTCATTTTAGGTCACAGGCCGGATTGAGCAAAATGCAGCTTCATGCGGGCCGGATCAGTCGGACGCGTGCGAACGCAGCTTTCGTTGCCTCCGTTTTTTCAGCCTGCTCTCACGTGTCTCAGTCTCTGCTATAACTACAAAGTGTTTCACTTTACAAATTCCGTTTCTTATGAAGAAGACTGCCGAGCAAGACTGCCGAATAAACACTAAAAACCCTGAAAACCTGGTACCTGAATAAACTCAGCATTAGCCATATCATACGCCATAGGCACTTCGATTACTGGGGCCAGCTTTAATAGTAATTAGATATTATCTCGCGGGCCAAAGATAATTCCACCGCGGGCCGGATTTGGCCCACGGGCCTTGAGTTTGACATATATGATCTAGATCATTGGCAAACAATGTGAAAAGTAGTTGTCCCAATACTGACCCCTGAGGAACACCACTAGTAACTGGCAGCCAAACAGAAAAGGCCCACTTTATTCCCTCTCGCTGCCTCCTGCCTGTCAGCCATCCCTCTATCCATGCCAATATCTTTCCTGTAACGCCATAGGATTTTATCTTGTTAAGCAGCCTCATGTGTGGCACCTTATCATAGAAATGTAGGAACTTAGAAATTCACAGCATGTTACAGGCCCTTTGGCCCATAATGTTGTGCCGACCATGTAACCTACTCTAGAAACTGCCTAGAATTTCCCTAGCGCATAGCCCTCTATTTTTCTAAGCTCCATGTACCTATCTAAGAGGCTCTTAAAAGACCCTATGGTATCCATCTTTACCACCTTTGCTAGCAGTGCATTCAACACACCCACCACTCTCTGTGTGAAAAACGTACCTCTGACGTCCCCCTTGTACTCACTTCCAAGCACCTTAAACTATGCCCCTTATGTTATCCATTTCAGCCCTGGGACTGATCTGTGAACCGATCATGTGGTACTGCACCAATGTATGTGTGAATGTCTCTGCCTGGTGTGCCTTGACATGTCAAGCTCTGTGAAATAATGCCATTGATTAACAATATGAGCATTTGTCTTTTTCTCATTGGCAGTTTCTCCTTCTCTGCTTAACAGCTTACCTTCGTGTGGTGCCAAGTACCATAGCAGTTAGCGCAATGCCACTACCACTTGGGTCGTCGAACTGCGAGTTCAATTCCTGCGTCCTTTGTAAGCAAGTTTATGAAAGGGATCGATAAGGTAGAGGCAGGAAAGTTGTTTCCACTGGTAGGTGAGACTAGAACTAGGGACATAGCCTCAAGATTAGGGGGGAGTAGATTTAGGCTAGAGATGAGGAGGAACTGCTTTTCCCAAAGAGTGGTGAATCTGTGGAATTCTCTGTCCAATGAAGCAGCAGAGGCAGACAAGCTTGAATAGATTTTTGCTTAGTAGGGGAATTAAGGGTTATGGGGGAAAGGCAGGTAGGTGGAGATGAGTCCATGGCCAGATCAGCCATGACCTTACTGAATGGTGAAGCAGTCTTGACAGGCCAAGTGGCCTCCTCCTGCTCCTGGTTTGTTCGTTCTCTTCATGAATGCATGGGCTTCCGTCAGGAGCTCCGGTTTCCTCTCACAGTCCAAAGACTTATTGGTTAGCAGGTTAATTGACCATTGTAAATTGTCCTGTGATTACCCAGGGTTAAATAAGTGGGCTACTGGGCAGCACAACTCAAAGGACCAGAAGAACCTGTTCTACATTCTACCTCCTGTTACGTACCCCGTAACTGGGTGTCTGACCAGCAGAGAAAGAAGAATCCGTTGGAGTCTGGTGATACCAAACTAAAGGTGTTTATTAGTAAACTGCACAATACAGTATCAAAAATGCAAATATACATATAAAACAAGTTAGCAGTAATAAACCTAAAACTGTAGGAATAATAGTAATCAATAATAAACAAGCTCTATTGATGTCTAGGGGTAAATGAATTGTCATAGGAAAGTATAGAGTTCAGTTCATAAATGCTGAGGTGGTTATGGTTGTTGTGTTGAAATCGTTGGAGAGAGAGAGAGAGAGCGAGCAAGATGTAACAGCAACAGCTGCGGCAGGCAAACCTTTTTGTGGCCTTCTTAATCCGTCGTATCGTTGTGGTCATTCAGTTATGACCCCTCTGGTCTTCAGCTAGACTGTTCTTCTGTGGTGGACTCGTCACTCTGGCATGAGTGGACACACACACAAGTCCCCACCGGCCCTGCTGTAACACTGTGAGCTTTACTGACCGATCTCCTGGTTCGGTCTTCGAAGCCCCCACCTTTCCTGTGGGTTCCAACACTCAATCAGTGTCCACTGGTGTGTCTGAAGAGTGTCTCTCCACACCTGTCTTTTATCCCCACTCACAGGGTCTCAGCTATCCATCAACTCTGAATGACCGTGTCCACCAAATCAGGCCACTCCTGCTATCTCCTGAGGAATGTTAACGAGCAAAGTACAGTCCTTGTAGTGGAAGGTAAATAATCCAGGAAGAGTCATAATACAGTAAATCAACAGTCTCTCTCCCCCTCTTATCTGTAGCAGATGTTCTTGCCTGGGCTTTATCTCTCTCTCTCATTAGCAGCATAACAACAGCAATAGTTCGTGGTTCTCAGAAGTTGGGGGGGGGGGGGGGAATGGTTAACTCTGCCAGGTCTCTTCATCACTCATAACACTCCAGATAAATAAGTAATATATTTTAGGGGACGGCACAGTAACATAGTGGTTAGTGTAATGCGTTACAACGCTAGCAACCTGGGTTGAATTCCTACCGCTGCCCGTAAGGAGTTTGTCCGTTCTCCCCGTGACCGTGTGGGTTGCCTGCGGATGCTCCAGTTTTATCCCACATACTAAAGAGCTGCCAGTTACCAGCTTAATTGGTCACATGGATGTTATAGGATGGTGCAGGCTTGTTAGGCTTAAAGGGCCTGTTATCATGCTGTACTTATAGATAAAAATCACGCTGTGCGTCTCCTCCCAGAATGTGGTTTAATTAGCGTAACCAAACATTCTAAAGATGATATTCCTTTTCACATGTTGGAGAGCCTACCTATGGAAATTGGACTTTATATGAGGTGTTGTGGCATGGCGGCCTTTCAGACCTGGTGTTACTTTAATTTAATTTTCTATTTTAAGTTTGATACACAATTTTCGATTAGGGCACGTGGATAATAGAGCGGCTATCTACCATCGCCAGATACTACTACAATACAGAGATCGGCCAAAACCAAACCTTCACAAAGATCTGCTGGCTGAATTACGCAACGTCGGCTTGCTGAAGGGAATGGGTCTACAATCCTCAGACTTGCCTGATGTTGGGAGCCGGAGATGGAGATGGAGACGTCGGAAGCAATGAGCGAGGAAGCAGAAGCGAGGCAAACGGGCAGGGGTCCGTGCCAGGCTAAAAGCAAACCCTAGCCGGCCGGCTCTCCCGTCCATTCTGCTCTCCGATGGCCGCTCCCTGGACAATAAAATGGACTACATCCGACTCCAACGTAATACTCGGCGGGAGTACAGAGCTTGCTCCGCGGATGTCTTCACAGAGACATGGCTCACTGATGGGATTTCGGACGGGCTAGCTTTGTTTCGTTCAGACAGAGATGCAGCTGTCTCCAGTAAGGTCCGTGGTGGCGGTGTCTGTATTTATATTGACACGGAATGGTGTAAGAACTCTGTGCTGGTTTCCAGACACTGCTCATCGTTAGTGGAGTTTGTGCAGTTCGATGCAGACTATTTTATTTGCCACGGGAATTCACCTCTGTCCTTATATTCGGTGTGTACATTCCCCCCAGCGCTAATGCTAAGGAGGCGCTCTGTGAACTATACGGGGGCTATTAGCGAACTGCAGAACGCACATCCTGATGGTCTGTTTATTGTCGCTGGAGATTTTAACCACGTGAACCTTAAGTCAGTGCTCCCCAAATTCCATCAGTATGTGGACTTTGCGACGAGGGGGGAGAACGTGTTGGACCTGGTTTACACAAACATCCCCGATGCGTACCAGGCAGAGCCCCACCCCCACCTCGGTTCTCAGACCACATCTCTGTAATGCTAATCCCAGCATACAGACCGCTCGTCAGGCGCTCCAGACCAGTTCAGAAGCAGATGAAAACCTGGCCAGCAGGAGCCATCTCTGCTCTTCAAGACCGCTTTGAGCACACTGACTGGCACATGTTCAGGGAGGCTGCAACCGATGGTGATTCTACCAACTTAGAGGAGTACACGGCATCAGTGACCAGCTACATCAGCAAGTGCATCGACGACGTTACTGTGTCCAAGACCATCACTACACACGCTAACCAGAAGCCATGGATGACCGCAGAGGTGCGTGCGCTGCTGAGGTCCCACAACTTCGCCTTCAGAGCAGGCGACAAGGCAGCTCTAACAACAGCAAGGGACAAACTGTCCCGAGCCATCAGAGGGGCAAAGTGTGCACATGCCCAGCTAATCCACAGTTACTTCCAGGACAGCAGTGATACACGGCACATGTGGAAGGGCATCCAGGACATCACCAATTACAGGACAACATCACCTGACTGTGCAGGTGATGCCTCCCTCCCAGATGCGCTGAATGACTTCTATGCCTGGTTTGAGGCGGAAAATGACATGGCGGCGAGGAAGTCCACCCCTCCTACAAATGACCAGGTGCTGTGTCTCACCGTGGCCGATGTGAGAAGAACCCTGTGCAGGGTCAACCCACGGAAGGCTGCTGGACCAGACAACATCCCTGGTAGAGTGCTCAGAGGACGTGCAGACCAGCTAGCAGATGTTCTCACTGACATCTTCAACATCTCCCTGAGCAGCACCACCATTCCAACGTGCCTCAAGGCCACCACCATTATCCCTGTGCCGAAGAAGTCTTCAGTGTCCTTCCTAAATGACTACCATCCCGTTGCACTCACATCCATCATCATGAAGTGTTTCGAGAGGCTCATCATGAGGCACATCAAGACCCTGCTGCCCCCTCACTGGACCCCCTGCAGTTTGCGTACCGTCCCAACCGCTCAACAGATGATGCCATTGCCACCACCCTCCACCTGGCCCTAACCCACCTGGACAAAAAAGACACATACGTTCGGATGCTGTTCATAGACTTTAGTTCAGCATTCAACACAATCATCCCTCAGAAACTGATTGGAAAGCTGAGTCTACTGGGCCTGAACACCTCCCTCTGCAACTGGATCCTAGACTTCCTGACTGGGAGGCCTCAGTCAGTCCGGATCGGGAGCAGCATCTCCAACACCATCACACTGAGCACGGGGAGCTCCCCAGGGCTGTGTGCTCAGTTCACTGCTGTTCACTCTGCTGACCCACGACTGTGCTGCAACACACAGCTCGAACCATATCATCAAGTTCGCCGATGACACGACCGTGGTGTGTCTCATCAGCCAGAACGACGAGTCAGCTTATACAGAGGAGGTGCAGCGGCTAACGGACTGGTGCAGAGCCAAGAATCTGTCTCTTAATGTGAACAAAACAAAAGAGATGGTTGTTGACTTCAGGAGGACACGGACCGACCACTCCCCGCTGAACATCGATGGCTCCTCGGTAGAGATCGTAAAGAGCACCAAATTTCTTGGTGTTCACCTGATTGGAGAATCTCACCTGGTCCCTCAACACCAGCTCCATAGCAAAGAAATCCCAGCAGCATCTCTACTTTCTGCGAAGGCTGAAGAAAGTCCATCTCCCACCCCTCATCCTCATCACATTCTACAGGGGTTGTATTCAGAGCATCCTGAGCAGCTGCATCACTGCCTGGTTCGGAAATTGTACCATCTCGGATCGCAAGACCCTGCAGCAGATAGTGAGGTCAGCTGAGAAGATCATCAGGGTCTCTCTTCCTGCCATCACGGATATTTACACTACACGCTGCATCCGCAAAGCAAACAGCATTATGAAGGACCCCATGCACCCCTCATACAATCTCTTCTCCCTCCTGCCGTCTGGGAAAAGGCTCCAAAGCACTCGGGCTCTCACGACCAGACTATGTAACAGTTTCTTCCCCCAAGCTATCAGACTCCTCAATACCCAGAGCCTGGACTGACACCTTGCCCTACTGTCCTGTTTATTATTTATTGTAATGCCGGTACTGTTTTTGTGCACTTTATGCAGTCCTGTGTAGTTCTGTAGTCTAGTATAGCTTTCTCTGTGTTTTTTTTATTACGTAGTTCAGTCTATTTTTTGTACTGTGTCATGTAACACCATGGTCCTGAAAAACGTTGTCTCTTTTTTACTATGCACTGTACCAGCTGTTATGGTCGAAATGACAATAAAAGTTGACTTGACTTGACTTAATCCTCCCATATATTATCAAAGCATTTTTCAAGAGAATAATAATAATAAAATGTTTCATGGTCACAAACATGAGATTCTGCAGATGTTGGAAACCCAGAGCAACACACACAAAGTGCTGGAGGAACTCAGCAGGTCAGACAGCATCAATGGAAATGAATTAACAGTCGACGTTGTGGGCTGAGACCCTTCATCAGGACCAGAGAGAAAAGTGGGAAGAAGCCAGAATAAAAACCCTTTCTCCTGTTTTCCCTCTGTAACTTTTGGTGTCCTGACTAATCAAGAACATATCAACCCCAGCTTTAAGTATACCCAAAGACTTGGCCTCCACAGCTGTCTATGGCAATGAATTCCACAGGTTCACCATCCACTGGCTAAAGAAATTCCTCCTCATCTCCATTCTAAATGGAGGTCCTATTCTGAGCTTGTGTCCTCTGGCCCTAAACTCCCCACTAAAGGAAACACCATCTCCATGTCCAGTCTATCCAAGCCTTTCAATATTAAATAGGTTTCATTGTGGCTGGTAATGGATCTAGATGTCCTTTTCCCTCAGGCACTGAAAGCAAATATGTAGATACATTGAATTTCACTGTGAAAGGTTTAGATTAAAGGATCAAGCATCTCTTATTACCACTATAGAGCCCATGTTGAGGCTACACCTCGATTGCAGGAATTTGTGTTTGTTGCACTTCCTAAATGGGTGACAGCGTCAGAAGTCAAGTGTTAGCTATGTGAACAATGTGGTCTGTCCAGTATGATAAACTCAATGTAGCCATAGTCACAGTGCTGAGGTTTTTGGCCTTGGAGAGAACATGGGCATTCCTTCGTTTGGCCCTCCTTCATTCCGGGTGTCAGCATCTCTAAATATCTATCCTAAGCCCAACACATTGATGCAATTACCGTACAAAGAAGGCACAACAGCAGCTATACTTCAATAGGACTTTAAAGAGAACTTGCTATATCACCAAAGACTCTCAAATTTCTACAGATGTATCATGGAGAGCATTTTGACTGGTATGGAGGGGCCACTGCATTGGATTGGAAAAATCTGCAGAAAACTATAAACTCAGCCAGCTCCATCATGGGCACTAGCTTCCCCAGCATCCAGGATGTCTTCACAAGGCGATGCCTTAAAAAGGCGGCATCCATCATTAAGGACTCCCATCACCTAGGACATGCCCTCTTCTCATTGCTACCATCAGGACTTGAAGACACACACTCAATGTTTCAGGAACAATTTCCTCCCCTCCGCCATCAGAATTCTGAATGGACAATGGACACTATCATGTACACTATCTCAATACTTAGTTTGATTTTTTAATTCTTTGTTGCTCTCTTTTTACACTCTTTTTACAAAATAAAAGAGATGGTTGTTGACTTCAGGAGGGCATGGAGCGACCACTCCCCGCTGAACATCGGCAGCTCCTCGGTAGAGATCGTAAAGAGCACCAAATTTCTTGGTGTTCACCTGATTGGAGAATCTCACCTAGTCCCTCAACACCAGCTCCATAGCAAAGAAATCCCAGCAGCATCTCTACTTTCTGCGAAGGCTGAAGAAAGTCCATCTCCCACCCCTCATCCTCATCACATTCTACAGGGGTTGTATTCAGAGCATCCTGAGCAGCTGCATCACTGCCTGGTTCGGAAATTGCACCATCTCGGATCGCAAGACCCTGCAGCAGATAGTATGGTCAGCTGAGAATATCATTGGGGTCTCTCTTCCCGCCATCACGGACATTTACACTACACAGTGCATCCGCAAAGGAAACAGCATTATGAAGGACCCCATGCACCCCTCATACAATCTCTTCTCCCTCCTGCCGTCTGGGAAAAGTCTCCAAAGCATTCGGGCTCTCACGACCAGACTATGTAACGGTTTCTTCCCCCGAGCTATCAGACTCCTCAATACCCAGAGCCTGGACTGACACCTCGCCTTATTGTCCTGTTTATTATTTATTGTAATGCCGGTACTGTTTTTGTGCACTTTATGCAGTCCAGTGTAGGTCTGTAGTCTAGTGTAGCTTTCTCTGTGTTGTCTTTTTACGTAGTTCAGTCTAGCTTTTTTACTGAGTCATGTAACACCATGGTCCTGAAAAACATTGTCTCATTTTTACTGTGTACTGTACCAGCAGTTATGGTCGAAATGACAATAAAAGTGACTTGACTTGTTTTATATATACTATATACATACACTCATACACATACCGAGATATTGTAATTTGTATTTTTTTATTATGTGTTACACTGTCATCATCATTCCAATTGAGTATGATTCTTCTCCTGATGGTTGATCTGGTCACTTGTTGGTCTTGAGATGACTGAAGAGGCTGTTCCGTGATCGACAAGTCCTGTTGCAGTGTTGGCAGGTGTAGGTCATTGAGGTGCTGGTGGATGCTGCTGGTTGGCCCTTTCCCAGTCTCTCCTTACGTTGAAGCCTTTCAGTGTCAGCGGCATGGTGGAGGTATTCTTCGAGCTGTGCAGTCCCCTCATAGACAGTCCTTCTCCAGCTTTCCCTATCCTGTGCTACTTCCTCCCATCCATTCAGGCTGATGTGGCACTTCCTCAGCTGGGTCTTGATGTTGTCCGTGAACTGCTTTTCCTGCCCTCCAGGAGTGCTCTTGCATCCTTGAGTTGGCCAAACAGCAGTTGTTTAGTGAGGTGGAAGTCAGGCACACGGATGATGTGGCCGATTCATCATTGAGTCATAATTGTGGTTATGGAGTTAATGTTAGTTTGCTCCAGGATGCTGGCGTTAGTGCACCTGTTCTTCTAGCTAACTCTCAGAATCATTTGGAGGCATCTTTGATAGTAAGTTTCTAGGAAATTTTTGTGTCTTCTGTTTGTTTTCCATGAGTCTGCTCCATCTAGCAAGGAGGGGACGACTTTAGCTTATACCAGAAGCTTAGTGTTCCCGACTTCAAAATCCCTTTTTCTCAGCCTGGCAAAAGTTCCACTCGCGCAGCCTATTCTGCGATCAATCTCAAGGTCAATGTTGGCCCTTGAAGGAAGACGGTTGCCAAGGTATGGGAAATGATGTGTTCTCCAGAAGGATGTTGTCAACTTGGTTGGTTGGAGGTTTAAGAGCTTGATCCGGAGTAGGTTGGTGCAGGAC
Source organism: Hemitrygon akajei (assembly GCF_048418815.1). Lineage (NCBI taxonomy): Eukaryota > Metazoa > Chordata > Chondrichthyes > Myliobatiformes > Dasyatidae > Hemitrygon > Hemitrygon akajei. Next base: position 4,850,153 of record NC_133126.1, on the reverse strand, counting down.
TTGGAACTTTTTGGTGTTTGGATCAAGTCCCAGGAAAAAGTACCCATGATGCGAGCTAGGATGGTGTTGTCGTCTGCATATTGGAGCTGCATGATGGAGGTAGTTGACAGCTGGCTCCTTGCCTTGAACCTGTTAAGGTTAAAGAGACCCCCACCCCCACATCTGTCCTATAGAGAACCTGGAGTCCTTGTGGGAGGTCTTTGCCTGTGAGGTGAAGAATGGTTGCAAAGAGAGCTGGGGCAATGATACACCCCTGTTTGACCCTGATCTCAACCCTGAACGATGCTGTTTCAGAGCCACTGGTGCTGATGACTGTTTCACTCATATCATTGTGAAAGAGCCGCAGGATCATCAAATATTTCACCAGGCACCCGATTTTGGACAGTACCTGACAAAGGGCAGGACGACTTACAGAGTCAAATGCTTTTATAAGGTCTGTGAAGGCCATGTAAAGAGGGAGATTTTGTTCCTGGGCTTTCTCCTGCAATTGGTGTGCTGCAAAAATCATGTCAGATGTTCCCCTGGCTGGACAGAAGCCACACTGAGACATAGGCAGGAGATCTTCTGCCAGAGGTGAAAGCTCGTCACATAAAATTCGGGTGAGTACCTTTCCTGTTGTAAAGGGGAGGGAGATGCCCCTATAGTTTCCACAGTCAGCTTTGTTGCCCTTTTTGAAGAGTGTGACAATCAAGGTGTCCCTGAAGTCAGCTGGAATCTTCTCCTGGTCCCAGATCTTGACAAGCAAGTCATGAATATGATTTAAAAGTTCTGTGTCAACTTCCTTGAGGATTTCTGCTGGAATATCATCAGGACCAGTGGGTTTGTTGTCACTCTTTGGTACCAGGAGGCTCTCTCATGTCCTCCTTGATGGGTCATTGCACTGCCGCAGAACAACGAATTTCACAGCACACACCGGTGATGTTTAATCTGATTCTCATTCCGCAATAATCACCAAGCAAACTGCAGTAATAATATTGATGAAGAGAAGAGTACCAGTCAGACTCCTCACTTTTTAAAAAAAATAGTATAAACAGGATGTCAGTCTATGATTGCATGTGAAAGAAGGCTCCCAATTCGAACAGCACAGCCCTGTGGCATACTACAGTGAAGCCTAAATCTTTGTGCTAAGCATTGTACCCACACCTTTCTGACTAAGGTTCAAGAGTGCTTCAAACTGATGTTTTATCTTGAAGTGATCATCTAGCTCTTGAAATTAACAGCACCTAGAAAAGTTGTTTTTAGATGGTAATATTATCAGACTCTCGTTTACTACAGAAAGCATTATTGTTCATAAACACAAGAGATTCTGCAGATGCTGGAAAACCAGAGCAACACACACAAAACGCTGGAGGAACTCAGCAGGTCAGGCAGCGTATGTGGAAAGTGCAACACCTCTGATGCACCATCAATAACTCACGCTAAGACTTGGGAAGTGAGATATCGGCTTTTATTGACTGGAAGAACAAACAACACTACATCCTGGGAAAATGAGGGAGAGCAGCAGACCACAGTCACCTTTATACAGGGGTCTGTGGGAGGAGCCACAGGAGCAGTCAGCAGGGTCTGTGGGAGGAGCCACAGGAGCAGTCAGACAGGTATATCTAGTTCACCACAACCTCACACAAGTCTGCATGAGATTCCATCTGCCATTTTTCAGCCTATTTTTATATCTGGTCCAGATCCCAGTGCCAGCTTTGATAGTCTTCCTCATTGTTCATTACACCCCCAGTCTTGCTGTCTTCCAGAAATTTGCTGATCCATTTTAGGCCATAAGACCATAAGGTATAGGAGCAGATTAGCCCTTTTGGCCTATCAAGTCTGTTCTGTCATTTCATCAAGACTTGAAATGATCCATTTTCCCTCTCAGCCCCAAATTCCTGCTTTCTCCTCATAGCCCTTCATGCCCTGACTAATCAAGAACCTATCAACCTCTGCCTTTACCTCATTATCATCCAGATTGTCGATACAGATGATAAACAACAACAGACCTGATGAAGGGTCTCAGCCCAAAACATCAACTGTTTATTCATTTCCATAGATGCTGCCTGGCCTGCCGACCAGCATTTTGTGTATGAATCATTGCTGAAATGTTTATGTGGAATTGGGAACTTTTAAACATTTTGTGAAATCTTATTGTTCTTTCAAACCACTGTTGTTTTTAAACCCCATTCCTTGGTGATGCACCATCAATAACTCTCTGAGACGTGAGGCGAGATATCGGCTTTTATTGGCTGGAAGAAAGAACAAGCAGCAATTGACCACCACACTGCATCCTGGAGACTGAGACCGGGGCGGAATCCCCAATCGCCTTTATACCGGGTCCGTGGGAGGAGCCACGGTCAGTGGGAGGAGCCACGGTCAGTGGGAGGAGCCACGATCAGTGGGAGGAGCCACGGGCAGTGGGAGGAGCCACGGTCAGTGGGAGGAGCCACAGGAGCAGTCAGCGGGGGGGCTTGGCCAGACAGGTATATGTAGTTCACCACACTTGGCTATATATACTTTAATCAGCTTTGCACTCAATGAATATTTTGAATTAAGAAACCATGCTGTATCTTGATATGCACTCCACGTGCAATCACACTGCCACAATAAATCTCCAAACCCTGAGGCAGGCTTAACTGGCTTCAGTTAATTCTGCATCCATGGAAGATGTTGCCAAGTGTAAGTAGAACATCTTAAAGTCTAAGAATCTTTCTCGGAATGATAATCTCTTTCATGGAATATACAGTATTTACAAATTTAGTTTCTTTAATGAAAGTTAGATCAAGAATTCGTAGTAGATTTTGTGGGATGTCAGTTTTGTTAAAAATATCTTCCTATAACTGGCAGCATTGTGTATTCCAAATCCTTAGCTTAGAAACACCGAGAATTGCTCAGAGATTCAAATTTTCAAATCCATTTGCTTTACATAGTTTGCTGATACTGTGGTTCCCAGGGACAGGATATCCAATTGCCTCATGTATTGCATAGCAGTGAACAGGCAATAGAGGAAAAGGAATTATTTTCTTTCTTTTTAAATCTTTTTATTGATTTTAAACAAACATAATTGAAACATTGAGTACAAAGAGCTTGAGAGTACATAATAGGTTAAAGTATAAATACAAATAGATGATAATCCATATATAATAACCTCCCAAACTCATAGTAGTTACAAAAAATGGAGAAAATAAACCCCCCCCCAAAAAAAACAAGAAAAAAAACCTAACCGACCCGGGCCATTGCATTATATCAAATATACACAGTAGCGTCAATAACTCCGCACCTCCATCCAAATAATTAAAGATGATAAGAATAAGGTTTAGGAAAAGTCAGTTTAGCTCATATAAAAATGTTGAATAAATGGTCTCCAAGTTTCTTCAAATTTAACTGAAGGGTCGAAGACAATACTTCTAATTTTTTCTAAACACAAACAAGAAATAGTTTGAGAGAACCACTGAAATACAGTTGGAGGATTAATTTCTTTCCAGTTCAATAGGATAGATCTTCTAGATCTTCTAATCTTCTAATGTAACAAATGCAATCATCCGCCGGGCTGAGGAGGATAAACAACTATTATCCACCATTGGTAAACCAAAAATTGCAGTAATAGGATGTGGTAGCAAGTTGATGTTCAGAACTGTTGAAATAGTACCGAAAATATCTTTCCAGTAATTTTGCAAACAGGGGCAAGACCAAAACATGTGGGTCAATGAAGTGACTTCAGAATAACATCTGTCACAGGTTGGATTAACATGAGAATAAAATCGAGCGAGTTTGTCCTTGGACATATGAGCCCTATGTACAAATTAGGGCATGTTTAGCACAAATAGAAGAAGAATTAACTAATTGTAAAATTTTCTCCCACTGCTCTGTGGGTATAAGACAGTGAAGTTCTTTTTCCCATTCCTTCTTAATTTTTTTCTGATACTTCTGGCTTCATGATCATATTATAAATGATGGCTACTAAACCCTTCTGGCAAGGATTCAGAGCTAGAATTTTTTCCATAATATCCATTGGACATAATTTCGGAAAAGACTGTAACATATTATTCAAGAAATTTCTAACTTGCAAGTATCTAAAAAAATGAGTTTTAGGCAAATTATATTTATTGGACAGCTGTTCAAAGGACATAAAACTGTTATCTAAAAATAGATCACGAAAACATGTTATACCTGTTTTCCATAACACAAAGGCTTGGTCCATTAAAAAGAGCTGAAAAAAAACGTTAGATATAATAGGGCTTGATAAGATAAACTTATTCAAGCCAAAGAATTTACGAAATTGAAACCATATTCGTAATGTATGTTTAACTATAGGAACTCTGATACATTTTTATCTTGTTCAGGGATAGAGTTACGGGGTAGAGATGCATCTCTACCAAAGTGGTGTAAGGCAGTCTTTCCCTCTGCTAGCCTGCAGGTCACCCTTGAGAAAGCTGTAGCACCTGCTTAGCCCCCGATCAGGGTCATGTGAAACCATGGGAGCAGGTGGTGGATGGTCATATGAGCAGCTGGATCATATCACAAGTCCTGGTTATGCGATAACTGAGACCAGGCAGAAAATCTCTGAAGAGTATTGATAATGGCTGGGGTCACCCATCTTGTAAAGACACAGCCTAGAAGAAGGCAATGACAAAATTTGCCACTAACAATCATAGTCACGGAAAGACCATGATCGCCTACATCATACAATATGGCGCATAATGATTATGTCATATGTCATGCACATATCACGATGATGATAGCACAGAACAGGCCCTTCCGGCCCAACAAACAGCATCACCCAGCAACCCACCTATTTAACACTAGCATAATCACAGGAAAATTTACAATGACCTATTAACCTACTAACTGTCTTTGGACTGTGGGAGGAAACCGAAGGAAACCCACGCACTCAGAGGAAGGATGAATAAACTCTCTTACAGAGGATGCTGGAATTGAACTCCAAATTCCGACACCTCAAGCTGCAATAGAATCAGGCTAACCACTACGCCACCCTGGCACCTTGTCTATGATCATTACAGCACATACTATGGTGAGTTTTTTCTCATTATCTACCATTCTATTTACATGAGTGAATCACATTGCAAAATGTCAGAAATACAGACCTCATCACTTTACTTCAATGTTTAACTAAAGGAGCAAGGTTATTTGACATTTAATCAATATATTACAAAATGTCCAATCATCAGTTTTTGGTGTGTACAGAAAGAACTACAAATAGCTTTAATGGAATTGAGCTAGATTTAGCTGGAGCCAGCATCGATGACATAATTTTTGATGGAAAATTTATTATTATGTTTCTGTATTTTTGTCACATTAAACACAAACATTCTGGAAATCTTCAGGATCATCAGTCTTCAAGATAGTTTAATGTCATTTCCAGTACACGAAAGTAAAGGAGAATGAAATAATTGTTACTCCGGATCTGATGCAGCACAAAAAAAGTAAGATATAGACTCATTTTTTTTAAAAAGTACAATAAATATAAATACATAAGATAGGCTATTTACATAGATTGATTTCATGTCCATAAAGTGACACAGGAGTATTGTATATAAGATGATTGACGGGTGGGTTAGTGAGTGGGGGTGTTGATCAGCCTTACTGCTTTGGAAAAGTAACTGTTTTTGAGCCTGGTGGTCCTGGTGTGGATGCTACGTAGCCTCCTCCCTGATGGGAGTGGGACAAACAGTCCATGAGCAGGGTGGCTGGGATCCTTCATGATGTTACTGGCTCCTTTCTGTATATATGTCCTTGATGGGGAGGGGGTGCTAGGCTGCTGCCCCCCAGAGATGTGCTGCACAGTTTTGACTGTCCGTTGTACAGCATTTGTGTCTACTGCAGTGCAGTTTCTGTACCAAACGTGATGCAGCTTGTTCCGATGCTCTCTACTGCCATCTACAGAATAAACGTGAGCGTAGATGCATCAGCTGACAGAGTTTACAACACATTTCTCCCTGAGTCAGAGATCTCCATGGCAGGGATCAGGCTACAGGCATTGGGGATCCCAAGGTCAGGTGTTCTGAGAGTGAGTGGGAGTAGGAGTGGTTAGGAAACGTTGTTGAAAGATCTGTGACATAATTACAATGCAATGGAGTGGTTAGTTCTGTGCGACTGAGTGGCACAACTAGTAAAGGTTTACCAGCCCAACGTTCAAATCTGACCAGCTGTCGTGTCAATAAGGATCATTGCTTCTACACAATGTAGTCCAACTACCAGCCACAATGAAACTTATCGAATGTTGAAAGGCCGTGGTAAAGTGGATGTTTCCTACAGTTTTGGGCTAAGACCTTTCCTCAGGACTGAGAAGATGCCAGAATAAAAAAGGAGGAGGAGGGAGAAAGAGGCTAGCTGGATGGTGAAAGGTGAAGCCAAATGGGTGTGGAAAGGTCTGGAGAAGAAGTAATCTGATAGGAGAGGAGAGTGGACAACAGGAGGAGGCGACCCAGGGGGAAGTGTTAGGCAGGAGAGAAGAAGTGAAAAGTCAGAGTGATGAATAGAGGAAATGGTGGGGGGGTGGGGAATAATGTCCACTAGAAGGAGAAATCAATATTCATGCCATCAGGTTGGTGGGCAATCGGGTGGAATATAAGGTGTTGCTCCTGATGCACCATCAATAACTCTCTCTGAGACGTAAAGGCGAGATATCGGCTTTTATTGACTGGAAGAAGGAACAAGCAGTGGTTGACCACCATACTACATCCTGGAGACAGAGAGGCCGGGCTCAGATCTCAATCGCCTTTATACCGGGGTCTGTGGGAGGAGCCACAGGAGCAGTCAGCAGAGGGCGTGTCCAGACAAGTATATGTAGTTCACCACAGCTCCTCCACCCTGAGGGTGGCCTCATCTTGGTACGAGGAGGCCATGGATCAACACATCAGAAAGGGAATGGGAATTCGAATTATTATGCTTGGCCACCAGAAGTTCCTCTTGTAATGGATGATGTGGAGGTGCTCAACAAAGCAGCACCCCATTAGAATACACAGCTACGTATTAGCTCAGTGGAACTAGGTGTTATTTGGTAACTGGAAAGACATTATATACAGTACTGTGCAGAGGCCTTAGGCACTCTAGTGTTTTACATGTGCGTAAGTCTTTTTGCACAGTACTGTGCATAAATTAGCTTCATTCAAAACACAATAATCACTTTAAGCAAATTTGTTTCTTTCCTTGATCCGCCCACCTTGCTTCCATTTCTAAATCCAGAACCACCAGTGAACCATTTAATTGGTAATTAAGGTTAACGCAGGATGAGGAAGAAGCCTTGCAATTTAGCTGTCTTCCACCAGTGCCTGCTCGCCAGACTGGTGTCTCTCCTCTACTGACTGCAAGACTTTTACTTGTGCCATCATGACCCCTCGACTTGGTGACCTGTTCAGTGTTGACTTTTCAAGTTGTGTGCTTTTGCAATCACTGCTGTTTGCATTTCATTTCTTCTCCTGCAACAGTGAAATTTACTAACCTCTATAGATCCCAAAGCATGTATGCTCTAAGTTCATTAGCTTTACTCTTCACACTTCTTCAAAATTTTATCTTCTTCAGAATCTATCTGGTTTCTGTTTTGCTGAGTCCTGTCCCTTCTGTGCAACAATATACATGTTTTGAACTTGTTCATGGTCCTATCGTTCTCAGTACTGCATTTCCTTCCCTGAATCCTCACACAATGTTCTGCTTAGAACATCTGTTTCTCAATGGTTGTACGGTTGTTTTTGGTTAATATTTGATTGTATTTATGGACTTTGCAATGGTTTGTGGAGTAGGCATTTTGTCCAGTCACTGGAAATTCTGAATTAATTGAGCCAGTTGCTTAATTGAAAATAGTCTGTTAGCAAATTAAAATTCCTCTCTATTTCAATACAGTCAACCTGTATGCATCATGCAATTTGCAGGAAAATTAACCTCTGTGTGATTTGTCATTAACTACAGAACTGGTCAACAAGCTATTATGAACCTAAAATGCTTGTGCATTTGAGCTACAAAAATATATACAGCTTGTTGAAAAAAAGTAAAATCTTTAATTTTTTTTCTTTTATTTCCATATTTACTTCCTGCCTGTTACTTCACCGCTGGTGTTTAGGGCAGCAATGAAGTCCTCCATCTCTGTCCGTCCATACTGTCACACACAGATATAGAAGGGTTCTTCAGTACTGTTTCGGTAACAATTTTATTTTGGCAGTCAGGGTTGTTAGCCCTGCGCTGAACCTCTGAAACTAGAGGACCGGCGGACCACTCTTATTCTGGCCTCTACCCTTTGACCTGTTTGGCATGGGTGACCCTACCAAGAGCCAAAGCATAAAGCCCTGACTCCAGTCAAAGTAGCTCCCTCAGTCAATGAGGCACACAAGCCTCCAAACCCTATGACAAAATTGTGGTGCTCTTCAAGGTTTATTTTCATTTTTGCACTTTATCCCATTGTAAAGCACTTAGAACTACATCATCTGTATGAAAAGTGCTCCATAAATAGGTTATTATTGATAATGGATGCATATTTCATTTTCTGTGTATTCTGGACAGTGATGCTAGAAATTTTGTGAACCCTGTAGAATTTTCTCTATTTCTGCATAAATATGACCAGATTTGATCACAAAAATGTGATCAGATATTCACATAAATGCTAAAACTAGATAAAGAGAACCCAAATAAATAACACAAAAACAATGTATTCATTCATTTATTTATTGAGAAAAATGATCCAACATTACATGTATTTGTTGCAAAAAGTATGTGAACCTCTGGGGTAATGCCTTCTACAAAAGCTATTTGGAGTCACATGTTTCAAACAATGAGATGAGGTTGGAGGTGTGGGTTGTAGAGGTGCCCTGTCCTATAAAAAAGACACAGAAAGTCAGATTACTGACAGAGCCTGCTCTTCTCAAGGAAGATCTGTTTATGTGCACCATGCCCCCATCAAAACAACTTTCGGAGGACCTTAGAAGAATTGTCGAGATGCATGAAGCTGGAAAAGGCTACAAAAACATTTCCAAGGACCTGAGTGTTCATCAGTCCACAGTAAGAGAAATTGTCTACAAATGGAGGAAATTCAGTACTGTTGCTACTCTCCCTAGGAGTGGGCATCCTGCAAAGATCACATCAAGAGTACAACATGCAATGCTTAAAGAGGTGGAAAAAAAAACCCAAGGGTAACAGCAGAAGACTGCAGAATTCTCTAGAACTTGGTGAAGTCTCTTTTCATTTATAAGAAAAACACTGAACAAGAATGGTGTTTATGGAAGGACACCACAGAGGAAACCACTGCTCTCCAAAAGAAACATTGCTGCATGCTTCAAGTTTGCAAAAGTCCACCCAGATGTTCTACAAGGCCTCTGGGACAATGTTCTGTGGATAGATGAGACCAAAGTTGAACTTTTTGGCAGAAATACACTTTGCTATGTTTGGAGGAAAAAGGGCATTGCACACCAAATCCAAACCCTCATCCCAAATCTGGAGCACGGTGGAAGGAGCATCATGGTTTGGGGCTGCTTTGCTGCCTCAGGGCCTGGACAGCTTGCAACTATTGACAGAACAATGAATTCAAAATTGTATCAGGATATTATACAGGAGAATGTCAGGGTAGCAGTCCATCAACTGAAGTTTAACAGAAGTTGGATAATGCAACAAGACAATGGTTTGAAAGACAAGAGTAAATCAGCAACAAAATGGTATAAAAAGAAGAAAATTCATATTTTGGAATGGCTGAATCAAAGTCCTGGCCTTAATCCTATTAAAGTGTTGTGGAAGGGCCTGAAGTAAGCAGTTCATACAAGAAAGTCCACCGACATCCCAGAGTTGAAGCAGCTTTTTAAGGAAGAGTGGCCGAAGTTTCCTCCGAGCCGATGAGTGGGTGATGCACCATCAATAACTCTCTCTGAGACGTAAAGGCGAGATATTGGCTTTTATTGACTGGAAGAAGGAACAAGCAGTGTTTGACCACCATACTACATCCTGGAGACAGAGAGGCCGGGCTCAGACCTCAATCGCCTTTATACAGGGGTCTGTGGGAGGAGCCACAGGAGCAGTCAGCAGGGGGCGTGTCCAGACAGGTATATGTAGTTCACCACTGATCAACAGTTACCAGAAATGTATGGCTGAAATTACTGCTGTACAAAGGGGTCACACCTTTTACTCAGAACAAAGGTTCACTTACTTTTTCCAAAAAATCCCTGTAATATTGGATCATTTCGCTCAATAAATAAATGAACAAGTATAATGTATTGTGTTATTTATTTAATTGTGTTCTATTAATCTAGACTTAGGATTTATGTGAAGATCTGATCACATTTTAGACTGCATTTATGCAGAAATAAAGAAAATTCTACAGAGTTCACAAACTTTCTAGCACCACTGTAGCATAAATCATTCAAATAACATGGAAGATAAAATCAAGGTTGACAGAGTCAGTCTCAAATTCCAATGTAAGATAGCTAGAGGACCTGGTAAGCATTCTGATAGTTTAAATATTTAGAAGTATTTGGGGAGCAAATATAAGAATGAAACTGCTTATTTTCTGGAGCAAAACAATCTTTTGATGAATTTAACTTGTCAAATATCTTTGTCGGAATGGTCTCTATTCCTCCACAAAGTCTACTCAAGCAGTCAAGATCATTAGCTTCTGTATAAACAAGCTGTAACTTGAATGGGTCAAATTTTCAAGGAAATTCTTCCAAGTTAGAAGATGAAAGTCTGTCTTGAGATATATATATATATATATATCTCTGACAGTTCTTGGCAACTGAAAGGAGAGACGAAGCAGAACTTTACTTCTTAGAAGCAAGTTAATTCATAAATTGTACACTCAAATCTCTGCCATATCTGGAGATGGTGATTTAACATAGAAACATAGAAAAACTACAGCATAATACAGACCCTTCGGCCAGCAAAGTTGTGCCAAACATGTCCCTACCTTAGAAATTACTGGGCTTACCTATAGCCCACTATTTTTCTAAGCTCCATGTACCTATCCAAAAGTCTTTTAAAAGACCCTATCATATCCACCTCCACCACTGCTGCCGGCAGCCCATTCCACGCACTCACCACTCTCTGAGTAAAAAACTTACCCTATGACATCTCCTCTGTACCTACTCCCCAGCACCTTAAACCTGTGTCCTCTTGTGGCAACCATTTCAGTCCTGGGAAAAAGCCTCTGACTATCCACACAATCAATGCCTCTCATCATCTTATACACCTCTATCAGGTCACCTCTCATCCTCCGTCATTCCAAAGAGAAAAGGCCGAGTTCACTCAACCTATTCTCCTAAAACATGCTCCCCAATCCGGGCAACATCCTTGTAAATCTCCTCTGCACCCTTTCTATAGTTTCCACATCCTTCATCTAGTGAGGTGACCAGAACTGAGCACAGTACTCCAAGTGGGGTCTGACAAGGGTCCTAAATAGCTGCAACATTTCCTCTCAGCTCTTAAACTCAATCCCATGGTTGATGAAGGCCAATGCACCGTATGCCTTCTTAACCACAGAGTCAACCTACGTGGCAGCTTATAAGTGTCCTATGGACTAGGACCCCAAGATCCCTCTGATCCTCCACACTGCCAAAAGCCTTACCATTAATACTATATTCTGCCATCATATTTGACCTACCAAAATAAATCACTTCACAATTATCTGGGTTGAACTCCATCTGCCACTTCTCAGCCCAGTTTTGCATCCTATCAATGTCCCGCTGTAACCCCTGATAGCCCTCCACACTATCCTCAACACCTCCAACCTTTGTGTCATCAGCAAACTTGGTAACCCATTCCTCCACTTCCTCATCCAGGTCATTTAATAAAATCGCGAAGAGTAAGGGTCCCAGAACAGATCCCTGGCACTCCACTGGTGACCGAACTCCATGCAGAATATGACCCGTCTACAACCACTCTTTGCTTTCTGTGGGCAAGTCAGTTCTGGATCCACAGAGCAATGTCCCCTTGGATCCCATGCCTCCTTACTTTCTCAATGAGCCTTGCTTGGGGTACCCTATCAAATGCCTTGCTGAAATCCATATACACTACATCTACTGCTCTTCCTTCATCAATGTGTTTAGTCACATCCTCAAAAAATCTAATCAGGCTTGTAAGGTACGACCTGCCTTTGACAAAGCCATTGTGACTATTCCTAATCATATTATACCTCTCCAAATGTTCATAAATCCTGCCTCTCAGGATCTTCTCCATCAACTTACCAACCACTGAGGTAAGACTAACTGTTCTATAAATTTCTGGTCTATCTCTACTCCTTTTCTTGAATTAAAAAAACAATATTTGCACCCTCCAATCCTCTGGAACCTCTCCTGTCCCCATTGATGATGCAAAGATCATTGGCAGAGGCTCAGCAATCTCCTCCCTCGCCTCCCACAGTAGCCTGGGGTACACCTCATCTGGGCCTGGCGACTTATCCAACTTGATGCTTTCCAAAAGCTCCAGCACATCCTCTTTCTTAACATCTACATGCTCAAGCTTTTCAGTCTGCTGCAAGTCATCACTATTATCACCAAGATCCTTTTCCATAGTGAATACTGAAGTAAAGTATTCATTAAGTACCTATGCTATTTCCTCTGGTTCCAAACACACTTTCCCACTATCACACTTGATAGGTCCTATTCTTTCACGTCTTATCCTCTTGCTCTTCACATACTTGTAGAATGCCTTGGGGTTTTCCTTAATTCTGCCCGCTAAAGCCTTCTCATGGCCCCTTCTGGCTCTCCTAATTTCCTTGTTAAGCTCCTTCCTGTTAACCTTATAATCTTCTAGATTTCTAACATTACCTAGCTCTCTAAACCTTTTGTAAGCTTTTCTTTGCACACTGTGATTCCTGTACCCTACCACAACTTCCCTGTCTCATTGGAACGTGTCTATGCAGAACTCCACACAAATATCCCCTGGATATTTGCAACATTTCTTCTGTACTTTTCCCTGAGAACATCTGTTTCCAATGTAAGCCTCCAATTTCCTGCCTGACAGCCTCATAATTCCCCTTACTCCAATTAAACCCTTTTCTAACTTGTCTGCTCTTATCTCTTTCCTTTCCCTCTTCTCTTTTCCTACCTATGTCATTGGTAAAAACATTTAAAAATGTTCTTCCTTGAAAGTCCTGAAGTCCTACAGCATACGAGCTGTAAAACCCACACCACCCATCAAGCACCTATCTATCCTAATTCGATTTACCAGCTCTGGGACTTGAGCTTTCTATGTTTTGGTGATTCATATGTGCCTGTAGGGTCTTTACAAGTGTTGTGACTGAATCTGCCTCCATAATCTCACTAATCTAATAGTGTAGTGTGTAGGCCTCCATTAGTCTCAATAGACCATGGATTTGCACCTTGGAAAGTTTTCAGGGCACAAGCCTGGGCAAGGTTTTTTTTTGTGGAAGACTGGCAGTTGCCCAAGCTGCAAGTCTCCCCTCTCCACACCACCGATGTTGTCCAAGGGAAGGGCATTAGGACCCATACAGCTTGGCACCGGTGTCGTCACAGAGCAATGTGTGGTCAAGGACACCCACGCAACCTCAGCCAAGGCTCGAACTAGCGACATTCAGATCACTAGACGAACGTCTTAATCACTTGGCCACGCGCCAACACAGAATCTAATAACTCTCTAGGTGAAAGAGTTCTTCCTCAGATCCCCTTTGAACTCCCATCTCATACTCTAAACTAATGCCCTACTACCAACAGAAAAGTTTCTTACTCTCTGTTTTGTCATTGTACCTGTAATGAGTTCATAAGGTAATGATCTATCCCACAATCTAAATCAGCCTTGAGGTTCCAATTATCCGAAAAAGATAGTTCTTTATATTTCATCATTTTTTTAACTTACTTACTGGCATGTCTCTGGACAATGGGAGGAAACCAGAGCACACAAAGAAGATTCAAGATTCAAGATTCAAAAACTTTACTGTCATTCTAACCGTACATCAGCTCTGCAGGGCAGAATGAGACAGCGTTTCCCAGGAGCAGTACATAACATAACATAACATAACAAACGCAACACTAAATAATAAACATAACAATAAATAGTAAAACACAACAGCCACATGTCGGTTAAAATCAAGTTATAAGTGTCCAATGCAAGTTAGAAGTATCCAAAACAGAGTCAGGTAGAGCAGCTATTTAGCAGTCTGACAGGAAGCTGTTTAGTAGCCTTGTGGTTTTAGTTTTGATGCTCCTGTAATGTTTACCTGATGACAGAAGAACAAACAGTTCATGGAGAGGGTGTGAGGGGTCTTTAATGATGTACCATGTCTTCTGGAGGCATCGGCTCTGAAAGAGGTCTTGGACAGAAGATAGGGAGACCCCAATAACCCTCTCTGCTCCCCTAACCCCCCTCTGCAAGGCTTTTTTGTCAGCAGCACTGCAGCTGGAGTACCAGGTTGTGATGCAAAAGGTCAGCACACTCTCAACCACGCCTCTGTAGAATGTAGTTAAGATGTTAGTGGGGAATGATGTTTGTTTAAGCTTCCTCAGAAAGTGCAATCTCTGCTGGGCCCGTTTCACAATCCCAGTGGTGTTCCTGGACCAGGTGAGATTGTCCAAGATCTGCACCCCAAGGAACTTGATGTTTTCCACTCTCTCCACTGTGGAGCCGCTGATGCTAAGGGGTGTGTGCTCAGGTTGAGACCATCTGGAATCGACGATCATCTCCTTGGTTTTGGTGACATTAAGCATCAAGTTGTTGTCATTGCACCAGCTCTCTAGGTGTTTGACCTCCTCCTTGTACATTGTTTCATTTTTTTTGCTGATGAGCCCCACCACTGTGGTATCATCAGCAAATTTAATGATCAGGTTCCCCTTGAATCTGGCTGCACAGTCATGTGTTAGCAATGTAAAGCACACAGCCTTGTGGGGATCCAGTGCTCAGTGTGATGGAGTCAGAGATGTTTCTGCCAACACGGACTGACTGTGGTCTCTCTGTGAAGAAATCCAGAATCCAGCGACACATGGCAGTGTTAAGGCCAAGCAGCGACAGTTTCTCCACTAGTCTCTGCAGGATGATGGTATTGAACGCTGAACTGAAATCAATGTACAGGATTCTGGTCCTGACGAAAGGTCTCGGCCCGAAACGTCGACAGCGCTTCTCCCTATAGATGCTGCCTGGCCTGCTGTGTTCCACCAGCATTTTGTGTGTGTTGTTGTTAGGATTCTGGCATAAGTGTATTTGTTGTCCAAGTGAGAGAGAACTGTGTACAGTGTGGTGGATATTGCATCCTCCGTAGAGCGATTTGGACAATAAGCAAACTGTAGAGGATCCAGCGATGAGGGGAGGCTGGCTGTGATATGAGGCTTGACAAGCCGTTCAAAACATTTCATCACTAAACAATAATAATCATGGGAAAAACATATAAACTTCACAGAGAGGACACCAGAACTGAACTCCAAACTCCAACGACCCAGTCTCACACTAACCACCACGCTACTGAGGCATCCCAACTTCTCTTAACCTTGTCCCAATTCTTAACATAGAAACATATAAAACCTACAGCACAATACAGGCCCTTTGGCCCACAAAGTTGTGCTGAACATGACCTTACCTTAGAAATTACTAGGCTTACCCATAGCCCTCTATTTTAATAAGCTCCATGTACCTATCCAGGAATCTTTTATAGACCCTATCGTATCCGCCTCCACCACCGTTGCTGGCAGCCCATTCCACGCACTCACCACTCTCTGCATAAAAAACTTACCCCTGACATCTCCTCTGTACCTATTCCCCAGTACCTGAAACCAGTGTCCTCTTATGGCAACCATTTCAGCCCTGGGAAAAAGCCTCTGATTATCCGCATGATCAATGCCTCTCTCTCATCATCTTATACACCTCTATCAGGTCACCTCTCGTCCTCCATTACTCCAAGGAGAAAATCATCAGACACTGACTCTGTTTCCCTCTCTCCCTACACATAGTGCCTGATCTTCTGAGTATGTCCTGCATTTTATGTTTTATTTCAGAACCATTTTTCTAGTCATTGTTGAAGCTCCAATTGTGATTGAACTAAGGTTGAATGGTAGTTTAAATTAATTTCCAGCCTTACACCCCTTGAAATTAACCTCAGTATTAGTTTTTACTTTTTTGATAACCTCATTGAACCTGCTTGTTCCTTTGGTGAACAACAACACACACAAAATGCTGGTGGAATACAGCAGGCCAGGCAGCATCTATAGGAGAAGCACTGTCGACGTTTCGGGCAGAGACCCTTCATCAGGACTAACCGAAACGAAAGATGGTAAGAGATTTGAAAGTAGTGGGGGGGAGGGGGAAATGCGAAATGATAGGAGAAGACCGGAGGGGGTGGGATGAAGCTAAGAGCTGGAAAGGTGATTGGCGAAAGTGATACAGAGCTGGAGAAGGGAAAGGATCATGGGACGGGAGGCCTCGGGAGAAAGAAAGGAGGGGGGGAGCACCAGAAGGAGATGGAGTACAGGCAAACAACTAAATATGTCAGGGATGGGGTAAGAAGGGGAGGAGGGGCATTAACGGAAGTTAGAGAAGTCAATGTTTATGCCATCAGGTTAGAGGCTACCCAGCCAGTATATAAGGTGTTGTTCCTCCAACCTGAGTTTGGATTCATTTTGACAATAGAGGAGGCCATGGATAGACATATCTGAATGGGAATGGGACGTGGAATTAAAATGTGTGGCCACTGGGAGATCCTGCTTTTTCTGGCGGACCAAGCGTAGGTGTTCCGCGAAACGGTCTCCCAGTCTGCGCCGGGTCTCACCAATATATAAAAGGCCACACCGGGAGCACCGGACGCAGTATACCACACCAGCCAACTCACAGGTGAAGTGTCGCCTCACCTGGAAGGACTGTCTGGGGCCCTGAATGGTGGTGAGGGAGGAAGTGTAAGGGCAGGTGTAGCACTTGTTCCATTTACAAGGATAAGTGCCAGGAGGGAGATCGGTGGGAAGGGATGGGGGGGCGAGTGGACAAGGGAGTCGTGTAGGGAGCGATCCCTGTGAAAAGCAGAAAGAGGGGGGGAGGGAAAGATGTGTTTGGTAGTGGGATCCCGTTGGAGGTGGCGGAAGTTACAGAGAATTATATGTTGGACCTGGAGGCTAGTGGGGTGGTAGGTAAGGACAAGGGGAACCCTATCCCAAGTGGAGTGGCGGGTGGATGGGGTGAGGGCAGATGTGCAGGAAATGGGAGAGATGCGTTTGAGAACAGAGTTGATGGTGGACGAAGGGAAGCACCTTTGTTTAAAAAAGGAAGACATCTCCTTCATCCTGGAAAGAAAAGCCTCATCCTGAGAGCAGATGTGGTGGAGACGGAGGAATTGTGAGAAGGGGATAGCCTTTTTTGCGAGAGACAGGGTGGGAAGAGGAATAGTCCAGGTAGCTGTGAGAGTCTGTAGGCTTATAGCAGATATCAGTAGATAGGCCGTCTCCAGAGATGGAGACAGAAAGATCAAGAAAGGGGAGGGAGGTGTCGGAAATGGACCAGGTAAATTTGAGGGCAGGGTGAAAGTTGGAGGCAAAGTTAATGAAGTCGACGAGCTCAGCACGCGTGCAAGAGGCAGCGCCAATGCAGTCGTCATTGTAGCGCAGGAAAAGAGGGGGATGGATACTGGTATAGCCTTGGAACATGGACTGTTCCACAAAGCCAACAAAAAGGCAGGCATAACTGGGACCCATACGGGTGCCCATGGCTACACCCTTGGTTTGGAGGAAGTGGGAGGAGCCAAAGGAGAAATTATTGAGAGTAAGAACTAATTCCGCTAGACGGAGGAGAGTGGTGGTAGAGGGGATTTGGTTAGGTCTGGAATCCAAAAAAAACCCGAAGAACTTCGAGACCATCTCGGTGGAGGATGGAGGTATATAGGGACTGGACGTCCATGGTGAAAATAAGATGGAGGGGGCCAGGGAACTTAAAATCATTGAAAAAAATCAAAGCATGAGAAGTGTCACGAACATAGGTGGGAAGGGATTGAACAAGGGGGGATAAGACAGTGTCAAGGTATGCAGAAATGAGTTCAGTGGGGCAGGAGCAAGCTAAGACAATGGGTCTACCTGGACAGGCAGGTTTGTGGATCTTGGGTAGGAGGTAGAAACGGGAAGTGTGGGGTGTGGGAACTATGAGGTTTGTGGCAGTGGATTGGAGATCCCCAGAGCTAATAAGGTTGGTGATGGTATAGGAGACAATGGCCTGGTGCTCCTTAGTGGGATCATGATCAAGGGGTAAATAAGAGGTGTTATCAGAGAGTTGTCGCTGTGCCTCGGCCAGGTAGATGTCAGTATGCCAGACAACAACAGCTCCCCCCTTATCAGCAGGTTTTATAGTGAGGTTGGGATTGGTGCGGAGGGAGCAGAGAGCAGAGCGTTCGGAAGGAGTGAGGTTGGAATTGGAACAGAGTGCAGTGAAGTCAAGACGGTTGATGTCCCGTCGGCAATTAGCAATAAAGAGATCCAGAGCAGGTAGAAGACCAGAGCGGGGTGTGCATGAAGAGGAGGAGGGTTGGAGATGGGAGAAGGGGTCATCGGTGGGTGTAGGAGAGTCCTTGTCAAATCTGTTTATTCATAATGCTAGATCCTTCCAGTCTTTGTTTTTTTTTCCCATTTTTATTCATTTGTTTTTAAATATCATTGTTTTAGAGATACAGCATGGAACAGGCTCTTCCGGCCCAATTATCTGCGCCACCCAGCAACCCACCTACTTAACACTAGTTTAATCATAAACCTAACCATATTTAACCTGGATTATGAGGCAAACAATGAAAGATCAGCAGAGAGGCATTAGGTGGACTGTATTCTCTACTTTAGAGGACCTTGACTTCACAGATGACCTTGGTTTACTATCACACACTAGAGAAAACACAGCACCTGTGTACCTTTGGTGGACAGGTCAGACACGGAAAGACTGGGATCATGATCCTCAATCTAGGGTCTCCTCCTCCTATTAAGGTATATGGTGTTGCCTTACCCAACACCGGC
The DNA here is from genome assembly GCF_048418815.1 of Hemitrygon akajei. Taxonomy (NCBI): domain Eukaryota; kingdom Metazoa; phylum Chordata; class Chondrichthyes; order Myliobatiformes; family Dasyatidae; genus Hemitrygon; species Hemitrygon akajei. Next base: position 4,831,260 of record NC_133126.1, on the reverse strand, counting down.
AGATTCACGTACCTGAATAGCATCATTTGGCAGGATGATGAAACCAAGGAGGACATCCAATGCAGACTCAGCAAAGCTAGAAATATCTTCAGATCAATGAGCAGTATATGGGGATCAACCAAGTACAGCGTCCACACCAAGGTGAAGCTCTATCGGCTGTGTTCTGTCCACAGTCTTGTATGGGTCAGAATGCTGGCATGTGACAGAAAGCAACCTTGCCAATCTGTTGTTCCACACAATGAGCCTTCGGAAGATCCTCTGCATTTTCTGGCCAAGAAAGATCTCCAAAAATGCCCCTCTCCTTCAGTGTCATCAAGGACTTGGCCACAATCTCACAAGGAAAGGTTGGAGATGGATTGGGCATATGATGAGAAGAGAGGCCAACTCCATCATCAAGACAACATTTCACTAGACCGCTGAAGGGTGACAGAAACACAGAAGACCAAAGACAACTTGGTGCCGAACTGTAGAGGGAGAAATGAGGACCCTGAACCACACCTGGGGCTCAAAAGACAAGATGACCAAGGACAGACAGATGGAAGACCTACATTGCTGCTCTAAATTCCAGCAACATAACAAGCAATAATTAACTAATCATAAGACAATTTAAAATGACCTATTATGACAGGAAAAAGATTGCGCCTGAGAACAATGCGACCATGGGCAACGTCCTCCAGCCAGTTTGTGAAATTACTAGCTTCACCTCTTTCACATTTTCTTTTTCTTTCAAAAGTGTTTCTGCTACTGTTGGAGCCTGTGATCAACATTTTGGTGATGTGCTTTTCAGGTTGATTGAGCGATCTGGAACATTTCTGTCTCCGAGCATGCAGCCTCAAGGCCAAGAGTCCTGGAGATGGGGCATGAACCCATGATCAACTCCATTTCTCACCATTTGAAGTGCCAAAGAAGATAGAAATCATCGCAGCGTCCAGATGGTGAGTGTGTGTTCAGCGCCATCTATTAGCCTCTTGCTCACTGCTACTAGAGGAAGGTGTCTGCGTATAATGCTCTCCCTCTCCCTCTTGCTTGCTGCACTCCGAGGAAGTTCCCTGCATTCAAATGGCATCTCCCTCTCTCGATGCTGTCAGAGGATGACCTAACAGAGACCTGGGTCTTGGCCGAGATTTACTTAACCGGGTTTGTGGTTTGGACTCTGTAGTTCACGTTATGGTGTGTTTCTGGTCCTGACTGCTCCTGTTTTGTTGCTATATTGGACAATTTTGAGTCGGGGAGACCAGCAGATAATGAGACAGACTGAATTGAATGCGTCTACACTTGTTCGATTTTGTGTTTTATATGCTGGTTTTCACTTGCTTGTTTTTCTTTTGTGGCCGTTTGTGATTTTTTTTTGTGCATGTGGATGTTGATGTTTATTCTTTGAATGGGTTCCATGGTTTTTATTGTTTTGTAGCTGTCTGTGGGGAAGATGAATCTCAGGGTTGTACAGAATATACATACCTGGGTAATGAATGTACTTTGGAAGTTTTGAACAAATATATCTTTGGATGAAACTGCAGCACCAGGAGGAAATTCAGACGGCACCAGAAATGAACTCCAAAACCCAGAACACTCCAAGCTGTAACAGCGTAGCACTAACCGCACCTGGCAATAATCCTCCAAAGTGTATGTCACCTCCAAGGAAGAGAATATAAAAGCAAGGATGTAATGTTGAGACTTTATAAAGCACTGGTGAGGCCTCACTTGGAGAATTGTGAGCAGTTTTGGGCCCCTTATCTTAGAAAGGATGTGTTGCAACCAGAGAGGGTTCAAAGGAATGCTTCCAGGATTGAATGGGTTGTCAGGCTCTGGGCCTGTATTCACCAGAATTCAGAAGAATGAGGGGTGACCTCATTGAAATTTATTGATTGCTGAAAAGCCTTGATAGAGTGGATGTGGAGAGGGTGTTTCCTGTGGTGGGAGAGTCTAAGATGAGAGGACACAGCCTCAGAATAGAGAGGTGTCTTTTTAGAACAGCGATGAGGAGGTATTTCTTTAGCCAGAGAGTGGGGAATCTAGTTGTTTGCCTCAGGCAGCTATAGAGGCCAAGAATTTATGCATATTTAAGGCAAAGGTTGATGGATTCTTGATTGGTCAGGGCATGAACAGATGTGGGGAGAAATCAGGAAATTGGGGTTGAAATTAGAACAGCCACGATGAAATGGTGGAGCGAGCTCAATGGGCCAGCTGGCTTAATTCTGTTCCTTTATCTTATGGTCATATGGTTAAAGCCATCTCCGTGGCATACCTTTATTTAATTGATATGTATTTGTACAGACACAACAAATTGGTGACGAGTACAATCCTGAATGTCATCAACTGCACCGACGTTTACGAGATGACGGAATTCGGAGGAACGGAGAGAGACAATGAGAGGAAAGAGTGAATCTGTACAGAGAAAGTCAAAAAAAACACTAACAAAGGAATGCGTGAGTAATAGAACACAATGCACACAACCAGCAAACCAGTGAAATCAATCTTAGTCGGGAAAGCCGACAAATCTGATAGTGCTAAAGAGGTTTGGGAATTGTATATCGAGAGGGATGAGGAAAAGAAATATCCACATTTTTTGGCTTAATGGGTACTAATATGTACGGTTCTTACACAGTTTAGTGACCCCTAAAAAGCCAGCAAGCAAGACGTCCTTGTGAACCTCTTCTGGACTCTCTCCAATGATTCTCAGAAGGCCTTTGACAAGGTGTCGCACATGAGGCTGCTTAGCAAGATAAGAGCCCATGGAATTTTCAGGGAAGTTATGAGCATGGGTGAAGCATTGGCTGATCGGCAGAAAACAGAGAGTGGGAATAAAGGGATCCTATTCTGGCTGGCTGCCAGTTACCAGTGGAGTTGAACAGGGACTGCTGCTTTTTACGGCGTATATCAATGATTTGGACCATGGGATTAATGGATTTGTGGCTAAATTTGCCGGTGATACAAAGATAGTTGGAGGAGAAGGTAGTGTTGAAGAAACAGAGAGCCTGCAGAGAGACTTAGATAGTTTAGGGGAATGGGCAAAGAAGTGGCAAATGAAATACAATGTTGGAAAGTGTATGGTCATGCACTTTGGTGGAAGAAGTAAATGAGCAGGCTATTATTTAGATGGGGAAAAAATTCAAAATGCAGAGTTGCAAAGGGACTTGGGAGTCCTTGTGCAGGATACCCTAAAGTCTAGCCTCCAGGTTGAGTCAGTTGTGCAGAAGGTGAATGCTATGTTGGCATTCACTTCTAGAGGTATAGAAAATAAGAGCAGGGATGTGATGTTGAGGCTCTATAAGGCACTCATGAGACCACACGGAGTATTGTGTGCAGTTTTGGGCTCCTTATTTTAGAAAGGATATACTGACATTGAAGAGGGTTCAGAGAAGATTCATGAGAATGATTCCAGGAAAGAAAGGGTTACCGTATGAGGAATGGCAGCTCTTGGGCTGTATTCCCTGGAGTTCAGGAGAATGAGGAGGGATCTCATGGAAACATTCCAAATATTAAAAGGCCTGAACAGATTGGATATGGCAAGGTCATTTCCCATGGTAGGGGAGTCTAGGACAAGAGGGCACAACTTCAGGATTGAAAGACATCAATTTAGAACAGAGATCCAGAGAAATTTCTCTAGTCAGAAGGTGGTAAATCTGTGAAACTTGTTGCCACGAGCAGCTGTGGAGGTCAAGTCATTGGGTGTATTTAAGGCAGAGATAGATAGGTTCTTGATTAGTCAGGATGTCAAAGGGTATGGGGAGAAGGCAGGAGAGTGGGAATGATTAGAAGAACTGGATCAGCCATGATTGAATGGCATAGCAGACTTAATGGGCTGAATGGCCTACTTCTGCTCCTATAGCTTATGGTCTTACGGTTTTACAACACATCCTTTCTGAGATATGGGGCCCAAAACTGTTGACAATACTCTAAGTACGACCTAACTAGTGTCTTATAAAGACTCAGCATTATCCCTTGGCTTTTATATTCTATTTCCCTTGAAATAAATGTCAACATTGTATTTGCTTTCTTCATCACAGACTCAACCTGTAAATTAACCTTCCAGGGAGTCTTGTACAAGGACTCCTAAGTACCTTAGATGTTTGAACCTTTTCCCCATTTAGATAATAGTCTGCACTATTTTTCCTTTTACTGAAATGCATTATCATACATTTCCCGACACTGTATTCCATCTGCCACTTTTTTGCCCATTTTTCCATGTTGGTTCAATAAAAGTATGCAGGAAGAGTCATAGACAGGGTTACACAAAAGTCAGACAAAAAGCCCAACCAAAGAGAAAAGACACACAAAACAAAGCCAATGCATATAGTGACCAAATGTGAAAAGGAATCAGACAACACAGAGTCTGACAAAGGTGAGCTGCCATGCCTAGAAATGCATAGCATTACCAAAATAAATTGATAAATCATATAACCATATAACAATTACAGCACGGAAACAGGCCATCTTAGCCCTTCTAGTCCGTGCCAAACGCTTACTCTCACCTAGTCCCACCGACCTGCACTCAGCCCATAACCCTCTATTCCTTTCCTGTCCATATACCTATCCAATTTTACTTTAAATGACAATATCGAACCTGCCCCTACCACTTCTACTGGAAGCTCGTTCCACACAGCTACCACTCTCTGAGTAAAGAAGTTCCCCCTCGTATTACCCTGAAACATTTGCCCCTTAAATTTCAACTCATGTCCTCTTGTTTGAATCTCCCCTACTCTCAATGGAAAAAGCCTATCCACATCAACTCTATCTATCCCCCTCATAATTTTAAGTACCTCTATCAAGTCCCCCCTCAACCTTCTACGCTCCAAAGAATAAAGACCTAACTTGTTCAACCTTTCTTTGTAACTTAGGTGCTGAAACCCAGGTAATATTCTAGTAAGTCTCCTCTGTACTCTCTCTATTTTGTTGACATCTTTCCTATAATTCAGTGACCAGAACTTACACAATACTCCAAATTTGGCCTTACCAATGCCTTGTACAATTTTAACATTACATCTCAACTCCTATACTCAATGTTCTGATTTATAAAGGCCAGCATACCAAAAGCTTTCTTCACCACCCTATCCACATGAGATTCCACCTTCAGGGAACTATGCACCATTATTCCTAGATCACTCTGTTCTACTGCATTCCTCAATGCCCTACCATTTACCATGTATGTCCTATTTTGATTATTTCTACCAAAATGTAGCACCTCACACTTATCAGCATTAAACTCCATCTGCCATTCTTCAGCCCACTCTTCTAACTGACCTAAATCTCTCTGCAAGCTTTGAAAACCTACTTCATTATCCACAACACCACCTATCTTAGTATTATCTGCATACAGTACTTACTAATCCAATTTACCACCCATCATCCAGATCATCAATGTATATGACAAACAACATTGGACCCAGTACAGATCCCTGAGGCACACCACTAGTCACCGGCCTCCAACCTGACAAACAGTTATCCACCATTACTCTCTGGCATCTCCCATCCAGCCACTGTTGAATCCATTTTACTACTTCAATATTAATACCTAACGATTGAATAATACCTAACTAACCTTCCATGTGGAACCTTGTCAAAGGCCTTGCTGAAGTCCATATAGATAACATCCACTGTTTTACCCTCATCAACTTTCCTAGTAACCTCTTCAAAAAATTCAATAAGATTTGTCAAACATGACCTTACACGCACAAATCCATGTTGACTGTCCCTAATCAGACCCTGTCTATCCAGATAATTATATATACCATCTCTAAGAATGCTTTCCATTAATTTACCCACCACTGATGTCAAACTTACAGGCCGATAATTGCTAGGTTTACTCTTAGAACCCTTTTTAAATAATGGAACCACATGAGCAATACGCCAATCCTCCAGCACCATCCCCGTTTCTAATGACATTTGAAATATTTCTGTCCGAGCCCCTGCTATTTCTACACTAACTTCCCTCAAGGTCCTAGGGAATATCCTGTCAGGATCTGGAGACTTATCCACTTTTATATTCTTTAAAAGCACCAGTACTTCCTCTTCTTTAATCCCCTTCTCTATCCTGCTTATCCTCCCTCACACACTGTTTACAAGCTTTCTCTATTTGTGAACTATCATCCTCTCCCCTAGTCTCTTCAATTTGATTCCCACCCCCCAGCCATTCTAGCTTAAAGTTTCCCCAGTAGCCTTAGCAAATCTCCCCGATAGGATATTCGTCCCCCTAGGATTCAAGTGCAATCTGTCCTTTTTGTACAGGTCACACCTGCCCCAAAAGCTGTCCCAATGATTGAGAAACTTGAATCCCTGCTCCCTGCTCCAATCCCTCAGCCACGCATTCATCCTCCACCTAATTCCATTCCTACTCTCACTGTTGCATAGCACAGACAGTAATCCTGAGATTACTACCTTTGTGGTCCTTCTTCTGAACTCCCTTCCTAACTCCCTATATTCTCCTTTCAGGACCTCTTTCCTTTTCCTACCTCTGTCATTGGTACCTATATGTACCACAACCTCTGGCTCCTCACCCTCCCACTGCAGGATATCTTGCACACGATCAGAAACATCCCAGACCCTGGCACCAGGGAGGCAAACTACCATCCGTGTTTCCTGATGGAGTCCACAGAATCGCCTGTCTGACCTCCTGACTATAGAGTCCCCTATCACTACTGCCTTCCTCTTCCTTTCTCTACCCTTCTGAGCTACAGGGCTGGACTCTGTGTCAGAGGCACGGCCAGTGCCACTTCCCCCAGGTAGGCTGTCCCCCCAAACAGTACTCAAACAGGAGTACTTATTGTCAAGGGGTACAGCCACTGGGGTACTCTCTAGTACCTGACTCTTCCCCTTCCCTCTCTGAACCGTGACCCACCTGTCTGCCTCCCGTGGCCCCGGTGTGACCACCTGCCTGTAACTCCTTTCTATCAACTCCTCACTCTCCCTGACCAGACGAAGGTCATCGAGCTGCAGCTCCAGTTCCCTAACACGGTCCCTTAGGAGCTGCAGCTCGGCGCACCTGGTGCAGATGTGGACATCCGGGAGGCTAGGAAACTCCAGGACCTCCCACATCCGACACCGAGAACAACAAGCTGCCCTCACACTCATACTTCCCCCTTTCCTCAAATAACAGGAAAATCTGAAACCTAACCTACCTTGCCTCACTTGTTTCTGCCTAAACCCGTTCAGCCAAAGCCCTTAAGCCTTGTCATTAAGGAATACTCTATAACCTTTAGCCTCTTGAACCAGCGTGGATAACTTGGCTCACCTCAACAATGAATAGCTTAATTTCTACCTTTGATGTCTCTCTTTTTCTTTTTCAGGGTGGATGGGGTTCTGTGGATGGGGTGGATGGGGTCCTGACCTGGAATTACACTCAGACTTCAGTTGTTTGTGCTGGTGGGACCTGCTTCCAGGGGTTCACGACCAGGCATACTTTGAAATCCCAAGGACATGGCTTTGAATATGAACGCACCTTTGAGGTTCCAAGGCTTTGCAGATCGCTGGATGGGCTAATTCTATGCCAGCGCCGCTGACTGAAGCATTGCAGGACAAAGTGAATATCAGGAACGGTGGTTCGGCTGTCAGGGGCTCTGTACTCAGATTAGAAACATAGAAAACCTACAGCACAATACAGGCCCATCGGCCCACAAAGTTGTGCCAAACATGTCCCTACCTTAGAAATTACTAGGGTTACCATTAATACTATATTCTGCCATCATATTTGACCTACCGAAATGAACCACCTCACACTTACCTGGGTTGAACTCCATCTTCCACTTCTCAGCCCAGTTTTGCATCCTATGGATGTCCCACTGTAACCTTTGACAGTCCTCCACACTATCCACAACACCTCCAACCTTAGTGTCATCAGCAAACTTACTAACCCAACCCTCCACTTCTTCATCCAGGTCATTTATAAAAATCACGAAGAGTAAGGGTCCCAGAACAGACCCCTGAGACACACCACTGGTCACCGACCTCCATGTAGAAAATGACCCATCTACAACCACTCTTTGCCTTCTGTGGGCAAACCAGTTCTTGATCCACAAAGCAATGTTCCCTTGGATCCCATGCCTCCTTACTTTCTCAATAAGCCTTTCATGGGGTACCTTATCAAATGCCTTGCTGAAATCCATATACACTACATCTACTGCTCTACCTTCATCAATGTGTTTAGTCACATCCTCAAAAAATTCAATCAGGCTTGTAAGGCATGATCTGCCTTTGACAAAGCCATGCTGACTATTTCTAATCATACTATACCTCTCCAAATGTTCATAAATCCTGCCTCTCAGGATCTTTTCCATCAATTTAACAAAACTGACGTAAGACTCACTGGGCTATAATTTCCTGGGCTATATCTACTCCCTTTCTTGAATAAGGGAACAACATCCGTAACCCTCCAATCCTCAGAAACCTCCCATGTCCCCATTGATGATTCAAAGATCATCACCAGAGACTCAGCAATCTTCTCCCTCGCCTCCCACAGTAGTAATTGGGGTACATATATCCCCTGAACATTTGCCACATTTCTTCCATTCCTTTCCCTGAGAACATCTGTTCCCAATTTAAGCTTCCAAGTTCCTGCCTGATAGCCTCATTATTCCCCTTACTCCAAATAAATGCTTTTCTAACTTGTCTGTTCCTAAAGGAGATAGAATTATGATCACATCTCCAAAATGCTGTCCCACTGAGAGATCTGACACCTGACCGTGTTCATTTCCCAAAACCAAATCAAGTACCATCTTTCTTCTTGTAGGCTTATCTACGTACTGTGTCAAGAAACCTTACCCAACACACCTAACAAACTCCACCCCATCTAAACCCCTTGCTCTAGGGAGATGCCAATCGATATTTTTTGGAAATTAGAATCTCCCACCATGCCGATTGTCCTTTCTCTCTCTTTCTCTTCTCGGTAGAGCATGTAGAATAGTTGGGTGAATGATTAGTGTTTGTGGTACTGCAGATCTTGGTCTTTCTTGGGGGCTTTGCTATTGCTTGCTTGGTGGGTGGAGGTGCTGATGCTTTTTGCTGAAGTAAGTGGGTGGGGGGATCAATGCTTTGCTGCTGTTTGTGTGGGGGGGCTTCAGGGTTCTAACATTTTTACTGTCACTCATTCTTTGGGGCAGTCTTCAGTTTTCATGGATGTCTGTGAAGAACAAGAATTTCAGGATGTATATTGCATACATTCCTCTGATATTAAATGGAACTACTGAGCTACTGAATTGATTCCACAACCTATGGACTGACTCACTTTCAAGAACTCTACAACTCACTATTATTTATTTATTTCTTTTGTGATTTGCACAGTCTGTCTTCTTTTGCACCTTGATTGTTTGCCAGTCCTGACGAAAAGTCTCGACCTGAAACGTCAACTGTAATTCTTCCTATAGATGCTGCCTGGCCTGCTGCGTCCCACCAGCATTTTGTGTGTGTTGATTGATTGTCAGTCTTTGTTATGTATAATTTTTCATAAGTTCCAATGTATTTCTTTATTTACCTGTAAATGCCCACAGGAAAATGAATCTCAGGGTTGTATATGGTGACATATAGGTACTTTGATAATAAATTTACTTTGAGCTTTGGGCCAGGATGTTGCAAAAGGCTAGAGGGCCTGAGTTATAGCGAGAACATGGTCAGGCTGGGTCCTTATTCCTTGGATGTAGAACGAGCTGCAACGTTCCAGAAATGTTTCGAATTATGTGAAGCAGGGATAAGGTGGATGGTCACAGTCCTTTCCCCAGGCTAGGCAAGTCTGGAGCTAGAGGGTGCAGGTTTAGTATTATGTGCGGTTCTGGTCAACTATCTACTGGGAAGTTTTCAATGAGATTGAAATAGTGCAGAGAAAATTTACAAGGACGTTGCCATGACTTAAGGACCTAATTTATAGGGAAAGGTTGAATAGATTAAGTCTTTATTCCTTAGAGTGTAGGAGAATGAGGGGAAATTTGATAGAGGTATACAAAATCATATGGGGTATAAATAGGGAAAATGCCAGCAGATTTTTTCCACTGAGGATGGGTGGGTCTGGAAATAGAGGCCATGGATTAAGGGTGAAAGGTGAAATATTTAAAGGGAACTTCATTCAGACAGGGTGAGAGTGTGGAATGAGCTGCCAGCAGAAGTGACGGATGCAAGCTCAGTTTCAACATGTAAGAGAAATCTGAGTAGGCATGTGAATCGGAGGGTGATGTTTAAATTGATTGGCATGGACTGGATGGAGTGAAGGGCCTGTTTCTGTGTTGTAGTGTTCCACGTCTCTATGTTCACTGTTGGAGGTAAAATAGCCAACATGATTTTCCCAAATTGCACTTGTCATCTGTCGGTTTACTCAGGTCACTGGAAACGCACTTGCAATGCAAATATCATTGTAAGCAATGTTTACTGTCAGACTGAAGGTCGCTTTCTGATTAATACGTAACTGGTCTGTTTGCATTTGCCACTGTATAAATTGGTGTTATGCACCAAAACCTTATTGAAGGGAAAAGAAAATTACAGTAGGAACAGCCCAAATTTACTTTAGATAGAAGAACTGCGATTGGACCAAGTAAGAAGTTCCTTGTTTTAGAGATTAAGTTGGCAATATATCAAATCTCGTTAGAACTGCTTTGTTTTACTGGATGGAGCAAAATGTCATTGATAAAGTTGTAGTGAGCAGTTCTGGGCCCCCTATCTAGCGTTAGAAAGGAGTTTGTCGAGCTTCACAAGAATGATTCCAGATGAACACACGAAGAGTGTTTGATGGCTCTCGACCTGTACTCGCTGGAATCTAGAAGAACGAGAGGGGGATCTCATTGAAACCTATTGAGTGTAGAAAGGCTTAAATAGAGTGGATGTGGAGAGACTGTTTACCACAGAGGAGGGTGGGGGTGGGGGTTGAGGGGTTCTAGGACCAGAGGATACAGCTTGAGTGTAGAGGGATACTGCTTTGGAACAGGGATGAGAAGGAATTTCCTTAACCAGAGGCTTGTGAATCTGTGGAATTCATTACCACTGACAGCTGTGGAGGCCAAGTCATGGGGAATATTTAAAGCAAAGGTTGATAGCTTCTTCATTAGTCAGGGCAACAAAGGTTATGGGGAGGAGGGAGGAGAAAGGGGATAAGAGGGATAATAATTCAGGCATGATGGAATGGTGGAGCAGGCTCGATGGGCCAAATGGCCTAATTCTGCTCCAACGTCTTTTGGTCTTATAAAGCCTAACTTACTTGAATGAAGTGAGCTCAGACTTTGAACAGACTTGAGCTTTGCAATATGTGATTGATCTTTGTTTTGCAGGTTAAAGATGGGGAAATCGTTCCCTGTCTATTTGTTACTAGTTGCCTCCTTGTTCTGCGGGATCACCAGTGCCAGTGGAAAAATTTCTACACTAAAGGCTGTAAATACGAAGGCGCCCACTGCTTCAAAAACAAGGAATAATCCGATCAGACAGTCGTCTGTGTTCAGACTTTCAGCTGCAAACATCAACTTTGCCTTGCGCCTCTACAGACAGATTGCTGCGCAGCCAAACTCCGGCTCCAAGAACATTTTCTTCTCGCCACTCAGCATCTCTGCTGCCCTGAGCATGCTGTCACTAGGTGCAAGGCAGAACACACGAGAGCAGCTTCTACGGGTCCTTGGGTACGCTAACATGACACAAAACGATGCTACTGAAGTGCACGAGGCATTCCAGTATCTCCTGCAAGAGCTGACGGGGCAAAACAACGAGCTGCAGTTGTTGATGGGAAACTCTCTTCACATCCAGAAGGGTCTAACTCTGCAAAAGAAATTCCATGATGACACAGCACGATTTTACAATGCAGAGCTCATGAGTGTTGACTTCAGTGCGATTGACAAAGCAAAAAAGAAGATCAATACCTATGTGAAAAAACAAACGAATGGCAAAATTCTAGAGTTAATCAAAACCATTGACCAGGGCACACTGATGATTCTTCTCAATTATGTCATGTTTAAAGGTAGGAAACTTTCTGTAAATAATTCGCACTGAACAAAAATGGGAAGACATACTCTCCACATCCACTCTCTGTAGCGTTACCTGTCACGCAAGGTGATTAGTGTGATGCTATCACTGCTCAGGTGTCGGAGTTCAGAGTTCTGTTCCAGCGTCCTCTGTGAGCAAGCCTGTACATTTCTCCCCGTGTGTGTGGGTTTCCTTCAGACGCTCCCACTTCCTCCCACAGTCCAAAGACGTACAGGTTAGTAGGTTAAATGGCCATTGAAAATTGTTCTGTGATTAGGCTAGTGTAAAATTAGTGGGTAACTGCAAGATGCAAGTGCCTATTAATTAACTAATTGATAGAGAGACAGACAGATACATACATACATAGATGGATAGATATAGATAAAAACTATGAAGGTTTTTGAGAAAAGTAAAGTATCATTTCCACATCAGGGAAATACTTTTTAAATGTTAGGCCTTTTGAGGGATTTGTTTGTGACTTTGCATTTTATGGACTTTGCAATGAAAGGGAAATTTGTATTAAAAATTTTGAAGGCTGGTGACAGAGCAAAAAGAATAACTTTTAGTTTAAGGTTGTCTGATGAACTTCAGGGCAGTAACACAGAGTTAATCAATGAACAGGGATGAGTTAATGACTGCCAGTAACAGAATTTTCAGCAAGTTCTCTGCGGAATGAGGGGAAGATCAATATGATTAGGACTGGATAGGGTCTTAGAACAAAGAACATGGAACACACAAGAGTTCAGTGATGGCCCAAGTGTAGAGAGAAAGACACATAGACATGCATGGAGTTTTAATAAGATCTGTACAGAACAGAGGAGAATAATAAACACTAGGCCAACAGGGCTGCTAACTAAAAACTCTCTAAGTAATTGAAAACTAACGCCATCACTCCGGCTCTAAAACAGTAACTTAGAACTAAATTAATACTGCTGCTTTAACAGTGTCTATCAAAATCACTAATCTTCTCTCCTGGAATGCGGATTAAGGTAAACAGAGACCATTGCTGTGTAGAGCTTCAATCAAGACTTGACAAGACTGAAACAAAAGGAAGAGAGCTAACTACAAGCACAAAGAAACCCTAATAAGCTGGAATGTGTGCACTCTCACGTGTGAGATTGCCATCTTCTTTCAGCTGCCGCCCGCGAGAGCGCCCTGACTCCGTGGCACTGTCCGCTGTTGTGACAAGATCATAGAACATCGAACAGTACAGCACAAGAACAGGCCCTTTGGTCCACAATGTCTGCAACGTCTCTGCCGATCATCGATGCTAAATTTAAATCTATTTAGCCTGCCTATGATCCATATCCTATACATTCATGTATCTCAAAGCCTTTTAATCATATCTGCAAACAGGAGGAAATCTGCAGATGCGGGAAATTCAAGCAACACACACAAAATGCTGGTGGAACGCAGCAGGCCAGGCAGCATCTATAGGAAGAAATACAGTCGATGTTTTGGGCCGAGACCCTTCATCAGGACTGCTCCCACTACAACCTCTGGAAACCCATTCCCTCTCTGTGTGAAGAACATGTCGCACGCATCTCTTTTAAACAGTGTTTTAAATTAAAGTTCAAAGATGAGGTGTCTGTCTCTTTCAGAGGTGGGCTGCAATAGAAACATACAGCTCTGTCCCAGGCCCTCGCAATTTCACTGGCATACGTGATGGAATTTGTTGTCTTGTGCCAGTAGTACGGTGCAATGCATAAAAAGCTATAAATTATAATTTTATGTATGTATATAAAAGTTGGCTGATGGGGTAATTTACAGGACAATAGTGTAGACAGCCATGAGCAATCAACAATTAACAGAAAGGTCACATGCGCTAACATCAATAATCAAACTTAAATAAAAGTGAACTTATGAACATCCATCATTAAGGACCCTCATCACCCAGGACAGGCCCTCTTCTCATTGCTACCATCAGGGAGGAGGTACAGGAGCCTGAAGATACACACTCAATGACTCAGGAGCAGCTTTTTCCCCTCTGCCATGAACAGTACCTCACTACATTTTTTACTTTTATTTTTGCATTCTTTATTTAACTTAACTATTTAATAGATATATACATACAGCAATTCATAGTTTTTTTCTCTAATATCATTTATTGCATTCTACTGCTGCTGCAAAGACAACAAACTTCACGGTATCTGTTGGTGCTGTTAAACCTGATTCTGATTGTGATTCTGATCTAATAATTCTCAACAGAGCAAGGAGAGCAGGAAAGACCATCTAACGGATGTTGTTTGGTTCAGTCAGGGTATCACAGCTGAGTGAGTTCTGTTGGGGAGCTGGATAGCTACCGGGGTGTAGCTACGGAGCTGGAGTGTTGGCCTGGTGGTGATGGACATGTGGCATCTCCCTGATTTCAAGCATTTCTTCCCAGAAATTTTAGTTGCATCTGAGCAGACCCCCACAACTGAATGTCTTTGTTATATCACTTAGTTTTCTATTTTTTTCAGTTCTCTCCTTGTTGTTGATTTATGGTTATTTATTTTGGGAGTAACTTCCAGAAACTCAGGTCCTCAGCTCCAGGACTTGAAGATCCAAGTTATAAGGAAAGATTAAATAGGCTAGGACTTTATTCCCTAGAACATAGAAGACTGAGAGGAGATTTGATATACTGTATATAAAATTATGAGGGGTATAGATAGGGTTTTTCCACTGAGGTTGGGTAAGACTAGAACTAGAGGTCATGGGTGAAGGGTGAAATGTTTAAGGGGAAGATGAGGATGTTAAGAGTGTGGAATGAGATGCCAGCATAAGTGGTGGATACAGGTTCAATTTCAATATTTTAGGGAATTTGTATATGTACATGGATGGGAGGTGTATGAAGGGCTGTGGGCCAGGTGAATATTGCTGGGACTAAGCAGATTAATAGCTCAGCATGGGCGAGATGGTCTGAAAGGTCTGTTTCTGTGCTGTACTGTTCTATGATTCTTCTATATCTCTATAAAAACTGATAACTCAGTACTGGCAAATGGCTTTCAATCCAGATAAATGTGATGTATTGTGTATTCTGGCATCAAATTATGGACAATGAATGGTAGGGCCCTGGGGAGTGTTATGGAACGGAGCGGCCTGAAAGTGCAGCTGGATCCTTCACTGAAAGTGATTTCTCAGCTAGAAAGGGCCGTGAGGAAGCCTTTTGACTGGCCTTCAGTTGGGGCATTAAGTTCAGGAGCTGAGAAAGTTATGTTGCAGGCTTATAAGGCATTGGTGAACCCTCACTTAGAAGTGCACCAAGTTCCCGGGAGTTTACGTCACAGATGACCTCACCCAGTCCCTCAATATCACTTCCCTGAACGAGGAGGCACAGCAGCGCCTCCACTTCCAAAAGACGATCAGGATGGGAAACAGCTTCTTCCCACAGGCTATTACGCTTCTGAACTGCTGCATCGCATTCACCGTGTCACCAGTTAATCTATTCTGTAATTTATGCACTTTACATTGTTTATTTATGCATAATTCAACTGTAGATTTTATTCCTACTTTCCTAAGTTACTGTGTGTTATACTGGGGGGTGATTGATAAGCTCATGGCCTAAGGTAGAAGGAGTCAATTTTAGAAAACCTAGCACATTTATTTTTCAACATAGTCCCCTCCTACATTTACACACTTAGTCCAGCAGTCGTGGAGCATACGGATCTTGGACCTCCAGAAAGTGTCCACAGCAAGCGTGATTGATAAGTTCGTGGCTCAGGGTGGAAGGAGATGAGTTATACAGCTCTCGTTACATGCACAAGCAGTTCAACAATTTGAGTGATTATGCAGAAAGTTTGAAGTTAATAACTCATCTCCTTCTACCTTAGGCCACGAACTTACCAATCACCCCTCGTATGTGTGTTATGTGTACTACTGTGTGTCTGTCCGCAGAAACGTGACGGTAAGTAGCAGACTGAGGTTTGATCTGATGAAGGTGTATGAGATCATGACAGACGTAGACAGAGAGAAAACACATGGTCTTATTCCCATGGAGGAGCTGCAACAAACTAGACTGCAGAGATTTAAAATCAAAAGCAAGGAGACTTAAAAGGGAGATCAGAGGAATCTCTTCATGCAGTGTGCTGTATATTTGGTCAGAAATGGTAACTGAGGCAAACACAGTAGCATCATTGAGATAGCATTTTGATGAGTACATGAATAGGAAAAGTTTAGAGAGCTATAGACCAACCATAGACAGGGGGCACTAGGGCATGGAGGTGTGATTTAAAAGTAATTGGAGTATAATATTAAGGATGTAATGCTGAGGCTTTATAGGGCATTTGGTGACCACACTAGTGGTACTGTGAGCAATTTTGGGCTCCTTATCCAAGAAAAGATTTGCCACCCTTAGAGGGGGTTCAGAGGACATCTGTGAGAGTTATTCCAGGAATGAAAGGGTTAACCTGTGAGGAGTGTTTGATGGCTCTGGGCCTGTACTCACTGGAGTTTAGAAGAATGAGAAGGGATATCACTGAAACCTATTGCATCTTGAAAGGCCTCGATAGAGTAGATGTGGAGAGGATGTTTCCTATACTGAGCGAGTTCAGACCGGAGGGCATAGCCTCAGAGTAGAGGGGTATCCTAATTGTTGATCTTCATGACAAAGGAATTAGATCCTTGTTTTTAAGTCTTTTATAATTCTATGCTTGACATCTTTCCAAAACCCAAAGAATAGAGGTTTGAGCCTTGGTGGTCAACTGCTTGTTGGAGATCTTCAGGTGTGGCTCAGAGGTTAAAGCACTGGACTGAGAAGGTGCCAACGTACAGGCCTCTGTGGTCTCTCAGCCATCTTCTCTATCAGCTGAGCTTTCCACTTCTCCTTGCCTCTCTTCAAGTTCAATTTCAAGTTTATTGCTTTCTGTCTATACATATATATGGTACAACCAAATGAAACGATGTTCCTCCGGACCATGGTGCACCCACAATACATATATCACACACAGCACATAAAAGAAAAATACTGCCATAAATAAGTTAATAAAATATAATTGCAAATGCATGTAGTGCGCAGCAGAAGTCAGCAGAGTTCTGAGATCATAGAAAAAATGAACAGGACAAGGAATTTCACTGTTGATTGGAGCCGGAGAGTCTGCTGAGACTGTGCATGCCACCATCTTGTGGCATCAATAGGTTACCTGGTCTTGAATAGCCAAGCTCCAGATTCTAATTTTCAACAGGGATCTCCCCATTCAATATGTTTCTGTCATATCTGGGTTCCAGTTATCCTTTTAATTGAGATACGGGTTTTCAGCAAATTGTGATCCAGTCGTCAGTTCAGCATGGAGAATGTTCTTGGGAAACCTGCAATCACCCGTCTGATAGATTTCACTTGATCAAACAAGGAGGAGGTACAGGAATTGAACAGAATTGAATTGACTTTATAACTTACATCCTTCATATATCTGTGGAGCCTGAAGACACACTCTCAACATTTCAGGAACAGCCCCTTCCCACAACCATCAGATTTCTGATTGGACATTGAATCCGCGTACACTACCTCAATATCCTTTTCTTTTTGCTCACATTTTGCGCTACCTATTTAATTTATTTTTAAAATAAATTTATTTTAATTTATAGTTTTTATTATATATTGCAATGTACCGCAGTCACAAAACAACACATTTCACAACATCTCCCTGTGATATTAGACCTGATTCTGGTTCAATATTCTGTCATTAGTGTGGCTAAGCACAACTCTAATGTCATGTTCAAGTTTGCTGATGACACCACTGTTGTGGGCCAGATCAAAAGTGGTGATGAATCAGCATTAGGAGGAAAATTGAAGTCTGGCTGAGTGGTGCCATAACAACAACCTCTCACTCAATGTCAGTAAGACCAAAGAGATGATTATTGCTTTCAGGGGGAGGAAACCAGAGATCCATGAGCCGGTCCTCAATGGAGGACCAAAGGTGAAGAGGGTCATCAACTTTAAATTCCTCATTGTTATCATTTCAGAGGATCTATCCTGGGTCCGGCATGTAAGTGTAATTATGAAGAAAAGTACAACAGCACCTCTTCTTCCTTAGAAGCTTGCGAAGATTTGACATGGCATTGAAAACTTTGATAGACTTCTGTAGATGTGTGGTGGAGAGTATATTGATTGGTTGCATCATGGCCTGGGATGGAAACACCAACGTACAAAAAATCCTACAAAAAGTAGCAGTCATGACCCAGTCCATCACAGGTAAAGCCCTCCATACCACTGAACACATCTAAACAGAGCTCCCACCATTCAGGTCATGCTCTCTTCTCAGTGCTGCCATCAGGAAGAAGGTACAGGAGCCTCAGGACTTCAACTGCCAGTTTCAGCAACAGTTATTACATCTCAACCATCAGGCTCTTGAACCAAGCGGGATAACTTCACTCAACTTCACTCACCCCCTCATTAAAATGTTCCCACAAGCTATGCACTACCCTTTCAAGGACTCTTCATCTCATGTTCTTGATATTTATTACTTCTTTATTTGTTATTATTATTATTATTGCTTTTTTGTCTGTTCTGTTGGACGCTGTCTTTCATTGTTCCGTTGTGTTTCTTCTATTAACGGTGAATGCCTACAAGAAGAAGAATCTCAGGGTTGTACATGATGACATATATGTACTTTGATAATAAATTTACTTTGAACTTTGGCTGCCTGGAATCACATTCAAGCTGATTCATGTTGTCTCTGGGCCCTCTGAGGTGGTTGAATTGTCCTGTCAGATATGTCCAGGCGACATGTTGGGCAGCAAATATGGACACCATAATGCTTTCCTTCAGGCCTTGCATCTAGAGGAGGCCATTCTGTCTAACAAAGCTCTGTCTGCTCTCAAAGCAATTCTATAAGTATCACCTGCCTACTTACTTTCAAAGACAAGCCCCCCATCAGATGCCCAATAACTGTGGAGATTCTGCTCTCCCCACATACCTTCACTGGGGGCTAATTTACACTAGCTGATTGGTCTGAGGGGAAAAATGGATGACTCAGTGACAGGACAAACATGCAAAATCCATGCAGACGGCACTAGCTGCTCAGAACTACGCGCAGGGTTGGGCAGTAGGGCAGCTCAGTCCTCACTGCGCTCAGAACACAGGCTGGCTGGAGTTACCATGCTGCTGTCTGTCCCTACTCAGTTGCTTAACTCAGACATGACAGCTTTTGTGGTCGAAGTAGAAAGTGGCTGATGTCTGGTATGTGAGACTGTCAGCAACTTGCAGTAACACATTAATAAGAGCAATTTTATGGTGAAAATCACAGCCCTCAGCTTTCCTGCTTCGGTTTGATCACCAGGAGGCACCATAGTTCCCCAGGCTCCGAAGCTTCTCCTCCCCGATTATTAGTTGAGTATTTTCACCAGTGTCTTGTTTTAGTTACCAGTGCAGCTGTACTTTGTTTTGTTTTCTTTGCCCAGCCTGGAGTTTATCTATCATGTGTGCGGTGATTCTCGAGTCCTAGCCTGTGTTTTCCGTGAAGCAGAGTCTTTGTTCAAATCCATCCTCGTCTCTGGTCTCTTCTGCGCTTGGTTCCACCTGGTCTAAGTCTCTCTTGGTAGTTGACAGGTTGAAAATGGGGAACTTCACCATAACAAACCCGGTTCAAACCCAGTCTGGCAGCCACCCCGGTTACATTTAACAGGGTCAAAGGTTCAAACTTTCAAATACAGCAAGGAAACAAGCCTTTGCCCTACTGCTCTACACTGACTAAGCTTGTCCACTTGCCTGCATCCCTCTAGAGCTTTCCTGTCTATGTACAGTCCACCGCAAATGTTTTGGACCCATATATATATAGCCAGGATGCTTAAGATATTTGCACCGTACTGTATTTGTCAACGTGGAGCAGACAGTGAGTTTGTAAATGTGGCGTGAGTGAAGGATGTTGGAAATGCTGCGGGAGGGGTTTGGGATAGGTGGCAGAGATGGACTGCCAGGGACAGGGAGGTGGCGCAGGTGCAGACACACACTCAGCCTGAGACACCAGACAAGGACATTTGATTCCAAACAACAGGTTTATTGATCATTACAGAATGTCTCTCTGGTGCTTCCTGCTCCCTCTCCTCTCCCTTCCCCTTTCCCAGCCGTGATTCTCCTCTCCCTGCCTCCTTCCCACTCTCACTCCACAGTAGAGACCCATATCAGAATCAGGTTTATGTGCCTAAGACTTTAGCATAGTATTGTACCCGCCTAAACGTCCTAAACGTTATTAATGTACTGGCCTCAGCCACTTCCTCTGGCAGGTTATTCCATGTATGGACTACTTTCTGAAAGGAAAATGAGCCCTGTTTCCTCTGAATTGGTTCTCCGCTCATTCTCAACCTGTGCTTTCCACTTCGCAATGCTCCATTCCTGGGAAATAGACTGTGTGCCTTCACTCCATCTGTCTACGCCTCTCATGGATATATATTCCTCTATAATATCCCTCATCTTCCAGTACTCCAGCCTGTTCAGCTTCTCTCTCCGAATCCTGATGACATCCTTTGAATCTCCTCTGTGCTCTTTCCCAGCTTAATGGCACCTGTGCAAATGCCCAAAACAGAAAACAATATTCAGAATTGTGAAGCAATTCCAAGGGTGGAGAAATTCAGACTATGTATGTACAAGATTTCATGGACATAAAGTCAGAATCAGGTTTAATATCACTGGCAGATGTTGTGAAATCTGTTGTTTTGCAGCAGCAGAACATTAGAATACACATAAATCCATAAATTACAATAAGAAAATAATTAAGTAAGTGGTACAAAAAGAGAGAGAAAATATATTGAGGTAGTGTACATGGGTTAATTGTCCATTCAGAAATCTGCTGGTGGAGGGGAAGAAGCTGTTTCTGAAACATTGTGTGTGTGTCTTCAGACTCCTGTACCTCCTCCTTAATGGTAGCAATGAGAAGAGGGCATGTTCTCGGTGCTGGAGGTCCTTAATGTTGTGTATCACAGATGAAGATGTTCTCGATGCTAAGAAGTTTAGTGTCCACGATGGAGCCGGCTGAGTTGACAACTTCCTGCAGTTTTTTCTGATCCTGTGCAGGTGCCCCTCCCCTCCATACCAGATGGTGATGTGACCAGTTAAACTTCTCTTCACAGTACATGTGTAGAAATTTGCGAGAGGCTTGGTGTCAAGTCAAGCTCCTAATGAAACATAGCTCAGTCTTGTCTTCTCCTGAATTGCATCAATCTGTTAGGCCCATGATGGATCTTCGGAGCTGTTGAAACAGCTCACTCTGTTACTGCTCATCCCTCAATGAGGACCGGTGTGTCTTCCCTTATCTTCCCATTCCTGAAGTCCACAATCAATCCCAAGGTCTTAGTGATTTTGAATGCAAGGTTGGTTTTCTGACACCACTGAATCAGCTGATCTACCTCACCCCTATACGCCTCCTCGTCACCATTTGAATTTCTGCCAACGATAATTATGTCTTTGGAAGATTTATAGATGCCATTTGAGCTGTGCCCAGCCACACAGTCGTGGGTGTAGAGAGAGTAGAGCAGTGGGTTAAGAACACATCATTGCCATCTTCAGTCAGACAACGTTATATGCCACTTCAGAAACGATGCATTATGGAAATCTTGCAATAAAATTTACAATTACAAGAGTGTGAAACAGGATAAATAGAAAGAATCTATTTCTCTTAGCTGAGCTCAGTACATAGGGGCATTAGAATGAAGTCAATTGTTGGGAAATTGTGATAAAATTATCAACCTGAACAAGTGTTGTAGGTTTGAATCTTAAAGGATGACTTGAGGCAGAACCCTTCTCCACATTAAAAAACACGTCTGTAGCTAAGAACAACCTTCAGCCATGACCTTCAGGGCAATTGACCAAGGAATAGGAGTTGAAATTAACTTGACTTTGAAGTTTGGTTGGAAAGATATAACTAACATCATTCTGGACTGATCTTTCAGTCCATATAAAGTTCAACAAGTTCAAAAGTTCAAAGTGCATTTATTATCAAAGTCTGTATGCAGTATTTAACTCTGAAATTTATTTTCACAGTCAGTCATGAAACAAAGAAAATTATTGAACCAATCCATTCAAAGAAAAATATCAAACATTGAACCTCCTCACTGCCCATGTGCAAATGGGAACCAAAACACAGATCAAAAACACAGAATATAAAACACAAAAGGCATATTTCAGTACAGTTTCAGCTCAGTGTTCAGTCTCTACAAGCCGCCCCGTTTCAAAAATCGCCCAAAAGTAATAGCAGAAAATAAGTGATGAGAACTAGATCTAGAAATGGAACACATTATAAAACCCAGATTAGAGTCCAATGTTCAATCTGCATCAATTAAACTTTGCTCTGGCCCAATGCACCGAACTCTTTGAGCCGGAGGGAGATCTCTCAAATGCAAGGGCCTTCCCTCGGGTGCAGCAAGCAAGAGACCATCACACATAGGCACCTTCTCCAGCAGCAGTGAGTGAGAGGCTGATAGATGGAGCCAAACACTCGCTCGCCACGATGATTTCAATCTTCCTCGATGATTTAATCAGTGAGTTTGGCGAGAGATGGAGCCGATCATGGACTGGCATCACATCTCCAGGCTTCCTGGCCTCCAGGCTGTGTCCTTGTGGAACCGTCTCAGAGACAGCAAAGTGCCAGATCACCCAATCGGCCTGAAATCACAACGCCAAACTAGATTTCGGGCTGTAACAGTGGCAGGACCATGTCTGAAATAAAGAGATGTAAAAGTGAAATGAATTGCTTCATGACCTGTTTTGAGAACAAGACCATAAGATGTAGGAGCAGAATTAGACCACGGTCCATCGAGTCTGCTCCGCCATTCAAATATGGCGGATCCTTTTACTTTCCCTCCTCAGCCCACTCCCCAGCCTTCTCCCTGTAACCTTTGAAGCCATGGCCAAACAAGAACCTATCAATATCTGCCTTAAATACACCCAATGACCTGGCCTCCACAGCTGCTTGTAGTAACAAATTCCACAAATTCACCACACTCATCTAAAGAAATTTCTCCGCATCTCTGTTTTAAATGGACACCGCTTTATCTTGAGGCTGTGCCCTCTTGTCCTAGACTGCTCCACCATGGGAAAATTCCTTTCCACATCTACTCTGCCTAGGGCTTTCAACATTCAAAAGGGTTCAACGAGATTCCACCCCCACCCCATCCTTCTGAATTCCAGTGAGTACAGACCCAGAGCCATCAAACGTTCCTGAATAAACCTTGTGAACCTCCTCTGAACCCTCTCCAATACCAGCACATCTTTTCAAAGATGAGGAGTCCGAAACTGTTCACAACACTCAAGGTGAGGCCTCACCAGTGCCTTGTAAAGCCTCAGCATCACATCCCTGTTTTTATATGAGGGCTAACAACCCCGACTGGTGAAACAAACTTGTTATGGAGACAGCAATGAAGAATCCTTCTATACAGACAGAGACAGTGGATTTTCATTGCTGCAGCGTAATGGGCCAGGGTGTTGCTCATGCCACCTTCTTTCAGAAGAGTCTCAACCCAAAATGCCGAGTCCTCAGACGCTGCCTGAACCACTGAGTTCCTCGATGTTGCTTCGGGTCCAGTATCTGCAGTCTCTTGTTCCGTGCTCTGCATTGCCATGATGTCTATGACCTGCCTGCTGCAGTACTATGCCTTTGACCTGTTTGGCAGAGGTGACCCTACCAAGAGCCCTGACTCTAGCAACAGAGCTCTCTGAGTCATTGAGGCACACAAGCCTCCAAACTCTATGAGAAGTTTGTGGTCCTTTTGGACGATAAATTGATGTGTGACCATAAAGCGATGCTCAGCACAGGAGTGTCAGTACATGTGATCATTCTGACAGGAATATGATAAAGTGGTGGTAGCTGGGGGTGTGGAGGGGTTGATCAGCTTTACTGCTTGGGGAAAGTAGCTGTTTCTGAGTCTGGTGGTCCTGGTGTGGATGCTATGTAGCCTCCTCCCTGATGGGAGTGGGACAAACAGTCCATGAGCAGGGTGGGTGGGATCCTTCATGATGTTACTGGCCCTTTTCCAGCACTTCTCTGTATGTGTGCCCTCGATGACAGGTAAGCTGGTGGCAGTGATGTGCAGCAAAAAACAAAACTGCGCTTGTTGATTTTCGTGTGGGGCAGGAGGAGGTGAAAGACATGTCAGAGCATGGGGGGGGGGGGGGTTGGTGGGGTTTGAAAACAACTTGTGACAAAAGGTCCTGAAGTTTCAAGATGAGGTCAGTGTTTCATTATGCTTGTCTATTTCCCTACAGGTAAATGGGTGAAGCCTTTTGATCCCCAGAACACTCACGAAGCTGACTTTCATGTGGATGATACCACAACAGTTAAAGTTCAAATGATGAAGTGCAAAGGAAGATATGCAATGAATTATGATGAAAAACTCTCCAGTTCTGTGATCTTGGTTCCATATAAAGGAAATGCTTCCTTGGTACTAATACTACCGGACCCTGGAAAACTGACGGGTGTTGAACAGAATCTAACCATTACCAGTTTTCAGACATTAATAAATACATTACGGATTGGGTGAGTCTGCTGTCACAACAAAAATAGGTTATGTTCTGCTTTGCAGAGCTGATATGTTGCAGATAGTTATGAGAATGGATAAAATGCCTTGGGTTAAACTTACTACCCTCATTTTAGAATCGCTTACATTGAAGTTGTTTAAGACAATGGTGAGGCCAAATTTGGACTATTGTGTGGAGTTCTGGTCACCTACCTGAAGGAAAGATATCAATGATTGAAATAGTGCAGAAAGTAAATTACAGGGATGTTGCCAGGAATTGAAGACCTAAATTATTGGGAAATAGTTTAGGGCTTTACTCCCTAGAGCAAAGGAGATTGAGAGATATACAAAATTATGAGGAACATTAATAGGGTAAATGCAAGCAGGATTTTTCCATTGAGGGTAGGTGAGACGAGAACTGGAGGTCATGGGTTAAGGGTAAAGAGGAGCGTGAGGGGCAACTTCGTCACTCAGAGGGTGCTGAGAGTGTGGAATGAGCTGCCAGCAAAAGTGGTGCATTTCAACATTTAAGAGAAGGCATGTGGATGATAGGGGTTTGGTCCAGATGCAGGTCGATGGGACTAGGCAGATTAAAGGCTTGTCAGTGACTAGATGGGCCAAAGGGCCTGTTTCTGTGCTGTAGTGTTTTATGACTCTATAACATACCTGTATAGCTCTGAGGTACAGTACATTCAGGACAAGAGCTTTGAAGGGAGAAAGGCCAAAAGAGTTGGAATTTCTGACCCTGATTTGTCAAATCAGCAGCTAAGCATTGCATTTGCTATTGATCTGAAAGAAACAAGCACATAAAGGTCCAATAAGCTCCTGAGGCATGGATTGCAACTTTCCTTCCAAAGGTCAAACGGGAAATCTCTATCTTCCATCGAGAGTGATGTCATCCAAAGAGCATCCAATCAGCAAACTAGAGAGATAAAAAGTCCTCTCATTTCTTACACCAATTGTTTAAACACTTTACAGAGAACGTAATGAAGGCCAAGTTAAAGATAAAAGTTAAATATCACGGGGGTGGCATGGTAGTGCAGTGGTTAGCACAACACTTTACCGTACCAGTGACTAGATTCAATCCCACCGCCGCCTGTAAGGAGTTAGTATGTTCTTCCCGTTACCGTGTGGGTTTCCTCTGGATGCTCTGGTTTTCTCCCACAGACCAAAGTCATAGCAGTTGATAGTTTAATTGGTCATTGTAATTGATCTCGTAATTAAGCAGGGTTAAATCGGGGGACTGTTGGGTGCCTCAGCTCAAAGGGCCAGAAGGCCTACTCCATGCTGTATCTCAAAAAAGTAAAATTAAAAGTAAATAAAATCATTAACAAATTTAAATAACATAAATATTGTTCAATAATTATTTTAGAGAATGTGGAATTTGGAAATTGTTTGTCTCAGGAAACCTGGTTCCAAGCATAAAATTATTTTTTCAGGACCAGTGAGGTTGTTCATCTGTGTTTATTGAAATCAATTTAAAACTCACTCTCATCTTATTCAATTTAGAGCAAGGGTGGTTTTTAATAGTTCTCATCCAGTCAATAATTTTTAATTGACTTTATCTCCAAAGGTTGCAAATTAGCACCGTGGAGTGGAACAAGATATCACTGAATTTACAGCCTCTCAATTTCTATGTTTATGAGCACCTGGAGAGGTGGCAAAGTTGGCATCGACTTCATGGGCACAATAAAAGAATTCCTGTTATCGCAATCATAAAATCCAAACGTATATTTCCTACTGAAAGGCTATCTATTATGCTCATAAATATTTAGAATCCGACAGTTTTAGCTGTAATATCTTTGAACTGGAAAGTTTGAAGAATGAATCTTGATCCTACCGAGAGAAGTTAAGTTGATGGGGAGCTGAGCCCTCCGTAGGTCAGGGTCAGGCAAGGACGTTGTACCTTAGCCACCTAGTGAAGTTGAGTCACAAGCCAGGGAGGTACGATACGGAGAGCAAGCTCCTCCCCTCCGCACGTCTGATGCAATGGCAGAGACCGATACAGTTTGGAAGCAGCTGCGTCACAGGAGCTGCCAGTCAGCCTTCCACTCAACATCGAACTGTGATATAGACTCCATCTCTGAATTTTTCCCTCGGGGTTTACTCCCAAAGCCTCCCTCATGAGCGGGTATAGCTGCAAGGTATCACAGATGTGAGATCGGAGGTTTCCCTCTCCTGGACCAAGGGTCCCCACCCTGGGGTCCACAGACCCCTTAGGTAATGGTGGGGGTTCAGTAGCATAATAAAGGTTGGGAAACCCTGTCCAAATTGAGCTGCCAACCACGGCTGACAAGCCCCATAAGACCATAAGATCTAGGAGCAGAATTACCCATTCGGCCCATCAAGTCTGCTCTGCCATTTCATCAGTGCTGATCCAATTTTCCTCCCAGCCCCAATCTCCTGCCTTCTCCCTGTATCTGTTCATACCCTGACCAATCAAGAATCTAAATATACACAAAGACTTGGCCTCCACAGCTGTATGTGGCAAAGAATCCACAGATTCACCCTTTTATCTCCATTCTAAAAGGATGCCGCTCAATCCTGAGGCTGGGTCCTCTGCTCTGAGACTCTCCCACCACAGGAAACGTCCTCTCCACATTCACTCTGTCAAAGCCTTTCACTGGGGGGGCGACTTGTTCTACAGCGTAGTGACATCTTCGAGGATTTTCAGTGTGGGAGTTGAAATCTGCGGTAGACGTAACTGCGAGGCAGCTAATTAATCACACGGAAAGTGGCACCACAGCTTCTGGTGATCGCAGATGTTCAGTTAAAAGCAAGAAGCTGGAAATTGCTCTCCAAAACGTAGTGTTCCTTCAACCTGTCGAAAGTAACAGTTCACTCACTGCCTATCTCACTTTCAGATACGTTAAACAGTGTGAAACTGCTCTTTTTCTCTCAGTGGTTTAGAATAAATAAATCACAAAATGATGGGGCTGATAAGGACACGTTTGCTGAGGTTGTGGTTTTAATTATTTTTGATTTTAAATTTAAAGATACAGCCCTTCCAGCCCAACAAGCTGCACCACCTAACAACACCCGATTTAACCCCATACTAACCACAGGACAATTTACAATGACCAATTAACCTACTAACTGGTACAGCTTTGGAATATGAGAGAAAGTGGGATTACCTGGAGAAAACCCATTTGTGCACAGGAAGGAATTGAACTCCTAGCTATAAGACCATAAGGCATAGGAGCAGAATTAGGCCATTTGGCCCATTGAGTCTGCTCCAACATCTCATAATGGCTGATCCATTTTCCCTCTCAGCCCCAATCTCCTGCTTTCTCCCTGCATGCACCTCTGCCTGAAATATACCCAATGACTTGGCCTTCAC
Organism: Hemitrygon akajei; assembly: GCF_048418815.1. Lineage (NCBI taxonomy): Eukaryota > Metazoa > Chordata > Chondrichthyes > Myliobatiformes > Dasyatidae > Hemitrygon > Hemitrygon akajei. Next base: position 4,803,575 of record NC_133126.1, on the reverse strand, counting down.
AGCTGCCTGTGGCAATGAAGTCCACAGATTCACCAGCCTCTAGTTAAGGAAATTCCTTCACATCTCTGTTCTAAAAGGACGCATATCTATTCTGAGGCTGTGTCCTCTGAATGTCCAAAGACATTAACTCTGATGCCCTGAGCTCTCATAGCATCATGCTAACCACTATACTACCACGTGCTCAAAAAATATTTAGAAAAAACTGCTAGTAGTGGAAATCAATGTTTATTCTCATTCTATTGGTTTATGTTATTGGTGATTTAATATATTTAAATAACTTCTGAGCTTTTGAGGGAGCTTCAGAGCAGAAATTTATTAGTTTAAGTCCCACTCCAGAAACTCGATCACAAGAATCACAGAAGCATTGTGGACTCTGAGCTAGGGTAGCAGTCACTGTGACCTTATTACAGCTCAGGGCATGGGAGTTCAGAGTTCAGTTCTGACGTGCTCTGTAAGGAGTCTGTACGTTCTCTCCAATTGCACAGGATTCTTCCTGGTGCTCTGGTTTCCTCCTAAAGTCCAAAGGTGTGCCTGTTAGTAAGTTAATTGGTCATTGCAGAAAGTCCTGTGAGTAGGCAAGGGTTGCTGGGCAGAACAACTTGTTGGACTGGAGGGCATGCATCTCAAGATAAATAAAAAATAGAGTCTTGGCTGATTCACCAGTGCAATTGGAGCCTCTGCTCTTTAGATAAAGTGTTTAACCAAGGCTCCTGAGAACTGATGTCAAATCAAGGTGAATTTATTGTTCAGTCTACAATGTGTTGAGGTACAGGTGAACTGGAAAATTTGCTTGCAGCAGCCACAGGCCTGAAACTGGAGACAACACACAGAATTTAAATTATGTATTAATTACACAAGAGAGTGAGGAAAAATTGCTGTTCATTGGTGGAAAAAATAGAGATGATGACTCACAATAGAAATTCAAATGGTGTCCCATGGTGTTCTGTTATTGAGACGGGATTAGGTTTGTGTAGACCAATTGATGATTATAGAAAGCAACTGCTTCTGCACTGGGTAGTGTGGGACTTCAGGCTTCTGTACCTCATGCCTAGTGGTAACAGAGAGAAGATGGTATGACACAGATGAGGACAGCACTCAGTGGTACAGTGCCAGCGACTGGGGCTTGTTTCCCACTGCTGTCTGTAAGGAGTTTGTATGTTCTGTCCGTGATCACATGCGATTCTTTCGAGTGCTCCAGTTTCTTCACGCAGTCCAAAGATGAACCAGACACTAGCTTAATTTGCTACACTTCTGTTGTTGTGTCACAGACTCATTGGGACAAAAGGTCCTGTTACTGTAAACACAAAGTACACTGCAGATGCTGGGGTCAAATCAACACGTACAACACGCTGGAGGAACTCAGCAGGTCGGGCAGCATCTGTGGAAACAAGTAGTCAATGTTTCGGGCCGAGACCCTTCATCAGGACCCAACATTTCCACGGATGCTGTCCAACCTACTGAGTTCCTCCAGCGTGTTGTACATGTTGTCCTGTTATTGTGCTGTATCTTTAAATGAGGGCGGAACGGTTAGCACGATTAACTAGTACTACTGGTTAGTAGGTTAGCTGGTCATTGTAAATTGTCCTGTGATTAGGCTAGGAATAATTCCAGAGGTTGCTGGGCAGCATAGCTCAAAGGGCTGGAAGGGCCTATCCCACTTGTATCTCGGTCAGCGGTGGGTATCCTTGGTGACAGATTCTGCTGTGTTGAAGCAGGGCTCCATCTGGAATTTTTGTTCCCGAGGCATCATCGCTGAGCATAAATTATCATCGTTATCATGCTGTTGTTTCTGGAAGGCTGCAGAGTGTAAATTGGCTGCCACGCTTCCTACACAACAACAGTGAGCCATTTCCAAAGCATTTCACTGGCTGGGATTCATTTGAACCATCGGGAAGTTGTGAAGGATGCTATACATTCACACTGCGCCTTTCAGAAAACTCTACTCAGAAATAAAATATATGGCTCAATATCACCCTTTGCAAAGCCTGGTGTGGTAAACGTTTTGGTTGGAAACAATAATCAACAATACTCAGAGTAAAACACTCCAATTAAATTATATTTATTCATTTCATAATAATCTTCAGTACCTAAATCATACTGAATTTTAAGGATGAAAGAAATATATGTCAATAGTTTGCTGTACTTAAAACCTATATTCACTGTAAGAAAAATATTTACAAATCTTTCCATGCTAAACTACAATTTTAGATTTAAACCATTTCTTTGGTTAATTTGAATAATATTTTAATAAACACAGTCAAGAAGACTGTGCTTGTGGTTGCTCATTAGTGACCCCTGCTGGAGAATAAGTATATTCACAGTCAGCATGGACATTATGATTCCAAAGCAAACCACACAAAATTGGCACCTATCAACATTTCTCTCAAATGTTGAAATTGAACCCACATCCACCACTTCCGCTGGCAGTTCATTCCACACTCTCATCACCTCTGAATAAAGAAGTTTCCCCTCATGTTTCCCTTAAACATTTCACCTTTCACCCTTAACCTATGACTCTAGCTCCAGTCTCACCCAACCTCAATGGAAAAAGTGTATTTGCATTTGCCCTATCTATACCCCTCATAAATTTATGTAATGCTCACTGTCGTGAAGCAGGCTGTAGATTTCTACTGAAAAGTTTTGCAGAAACATTGGTTTTCTGGTGCAGTATCGAGGTATGTTCTATCTTACACATTGTGAAGTCAATGGATGAAGTCTGACAGTGTTTTTCAGTTATACATAGAGATGACAAGATTCAAGTCATTTCCAGTACACAAGTGTAAGGGAAGTGACACTGGGTGCCAGAGTGGCCGTACATAAGGGGACTGACAGGAAATAATAAAGTAGTGGTGGTGGGAGTTTAGAGGGGTGGGTTAGTGGGTGGAGGTGTTGATCAGCCTCACTGCTTGGGGAAAGTCACTGTTCCTGGTGTGGATGCTACGTAGCCTCCTCCCAATGAGAGTGGCTCCATAAAATGAAAAACCTAAGGAAACAATGGAACTAATATATTCTTGACCCTGTTTACAATAGATCTGTGGATCTACGCCTTCCAAAGTTATTGCTCAAGTCTTCCTACCAACTCAAACATATACTGATGGCAATGGGTGTCACCGACCTGTTCACTAAAAATGCAAACCTCTCCAAGATAACTAAATCTACACAACTAAAACTGTCAAAGGTAAGATACTTTCATGTTCAACAGAAATACGCTGTGCAATCAATTTTTATCTTGAAAAAAGATCGTGAAACTCTGGACAAAACTTTGGGAAGTTTTAGTTGGGATCAGAATAACTATCAGAATCAGGTTTATTATCTCTGGTCACTATATTTACAAATTCATTTCATTCATATGACATGGGTGATAATGGTCTTTCCATGGCCATGATTGTTCCCGGCAAGTTCTTCTACAGAAGTGGTTTGACATTGCCTTCTTCTGGGCAATGTCTTTACAAGACAAGTGACCCCAATCATTATCAATACTCTTCAGAGATTATCATCCTGCTGACAATGGTCACATAACCAGGACTTGTGATGTGCATCAGCTGCCCATGCAACCATCTGCCACCTGCTCCCATGACTTCACATGACCCTAATCGGGGAGGCTAATCAGGTGCTACATCTTGCACAAGGGTGACCTGCAGGCTAGCAGAAGGAGGAAGAACCTTATATCTTCTTTGGTAAAGACCTACCTCCCCTCCACCACCCAAATATTTAGTAATACTACAGTGATTATCACTATATTGTCCCCCTCCCCCTTCCCTCTTCCGCACTCTGTCCTCCTACTTCTTCTCCTCACCTGGCTATCACCTCCCCCTAGTGCCCCTCCTTCCCTTTCTCCCATGGTGACTCTCCTCTCCTGGCAGATCTTTTTTCTTCTCCAGCCCTTTACCTTTTCCACGTATCACCACTCCCCTTTGCCCTTCCTCCTTCCTTTCCACCCATGGTGACTCTCCTCTCCTCAGATTCCTTCCTCTCCAGCCCTTCACCTTTTCCACCTTACATCTCCCAGCTTCTCCCTTCATCCCCCTTCCCCACCCACATGACTTCACCTGTCAACATCTAGCATGCATCCCTTCCTCTCCCCCACCTTCTTTATTCTCTCTCTTCTTTCCAGTCCTGGAGAAGGGTCTTGGCCCAAAACATCCAGCTGTTTATTCATTTCCAAAGATGCTGCCTGACCTGCTGAGTTCCTCCATCATTTTCTGTGCGTTGCTCTGGATTTCCAGCTTCTGCAGAATCTCTTGTGTTCACTGACACTGACGTATGTCAGGAAATTTATGAAATTATGTCTTTTCATCCTTTTTAGGAATCTTTCATTCTGGACAACATGTGATTTAATATTTTACTTTGCATTACCCAGAGTCAATTGAAAGAGCTATTGCCCAATGTTTAGCTGCCGAAAACCCGCCTGCAGAGGGCAGCATTGCAACCCGTGACCTTGACCATTTAGGAATCAGAAGGCAAAGGGGAATCGGAGCTGTTCCTGAATCGCTGAGTGTGTGCCTTCAGGCTTCTGTACCTCCTACCTGATGGTAACAGTGAGAAAAGTGCATGCCCTGGGTGCTGGTTGTCCTTAATAATGGACGCTGCCTTTCTGAGACACCACTTCCTAAAGATGTCCTGGGTACTTTGTAGGCTAGTGCCCAAGATGGAGCTGACTAGATTTACAACTTTCTGCAGCTTCTTTTGGTCCTGTGCAGCAGCCCCTCCATACCAGACAGTGATGCAGTGATCCAAGATTGCTTAATGTCATTTCCAGTACACAAGTGTAAAGGAGAATGAAATAATTCTTACTCCAGATCCAATGCAGCACAAAAAAACACAGTAAGATAAAGAACGCAATAACAAACACTAAACACATTGATGAAGGAAGAGCAGTAGATGTAAATGCAGCAAGGCATTTGATAAGTTACCCCATGCAAGGTTTATTGAGAAAGTAAGGAGGCATGGGATCCAAGGGGACATTGCTTTGTGGATCCAGAATTGGCTTGCTCACAGAAGGGAAACAGTGGTTGTAGACGGGCCATATTCTGCATGGAGATCAGTGACCAGTGTTGTGCCTCAGGGATCTATTCTGGGACTCTTATTCTTTGTGATTTTTATAAATGACCTGGATGAGGAAGTGGAGGAATGGGTTAGTAAATTTGCTGATGACACAAAGTTTGGGGGTGTGGTGGATAGTGTGGAGGGCTGTCAGAGGTTACAGCGGGACATTGATAGGATGCAAAACTGGGCTGAGATGTGGTAGATGAAGTTCAACCCAGTTAAGTGTGAAGTGGTTCATTTTGGTAGGTCAAATATGATGGCAGAATATAGTATTAATGGTAAGACTCTTGGCAGTGTGGAGGATCAGAGGGATCTTGGGGTCTGAGTCCATAGGATGCTCAAATCAACTGCGCAAGTTGACGCTGTGGTTAAGAAGGCGTACGATGTATTGGCCTTCATCAATCATGGAATTGAATTTAGGAGCCAAGAGGTAAAGTTGCAGCTATATAGGACCCTGGTCAGACCCCACTTGGAGTACTGTGCACAGTTCTGGTTGCCTCACTACAGGAAGGATGTGGAAACCATAGAAAGGGTGCAGAGGAGATTTACAAGGATGTTGCCTGGATTGGGGAGCATGCCTTATGAGAATAGGTTGAGTGAACTCGGCCTTTACTCCTTGGAGCAACGGAGGATGAGAGGTGGCCTGATAGAGGTGTATAAGATGATGAGAGGCATTGATTGTGTGGATAGTCAGAGGCTTTTTCCCAGGGCTGAAATGGTTGCCACACGAGGGCACAGGTTTAAGGTGCTGGGGAGTAAGTACAGAGGAGATGTCAGGGGTAAGTTTTTTACTCAGAGAGTGGTGAGTGCGTGGAATAGGCTGCCGGTAATGGTGGTGGAGGCGGATACGATAGGGTCTTTTAAGAGACTTTTGGATACGTACATGGAGCTTCGAACAATAGAGGGCTATGGGTAAGTCTAGTCATTTCTAAGGTAGGGACATGTTCGGCAGAACTTTGTGGGCCGAAGGGCCTGAATTGTGTTGTAGCTTTTCTATGTTTCTATGTTTCTATGTCGTAGTGTGTAGTCATCTTGCCATAGGCCTGTAATGAAATAGTTCATACTGTGAATACAAACTGACAGTAACATAACTCTACGATGCATGGAGAATAACGAGAAAACCATTCCTAATAAATAAACATATGTAGGATAAATATGATTCAGGTAAACAAAAAACATAACAGTTTGTTTGTTCCTTTAAGGAAAAGTAGGACTGTTGCTAATATGAATACTGCCACATCCATGCAAATTTACTGTTTGGCAGGAAGCAAAGAGTTTAACTCACACCAGTGCAAACTTGAATTGAAATTGTATTGGCAAAATATTTTAAACTACAACAAACAAAATGAAGAAAAGGGCCCATCACATAGATGTCAGTCTATAGCGCACACATAATCGTAGGATCTCATTGCCGCTTAATCAATCCAGTTGCTACCCTTCCCTTACTCACAGTGCCAAAATGGTCCTGTGCTGTGGAAGGACAGATACTGATATCAGAAAATCCTCATGTAGACAATGGTTTTCTGGAGAATGTCCAGATAACTTTCAGTCAGCCAGCTAGCACATGAGCTTGGAGAGAGGGCAAGAGGAGACAGTTTTTTATTTTTCTATTTTAAACTTGGTCTGCTTTTTCAAATTTATTTCTCTGAGCATTGTCCATTTCTCTTCCCTGACTTTCTCCATCTTTCTTGAAACTTCTTCAATCCCATGCTCTCTCTAGAATGGCTACCCATTACTGCTTTTCTCTCCGGGGCATCTTATTGGCTGAAATATTAACAAGACAAATCCTATTGACTAATTCAACAAGCCTAACTTATTAATCAACTGGAAATTTTATTTTAAACAGCAAAACTGAAATACTTGATTGTATAAAGCAATTAAAGGAATATTTGTTTATATAAATTTGCACTTTGAGGTGATCTGCAAAAAAATAAAATACCCAATAGCATAACTGTGTTAATAAAATAAAGGATTGTCTTACATGTGTTACATAAGAAGACAATAAATATAAATACATAAGATAGCATATATATAGATTGATTGTATCAGAATCAGTTTTAAATCACTGGCATATATTGTGAAATTTGTTGTTATATGGCAACAGTACATTTCAATGCATAATAATTAAAATATAAATGACTGTAATAAATATATATATATTTAATTTTAAAATATATGTAATAAAATATATGCAATAAGTAAATATATGTAATAAATATATATATATATATATTTTAAAAGGTGAATTAAGTAAGTAAAGCAAAAATAGAAAAAAAGTAACAAGATAGTGTTCATAGGTTTATGGTAGTATGTCCATAAAGTGACGCTTGGCACAGGAGTGTCTGTACATAAGGTGACTCTGACAGGAAATGATAAAGTAGTGGTGGTGGGGGTTTAGAGGGGTGGGTTAGTGGGTGGGGGTGTTGATCAGCTTCACTGCTTGGGGAAAGTAACTGCTTTTGAGTCTGGTGGTCCTGGTGAGAATGCTGCATAATTTCCTCCCTGATGGGAGTGGAACAAACATTCCGATCAGGGTGGGTGGGATCCCTGAAGATGTTACTGGTCCTTTTCTAACACATTTCTCTATACACTGTGTATCGTTGATGGTGGGTAGGCTGGTGCTGGTGCCAGTGATGTGTTGGGCAGATCTGACTGCCTGGTGTAGAGCCTCCAGTCCACCCCACTTTCCATGCCAGGCAGTGATGCAGCTTGTTAGGGAGCTCTCTACTGCACATCTGCGGTAGATTAAATGTATATAGTGTAGCTCTCTTCAGGCACCTCTGAGAGTACAGATGTTGGTTAGCTTTCCAGATTGTGTAGGACAGGTTTTGAGACAATGAGAGGTTGTGAGGAATGAGCTCTCCCAGGAAGTGCAGAATCTCTTACGTTTGCAATACAGGAATAATGTCTTCCTCCCACAACTGAGGATTAAGGAAGGGTGTGAGACTTCTTCAAAGAGCCAACAGATGAAAAATGCATTCTAATCATTGCGTATGCGGCAAGCTGATACCATCTGCCCAAAGAGACACGCAGGGGACAGCGAGATACTGGAGAGTGATCCTTCACAAGTAGTAATGGGGAGATGGGCAGATGAAATGAATAAGTATTTTGTGTTAGTGTGGAAGATATCAGAAACATGTCAGAACTTTGAGATTTGGGCACCAAAGCGAGTGTAGTCAAGTGGTGCTTAGAAAGCTGAAAGATCTGAAGGTGAACAGGTCAGCTCGACTGGATGGACTATTCTCAAAGATTCTAGAAGAACAACAAACCATGAACACAAGAGGTTCTGCAGATGCTGGAAATCTAGAGTAACACACACAAAATACTGGAGGAGTTCAGCAGGTCAGGCAGCATCTATGGAGAAGAGGGAAATGAAGAGAATGGAGAGGCAGGGTAGTGTAGTAATTAGAACAAATGTTTTACAGTACCAGCAACCCGGGTCCAGTTCCTGTCCATCTGTAAGGAGTTTGGAATTTCTCCCTGTGATCGCTTGGGTTTCCTGCAGGTGTTCCAGTTTACTCCTACAGGCCAAACATGTACCAGTCGGTAGGTTAGTTAGTTTTGTAAATGGTCCCATGCTTAGGCTAGGGTTAAATTGGGGGAATTGTGGGTGGTGACGCTCGAAGAGCTGGAAGTGCTTGTTCCACTGTGTATCTAAATAAATAAACTTAAATTAGTAGTAGTGGTTCAAGAATCACTAGTGCCAGGAATGGATTCGGAGACTGAATATTGAAAAACCTACAGTATTTAGAGTTTATGTGTAAAGGATGTTTCCAGTAGTGGGAGTGTCAAAGACCAGAGGGCAAGGCTTCAGAATACAGGGACATCAGTTTGGTACAGAGTAGGAGAACTTTCTTTAGCCAGAGTGTGGTTAATCCGTGGAATTAGTGTATTTAAAGCAGAGATTAACAGGTTCTTGATTGGCAAGAATGTCAAAGGTTAAAGGGAGAAGGCATGAGAATGGAGTTGAGAGGCCAAAATTGCCTTGATCGAATGGTAGGGCTGACTTGTTGGTGCTAATTCAGCTTGTATGTCTTATGGTGATAATAAGAGATGAAGTGTTCGGATTGTATTTCATTGCCGAACTACAGACGGTACAATCTTTACAAGCTTGGTTATTGGACATTATAACGTTGCTAATGTCCACAGAAAACTTAACAGGCAAAACTTTTCAATGCCAAGATGAAATACTGACACAAGATCATTAAAAACAGTGAGATGCTTGGAAAGACTGAGACTAAAAAGGAATGCACTGTTTTATGATTCTTGGAAAGTTGCCGTGGAAACGGCTCAAATCTACATTGTTCCTTTCCTGTATCTTTATACTTTAGTTTAGATCCGGAGAATGTCAGTTCCAACAAAGGAGTTGTTCCAAGGAAATCCACCCACACTGTTTCTCACAGGTCTATACGTTGAACCCTGATAAACATAGCTGAGAAGTGGTGGAGGAACTCAGAAGGTTAGGCAGTATCTAATGGTAAGGAACAAACAGTCGAAGTTTTAGGCCAAGACCCTTCATAAGTCCTGCCTTGTTCATTTCCATAGACGCTGCCTGACCCGCTGAGTTCCACCAACGTTTTGAGTGTGTTGCTCTGGATTTCCAGCATTTCCAGAATCTCTTGTGTTTATGAGTATTAATTGGCCCAGTGTTATCAGTCCCTCAATACTGCCATCCGCTGGAATGAGAGGTTGTGTGAGGTGCCCTCCCAGGAGTTTGTAACTGCTCACAGTTCCCACTGCTGAGCTGATGATGAAAAGAGGGTGTGAGTTCTCCTGAAGTTCATAACCATCCCCTTTGTCTTCATGAAAATTATAAGCAGTTAATGGCAGGAAAAGATTGGAGATCCCAGTGAAGGAATAATCCTGAACTTTCCTCTAACATGGTATTAAGAACCTTGCAAATGTTTCATTCTGTACATCTGACAGAGTAACTCTGCACATCAACCCTTACTGAAAAGCATGCACCGTTCCTATCTGCCCTGCCCAAAGGTCAATCTTTAACATTTATTTATGCTTAAATTGGTCATTTTTGATTGAAACGCTCAATAGCCATTCCAAACCTTGGACTATGATATGAACAGTGTGAACAATTCAGAAGTCTGAGCCTTGGTAAGCGTCAAAAGAATAAAACTTTTTAAATGCTAATAAGATTTGTGCATTGAAAGTTGAAAGTTTGCTGATACTGATAATCTGAATTTGGAGAGCACGGCAGTGCAGCGGTTAGCGTGACGCCTTTACAGCTCAGAGCAACAACATTCCCAGGTCAATTCAGACACCATCTGTACGCAGGTTGGTACATTCCTACGTTCCTGTGTGCATGTGAGTTTCTGTCAGGTGCTCCACATTCCTCCCACAGTCCAAAGACCATAAGACCAGAAGATATAGGAGCAGAATCAGGCCACTCAGCCCATCCAGTCTGCTCTGTCATTCCATCCTGGCTGATCCCAGAATCCACTCAACCCCATACACCTGCCTTCTCGCCATATCAAGAAATGACCAACTTCCGCCTTAAATATACCCACGGACCACCATCACCATCTGTGGCAGAGCATTCCACAGATTCACCACTCTCTGGCTATAAAAAAAAATTCTCCTTACCTCTGTTCTAAAAGGTCGCCCCTCAATTTTGAGACTGTGCCCTCTAGTTCTCGATACTTGCACCATTGGAAACATCCTCTCCACATCCACCCTATCTAGTCCTTTCAACATTTGGTAGGATTCAATGAGATCCCCACACATTCTTCTCAATTACAATGAGTACAGGCCCAAAGCTGCCAATCACTCCTCATATGTTAACCCCTTCATTCCTCGAATCATCCTCATGAACCTCCTCTGGACTCTCTCCAATGATCACACATCCTTTCTGAGATATGGGGTCCAAACCTGTTGACAATACTCCAAGTGCAGCCTGACTAGTGTCTTGTAAAGTTTCAGCACCATCTCCTTTCTCCTATTCTATTCCCCTTGCATTTGCCTTCTTAACCACAGACTCCACCTGTGAATTAACCTTCTGGGAGTCTTGCACAAGGACTCCCAAGTCCCTCTGCACCTCTGATGTTTAAACCTTCTCTCCATTTAGATAATAGTCCACACATTGTTCCTTTTATCAAATTGCAATATCATACATTTCCCAACACTGTATTTGATCTGCCACATTATTGCCCATTCCTCCAATTTGTCCAAGTCCTGCCATAATCTAATTGCTTCCTCAGCACTACCTACTCCTCCCCCTATCTTCGTATCATCTGTAAACCTTGCCGCAAAGATATCAATTCTATTTTCCAAAACATTGACAAACACTGTGGAAAGTTGGGGTCCCGATACTGACCCCTGAGGAATACCACTCATCACCAGCAGCCAACCAGAAAAGGCTGCTTTTAATCCCACTCACTGCCTCCTGCTGGTCAGCCATTCCTCTATGCTGTAACTCCATAGGATTTTATCTTGTTAAGCAGCCTCACCTTACCAAATGTAGAGCATCCAAAGATATGGAGAGAAGGCAGATGTATAAGGTTGAGTAGGTTCTGTCATCAGCCATGATGGAATGGCGGTGTAGACTCAATTGGCTGAGTGGACTAATCCTGCTCCAATGGGCTATGGTCTTTTTTTCTTTCTTTCTTTTTAAATCTTTGTATTAATTTTCAAATACATAGGCATAACAACAATAGTAATACAGAGAGATTGGGATGACATTATTGGTAAACAGTATATACGAGTATAAGCTATAGATAACACCAATGTACTAAGCCTCCCAAACTCTTAATGTAATTAACATGAAAGAAAAAAAACATCAAAAAAAAACTGAACTAAACAAAACTAAACTAAACAAAGCTGGGCTATTATATTACATCAGATGCAATCAATAATGTCGATAACTCCGCTCCTCGATCCAAATATTTAAGGATAATAAAAAGAATTCGGAAAAGGTCAAGTTACATCATATGAAAGTGTTGAATAAATGGTCTCCAAGTTTCTTCGAATTTAACCGAAGAGTCAAAAATGACACTTCTGATTTTTTCTAAATTTATACAAGATATAGTTTGGGAAAACCATTGGAATGTAGTAGGAGGATTAATCTCTTTCCAATTCAATAAAATGGATTTTCTGGCCAGTAATGTAACAAATGCAATCATCCGACAAGCTGAAGAGGATAAGGTTATGGTCTTATGGTCTATGTTACCTCTTTCTAAAGATGTAATCCCATCTCTTATCAATACAGTCACAACACCACCTATACCTTCCTTCCTGTCCTTTCAATACAAAGTATATCCTTTGATGTTAAGCTCCCAACAATGGCCTTCTTTCAGCCACGACTCAGTGAGGCCCACAACGTCATACTGACCAGTCTCTAATTGCACCACTGGTTCATCCACTTTATTCCGAATGCTACACACATTTAAATACTGCACCTTCAGTCCTGCATTCTTCCTCCTTTTGAATTTTGCCTCTGTGGTACAATTTAACTTTTTGCTCGGTCTGCATTTGTACCCAATCATTGGCTTGGCTTTCCTTACATTCATCTACTTGTAAACCTTCTGGCTCACTCTCAGCCTTGTCATACTGGTTCCAATCCCCTGCCATATTAGTTTAAACCTTTCCCAATAGCTCTAAATGTCCCGGTTAATAGGATAATTGGTTACTGTAAACTGTCCTATGGGTTAAAATCAGTAGGTTGCTGGAGAGTACAATTCAGTGGCCAGAATGAATACAGGAAATGCAAGTCAGGCCATACTGTGAGAACTGGGGTAGTGTGAAGGGTCTTCAGATGTTCCTCTTATCAATGGTGTGGCCTGACCTTCTGACTATTTCCAATAGTTTGTCCCGATGTGAGATCTTGGTTCAAAGCGCCGACCATCCCTTTCACCCACAGATGCTGCCTGTCCCGCTGAACTCTTTGAGAAATCTGTTTATTGCTTCAATATTTATTGCTGGATGAGACACTCAGGGTTAGTATGAACGTAAAACAGTGTCAGGAACGGGGGCCGGATGGACCCAAACGAGACCCGGAACGCAGTTTCCGGACCAGACCGGACCCTGACAAACAGCTACATCTCTTTGCTCTCATTGCACTGCTTGTCAGGAAATATAGAGGAGGCTTGACACAAAAGCAAACTATTGGAGACAATTTGGCAGCAAGCAATCACTTTAATAATTGGCTGCAAAACAAACCATGTGGTGCCAGAAAACAAGAGAGAACACAGATACTAAGCACACAGGCAATAAGGTAACTGAACGATATGAGCAACTGGTTGATGCTGGCTGGCTGGCTGGCTCACATGAGTGACCATGGATTGTGAGGAGGAGCTGGGTTTAAATAGGTTGCCGGTGATGTGTTTGCTGGCATCAGCACTGGACTTTGAGGCAAGTGGTCCCGGTTCGAATCCGGACGGATCCTTGCAAGGCTTTTGCCCGTGCTGGGTTGAGCATCAAGCTTGAAATTTGGCTTCATAAAATACAGACACAATGCTAAAGACATGGCAAGGTTGCCTCAGGTTGTGGAGAGGAATAATAAGGTGATGAATTGGAAATGAGTGGAAAGTGACTATTAGCTGGATGGAGACTGGGAGGAGTTTGCATGTGTAGGCCTGACACTACTTATTTACATTAATTTATATATATATATTTCTTATCATAACTTAGAGTGATTTTATTATACATTACACTGCTGTAGCAAAGCAACCAATGCTAAGCCTGTTTCTGAAGCCTGTTTGGGCAGCTGAGAGGAATGTTAACGTCATTAATCAGATTTATTGCTTTCTCTGCTCCTGTAGGTGGTTCATGAGGTTGTGCTCAACATCGATGAAAAAGGCACTGAAGCTTCTGTAGTGACCAGAGTTGGTTTAATGCCAATGTCAAGGGCTCCTCTGCTTAAATTCAACAGGCCATTCTTGCTATTAATTGCCGATCACAACACTAAGAGTGTCCTTTTTGCAGGAAGAGTAATAAATCCCACTGTTTAAAATATGTCAACTCCACTGATCCCCTAAACATGCAACATCCATAAATTGTAAACAATGCTGTTACTTCCACTAATGTTCAAAAAGTTCAGAGGATTACCAAGTAAACTACTCTTCTCAAATAAACCAAGCACATTGAGTGTGGACGTGCTTACCATGCATTGTACAAAGCCGAGTGTAAAGTTGGTAAAGTAATTTACATTAAAGTTCAAGATACAGGATTCAAAATTGTTTAATTGCATTTCTAGTACACAAGTGTAAAGGAGAATTAAATAATTGTTACTCAGGATCCGATACATCACAAAAAAAACACAATAAGATAAAGACACAAGAGGTACTGCAGATGCTGGAAATCAAAAGCAATGCACACAATGTGCTGGAGGAACTCAGCAGGTCAAGCAGCATCTATGGAGAGGAATAAACAGTCAGCATTTCAGGCCGAGACCCTTCATCAGGACTCATAATGATGAGACCGATTCTTTTTACATTCTATGCAAATGATTTGGATGATGAAATGGATGACTTTGTTGCAAAGTTTGCAGACAACTTTGGATGTGCAGGTAGTTTTGAGGAAGTTGAGAGGCTACAGGAGGAATTAGAGAGATTAGGAGAATGGGCAAATAAATGGCAGATGGAATATAGTGTCAGAAAGTGTATGGTTATGCACTTTGGTAGAAGAAATAAAAGGGTTGACTATTTTTTAAATGGAGAGAAAATACAAAAAACTGAGGCACAAAGGGACTTGGGAGTCCTTGTTCAGGATTCTTGAAGTAAAAACATCTTAGGATGTATATTGTGTACATTTCTCTGACATTAAATTGAACCTTTGAACCTTTGAACTTGTAGGTTGAGTCGGTGGTGAGGAAGGCAAATGCAATGTTAGCATTCATTTCAAGAGGACTAGAATATAAAAGCAAGGATGTAATGCTGAAACTTTATAAAACACTGGTGAGGCCTCACTAGGAGTATTGTGAGCAGTTTTGGTTCTCTTAGAAAGGGTGTGCCGAAACTACAGAGGGTTCAAAGGAGTTTCATGAAAATGGTTCCAGGATTGAGTGGCTTGTCGTATGAACAGTATTTGATGGCTTTGGGTCTGTATTCATTAAAATTAAGAAGAGTGAGGGGCGACATCAGTGAAACCTATTGAATGGCGAAAGGCCTTGACAGAGTGGATGTGGAGAGAATGTTTCCTATGGTGAGAGAGTCTAAGACCAGAAGACACAAACTCAGAATAGAGGGGCATCCTTTTAGAATGAAGATGAAGAGGAATTTCTTTAGCCATAAAGTGGTGAATGTGGAATTCTTTGCCACAGGCAGCTGTGAAGTCCAAGTCTTTATGTATATTTAAGCAGAAATTGATAAATTCTTGATTGGTCAGGGTATGAAGGGATACGGGGGAGAAGACAGGAGACTGGCGTGAGAGGAAAATTGGATCAGCCATGGTGAAATGATGGAGCAGACTTGATGGGCCAAATGGCCTAATTCTGCTCCTATATCTTTTGGTCTTATAACTTGGGAGTTTGCACTTAGCTCAGAAACATTGAATACCACAGGAGACCAAACAAACATTGTCAACCCAGAGAACCTCAGAAAAAAAACATTGAATGTAGTCTGGAGAAGCTCAGAACGAACACTGAGAATATAGACTCGGGCCATTCGGGACGTGAACTGAGTAAAGAAGGCATCCTCGTCTCCAGCCAGCTGATGGTATACATCCACTGAGTCCATTAATGGTGGAGTCCTTCTGTCACAGTAAGTGCTGGCACTGTCTGACCCCAGGTGCAGAGGAATGGCGGACTCCATACACATAAGTATACCAACAGAGTCTTGGTGGCATGACCAAGCAACACTGCCAGACAAATCATAACCATAAGGAAGCATAACCAAAAGATCAGAAAACCCATGCCACGCCAATTAACTAGATTAAACAGAAAGCCAAAAGCTTACTGACTCTCGTTAAGTCAATGATTAGTAAACACAGGCACTGAAGAAATGCAGAAATTCTGCACTCCGCTTACGGTCATGTCAGTTTATGAACTACACCATTAAAGAGGCTTCCCACTATGTCAGTAGCTTTCTCCCTTAACTAACAATGGTGTGCATTCATCCAACTGTCCTTGGAATTTCTAGCAGAATTGCTGCTTGTACAGGTTGCTTTTGAAATAAGACTATGAAACCGTAAGACATGGGAGCAGAGTCAGGCCATTCAGCCCATCGAGTCTGCTCCACCATTCCATCATGGCTGATTTATTTTCTCTCAGACCCTATTCTCCTGCCTTCTCCCTGTAACTTTTGATGCCCTGGCAAATCAAGAACTTATCAACCTCCATTTTAAATGTACACAATGACTTGGCCCTCAAAATACCCGAAGACTGGTTCTCATTTGAAAACTGAACACTAACCCATAATTGCTGGTTAAAACTGGTTTATCCCTAACGATCCTTAGCACCTTTGATATCTTATGTGGTTCTACTGAGAAAGTAAAATTGTTTGGGGTTGGGAGATTTGGTTCAGGGAACCCTGGGCCTGAATTTGTACTTGGATTTTTTTCTGGGAAAAACAGTAGGTTACTCCAGCAAAACATCCCAAAGACATGGCATCAAATGGACCATTCTCTATTTGTTCCGATGTAGCCTCTCTACTTCCTCAAAGCTACATGCCCCTTCACCTATCTTCATATCATCTGCAAACTTTACAATAAAGCTATCAATTCCATCATCCAAATCATTGACATATTATGTAAAAAGAAGTGATCCCAACACAGACCCTTGTGGAACCCCAATAGCCACCAGCAACTAACCAGAAAAGGCTCCCTTTATTCCCTCTCTTTGCCTCCTGCCAATCAGCCACTGCTTTATCCATGCTAGAATCTTTCCTGTAATACCATGGGCTCGTAGCTTGTTAAGCAGCTTCATGTGTGGCACCTTGTCAAGGGCCTTCTGAAAATACAAGTACACAATATCAGCCAATTCTCCTTTGTCTATCCTCATTGTTACTTCTTCAAAGAATTCCAACAGATTTGTCAGACAAGATTTTCCTTCATGGAAACCATGCTGACTTCAGCCTATTTTATCATGTACCTCCAAGGACCCCAGAACTACATCTTTAACAATCGACTCCAACATCTTCCCAACCACTGAGGTCAGATTAACCAGCCTATAGTTTCCTTTCTTCTGACTCGCTCCCTTCTTGAAGAGTGGAGTGGCATTTGCAACTTCCAAATCTTTTGGAACCATTCCAGAAACTAGTAAAGTGTATGCACTTTATACAACAAAATGCTGGAGGAACTCAGCAGGTCATGCAGCATCTATGGAAAAGAGTACAGTTGACATTTCGGGCCAAGACTCTTCTTCAGGACTGGAGAAAAAGAAAAGATGAGAAGTCAGAGTGAAAAGGTGAGGGGAGGGGAGGATGAAATACACAGTGATTGGCTAAACCAGGAGACCAGGAGGGAGAGGAAGAGTGAAGTAAAGAGCTGGGAAATTGATTGGTGAAAGAGATACAGGGCTTGAGAAGGGGGAGTCTGATAGGAGAGGACAGAAGGTCACTGATTCTCACAGCTACCTAGAGTATACCTCTTCTCACCCTGTTATTTGTAAAAATACCATCCTCTTTATTTAATTCCACCATCTCCGCCGCATCTGCTCTCAAGATGAGGTTTTTCATTCCAGAATGAAGGCGATGTCCTCCTTCTTCAAAGAAAGGGGCTTCCCTTCCTTCAGCATCAACACTGCCCTCTACCACATTGCTTCCATTTCACACACGTCTGCCTCACCCCATCCTCCTGCCCCCTGACCAGGGATAGTGTTCCTCTTGTCCTCACCTACCACCACACCAGCCTCTGCATTCAGCTCATAATTCCCCACAGCCTCCACCATCTCCAACAGAATCCCACCACCAAGCACAGCTCTTCCTCCCACCCCCACTTTCTGCTTTCCTCAGGGATCATTCCCTACAACTCCTGTGTCCATTCGTTCTTCCCCACTGATCTCCCTCCTGGCACTTATCTTTGTAAGTAGAACGAGTGCTACACCTGGTCCTACACCTCCTCCCTCACTACCATTCAGGGCCCCAAACAATCCTTCCAGGTGAGGCAACACTTCACCTGTGAGTCTGTTGGGGTCGTACACTGTGTTTGGTGCTCCTGGTGTGGCCTCCTGTATATCGATAAGACCTGACGTAGATTGGGAGTCTGCTTTGCTGAATACCTAAACTCCATTTGCCAGAAAAAGCGGGATTTCCCAGTGGCCACCTATTTTAATTCCACTTCCCATATCCGTTCCAATATATCCATCCATGCCCTCCTCTACTGTCGCAGTGGGGGAACAACACCTTATATTCTGTCTGGTAGCCTTGAGATTCCTCTCCTTACAGGCAGCCACAAAACAGAAACCCAGTAGAACCCGTTAAAACAAATGAAGGCAGTCAAAGCCCCAGTGTGTTAGAGAGAGAAACAACAAGCAATAAAAGTAAGTAAATAACATTCTGTCACAAAAGTGAGTCCACAGAAGCCAATTGGTTGCAGGCCACAGCCTCAGTTTTGTTCCGAGATGAGTAAACTTCATGAAGCAATGAGCTGAACCAGCCCATTCCTCACCTCTGGGTCATTCCTCACTCACTGAGATGGGTCCAGTGAGCTGAACCAGCCCATTCCTCACCTCTGGGTCATTCCTCACTCACCGAGATGGGTCCAGTGAGCTGAACCAGCCCATTCCTCACCTCTGGGACCAACACCCTGACATTTTCAATTTAGCCTGGTGCTTAAATAGTTCAAACCTCGGCTCATTCCTCACTCACTGAGATGGGTCCTGCTGCTTCCATATACTTGAGGACTAAACCTTGCCACATTGATTCGGCCCGTACCTGTCCTTTCTAATTTGATTTAGCACTTAAATCAATTATACCTTAGGTCTTTCCTCATTTTCAGGCCTGAGCTCCACCTCGACTCAGCCTCACCTACACTCACCTCACCTCTGCTGCCTTGAATTTCCACCAAGTCAGTTCCAACGATGGCCAAACATTGGCTTATTCCTCGCTCTTTGGCCTGGATCCCATGGCCACGATTTGCCCATACACGCTTTGCTGCAAATGGCCTGCACTTCTGAGAGTTTACCTCCCACCACAAAAACAGCAGGTTGTGCAGGTGGTTCAAATTCTGACAGGGAAGTCAATTCCGACATGAATCACGTAAGGTTGGTTTGCAGGAACAGCAGGCTATCAAGAAGGCAAATTGAATGTTGGCCTTCATTGCTAGAGGGATCAAAATTTGAGAGCAGGGAAGTTATGCTGCAACTGTAAACGGTACTGGTGAGGCTGCACTTGGAGCTCTGCGTGCAGTTCTGGTCTCCATACTTGAGGAAATATATACTGGCTTTGGAGGCAGTGCAGAGGAGGTTCACCAGGTTGATTCCAGAGATGAGGGGGTTAGACTATGAGCAGAGATTGAGTCACCTGGGACTGCACTCGCTAGAATTCAGGAGGATGAGAGGAGATTTTATGAAAAAATATAAAATTATGAAAGGGATAGATGAGATAGAGGCAGGAAAGTTGTTTCCACTGGTGGGTAAGACTAGAACTAGGGGCATAGCCTCAAGAATCAAAGAAATAGATTAGGATGGAGATGAGGAGGAATTGCTTCTCCTGGAGAGTGGTGAATCTGTGTAATTCTCTGCCCAGTGAAGTAATGGAGGCTACCTCAGTAAATGTATTTATTACAAGGCTGGGTAGATTTGTTCATAGCAGGGAAATTAAGGGTTATGGGGAAAAGGCAGGTAGATTGAGATGAGACCATGGTCAGATCAGCCGTGATCTTATTGAATGCCAGAGCAGGCATGACAGGCCAGTTGGCTACTCCTGCTCCTATTTCTTATGTTCTAAGTTACAGGCTATTGTTTGCAGTGATCATTTCCCAGAAAAAGTGTCCATAAAAAGGGGTTCTGAACCTCTTTTATGCCATGGACCAATACCAATAAATAAGGGGTCTGTGGATCCCAGGTTGGGAACCCCTTCTATAAAGTGGTACTAGGCACAGGAGTGTCTGTATGTAAGGTGACCTTGACAGGAAATGATGAAGTTGTAGTGGTGGAGGTGTGAAGAGGTGGGTTTGTGGGTGAGGGTGTTGATCAGACTTATTAACTGAGGAAAGTAACTGTTTTTGAGTCTGGTGGTCCTGGTGTGAATGCTACGTAGCCTCCTCCCTGATGGGAGTGGGACAAACAGTCCATGAGCAGGGTGGGTGGGATCCGATTTCCAGCACCTTTCTGACTGTTTGTCATCAGGACTATCAATTGTTCCTGTTCAATTCTTTGTCCAGAAACATCAGATCATTGAATCAGGAGTTCACTCAGACTAAGATCTGACCTTAAGATCATTTTGGATTGACGTGCAGTCAGTGACTGCACCAATCTCAGCCCCAATGGTACACAGAAAACCTAAGAAAAGACTTGAAAGAAGCTTTCAAATCAGCAAGCATTTATTGCAATATCAGCGTCCATATAGTTAAGGGACTCAGACTTCAGTAACAATGGAACCAAAGGTAAGGTGCAGTATCTGATTTAAACTGGCAACTTGTTATCATTAACTTCTCTTGAATGAAGATGTGCTTTATCTGCAAACTGCAGGGAAAAGTTGGAATCAATCTGACTGATATTGCTTAGGTTGAAGACTCTAAGGAACTTCTTCTGCAATATTGTGGATGAAAGATTAGCTTTTAATTATTCCCATACATCCATTTTAGAGTCTGGTAAGACCAAATCCTGGAGTAAAAGAGGGTAAGTACAGAGGAATTTAATCTTTAGTCACTTTTGAAGTTTCAATGTTTTTTGCATCTAAGTCAGCCTCAGACAGAGTGACATGATGGCACTCATCTCCTCTCCCTATAATGCCACCTTTATGTCACTGTTCCAGGACCTAGACCAGGGGTGTCAAACTCATTTTAGGTCACGGGCCGGATTGAGCAAAATGCAGCTTCATGCGGGCCGGATCAGTCGGACGCGTGCGAACGCAGCTTTCGTTGCCTCCGTTTTTTCAGCCTGCTGTAATGTGTCTCAGTCTCTGCTATAACTACAAAGTGTTTCACTTTACAAATTCCATTTCTTATGAAGAAGACTGCCGAATAAACACTAAAAACCCTGAAAACCTGGTACCTGAATAAACTCAGCATTAGCCATATCATACGCCATAGGCGCTTCGATTACTGGGGCCAGCTTTAATAGTAATTAGATATTATCTCGCGGGCCAAAGATAATTCCACCGCGGGCCGGATTTGGCCCGCGGGCCTTGAGTTTGACATATATGACCTAGACAGTTCTGAGCCTACTTACTTTCTAAAATTAGATAGGTTTATACATTAAAATGACTTACTTACAAACATATTTATTTATCTATTTATTTACTTATTTAGAGATACGATGCAAAACAGCCCCCATCAGCTCAATGAGCTGCACTGCCCAGCAAACCTTCGATTCAACCTGAGACTAATCACAGGACAATTTACAACAACCAATTAACCTACTAACCGGTACATCTTTGGAAGGTGGGATGATGCTGGAACACCCGGAGGAAACCCATACGCTCTTGACAAGAACATATAAACTCCATACAGACATTTTGCTGCTATTGAACATTCTCTTTTCTTATTTATTTAGAGATTACAGCACAGAATAGGCCCTTCCAGCCAATTAGCTGCACCAACTTAACCCTAGTCTAACCACAGGACAATTCACAATGTCTAATATACTGACTAACTGATATATCTTTGGACTGTGAGGGGAAACCGGAACACCCACAGAAAACCCATACACACACGGGAAGAACATACAAACTAGTTTCCAGAGGATGCCAGGAAGAAACTGAACTCTGACACCCCTGAGCTGTAATAGCCTCACTCACCATGAAACCCCAAGTACCATCCTTTCTTCTTAGCCACCAGAAGTCAAATCAAACAATCAATAAATTAACTGTTTTTATGAACAAACTATCCAACAGGTTGAAAGACACCCAAGATTGGTCGCTTCCTTAATATTTTAACCTTTGTTAGTTTTGAGTTAAATCAAGCACTTAACAATCTGTGCCAGTACTTCTATTTATTTTAATATTTCAGCACACATCAAAAGTTGGAGGGACTCAACAAGTCAGACAACACCTACAAAGTGAAATGGGCTGTTGATGTTTTGACAGTGCCTAGATGAGAGATTCCAGAGAGTAGTGGTGGATAACTGTTTGTCAGGTTGGAGGCCGGTGACTACAGGTGTACCTCAGGGATCTGTATTGGGTCCAATGTTGTTTGTCATATACATTAATGATCTGGATGATGGGGTGGTAAATTGGGTTAGTAAGTATGCAGATGATACTAAGGTAGGTGGTGTTATGGATAATGAAGTAGGTTTTCAAAGCTTGCAGAGAGATTTAGGCCAGTTAGCAGAGTGGGCTGAATGATGGAAGATGCAGTTTAATGCTGATAAGTGTGAGGTGCTACGTTTTGGTAGGAATAATCCAAATAGGACATACATGGTAAATGGTAGGGCATTGAAGAATGCAGTAGAACAGAATGATCTAGGAATAATGGTGCATAGTTCCCTGAAGGTGGAATCTCATGTGGATAGGGTAGTAAAGAAAGCTTTTGGTATGCTGGCCTTTATAAATCAGAGAATTGAGTATAGGAGTTGGGATGCAATGTTAAAATTGTACAAGGCATTGATAAGGCTGAATTTGGAATATTGTGTACAGTTCTGGTCACCGAATTATAGGAAAGATATCAACAAAATAGAGAGAGTACAGAGAAGATTTACTAGAATGTTACCTGGGTTTCAGCACCTAAGTTACAGGGAAAGGCTGAACAAATTAGGTCTTTATTCTTTGGAGCGTAGAAGGTTGAGGGGGACATGATAGAGGTATTTAAAATTATGAGGGGGATAGATAGAGTTGACGTGGATAGGCTTTTTCCATTGAGAGTAGGGGAGATTCAAACAAGAGGACATGATTTGAGAGTTAGGGGGCAAAAGTTTAAGGGTAACACGAGGAGGAATTTCTTTACTCAGAAAGTGGTAGCTGTGTGGAATGAGCTTCCAGTAGAAGTGGTAGAGGCAGGTTCGGTATTGTCATTTAAAGTAAAATTGGATAGGTATATGGACAGGAAAGGAATGGAGGGTTATGGGCTGAGTGCGGGTCAGTGGGACTAGGTGAGTGTAAGCGTCGGCATGGACTAGAAGGGCCAAGATGGCCTGTTTCCGTGCAGCAATTGATATATGGTTATATGGTTAAGCCGAGATCACCAGGACAGGAATGGAAGCCATAATGGGAGGCTATGGTAGCATAGCAGTTGGTGTGACGCTATTACAGCTTGGGCTGTTGGAGTTTGGAGTTCAATTCCAGCGCTGTATGCAAGCACTTTGTACGTCTTCCTTGTAAACACATGTGATTCCTCCAGATGCTCTGGTTTCCGCCCAGAAACTAGGGACATGCTGGTTAGCAGGTTAATTGGTTATTGTAAATTGTCCCATGATTAGGCTTGCATTAAATCAGTGGTTTGCTGTGTGGTGCAGCTCGTTGGCCCAGAAGGGCCTGTTCCAAACTGTATTGCTAAATAGATAGACAGATAGATAAATAAAAAGGTGTTGTTTGGGAGGAGGAGCAGGAGTTGACATGTGATAGATTAATCCAAGTGAGGGGGAAGGCAGGAGAGTGAGGAGGCATAAAGGGCAAATGTGAGAAACTGAGAGCTGGTTGGTGACAAAAGCAAAAGGCTGATGAAGAAGGAATCTTGTAAGCAAACCAGAGGACTATAGAATGGAGACCAAGAGATGGGGAGCTAGAGGGAGGAAGGTGAACGAGGGGTGTGTTTACTGGAAGCTAGAGAAGAGAGCATGTCTTGGGTGGTGGGGGACCGTGATGATTGATGTTGCTTTCCTGCAACAGCGTTTCATGTAGATGTGCTCAGTTGTGGGGAGGGCTTTGCTCATGATGGACTGAGCCATATCCACTACTATTTGCAGGATTTTCTGTTCAAGGGCATTGGTGTTTCCATACCAGGCTGTAGTGCAGCCAGTCAATATACTCTCCACTGCACATTTATAGAAATTTGTCAAAGTTTTAGATGTCATGCATTAATTTCCAAAAACTCCTAAAGAAGTAGAGGCACTGCCATGTTTTCATTGTAATTACATGTTCGTGCTGGGCTAGGACAGGTCCTCCAAAATAATAACAAGAAGGAATTTAAAGTTGCTGGCTCTCTCCACCTCTGATCCTCTGAGGAGATGTGGTTCATGGACCTTTGGTCTCCTTCTCATAATATCTCTATTCAGTTCTTCCAACATCAATTGCAAAAGTATATTTCAATTCTTTTTCCATAGCTCAGTGTGCATAAGTTTCTAACCACACTCCAAGAATGTTTGGCTTCACCATTTTAGATATAAACATAATCAGCTAAATTTTGTTGGAAAAATGATGCCAATACAGATGCTTTTAGTGTGAGAATATGCTAGCACTTTTGTGTCAGAGTGATATAGGCTGTAAATTTCAAATTACTGTTTGATTTATCCTGTTCCATCTTTCATAGAAACTTGAGTTTAGCATCATGCAGGCAAAATCAAAAAGGGTAAACACAGAACTGTAGGTATTACCTTTGCACACAGTTTATGGAATAAGGAAGATGAACTTGTAGCACGGTTACTGATCGGCATATATGATGCTGTGGACTTTGCTGAATTATGGCTGAAAGAAGATTATAGCTGGGAGCTTAGTGTCCAAGGATACACATTGTATCGAAATAACATGCAGGTCAGCAAAGGGAGTGGTGTGGCTCTGCAGGTAAAAAATGAAATCAAATCAATAGAAAGAGGTGGCATAGGGTTGGAAGGTTGAATCATTGTGCAGAGAGCTAAGGAATTGCAAGGGTAAAAATACCTTGATGGGAGTTGTATAGAGACTCCAAAAAGTAGTAAGAATGTGGCCTACAAGTTACAACAGGAGATAGAAAATGCATGTAATGTTACAATGGTCATGGGAAATTTCAATATGCAGGTAGATTGGGAAAATTAGGTTGGTGCTGGATTCCAGGAAGGGGAATTCTAGAGTGCCAACAAGATGGCTTTTAGAGTAGCTCATGGTTGGATCCACTAGGGGATCAGCTATTCTGGATTGAGTGTTGTGCAATGAGCTGGAATTGATTAAAGAACTTAAGATAAAATAACCCTTCTGGGAAACTGATCGTAATATGATCGAATTCACCCTGAACTTTGAGGAGAAGCTAAAGTCAGATGTATCAGTATTGCCGTGCAGTAAAGGGAATTACAGAAACATGAGAGAGGAGTTGGTCAGAATTGATTTGGAAAATAACACTGGCAGGGATGACGGCAGAGCAGCAATTTCTGGAAGCAATTTGGAAGGCACAGGATGTATACATCCCAAAGAGGTAGAAGTATTCTAAAGGAAATATGATACATCTGTGGTTAACAAAAGAAGACAAACCAACATAAAAGCCAAAGCAACACACACAAAATGCTGGTGGAATGCAGCAGGCCAGGCAGCATCTATAGGAAGAAGTACAATCGACGTTTTGGGCCGAGACCCTTCATCAGAGCTAACTGAAAGAAAATATAGTAAGAGATTTGAAAGTGGGAGGGGTATGGGGAGATCCAAAATGATAAGAGAAGGCAGGAGGAAGAGGGAAGAAGCTAAAAGCTGAAAAGTTGACTGGCAAAAGGGATACACAGCTGGAGAAGAGAGCGGATCATGGGACAGGAGGCCTAGGGAGAAAGAAACGGGAAGGGGAGCACCAGAGGGAGATGGAGAGCAGGCAAGGAGTGATTGTGAGAGGGGCAGAGAGAGAAAAAAGACTTTTCCTAGAGAGTTGTAGGGGTCTGGAATGCACTGCCTCGGAAGGTAGTGGAGGCCAATTCTCTGGATGCTTTCAAGAAGGAGCTAGATAGGTATCTTATGGATAGGGGAATCAAGGGATATGGGGACAAGGCAGGAACCGAGTATTGATAGTAATTGATCAGCCATGATCTCAAAATGGTGGTGAAGGCTCAAAGGGCTGAATGGTCTACTTCTGCACCTATTGTCTATTGTCTATTGACAGAAAAGGAAAAAAGGGGAAATAAATAAATAAATAGGTGAATGAATAAATAAATAAATAGATAGATAGATAAGGAATGGGGTAAGAAGGGGAGGAGGGGCATTAATAGAAGTTAGAGAAATCAATGTTCATGCCATCAGGTTGGAGGCTACCCAGATGGAATATAAGGTGTTGTTCCTCCAACCTGAGTGTGGCTTCATCTTGACAGTAGAGGAGGCCATGGATAGACATATCAGAATGGTAATGGGATGTGGAATTAAGATGTGTGGCCACTGAGAGATCCTGCTTTCTCTGGCGGACAGAGCATAGGTGTTCAGCGAAATGGTCTCGCAGTCTGCGTCAGGTCTCACCAATATGTAGAAGGCTGCACCGGGAGCACCGGACGCAGTATACCACACCAGCCAAAGCCAAAGAGAGAGCATATAACAGAGCAAAAACTAGTAGGAAGTTAGACAATCAGAAAGCTTTTAAAAACCAAC
Source organism: Hemitrygon akajei (assembly GCF_048418815.1). Classification (NCBI taxonomy): domain Eukaryota; kingdom Metazoa; phylum Chordata; class Chondrichthyes; order Myliobatiformes; family Dasyatidae; genus Hemitrygon; species Hemitrygon akajei. Next base: position 4,777,017 of record NC_133126.1, on the reverse strand, counting down.
AGAAGGCAACTAAGAAAAGTAATTAGGAAGGTAAATAAGGAATACAAAAGTATAGTAGACAGTAACACTAAAGACGATGCCAAATATTTCTTGAGATAAATGAAGTACAAAAGAGAAACAAGAGTGGATATTGGACCACTGGAAAATGATGCTGGAGAGGTAGTAATGGGGAACTGAACTGAATAAATATCTTACGTCAGTCTTCACTGTGGAAGTTGGTGACTTGTATGGTGGAAGTATGGTGGAAGTTCCAGGTGGCAGGGGTCATGAAGTGTGTGAAGTTACCATTACTAAAAAGAAGGTTCTTGGGAAACTGAAAAGTCTGAAAGTAAATAAGTGACCTTGTCCAGATGGTGTACAACCCAGTGTTCTGAAAGAGGAAGCTGAAGAGTTTGTGGAGGCATTAGTGATGATCTTTCAAGATCTGGATTCAGCAATGGTTCCAGAAGAATGATAAAATTGCAAATGTCACTCCACTCTTCAAGAAGAGAGAGGCCGATTGGTTATAGTTTCCCATTCTTCCCTATGGTTGGGAAGAATTTGCAGTCAGTTATTAAGGATGAGGTCTCAGGGTACTTGGAGGCACAAGATAATATCTGTGATCTGTCAAGTAGGATGCCGTGTACAATCCTGATTTGATGGAGATGGACGTGTGAAGCACGGAGGAACATCTGGTGGAACTTTTGAAATGCCTGTTATGCTGCCGCTGCTAATGTGCGATTGGAAAAATCTCCGGGAGGAAGCCCCCGAATCCTTGGCTTTGCCTGTTGCTTGGCAGCTGGTGCCGGGGTCCAAGCGCTCTGCAGAGATGGTGCTCGGTGCTTGGTGCCCAGTGTCAGAGGGCTGATCGTAGGCTCGAAGTTTTCGGACGGACTCGGAGTTGCCTGTGGTCGGGGCTCCCAGAGTGCTGTATCGGCAAGCTGCGGCATTGTAGGTTCATGGCAGGAAGAGTTATTCTTCCTTCTACCATCTGCGTGAGATGATGGGCTGTCGGGACTTTGAGACTTTAGACAATAGACAATAGACAATAGGTGCAGAATTAGACCATTCGGTCCTTCGAGCCTGCACCGCCATTCTGAGATCATGGCTGATCATCTACTATCAATACCCGGTTCCTGCCTTGTCCCCATATCCCTTGATTCCCCTATCCATAAGATACCTATCTAGCTCCTTCTTGAAAGCATCCAGAGAATTGGCCTCCACTGCCTTCCGAGGCAGTGCATTCCAGACTCCCACAACTCTCTGGGAGAAGAAGTTTTTCCTTAACTCTGTCCTAAATTACCTACCCTTTATTCTCAAACCATGCCCTCTGATACTGGACTCTCCCAACATCTGGAACATATTTCCTGCCTCTATCTTGTCCAATCCCTTAATAATCTTATATGTTTCAATCAGATCCCCTCTCAATCTCCTTAATTCCAGCGTGTACAAGCCCAGTCTCTCTAACCTCTCTGCGTAAGACAGTCTGGGCATCCCAGGAATTAACCTCGTGAATCTACGCTGCCCTTCCTCTATAGCCAGGATGTCCTTCCTTAACCCTGGAGACCAAAACTGTACACAATACTCCAAGTGTGGTCTCACCAGGGCTCTGTACAAATGCAAGAGGATTTCCTTGCTCTTGTACTCAATTCCCTTTGTAATAAATGCCAAGATTCCATTAGCCTTCTTCACTGCCTGCTGTACTTGCTCATTCACCTTCAGTGACTGATGAACAAGGACTCCTAGATCTCTTTGTATTTCTCCCTTACCTAACTCTACACCGTTCAGATAATAATCTGCCTTCCTGTTCTTACTCCCAAAGTGGATAACCTCACACTTATTCACATTAAACGTCATCTACCAAGTATCTGCCCACTCACCCAGCCTATCCAAGTCACCTTGAATTCTCCTAACATCCTCATCACATGTCACAGTGCCAGCCAGCTTAGTATCATCAGCAAATTTGCTGATGTTATTCTCAATGCCTTCATCTAAATCATTGACGTAAATTGTAAACAGCTGTGGTCCCAATACCGAGCCCTGTGGCACCCCACTAGTCACCACCTGCCATTCCGAGAAACACCCATTCACCGCTACCCTTTGCTTTCTATCTGCCAACCAGTTTTCTATCCATGTCAATGTCTTCCCCCCGATGCCCTGAGCTTTGATTTTACCCACCAATCTCCTATGTGGGACCTTATCAAATGCCTTCTGAAAATCGAGGTACACTACATCCACTGGATCTCCCCCGTCCAACTTCCTGGTTACATCCTCGAAAAACTCCAACAGATTAGTCAAGCATGATTTACCCTTGGTAAATCCATGCTGGCTCGGCCCAATCCTATCACTGCTATCTAGATATGCCACTATTTCATCCTTAATAATGGACTCTAGCATCTTCCCCACGACCGATGTCAGGCTGACAGGTTGATAGTTCTCTGTTTTCTCCCTCCCTCCTTTCTTAAAAAGTGGGATAACATTAGCCATTCTCCAATCCTGAGGAACTGATCCTGAATCTAAGGAACATTGGAAAATGATTACCAATGCATCCGCAATTTCCAGGGGCACCTCCTTTAGTACCCTAGGATGCAGACCATCTGGACCTGGGGATCTGTTAGCCTTCAATCCCATCAGTCTACTCATCACCGTTTCCTTCCTAATGTCAAACTGCTTCATTTCCTCTGTTACCTTATGTCCTTGGCCCATCCATACATCTGGGAGATTGCTTGTGCCTTCCTTAGTGAAAACAGATATAAAGTACTCATTAAATTCTTCTGCCATTTCTCTGTTTCCCATAACAATTTCACCCAATTCATTCTTCAAGGGCCCAACATTGTTCTTAACTATCTTCTTTCTCTTCACATACCTAAAAAAGCTTTTGCTATCTTCCTTTATATTCCTGGCTATCTTGCCTTCGTACCTCATTTTTTCTCCCCGTATTGCCTTTTTAGTTAAGTTCTGTTGTTCCTTAAAAACTTCCCAATCATCTGTCCTCCCACTCACCTTAGCTCTGTCATACTTCCTTTCTTTTAATGCTATGCAGTCTCTGACTTCCTTTGTCAACCACTGTGGCCCCTTTCCCCCCTTTGAATCCTTCCTTCTCTGGGGGATGAACTGATTTTGCACCTTGTGCATTATTCCCAAGAATACCTGCCATGAAAGAATACTTTATTTTAAACCGTGCCATGGACTGCTCTCTATCAGATTACAGTATCGCTTTGCACTGTTGAAACTATGTGTTATAATTATGTGGTCTTTGTCAGTTAGTCTTTTATCAATTATGGTATTGTCTGCACTGTTGAAACTATATGTTAACTATAACTATATGTAACTATGTGGTTTTGTTTAGGTCTTGTAGCTTTAGTTTTGTCTGATGGGTTTGTAGTTCCTTTCTGGGGAACGTGCTAAGACGGTAGCGCAATATCGATATACAGCAGCCTCTCTGGACTCTGGATTGGGAATTACCAAACATTATGTGGTTTTTCTTGTGTGGTCTGTTTTGTGCTTTTTCGTGATATCATTCCGGAGAAAGTTGTCTCATTTTTTAACTGCATTGTATTTGTGGTTTATAAATGAGAATAAACTGAATCTGAATCTGAATGAAGGAAAAATCTTGCCTGACAAATCTGTTGAAATTCTTTGAAGAAATAACATGCAAGATAGACAAAGGAGAATCAGTTGATATTGTGTACTTAGATATTCAGAAGGCTTTTGACAAGATGCCACACATGAGGCTGCTTAACAAACTATGAGCCCATGGTATTGCAGGAAAGATTCTAGCATGGATGAAGCAATGGCTGATTGTCTGGAGGCAAAGAGTGGGAATAAAGGGAACCTTTTCTGGTTGGTTGCTGGTGACTAGGGGTGTTCCACAGGTGTCTGTGTTGGGATTGTTTCTTTTTGCATTATATGTCAAAGATTTGATGATGGAATTGATGCCTTTGTTGCAAAGTCTGAAGATGATAAGATAAGTGGAGGGGCAGGTAGTCTTTAGTAGTAGAAAAGCTACAGAAGGACTTAGACAGATTGGGAGAATTGACAAAGAAATGGCAGATGGAATAGTGTCAGGAAGTGTATGGTCATGCACTCTGGTAGAAGAAATGAAAAGGTTTACTATTTTGAAAATAGAGAAAAATTACAAGAAACTGAGCGCAAAGGGACTTGGGAGACGTTGTGCAGGATTGCCTAAAGGTTGAGTCTGTTGTGAAGAATGTAAATGCAATGCTACCATTCATTTCAAGAGGACTAGAATATAAAAACAAAGATGTAATGTTGAGACTTTATAAAACACTGGTGAGGCCTCATGGAGAATTGTGAGTAGTTTTGGCCCCTTTATCTTAGAAAGGATGTGCTGAAACTGGAGAGGGTTCAAAGAAGGTTCATGAAAATGATTCCAGGATTGAATAGCTTGTCATATAACAAACGTTCGATGGATCTGGGCCTGTATTCCCAGGAATTCAGCAGAATGAGGGGCGACCCACAGTAATTGAAACCTATCAAGTGGTGAAAGGCCCTGATAGAGTGGGAGAGTTTCCTACGGTAGTACAGTCTTAGACCAGAGGACACAGCCTCATAATGGAGGGCTGTCCTTTTAGAACGGAGATGAGGAGGAATTTCTTTAGCCAGAGAGTAGTGATTCTGTGGAATCCTTTGCTGCTGGCAGCTAAGGAGACCAAGTCTTTATGCATATTTAAGGCAAAAGTTGATAGGTTCTTGATTGGTCAGGAAGAGATATGAAGAGATATAGGAAGAAGCAGGAGATTGAGGCTTAAAGGGAAAATGGATCAGCCATGATGAAATGGCAGAGCAGACTCAATGGGCCTCTTGGCCTAATTCTGCTCCTATATCTTATGGTCTTATGCATTCAGCTAGTTTTAAAGGATTGTTTTGTTTTTGCAACTGCAGCAGGTTAATATTACCTTAATAATTCTCTTAAACTTCTTTTATCTAAACAGAAGAAGTGTGAGCTTTTTCTGTCAAAACACAAAAGATTCTGCAGATGCTGGAAATCCAAAAAAACACATAAAGTACTGGAAGAACTCAGCAGAGTATGCAGCTTCTAAAGAGGGGAATAAATATTTGACATTTCTATAAGACCAACCATAAGACATAGAAGCAGAATGAGGCCATTCAGCCCCTCAACTCTAATCCATCATTCTATCATGGCCAATTCATTTCCACCCCAACCCCGTCCTCCTGTCTTCGCCCTGTAACATTTCATGTCCTGATTAATCAAGACTCCATCACCCTCTGCCTTAAATACACCCAATGACTTTGCCTCCACAGCCACCTGTGGCAAGAAATTCCACAGATTCACCACCCTCTATCTAACAAAATTCTTCCTCATCTATGTTCTAAAAGGACATCCCTCCATTCTGAGGTTGTGCCCTCTGGTCCTTGACTCCCCCAATTATAGGAAACATCCTCTTCACATCCACTCTAATTAGGAATTTCAAGATCCAATAGGTTTCAGTGAGATCCCCCTTCATTCTTCTAAATTACACACAGAGAGTGGTGAGTGTGTGGATACAATAGGATCTTTAAGAGTCTCTTGGATATAGGTACATAGAGCTCAAAAAAAGAGAGGGCTATGCGGTAGGAAAATTCTAGACAGTTTCTAGAGAAGGTTACATGATTGGCACAACATTGTGGGTCGAAGGGCCTGTCATGTGTAGATTTCTAGGTTCTATGTTCCAGCAAGTGCAGGCCCAGAGCCATCAAATGTTTTTCATACAATAAGCCTTTCATTCGCAGAATCACTTTTGTGAAGCTGCTCTGAATCCTCTGCAGTGTCAGAACATCCTTTCTCAGATGGATTCATCTGCCAAATTATTCCATTCTTATCCTCACTGGCACAGGGTTTTGGGCTTCATCAGGCCAGTTCTATCTAACCCTACAACTGAAAATTCTCATCTACAGAACCATTTCATTAATCTCCTGAAAGAGATAATAAATCAGCCATGATGGAATGGTGAAGCAGACTCAATGAAACAAATTTTGACCTAATTCTACTCAATGTCTTATTGACTGGTGCTCTTAAACAATGGTTCCTAATGAGGGCTTTAGTGCCTCCCACCCCACCAATAGCGTGTTTATGAAGATGGAGGAAGCATTTGAAAAGCATTGCACATTCGAGTCATTTGCCAGGAAAGCTAAAACTGATAGAGGTCTCATTGCTTCTTATAACATTTCCCCACTAACCGCAAAGTGTGGAAAATCGCATACAAAGGGTGAAAGATTAATAATGCCTGCTGCATCAGAAGTTTGCACTAACTGTCCTCAAAATGGAAAACAGTATTTTAAAATCAATTCCTCTGAGTAATAACGCTGTAGCTCGTCATATTGATGAAATGAGTGAAGACATTGAGTATCAAGTATGCACAGAGCTACAACAAACAAAAGTTGGGATACAACTGGATGATCAACTGTGCGAGACAATGAGACGTTGCTAATGGCAAATGTATGGTTTATCAAAAATGGAAAAGTTTATGAAGAGGTTCTCTTTTGTAAAAAGTTAAAACAAATATCAATGGAGAATCAATCTACAAGAAGCTCAAAATGTATATTGAGGATACAAGTATTCTGAACATGATTAGGAACATGATTTCTTGTGCAACAGCTGAATCATATATCACAAACAAAAGAAAATCTGCAGATGCTGGAGAGCTAAGCAACACACATAAAATGCCGGAAGAACTTAGCAGGCCAGGCAGCATCTATGGTAGAGCACAGTCGATGTTTTGGGCCGAGACCCTATGACAGGTCACCTTGCTGGTTTAGTGGCATTTATGAAAAAGGCAATTCCAAGACTATTTGCAACTCATTGTGTAATTCATCATCAACATGTCACAGCCAGAAACCTCAGCCAGCAACTTTTTTCAAGCATGACTTTTGTAATATCTGCTATCAACAAAATAAAAGCTCATCCATTAAATGGCAGAATATTTCACCCGTTATGTTACGATAATGATGAACACCTTGAATGCTTGCTTCTTCACACTGAAAAAGGCTGCTGTTTAAAACATATCTTTGATCTTTTTGACACTGTGGCTGAGTTTTTACTCAAAGTCGACAAGAGCTTGGGAAAAATGTTTGAAATTCTCTGTGGAGCTGATTTGTATGACAAAATGAACATTCTAAATATGAAACTGCAGGGTGAGAATTTCAATTTAATCCAGGCAAAAAGTGCAGTGTCCACTTTTATTGGAAAATTGGAAATAGATAAGTAAAACATTGGGAGAAGAATGTTCTTACAGTTTCCCTGCACAGAAAGTATGACTCTCTCTTTCATAGACAGTGACCAGCAAGAACACTGCTTCCACCTGCAGTCACTGGAGAAGGATTTTTAGAATCGATTCAAGGATTTGAGCAATCTAGAATTTCTGGACTGGTAAATAAACCCATTTCTTTGCAAGGTGGAAGAGTAGGAAGAGAACTTGCAAGAAGAAATTATCAAAATTCAGAATGATGATGATGCAAATATGTTTTTCAAAAATGTGTCTTTTGTGATGTGTGGCTACACCATCATCCAAAGTTTCCTGGTCTTTGGAGAAGAGCCAAACTGCTCTTCATTGCATTTCTACCTTGTTGAAAGAAACTTCAGTACAGTGAACCACATACTCACAAAGAAGCAATAAACTGCTTGGACATTGTTACGTGTGGGGTCCTAAGGCTTCTGCTGTCATCAGATATTTCAACTCTTGCTAAAAACCATCAAACTCAAGGATCACATTGATATCGAAGCTGCTGTACAGCACACAGGTACTGTGTAAGCTATGTTTAAAAACAAATAGAAACTTAAAGCACAATCATTTTTCTTATGTTAGCATTCAGTAGACATGTTTTTACACTATGGGGGTGCTGGAAAATATACGGTATTGTGCCTAATAGGGGCATTGGCAAGTATGAAGGTGCATAAAGGGAATGTTGGCAAGTATGAAAGTGCTTTAAAAGGACTAAAAAGGTTGGTAAACAGTGATCTAAAATGTACTAGAAAAGTTCCAGGGAACAGAAACTTCAGCTCTTAAGTTAGATGGGGTTTGAGAGGGATTTGATAGATCATCAAGATATGAAATCATGCAGATTTAGGTGAAGCGGAGACAAATTGTTGCCACTTTGAAATGGTTAAAGGGTAACACATATCAATATTAGGAGTAAATGATAGAGCAGGAGTGAGGAATAAGAATCGAGCAGCATGGTAGTGCAGAGGATAGCTCAACATTTAACAGTAGAGGCAACACAAGTTGAATTCTGTACCTCACTCTAATGGGTTTGTACATTCTTCCCGTGACTGTATGGATTTCCTCTGGGTGCTCCAGTTTCCTCCCACAGTCCAAAGACCTGCTGGTTAGTAGGTTAATTTGTCATTATAAATTGTCCCGTGATTAGGCCAGGGGACTGATGGGTGGTGCCACTCGAAGGGCCAGAGGGGCTTATTCCACACTGTATCTCAATAAAGAAATAAATCAGAATCAGGTTTAGTATCATCAACGTACATTCTGAAATTTATTGCTTTGTGGCAGCAGTACATTGCAATACTTAATAATAAAAAACTATAAATTGCAAAACAAATATATATTAAAAATTAAATGAAATAGGTAGTGCAAAAAGAGCAAAAATCAAACACTAGTGATAGTGTACATGGGTTCCTTGTCTGTTCCGAAATCTGTTCTTTTACACAAGAATACTAATTGAGAACACATTGTCTTTAAGGGTAGTTGGAGGATTTTCAAAAGGCAATTAGAGAGCTTGGTCAAAAATATTTAGCAGGAGCATGATGAAAGAGGGAGTGGATTACTTTACAAAGAGCCTGCACGTACTTGATGAGTTATAATTCTTGAATTCTATTTATGATGGTGAACTGTTGCTCAATCTAAGAAAAAGTATTGACACACTTTCAAGCAGATGTCACTGAAAAATTTTTAATATAGATGTACCTCCCGACCTTGGTGGAGTTTTCTGTCTAAAATACAATGCAGTTCAAAATTTTTAGGTTCACTAACAACAATAACCTTGCGTAAAACCACACAATAAACAATGCAAACCTTAATGTATCCAGTAATGTTTGATCTGCAAGCTGTTCTGACTTTGTGGTTTTGGGGAGATCAGTGGATAAAAATGGAAATTTATCCTAACATGTCACTTTGACTCTATGCAAAATCCAATACCTGAAACTGATATTACAAGATGCTTCCCGGAATATTTGCTGAGACACAGTGACGTAGTCAAATCCCTACTTGCAAAGCCAATCGGATTGTTTAAACAATGATATCTACGGATCAAAAGTCACTTCATTGATTAATGTCTAACTTGTGTTGCAATTGTTATGGTATAAATTGACATTAGAGACCAAGGACTATACTTCAGAAAGTTGACTGCCAAAGACGAACGGGCTTCTTCACTTTAGGTAGGACTCTGAAATTACAAATAGACTACCAATATGAATCTGTAAGTGAATAGGGATCAACTTGTTTTAGAAGTTAAGGAGCAATATCTGATCTTTTTAACTTGTGAAATGTAATAGAGTTTCAGTATAAGCTTTGTGGAGAATGTAAAAGGAAGGCTTTGAGCAAACTCAGAACAATACAGCATGCCACAGTAATGTAGTAGTTAGTGTGTTGCTATTACTGCTCAGGGTGTTCTGGAGTTCAGTTCTTTGTACTTCCTGCCCGTGAGTGCGTGGGTTTCCCCCATGTGTTCCAGTTTCTTCCAAACATGTACAGGTTAGTGGGTTGATTGGTCATCGTCAATTGTCCTGTGATTTGACTATGGTTAAATTGGTGAGTTTCTGGGTAGTGTGGCTCGTTAGACTGGAAGGATCTGTTCTGCGCTGAATCTCTAAATAAAGTACAATAAATACATTGTAGGTTTGTGTTTTACTTTGCAGGTTCAACATGGAGAAGTTTCTTGCTTTTGCTTTCCTGATGGTCGCTTTGCCTTCCAGCGGCATGGTCAGTGGAGTTCCCTCTCCTCCCTCTATACATCCTTCCCTTCTCCAGCTCTCAGCAGCAAATTCAGATTTTGCATTGCGTCTGTACAGACAGATTGCTGCTCAACCAGGCACAGAGTCCCAAAATATTTTCTTTTCTCCACTGAGCATCTCTGCTGCCCTGAACATGTTGTCATTGGGTGCCCAGGAAGATACTCTGACTCAGCTCCTGCAGGTTCTTGGGTACAGCAGCATCACAAGAAACGACGCTGTCAGAGTGGGGCAGGTATTCCACGAGCTTCTGGAGCATGTGAACAATCTGAATAATGGAATCAAAACGGGAAACTCTCTGTATGTTCAAAAGGGGCGAGAAATTCGTGAAAAGTTCCTCAGAGAAGTCAAGGAACTTTACAATGCCGAAATAACGAATGTTGATTTTCGTGAACAACAAAGAACAAAAGACAAAATAAATGCTTATGTGAGTAACAAAACTGAAGGCAAAATCCCAAACATCCTTACACAGCCCCCCTCACAGGATACTGTGATGCTTCTTCTCAACTATATCTTGTTCAGAGGTAAGAGATCATTTGGATGTTAAACACAGATCATTTAATGACTGAATCAGCTGATGCTTCAACTTCTGTATTTTGAGTAGGACAATTTCTAAACATCTTTATATGCTCTTTGAGGGTAAGGGTGTTTTGCAAAAGGTTTGTTTGTTATGCGCCGTGTTGTATGACATGAGCAATCATTGACTTTCCGTGACTATGATTGTTCTTGGCAAATTCTTTTACAGAAGTGATTTGCCATTGCTTTCTTCTGGGTAGTGTCTTTACAAGATGGGTGAGCCCAGTCATTATCAATAATCTTCAGAGTTTATCTACCTAGCGCAGTGATTGCATATCCAGGACTTGTGATATGCACCAGCTACTCATACAAACACCCACTACCTGCTCCGATGGCTTCACGTGACCCGGATGGGATGGGATGGGATGGGATGGGGGGGATGTGGATTCTAAGTAGACGCTGCACCTTGCCTAGGGTGAGCTGCTGGCTAGTGAAGGGAAGGAGCACCTTACACCTCCTTTGGTAGAGACGTATCTCCACCCCGACACCCATGTTTTACAATGAAATAATTTAAAATTCAAATCATTTAAAAGTTTATACACTTGCCATTTTTTTCCCCTGATGTCCCCAAAATAATGATGTCAGAATAACTTGTAATTCAAACATTTCTGAATGCATTGTTAATTTGGGCGGCTCTATGCAAGATTATTGTTGGTGAACCAGAAAACCTAGAACGATATTCTATTTATAAAATATTATTTCTCAGGGAACTTAAAGAGTCAGAAGGGCTGACTCTGCCCTGTATTGCCAAATAAATGAAGTCAAACATACACATCTCTGTCCATCTCTCCTCCGATAAGAGCCTTACTTTGATCTGCACTAAACTCTCTTTCATCAAACTATCTTTAGGGTGTATTTCAAACTATGTCATAAGGTATATTTAAGGCAGGGATTGATAGATTCTTGATTGGTCAGGGCATGAAGGGCTACAGGAGGGAAGGCAGGAGATTGGGGCTGAGAGGGAAATAGATCAGTCATGATGAAATGGCAGAATTGACTCAATGGGCCAAATAGCCTAATTCTGCTCCTATATCTTATAGTCTGTTTCTCGTGTCTGTTTTGCTTTTCCTTTTTGGCGTTCGTTCATTTAAATTATAGTTTCATTGTAAGAAGACTCATGATCAGACTTGCAGTTCAATGCACAGATAAGTCATTGATAGAGAGGGGGGTATTCAAGGAAAGAAAGAAATTGTACTACCTACAACTTATCAACATGACCCAAAAATCATCAAACCCACTGAATTACTCTGAGATGTGTGTCTAACTAGCAATTGATTCAATAAGGGTGACTATCAACAAAAGCAGTTATTGGTTCGATTTTCTGTTACAATTTCTGCAAAGAGCAATTCCATTCCTTGGTGGATGTTAGCAGTACTTGTAATTCAGTAGAGACAGAGAAACTGTTTTGTACCTGCGGTTTATGTACTGTACCCACACAGATCACTTTTAGCATTCCAGTTAGCATGTTGCTTATTTCCCTCTGGCAACATTAATATCATTAAAAGTGTGTTGCAATGTGTACTGAACATAGAGAAAAAACAAGATTGATCTGAACATGAACCTCAAATTCTGGTCATTTCTCCCACCCCCCTCTTCTCACTTCTTCTATTCCCCATTTTGGCTCACTTCTTACCTATTTTCTTATCCATCACCTCACTCTGCTTCCCCTTTCTCCCATGGTCCACTCTCCTCTACTATCCGACTCCTTCATCTTAACCCTTCACCTCTTCCAGCTATCACCTCCCAGCTTCTCACCTCATCTCCTAATCCCACTTCATCACCTTCTGCTTCACATGGTTTCCCCTATCATCTGCCAGCTCATACTTCGCTCTCCACGTCCCACCCACTCCTTTCTCAGCCTGAAATATCAGCTGTTCATTCTCCTCCACAGATGCTGCCTGACCTGCTGAGTTCCTCCAGCACTTTTTGTGTGTTGCTCTGGATTTCCGTCAACTGCAGAACCTCTTGTGTTTCCGATTAAACTCCGTTGGTTAACATCAAGAAAGGAATAAAATCATGGCCAAGAAATTGGTTTGAACATAAAACATTAGAGCACAGAAAAGGCCATTTGGCAATGATGTTGTGCTAAGCTACCGTACTGTGTAAAAGTCTCAGGCACATAGATATAGCTCGTGTGCCTAAGACCTTTGCACAGTACTGTATTTGTCAACGTGCAGTGCAGAACGAGTTTGTAAATCTGGCGGGAGAAAAGGATGTTGGGAATGGAGAGGGTGGAGGGCCACAGAAGGAGTGTGGGACCGATGGAAGAGGAGTGCCATGGATGGGGGTGGGGTTGGTACAGGGGCAGGCACACCCAGCCTTGAGACAGTAGACAAGGTATAAGAAGCCATAGAAAAGTACAATAGAGATAAGCCATTTGGTTCATCTGATCTGTGCTTAACCATGTAGACTACCTACTTCCATCAACCATAGCCCTCTGTAACCCCCCATCCAAGTACCTTTCATCTACCTCATGCACTGGCACTACTTAAACACTCTCATAAGCCTCTGAGTGAAGAAGTTTCTCCTCACATTCCCCTTAATCAGTGGTGCCCCACTGAGCACTCAAGCGTGCAGCAAAGCATCAATAAAGACAGAGACTTGCAGTACCCCAAAGACTACTCCTTCACCCGGTGTTTGACATACCACAGGCTCTCTCTCTCCCTCGTAAGGGAAAAAGAGGTGTCCCTGTTTCACAGCGAGAGGGGAGATGTAACAAAATAACTCACTGATTCATGGTGTTAAAAGTCTGTTGCATCGCTTCTTCCGAGCTCTGTGCCTCTGGGCACACAGCCAGCAGCAAGTCCACTGCTTCCGATCTTCCTTGTTCTCCCGCGACACATCAGTCATCATCGGCGGTGGCACCGGCCTTGAATCAGCCCACCTCCAGAGCCACAAAAACCACGTTAGTCTTCCAGGCCATGTCCTTGGCATATTGAAAAGCGGACAGTCATGAGAACGTGAGAGCAGGTCCCATTCCCACAAAGAACCAAAGTCAGAGAGTAACTCCAGGTCAGGGTCTTCGACAGAATCCTGAAAGGGAAATAAGAGATATCACAGTACACCACCATGATGTCCATTTTAACAGATCTAACATATCCTCAGCAAGCACATAGACAATGAGAATACTTTCCTAGATGCGGAATGCCTGAAAATAGTGTTTTTTCTGGTGATTTCCGATATGACAATGTCCAGAAATGGTGCATCAGGGGTAGATGTGATCCAGTCTCCAGCTCTGAAAGGATTCAGCAAACCGGACTCTCGAGAATGCAGACACAGCCGTGGCGGCCATTGCTGGAGCAGACTGGGGGCTGGATCGAAGCATCGGGGTCTGAGCCCGAGAGTGAAAAATGAACTGATGTTTAGCCGTTGCTGGGGTGCACTTGAGACAAGATGGAAGTGGCAGGACCCAGCCTGAGAGTTAAAACAAATGGATGCTTGGCCGGTTGAAGCACCCAGCTAGATTAAAAAGATCAAGGCATCAAACTCGACGGCAAAGGATGAATTCACTACTCTGCATGGATCCTTTTCTTAGCATTAAACTGTAGCCTGTAGTGATTGGCACTCACCTCAACGCAGAACCTGCTCCAGGGCTGTTGCCTGCAGCCATTGGGCTCCCAGACTGGTATCACTCACGTCGGTGGTGAACCGGCTCTGGGGCTGTGTCCTGCAGTCAGCAGTCATCGGGCTCCCAGACTGGTATCACTCACGTCGGTGGTGAACCGGCTCTGGGGCTGTGGCCTGCAGTCAGCAGTCATCGGGCTCCTGGACTGATATCACTCACGTCGGTGGTGAACCGGCTCCGGGGCTGTGAGCTCACTCTTGGGGTCTCTGCAGTTCACATTCTGTGTGGTATTTGTTTACTTGTTTATTGTTTGTACAATTTGTTCTTTTTTCACACAATGGGTGATTGACGGTTTGTTCTGCATGCGGGGAGGGGGTTTTCAGGGATTCTATTGTGTCCCTTTGTTTTGTGGTTGTCTGCAAGAAGACAAATCTCAAGCTGCATATAATGTGTGTACTTTGATAATGAATGTACTTCGATCTTTGAGCATATAGTATGTTGCATGCATCCACATGTTGATAAAATTACCCTGAGTGCGCTTATCTCTTTGATTTCTCCAGGTGAATGGTTGAAGCCTTTTGAGAGGAGAGACACTTATGAAGCTGACTTTCACGTCGATAGCAATACAAAAGTGAAAGTTCAGATGATGAGAAAGTTGGGAAGGTATTACAGGACCTATGCCGAGGACCTCTCCAGTGATGTGCTTCTGATGGAATATGTAGGAAATACCTCCCTATTGATTTTGCTACCGAGACCTGGAAAATTGGCAGAGGTGGAGCAGAAACTGACCGTTCAAAAATTTTATCAGCTCTTGATGTCAATGGAAATACAGTAAGTTCAATTAAATCAAATTTAATGTTATTATTATTTTTTAGCTGTACAAGTGAGCTAAAAAAATTACCATGATAGAAAAACCATAAAACATAGGAGCAGAATTAGGCCATTCTGGCCATCAATTCTGCCCCACCATTCCATTATGACTGATTTATTATCCCTCTCAACCCCATTCTCCTGCTTTCACCCTGTAACCTTTGATGCCCTGACTAATCAAGAACCTATCAACCTCCACTTTAAATATATTCATGGACTTAACCCCCACAGCCAGCCCTGGAAGTGTTTCACCACCCTCTTAGCAACAAAGTTCCTCCTTATCTCTATTCTAAAGGGGCAACATAGAAAATAGGCCATTGATCAGTACAGCACAGGAATAGGCTATTCGTCACTATTAGATGTCATCTCAGCCTTCACTGCTCCACAGAACAGAAAACCAAGTACATCCAACGTCTCATTATTGCACAAGCTCTCTAATCCTGGCAGTATCCTGGTGAACCTCTGCTGCACTCTCTTCAAAGCCTCCACATCCTTCCTAGAATGAGGGAATCGGCATTAGATGCAATACACCAGATGTGGCCTAACCAGAGTTTTATAAAGTTGCAACATAACCTCCTAACTTTTGAACTCATATTCTTGACTAGTGAAGACAAACATGCCAAATGCCTTCTTCTGAATCAGACTTATTGTCAGTGACACAAGTCATGATAGAGCATAGACAACACAGGAAGAGGCCGTTTGGCCCACAGTGTTGTACCAAACCAGTTAAAAAGCAAATCAAAAACACCCAAACACTAATCCCTCCTACCTACACCATGTTCATATCCCTCCATCTTCCTCATATCCATGTGCCTATCCAAACATCTCTTAATAGCCTCTGATGTATTTGCCTCTGCCACCATACCAAGCAGCACATTCCAGGCACTCACAATTTTCTAAGTATAAAACTTACTCCTCACATCCCCCTTGAACCTACCCCCTCTCACCTTCAATGCATGCCCTCTAGTATTAGATATTTCAACCCTGGGAAACAGATACTCCCTCTATGCCTTTATGATCTACGCCTTTCATAATCTTGTAAACCTCAGTCAGGTCTCCTCTCAACCTCCAACGCACCAGAGAAAACAACCTAAGTTTATCCAGTCTTTCATGATAGCATATGCCCTCTAAACCAGGTAACATACTGGTAAACCTCTTCTGCACCCTCTCCAAATCTTTAACATCCTTCCTATGGTGAGGTGGCCAGAACTGTATGCAATACTCCAGGCATAGCCTAACCAGAGTTTTATAAAGTTGTAAATAACCTCTTGACTTTTGAACCAATCTCCTTGACTAATAAAAGCAAATATTCCATAAGCCTTCTTAATCACCTTATTGACCTGTGCAGCCACTTTCAAGGAGCTATGAACTTGGATCCTGCGATCTCACTGTTGAGGACCTTGCCCTTAACAGCGCACTGTCTCCTTGCATTTGTTCTACCAACGTGCAGGAACTCACATTTATCTGGATTAAGCTCCATTTGCTACTTCTCTGCCTATATCTGCAACTGATCTATATCAGCTGTATTCTTTGCCAGTCTTCTACACCATTGACAACTCCACCAATCTTGGCATCATCTGAAAACTTACTAAACCACCCATCTACAGTTTCATCTAGGTCATTTATATAGATCACAAACAGCACAGGTCCCTGTGGAACACCACTAACTACAGACCTCCAACTCGAATCTCTGCTTCTATGTCTTATGGTCTTATGGTCTTATGGAATCAGTCCCTTCAACCATTACCCTGTGTCTTCTATGAGCAAGCTAGTTCTGAATCTAAACAGCCAAATCACCATGCATTTTAATCTTCTGGATTAGCCTTACATGAGTGACTTTGTCAAAAGCCTTACTAAAATCCATGTAGACACTGCCCTTCTCTCAACTATCTCTCTCGTCACCTTGTCAAAAACTCAGTCAAGTTGGTAAGGCATGGAGTACCCCATACAAAGCCATTTGACTCTCCCTAATTAGGCCAAATGCTCATATTCTATCCCTAAGAATTTTCTCTGGCAATTTCCTGACAACTGACATGAGACTCACTGGTCTGTAGTTCCCAGGATTTTCCCTTGTCTCCTTCTTAAATAGAGGTACAACATTAGCCACTCGCCAGTCCTCTGAGTCCTTGCCTGTGGCCAGAGAGGACATGAAGATACCGGTCAACGGCCCAGCAATCTTGTCTCTTGCATCCTTCAATACCTGGGGTAAATCCCATCAGGCTCTGGTGACTTATCCACCTTAATTATCATCAGGAGGCCCAACACTTCCTTCTCCTTGACCTCTGAACACTCTAATGTAAATATACATGCAGCACTGATCTCCTGGTCCTCCAAATACTTTCTCCTTGATAAATATTGAAGCAAAGTACTCACCAAGTACCTCACTCACATTCTCTGTATCCAAGCAAATGTTCCCCTCTTTATCATTGAGTCATCCCACCCTCTCCTCATTATCCTTTTGCTCTTGTAAGTATAGAATGCCTTTGGATTCACCTTAATCCTACTTGGCAAGGACTCTTCATGACTTCTCCTGGCTTTCCTAATTCCCATCTCAAGTTCTTTTTTTGGCTTCTTTTTACTCCTCAAGTGTTTCATTTGATCTTAACTTTTGAAGCTATACATACTTTCTCTTTTTCTTCTTGACTAAATTCATCACTGTTCTTGACATCCGAGGTTCCCTTATCTTTCCATCCCTGTCCTTCCTTCTAACAGGAAAGTTTCCTGCACTCTGTATAATTGATCTTTAAACACACTCCACATGTCTGATGTGAACTTTCCAGAGAAAAGGTGTTCCCAAATAACGCTTCTTAGTTCCTGCTTAACATCTTCATAATTTGCCCTACTCCAATTTAAAACTCTCCCACAAAGACCGTACCTATCCTTATCTGTTGCTATCCTGAAATTCAAGGAGTTGAGGTCACTGTTCCCTAACTGTTCACCCACCGAAAGGTCAGTCACCTCTGGCCAGGCTCATTACACAACACCAGTTCCAGTACGGCCCCTCCTCTCGTTAGACTGTCCACACATTGATTTAAGAAATCTTCCTGGATACACTTAACAAATTCTGCCCCATCTAAACCCCTTACACTGAGAAGCTCCCACTTTATATTAGGAAGGTTGAAATCTCCCATGACAACCCTGTTATTTTTACACATTTCCTTAATCTGACTACATATCTGTTCCTCAATGTCCCATTGGCTATTAGGGGGTCAGTGGTACAATCCCATCAGTGTGATTGTACCCTTCCTATTCCTGAGTTTTATCCAAATGATTCAGCATCTGACATCTGACCCTCCATTAAGTTTCCCCTGAGTACAGCTGTGATATTGTCCCCGATTGGTAGTGCTGCTTCCTGCTCCGCCCCTTTTACCTCCTCGATCTTTTATAGACAATAGACAGTAGGTGCGGGAGTAGGCCATTCAGCCCTTCTAGCTAGCACCGCCAGTCACTGTGATCGTGGCTGATCATCCACAATCAGTACTAGTTACCTAGTTTCTAGTTATTGTGTTTGTATTAATGTGTTCTTTTGCAGCTTCATCAGACCCAGAGTTGCAATTATTTCATTCTTCTTTGGACTTGTATACTGGAAATTACACACAACAATCTTGAACTTTGAATCCATAGATGCTGCCTGATCTGTTGTTTTCCTCCAGTATTTTGTGTGTGTGTGTTACATTAATTTTTAGATTTCCTTTTGTTAGTTTAATTTATTTATCAGTAGAAGTTTAAAAAACTAAGATGTGAGAAAATATGAGATGATACAATACCTTTCTGGTGTTATGTTCATGACAGCTCTGTAGATGTGCATTTGCCAAAGATGATACTGAAGAAAGATTACCAACTCAAAACCCTACTGAGTTCCATGGGTATCAGAGATGCATTTACCAGCAGTGCAAACTTTTCTAGATTATCTGAATGGCCTGTACAAGTATCAGAGGTAAACCATTAAAAAATTGATTATATTGAATACAGTTTATGTTAACTAACAAAAGATCACAAAAGTACTGCTTGGTTTATTGGGATAATTTAAACATTTAAGTTTGTATGCAGTCGTTGAATATGAATGCGCAAACCCATCCTCCACAATCCATATGCATCCTTTCCTTATCTACCCAGTGACCCAGCCCTCCACATTCCCTATGTATACTATACATATCCACCCACTAACCCACCCCTCCACATTCCCTATGTATACTATACATATCCACCCACTAACCCACCCCTCCACATTCCCTAAGTATACTATACATATCCACCCACTAACCCACCCCTCCACATTCCCTAAGTATACTATACATATCCACCCACTAACACACCCCTCCACATTCCCTATGTATACTATACATATCCACCCACTAACCCGCCCCTCCACATTCCCTATGTATACTATACATATCCACCCACTAACCCAGCCCTCCACATTCCCTATGTATACTATACATATCCACCCACTAACCCATCCCTCCACATTCCCTATGTATACTATACATATCCACCCACTAACCCATCCCTCCACATTCCCTAGGTATACTATACATATCCACCCACTAACCCACCCCTCTACATTCCCTATGTATACTATACAAATCCACCCACTAACCCACCCCTCCACATTCCCTAAGTATACTATACATATCCACCCACTAACCCACCCCTCCACATTCCCTAAGTATACTATACATATCCACCCACTAACCCACCCCTCCACATTCCCTATGTATACTATACATATCCACCCACTAACCCGCCCCTCCACATTCCCTATGTATACTATACATATCCACCCACTAACCCAGCCCTCCACATTCCCTATGTATACTATACATATCCACCCACTAACCCATCCCTCCACATTCCCTATGTATACTATACATATCCACCCACTAACCCATCCCTCCACATTCCCTAGGTATACTATACATATCCACCCACTAACCCACCCCTCTACATTCCCTATGTATACTATACATATCCACCCACTAACCCACCCCTCCACATTTCCTAGGTATACTATACATATCCACCCACTAACCCATCCCTCTACATTCCCTATGTATACTATACATATCCACCCACTAACCCACCCCTCCACATTTCCTATGTATACTATTACAATAAGAAATATAATTTTACAAATTAAATTAAATAATTAGTGCAAATAGAGAGCAAAAATTACGAGAGGTGATTTATAAGTTTGTGGCCTAAAGTAGAAGGAGTCAATTTTACAAAAGCTAGCACATTTATTTTTCCTACATTTACACACTTAGTCCAGCGGTCGTGGAGCATACGGATCCCTTCTTTGTAGAAGTCGGCATCTTGGACCTCCACAAGTGGTCCACAGCATGGGGTGATTGATAAGTTCATGGCCTAAGGTAGAAGGAGATGAGTTATTAACTTCAAACTTTCTGCATTTCACTCAAAGAGTTGAACTGCACATACATGTAATGAGAGCTGTATAACATCTCCTTCCACCTTAGGCCATGAACTTATCAGTCACCCCTGCTGTGGACCACTTCTACAAAGAAGGGACTAAGTGCATACATGTAGGAGGGGACTATGTTGAAAAATAAATGTGCTAGGTTTTCTAAAATTGACTCCTTCTACCTTAGGCCACAAACTTACCCCTTGTATAGTGAGGTAGTTAACATAGGTTCATTGTCTGTTCAGAATTCTGATGTTGGAGGGGAAGAAGCTTTTCCTAAACATTGAGTGCATGTCTTCAGGCTCCTGTACCTCTTCCTTGATGGTAGCAATGAGGAGTGGGTGCATTCTGGGTGGTATATACAAACATAGTACTCTCACTACGGTTTTACCAAAGACCTACAGAACTGAAGCATGGTCTCTCTACTTGCAACAAATAGTAAGATCTTCTTAGCATTCCTAGGTGCTTGTTGTATCGGTTTGAATTTTGTACCAGAACCGAGATCCCTTCCTAGTGTTCTGCAACTGTTCTGAGGATATGTTTTATTACTTCTTCACCCAAAATGGACAATTTCACATTTTACCATCTAATACTCAATTTCTCAGATCTCTGCATATACACCTATACAATCGATATCCCTTTCTAGTCACACAAGGTCTTCTTCACAACTTAATTTCCTGCCTATCTTTGTGTCATGAGAAGAGATTCAGGGATAATTCTCAAAACTACAGACCAGTGAGTCTCACATCAGTGGTTGGGAAGTTACTGGAGGAAATTCATAGCCATAGGATTTGAGTATTTGGAGAACCACGGCCTAATTAGGGACTTTGTACAGGGCAAGTCATGTCTTACTAACTTGATTGATTTTTTTGAACAAATTGATGAGGGTGATTGATGAAGATAGAACTGTGGAAGTTGTCCACATTTTACAATGTCTCTCTTTGGAGGCTCATCCAGAAGATTAAGATGCAAGGGATCAGTGGCAGTTTGGATTCAGAACTGGCTTGCCTATAGAGGACAGAGGGTGGTGGTTGAAGGGACTCACTCCAGTTGGAAGTCTATGATTTGCAGTGTTCTGCAGAGATCTGTACTGGGACCTCTGCTGTTTCTGATGTATACACGTGACCTGGATGGAAATGTAGATGGAAGGGTTAGTAAATTGCAGATGATACAAAAATTGGTGGTGTTCTGGATAATATAGATGACTGGAAAAATATAATTGAATATATGTATAGAGAAATGGCAGATGGAGTTTAACCCTGCTAAACAAGGTGTTGCTCCTTGGGAAGTCAAATGTAAAGATAGAGTACTCTGTTAATGGCAAGAGACTTAACAGTGTTGCTGAGCAGAGGGATCTTGGGGTCCAAGTTCATAACTTCCTGAAAGTGGCTACTCAGGTTGATAGGGTAGTTCAGAAGGCATATATGCATTCTTGCCTTCACTTGTCCAGGATTAGAGGACATGTGCTATAATGAGAGGTTGGACAAACTTGGGTTGTTTTCTCCGGAGTGTCGGAGGCTGAAGGGAGATTTGATAGAGCTTTATTAGATTATGAGAGGCAACTATAAATAGAATAGACAGACCAGCAGATTTTTCCAGGGTTGAAATGTCTAATACCAGAGGGCATGTATTTAAGGTGAGGGGGGTAAGTTCAAAGGAAATGTGAGAGGCAAATTCTTTAACACAAAGTGTGGTGGGTGCCTGGAATATGCTTCCTGGGGTGGTGGTAGAGGAAGATACATTAGGGTATTTTAAGGAATTTGAAGGAAATGAATGGAATTGGACATGGTGTAGGCAGAATGGATTCGATTAATTGATCATTTGCTGACTATTTGATTTGGTGAGCTGAAGGACCTGTTCAGGGGCTGAACTGTATGTGTTCTATCTGAAGGACCTGTTCAGGGGCTGAACTGTCTGTGTTCTATCTGAAGGACATCTTCAGGGGCTGTACTGTCTCTGTTCTATCTGAAGGACCTGTTCAGAGGCTGTACTGTCTGTATTCTATCCGAAGGACCTGTTCAGGGACTGTACTGTGTGTGTTCTATCTGAAGGACCTGTTCAGGGGCTGTACTGTCTGTGTTCTATCTGAAGGATTTGTTCAGGGGCTGTACTGTCTGTGTTCTATCGGAAGGACCTGTTCAGGGGCTGTACTATCTGTGTTCTATCTGAAGGACCTGTTCAGGGGCTGTACTGTCTGTGTTCTATCTGAAGGACTGTTCAGGGACTGTACTGTCTGTGTTCTATCTGAAGGACCTGTTCAGGGTCTGTACTGTCTGTGTTCTATCTGAAGGACCTGTTCAGGGGCTGTACTGTCTGTGTCCTATCTGAAGGACCTGTTCAGGGACTGTACAGTCTGTGTTCTATCTGAAGGACCTGTTCAGGGGCTGTACTGTCTGTGTTCTATCTGAAGGACCTGTTCAGGCTCTGTACTGTCTGTGTTCTATCAGAAGGACCTGTTCAGGGAATGTACTGTGTGTGTTCTGTCGGAAGGACCTGTTCAGGGTCTGTACTGTCTGTGTTCTATCTGAAGGACCTGTTCAGGGGCTGTACTGTCTGTGTTCTATCTGAAGGACCTGTTCAGGGTCGGTACTGTCTGTGTTCTATCTGAAGGACCTGTTCAGGGACTGTACTGTCTGTGTTCTATCTGAAGGACCTGTTCAGGGACTGTACTGTGTGTGTTCTGTCGGAAGGACCTATTCAGGGTCTGTATTGTCTGTGTTCTATCTGAAGGACCTGTTCAGGGTCTGTACTGTCTGTGTTCTATCTGAAGGACCTGTTCAGGGACTGTACTGTGTGTGTTCTGTCGGAAGGACCTATTCAGGGTCAGTATTGTCTGTGTTCTATCAGAAGGACCTGTTCAGGGGCTGTACTGTCTGTGTTCTATCTGAAGGACCTGTTCAGGGACTGTACTGTCTGTGTTCTATCTGAAGGACCTGTTCAGGGACTGTACTGAGTGTGTTCTGTCGGAAGGACCTGTTCAGGGTCTGTACTGTCTGTGTTCTATCTGAAAGACCTGTTCAGGGACTGTACTGTCTGTGTTCTATCTGAAGGACCTATTCAGGGACTGTACTGTCTGTGTTCTATCGGAAGGACCTGTTCAGGGACAGTATTGTCTGTGTTCTATCTGAAGGACCTGTTGAGGGTCTGTTCTGTCTGTGTTCTATCTGAAGGACCTGTTGAGGGTCTGTTCTGTCTGTGTTCTGTCTGAAGGACCTGTTCAGGGGCTGTACTGTCTGTGTTCTATCTGAAGGACCTGTTCAGGGTCTGTACTGTCTGTGTTCTATCTGAAGGACTGTTCAGAGTCTGTACTGTCTGTATTCTATCTGAAGGACCTGTTCAGGGTCTGTACTGTCTGTGTTCTATCTGAAGGACCTGTTCAGGGACTGTACTGTGTGTGTTCTATCTGAAGGACCTGTTCAGGGGCTGTACTGTCTGTGTTCTATCTGAAGGATCTGTTCAGGGGCTGTACTGTCTGTGTTCTATCGGAAGGACCTGTTCAGGGGCTGTACTGTCTGTGTTCTATCTGAAGGACCTGTTCAGGGGCTGTACTGTCTGTGTTCTATCTGAAGGACTGTTCAGGGACTGTACTGTCTGTGTTCTATCTGAAGGACCTGTTCAGGGTTTGTACTGTCTGTGTCCTATCTGAAGGACCTGTTCAGGGACTGTACAGTCTGTGTTCTATCTGAAGGACCTGTTCAGGGGCTGTACTGTGTGTGTTCTATCGGAAGGACCTGTTCAGGGACAGTACTGTCTGTGTCCTATCTGAAGGACCTGTTCAGGGACTGTACTGTGTGTGTTCTGTCGGAAGGACCTGTTCAGGGTCTGTACTGTCTGTGTTCTATCTGAAAGACCTGTTCAGGGACTGTACTGTCTGTGTTCTATCTGAAGGACCTATTCAGGGACTGTACTGTCTATGTTCTATCTGAAGGACCTGTTCAGGGACTGTACTGCCTGTGTTCTATCTGAAGGACCTGTTCAGGGGCTGTACTGTCTGTGTTCTATCTGAAGGACCTGTTCAGGGGCTGTACTGTCTGTGTTCTATCTGAAAGACCTGTTCAGGGACTGTACTGTCTGTGTTCTATCTGAAGGACCTATTCAGGGACTGTACTGTCTATGTTCTATCTGAAGGACCTGTTCAGGGACTGTACTGCCTGTGTTCTATCTGAAGGACCTGTTCAGGGAGTGTACTGTCTGTGTTCTCTCTGAAGGACCTGTTCAGGGTCTGTACTGTCTGTGTTCTATCTGAAGGACCTGTTCAGGGAGTGTACTGTCTGTGTTCTCTCTGAAGGACCTGTTCAGGGTCTGTACTGTCTGTGTTCTATCTGAAGGACCTGTTCAGGGTCTGTACTGTCTGTGTTCTATCTGAAGGACCTGTTCAGGGACTGTACTGTGTGTGTTCTATTTGAAAGACTGTTCAGGGGCTGTACTGTCTGTGTTCTATCTGAAGGACCTGTTGAGGGACTGTACTGTCTGTGTTCTATCTGAAGGACCTGTTCAGAGACAGTACTGTCTGTGTTCTATCTGAAGGACTGTTCAGGGTCTGTACTGTCTGTGTTCTATCTGAAGGACTGTTCAGGGTCTGTACTGTCTGTGTTCTATCTGAAGGACCTGTTCAGGGTCTGTACTGTCTGTGTTCTATCTGAAGGATGTTCAGGGTCTGTACTATCTGTGTTCTATCTGAAGGACCTGTTGAGGGTCTGTACTGTCTGTGTTCAATCTGAAGGACCTGTTCAGGGACTGTACTGTTTGTGTTCTGTTGGAAGGACCTGTTCAGGGACTGTACTGTCTGTGTTCCATCTGAAGGACCTGTTCAGGGACTGTACTGTCTGTGTTCTATCTGAAGGACCTGTTCAGGGACTGTACTGTCTGTGTTCTATCTGAAGGACCTGTTCAGGGTCTGTACTGTCTGTGTTCTATCTGAAGGACCTGTTGAGGGACTGTACTGTCTGTGTTCTATCTGAAGGACCTGTTCAGGGACTGTACTGTCTGTGTTCTATCTGAAGGACTGTTCAGGGTCTGTACTGTCTGTGTTCTATCTGAAGGACTGTTCAGGGTCTGTACTGTCTGTGTTCTATCTGAAGGACCTGTTGAGGGACTGTACTGTCTGTGTTCTATCTGAAGGACCTGTTCAGGGACTGTACTGTCTGTGTTCTATCTGAAGGACTGTTCAGGGTCTGTACTGTCTGTGTTCTATCTGAAGGACTGTTCAGGGTCTGTACTGTCTGTGTTCTATCTGAAGGACCTGTTCAGGGTCTGTACTGTCTGTGTTCTATCTGAAGGACTGTTCAGGGTCTGTACTGTCTGTATTCTATCTGAAGGACCTGTTCAGGGTCTGTACTGTCTGTGTTCTATCTGAAGGACCTGTTCAGGGATTGTCCTGTTTGTGTTCTGTTGGAAGGACCTGTTCAGGGACTGTACTGTCTGTGTTCCATCTGAAGGACCTGTTCAGGGACTGTACTGTCTGTGTTCTATCTGAAGGACCTGTTCAGGGACTGTACTGTCTGTGTTCCATCTGAAGGACCTGTTCAGGGACTGTACTGTCTGTGTTCTATCTGAAGGACCTGTTCAGGGACTGTACTGTCTGTGTTCTATCTGAAGGACCTGTTCAGGGTCTGTACTGTCTGTGTTCTATCTGAAGGACCTGTTGAGGGACTGTACTGTCTGTGTTCTATCTGAAGGACCTGTTCAGGGACTGTACTGTCTGTGTTCTATCTGAAGGACTGTTCAGGGTCTGTACTGTCTGTGTTCTAACTGAAGGACTGTTCAGGGTCTGTACTGTCTGTGTTCTATCTGAAGGACCTGTTCAGGGTCTGTACTGTCTGTGTTCTATCTGAAGGACTGTTCAGGGTCTGTACTGTCTGTGTTCTCTCTGAAGGACCTGTTCAGGGTCTGTACTGTCTGTGTTCTATCTGAAGGACCTGTTCAGGGACTGTACTGTGTGTGTTCTATTTGAAAGACTGTTCAGGGGCTGTACTGTCTGTGTTCTATCTGAAGGACCTGTTGAGGGACTGTACTGTCTGTGTTCTATCTGAAGGACCTGTTCAGTGACTGTACTGTCTGTGTTCTATCTGAAGGACTGTTCAGGGTCTGTACTGTCTGTGTTCTATCTGAAGGACTGTTCAGGGTATGTACTGTCTGTGTTCTATCTGAAGGACCTGTTCAGGGTCTGTACTGTCTGTGTTCTATCTGAAGGACTGTTCAGGGTCTGTACTGTCTGTGTTCTATCTGAAGGACCTGTTGAGGGTCTGTACTGTCTGTGTTCTATCTGAAGGACCTGTTCAGGGAATGTACTGTTTGTGTTCTGTTGGAAGGACCTGTTCAGGGACTGTACTGTCTGTGTTCCATCTGAAGGACCTGTTCAGGGACTGTACTGTCTGTGTTCTATCTGAAGGACCTGTTCAGGGACTGTACTGTCTGTGTTCTATCTGAAGGACCTGTTCAGGGTCTGTACTGTCTGTGTTCTATCTGAAGGACCTGTTCAGGGGCTGTACTGTCTGTGTCCTATCTGAAGGACCTGTTCAGGGACTGTACAGTCTGTGTTCTATCTGAAGGACCTGTTCAGGGGCTGTACTGTCTGTGTTCTATCTGAAGGACCTGTTCAGGCTCTGTACTGTCTGTGTTCTATCAGAAGGACCTGTTCAGGGAATGTACTGTGTGTGTTCTGTCGGAAGGACCTGTTCAGGGTCTGTACTGTCTGTGTTCTATCTGAAGGACCTGTTCAGGGGCTGTACTGTCTGTGTTCTATCTGAAGGACCTGTTCAGGGTCTGTACTGTCTGTGTTCTATCTGAAGGACCTGTTCAGGGACTGTACTGTCTGTGTTCTATCTGAAGGACCTGTTCAGGGACTGTACTGTGTGTGTTCTGTCGGAAGGACCTATTCAGGGTCTGTATTGTCTGTGTTCTATCTGAAGGACCTGTTCAGGGTCTGTACTGTCTGTGTTCTATCTGAAGGACCTGTTCAGGGACTGTACTGTGTGTGTTCTGTCGGAAGGACCTATTCAGGTTCTGTATTGTCTGTGTTCTATCTGAAGGACCTGTTCAGGGGCTGTACTGTCTGTGTTCTATCTGAAGGACCTGTTCAGGGACTGTACTGTCTGTGTTCTATCTGAAGGACCTGTTCAGGGACTGTACTGTGTGTGTTCTGTCGGAAGGACCTGTTCAGGGTCTGTACTGTCTGTGTTCTATCTGAAGGACCTATTCAGGGACTGTACTGTCTGTGTTCTATCGGAAGGACCTGTTCAGGGACAGTATTGTCTGTGTTCTATCTGAAGGACCTGTTGAGGGTCTGTTCTGTCTGTGTTCTATCTGAAGGACCTGTTGAGGGTCTGTTCTGTCTGTGTTCTGTCTGAAGGACCTGTTCAGGGGCTGTACTGTCTGTGTTCTATCTGAAGGACCTGTTCAGGGTCTGTACTGTCTGTGTTCTATCTGAAGGACTGTTCAGAGTCTGTACTGTCTGTATTCTATCTGAAGGACCTGTTCAGGGTCTGTACTGTCTGTGTTCTATCTGAAGGACCTGTTCAGGGACTGTACTGTCTGTGTTCTATCTGAAGGACCTGTTCAGGGGCTGTACTGTCTGTGTTCTATCTGAAGGATCTGTTCAGGGGCTGTACTGTCTGTGTTCTATCGGAAGGACCTGTTCAGGGGCTGTACTGTCTGTGTTCTATCTGAAGGACCTGTTCAGGGGCTGTACTGTCTGTGTTCTATCTGAAGGACTGTTCAGGGACTGTACTGTCTGTGTTCTATCTGAAGGACCTGTTCAGGGTTTGTACTGTCTGTGTCCTATCTGAAGGACCTGTTCAGGGACTGTACAGTCTGTGTTCTATCTGAAGGACCTGTTCAGGGGCTGTACTGTCTGTGTTCTATCTGAATGACCTGTTCAGGGTCTGTACTGTCTGTGCTCTATCTGAAGGACCTGTTCAGGGACTATACTGTGTGTGTTCTGTCGGAAGGACCTATTCAGGGTCTGTACTGTCTGTGTTCTATCTGAAGGACCTGTTCAGGGTCTGTACTGTCTGTGTTCTATCTGAAGGACCTGTTCAGGGACTGTACTGTGTGTGTTCTATCGGAAGGACCTGTTCAGGGACAGTACTGTCTGTGTCCTATCTGAAGGACCTGTTCAGGGACTGTACTGTGTGTGTTCTGTCGGAAGGACCTGTTCAGGGTCTGTACTGTCTGTGTTCGATCTGAAAGACCTGTTCAGGGACTGTACTGTCTGTGTTCTATCTGAAGGACCTATTCAGGGACTGTACTGTCTATGTTCTATCTGAAGGACCTGTTCAGGGACTGTACTGTCTGTGTTCTATCTGAAGGACCTGTTCAGGGGCTGTACTGTGTGTGTTCTCTCTGAAGGACCTGTTCAGGGGCTGTACTGTGTGTGTTCTATCTGAAGGACCTGTTCAGGGAGTGTACTGTCTGTGTTCTCTCTGAAGGACCTGTTCAGGGTCTGTACTGTCTGTGTTCTATCTGAAGGACCTGTTCAGGGACTGTACTGTGTGTGTTCTATTTGAAAGACTGTTCAGGGGCTGTACTGTCTGTGTTCTATCTGAAGGACC
Source organism: Hemitrygon akajei (assembly GCF_048418815.1). Taxonomy (NCBI): domain Eukaryota; kingdom Metazoa; phylum Chordata; class Chondrichthyes; order Myliobatiformes; family Dasyatidae; genus Hemitrygon; species Hemitrygon akajei. Next base: position 4,748,074 of record NC_133126.1, on the reverse strand, counting down.
TGTTGAGGGACTGTACTGTCTGTGTTCTATCTGAAGGACCTGTTCAGAGACTGTACTGTCTGTGTTCTATCTGAAGGACTGTTCAGGGTCTGTACTGTCTGTGTTCTATCTGAAGGACTGTTCAGGGTCTGTACTGTCTGTGTTCTATCTGAAGGACCTGTTGAGGGTCTGTACTGTCTGTGTTCAATCTGAAGGACCTGTTCAGGGACTGTACTGTTTGTGTTCTGTTGGAAGGACCTGTTCAGGGACTGTACTGTCTGTGTTCCATCTGAAGGACCTGTTCAGGGACTGTACTGTCTGTGTTCTATCTGAAGGACCTGTTCAGGGACTGTACTGTCTGTGTTCTATCTGAAGGACCTGTTCAGGGTCTGTACTGTCTGTGTTCTATCTGAAGGACCTGTTGAGGGACTGTACTGTCTGTGTTCTATCGGAAGGACCTGTTCAGGGACAGTATTGTCTGTGTTCTATCTGAAGGACCTGTTGAGGGTCTGTTCTGTCTGTGTTCTATCTGAAGGACCTGTTGAGGGTCTGTTCTGTCTGTGTTCTGTCTGAAGGACCTGTTCAGGGGCTGTACTGTCTGTGTTCTATCTGAAGGACCTGTTCAGGGTCTGTACTGTCTGTGTTCTATCTGAAGGACTGTTCAGAGTCTGTACTGTCTGTATTCTATCTGAAGGACCTGTTCAGGGTCTGTACTGTCTGTGTTCTATCTGAAGGACCTGTTCAGGGACTGTACTGTGTGTGTTCTATCTGAAGGACCTGTTCAGGGGCTGTACTGTCTGTGTTCTATCTGAAGGATCTGTTCAGGGGCTGTACTGTCTGTGTTCTATCGGAAGGACCTGTTCAGGGGCTGTACTGTCTGTGTTCTATCTGAAGGACCTGTTCAGGGGCTGTACTGTCTGTGTTCTATCTGAAGGACTGTTCAGGGACTGTACTGTCTGTGTTCTATCTGAAGGACCTGTTCAGGGTTTGTACTGTCTGTGTCCTATCTGAAGGACCTGTTCAGGGACTGTACAGTCTGTGTTCTATCTGAAGGACCTGTTCAGGGGCTGTACTGTCTGTGTTCTATCTGAAGGACCTGTTCAGGGTCTGTACTGTCTGTGCTCTATCTGAAGGACCTGTTCAGGGACTATACTGTGTGTGTTCTGTCGGAAGGACCTATTCAGGGTCTGTACTGTCTGTGTTCTATCTGAAGGACCTGTTCAGGGTCTGTACTGTCTGTGTTCTATCTGAAGGACCTGTTCAGGGACTGTACTGTGTGTGTTCTATCGGAAGGACCTGTTCAGGGACAGTACTGTCTGTGTCCTATCTGAAGGACCTGTACAGGGACTGTACTGTGTGTGTTCTGTCGGAAGGACCTGTTCAGGGTCTGTATTGTCTGTGTTCTATCTGAAAGACCTGTTCAGGGACTGTACTGTCTGTGTTCTATCTGAAGGACCTATTCAGGGACTGTACTGTCTATGTTCTATCTGAAGGACCTGTTCAGGGACTGTACTGTCTGTGTTCTATCTGAAGGACCTGTTCAGGGGCTGTACTGTGTGTGTTCTATCTGAAGGACCTGTTCAGGGACTGTACTGTCTGTGTTCTATCTGAAGGACCTGTTCAGGGGCTGTACTGTGTGTGTTCTATCTGAAGGACCTGTTCAGGGACTGTACTGTCTGTGTTCTATCTGAAGGACCTGTTCAGGGGCTGTACTGTGTGTGTTCTCTCTGAAGGACCTGTTCAGGGGCTGTACTGTGTGTGTTCTATCTGAAGGACCTGTTCAGGGAGTGTACTGTCTGTGTTCTCTCTGAAGGACCTGTTCAGGGTCTGTACTGTCTGTGTTCTCTCTGAAGGACCTGTTCAGGGTCTGTACTGTCTGTGTTCTATCTGAAGGACCTGTTCAGGGACTGTACTGTGTGTGTTCTATTTGAAAGACTGTTCAGGGGCTGTACTGTCTGTGTTCTATCTGAAGGACCTGTTGAGGGACTGTACTGTCTGTGTTCTATCTGAAGGACCTGTTCAGAGACTGTACTGTCTGTGTTCTATCTGAAGGACTGTTCAGGGTCTGTACTGTCTGTGTTCTATCTGAAGGACTGTTCAGGGTCTGTACTGTCTGTGTTCTATCTGAAGGACCTGTTCAGGGTCTGTACTGTCTGTGTTCTATCTGAAGGACTGTTCAGGGTCTGTACTGTCTGTGTTCTATCTGAAGGACCTGTTGAGGGTCTGTACTGTCTGTGTTCAATCTGAAGGACCTGTTCAGGGACTGTACTGTTTGTGTTCTGTTGGAAGGACCTGTTCAGGGACTGTACTGTCTGTGTTCCATCTGAAGGACCTGTTCAGGGACTGTACTGTCTGTGTTCTATCTGAAGGACCTGTTCAGGGACTGTACTGTCTGTGTTCTATCTGAAGGACCTGTTCAGGGTCTGTACTGTCTGTGTTCTATCTGAAGGACCTGTTGAGGGACTGTACTGTCTGTGTTCTATCTGAAGGACCTGTTCAGGGACTGTACTGTCTGTGTTCTATCTGAAGGACTGTTCAGGGTCTGTACTGTCTGTGTTCTATCTGAAGGACTGTTCAGGGTCTGTACTGTCTGTGTTCTATCTGAAGGACCTGTTGAGGGACTGTACTGTCTGTGTTCTATCTGAAGGACCTGTTCAGGGACTGTACTGTCTGTGTTCTATCTGAAGGACTGTTCAGGGTCTGTACTGTCTGTGTTCTATCTGAAGGACTGTTCAGGGTCTGTACTGTCTGTGTTCTATCTGAAGGACCTGTTCAGGGTCTGTACTGTCTGTGTTCTATCTGAAGGACTGTTCAGGGTCTGTACTGTCTGTATTCTATCTGAAGGACCTGTTCAGGGTCTGTACTGTCTGTGTTCTATCTGAAGGACCTGTTCAGGGACTGTACTGTTTGTGTTCTGTTGGAAGGACCTGTTCAGGGACTGTACTGTCTGTGTTTCTTCTGAAGGACCTGTTCAGGGACTGTACTGTCTGTGTTCTATCTGAAGGACCTGTTCAGGGACTGTACTGTCTGTGTTCTATCTGAAGGACCTGTTCAGGGTCTGTACTGTCTGTGTTCTATCTGAAGGACCTGTTGAGGGACTGTACTGTCTGTGTTCTATCTGAAGGACCTGTTCAGGGACTGTACTGTCTGTGTTCTATCTGAAGGACTGTTCAGGGACTGTACTGTCTGTGTTCTATCTGAAGGAACTGTTCAGGGTCTGTACTGTCTGTGTTCTATCTGAAGGACCTGTTCAGGGGCTGTACTGTCTGTGTCCTATCTGAAGGACCTGTTCAGGGACTGTACAGTCTGTGTTCTATCTGAAGGACCTGTTCAGGGGCTGTACTGTCTGTGTTCTATCTGAAGGACCTGTTCAGGCTCTGTACTGTCTGTGTTCTATCAGAAGGACCTGTTCAGGGAATGTACTGTGTGTGTTCTGTCGGAAGGACCTGTTCAGGGTCTGTACTGTCTGTGTTCTATCTGAAGGACCTGTTCAGGGGCTGTACTGTCTGTGTTCTATCTGAAGGACCTGTTCAGGGTCTGTACTGTCTGTGTTCTATCTGAAGGACCTGTTCAGGGACTGTACTGTCTGTGTTCTATCTGAAGGACCTGTTCAGGGACTGTACTGTGTGTGTTCTGTCGGAAGGACCTATTCAGGGTCTGTATTGTCTGTGTTCTATCTGAAGGACCTGTTCAGGGTCTGTACTGTCTGTGTTCTATCTGAAGGACCTGTTCAGGGACTGTACTGTGTGTGTTCTGTCGGAAGGACCTATTCAGGGTCTGTATTGTCTGTGTTCTATCTGAAGGACCTGTTCAGGGGCTGTACTGTCTGTGTTCTATCTGAAGGACCTGTTCAGGGACTGTACTGTCTGTGTTCTATCTGAAGGACCTGTTCAGGGACTGTACTGTGTGTGTTCTGTCGGAAGGACCTGTTCAGGGTCTGTACTGTCTGCGTTCTATCTGAAAGACCTGTTCAGGGACTGTACTGTCTGTGTTCTATCTGAAGGACCTATTCAGGGACTGTACTGTCTGTGTTCTATCGGAAGGACCTGTTCAGGGACAGTATTGTCTGTGTTCTATCTGAAGGACCTGTTGAGGGTCTGTTCTGTCTGTGTTCTATCTGAAGGACCTGTTGAGGGTCTGTTCTGTCTGTGTTCTGTCTGAAGGACCTGTTCAGGGTCTGTACTGTCTGTGTTCTATCTGAAGGACCTGTTCAGGGTCTGTACTGTCTGTGTTCTATCTGAAGGACTGTTCAGAGTCTGTACTGTCTGTATTCTATCTGAAGGACCTGTTCAGGGTCTGTACTGTCTGTGTTCTATCTGAAGGACCTGTTCAGGGACTGTACTGTGTGTGTTCTATCTGAAGGACCTGTCCAGGGGCTGTACTCTCTGTGTTCCATCTGAAGGATCTGTTCAGGGGCTGTACTGTCTGTGTTCTATCGGAAGGACCTGTTCAGGGGCTGTACTGTCTGTGTTCTATCTGAAGGACCTGTTCAGGGGCTGTACTGTCTGTGTTCTATCTGAAGGACTGTTCAGGGACTGTACTGTCTGTGTTCTATCTGAAGGACCTGTTCAGGGTTTGTACTGTCTGTGTCCTATCTGAAGGACCTGTTCAGGGACTGTACAGTCTGTGTTCTATCTGAAGGACCTGTTCAGGGGCTGTACTGTCTGTGTTCTATCTGAAGGACCTGTTCAGGGTCTGTACTGTCTGTGCTCTATCTGAAGGACCTGTTCAGGGACTATACTGTGTGTGTTCTGTCGGAAGGACCTATTCAGGGTCTGTACTGTCTGTGTTCTATCTGAAGGACCTGTTCAGGGTCTGTACTGTCTGTGTTCTATCTGAAGGACCTGTTCAGGGACTGTACTGTGTGTGTTCTATCAGAAGGACCTGTTCAGGGACAGTACTGTCTGTGTCCTATCTGAAGGACCTGTTCAGGGACTGTACTGTGTGTGTTCTGTCGGAAGGACCTGTTCAGGGTCTGTACTGTCTGTGTTCTATCTGAAAGACCTGTTCAGGGACTGTACTGTCTGTGTTCTATCTGAAGGACCTATTCAGGGACTGTACTGTCTATGTTCTATCTGAAGGACCTGTTCAGGGACTGTACTGTCTGTGTTCTATCTGAAGGACCTGTTCAGGGGCTGTACTGTGTGTGTTCTATCTGAAGGACCTGTTCAGGGAGTGTACTGTCTGTGTTCTCTCTGAAGGACCTGTTCAGGGTCTGTACCGTCTGTGTTCTATCTGAAGGACCTGTTCAGGGACTGTACTGTGTGTGTTCTATCTGAAGGACCTGTTCAGGGACTGTACTGTGTGTGTTCTATTTGAAAGACTGTTCAGGGGCTGTACTGTCTGTGTTCTATCTGAAGGACCTGTTGAGGGACTGTACTGTCTGTGTTCTATCTGAAGGACCTGTTCAGAGACTGTACTGTCTGTGTTCTATCTGAAGGACTGTTCAGGGTCTGTACTGTCTGTGTTCTATCTGAAGGACTGTTCAGGGTCTGTACTGTCTGTGTTCTATCTGAAGGACCTGTTCAGGGACTGTACTGTCTGTGTTCTATCTGAAGGACCTGTTCAGGGTCTGTACTGTCTGTGTTCTATCTGAAGGACTGTTCAGGGTCTGTACTGTCTGTGTTCTATCTGAAGGACCTGTTGAGGGTCTGTACTGTCTGTGTTCAATCTGAAGGACCTGTTCAGGGACTGTACTGTTTGTGTTCTGTTGGAAGGACCTGTTCAGGGACTGTTATGTCTGTGTTCCATCTGAAGGACCTGTTCAGGGACTGTACTGTCTGTGTTCTATCTGAAGGACCTGTTCAGGGACTGTACTGTCTGTGTTCTATCTGAAGGACCTGTTCAGGGTCTGTACTGTCTGTGTTCTATCTGAAGGACCTGTTGAGGGACTGTACTGTCTGTGTTCTATCTGAAGGACCTGTTCAGGGACTGTACTGTCTGTGTTCTATCTGAAGGACTGTTCAGGGTCTGTACTGTCTGTGTTCTATCTGAAGGACTGTTCAGGGTCTGTACTGTCTGTGTTCTATCTGAAGGACCTGTTGAGGGACTGTACTGTCTGTGTTCTATCTGAAAGACCTGTTCAGGGACTGTACTGTCTGTGTTCTATCTGAAGGACTGTTCAGGGTCTGTACTGTCTGTGTTCTATCTGAAGGACTGTTCAGGGTCTGTACTGTCTGTGTTCTATCTGAAGGACCTGTTCAGGGTCTGTACTGTCTGTGTTCTATCTGAAGGACTGTTCAGGGTCTGTACTGTCTGTATTCTATCTGAAGGACCTGTTCAGGGTCTGTACTGTCTGTGTTCTATCTGAAGGACCTGTTCAGGGACTGTACTGTTTGTGTTCTGTTGGAAGGACCTGTTCAGGGACTGTACTGTCTGTGTTCCATCTGAAGGACCTGTTCAGGGACTGTACTGTCTGTGTTCTATCTGAAGGACCTGTTCAGGGACTGTACTGTCTGTGTTCCATCTGAAGGACCTGTTCAGGGTCTGTACTGTCTGTGTTCTATCTGAAGGACCTGTTGAGGGACTGTACTGTCTGTGTTCTATCTGAAGGACCTGTTCAGGGACTGTACTGTCTGTGTTCTATCTGAAGGACTGTTCAGGGTCTGTACTGTCTGTGTTCTATCTGAAGGACTGTTCAGGGTCTGTACTGTCTGTGTTCTATCTGAAGGACCTGTTCAGGGTCTGTACTGTCTGTGTTCTATCTGAAGGACTGTTCAGGGTCTGTACTGTCTGTGTTCTCTCTGAAGGACCTGTTCAGGGTCTGTACTGTCTGTGTTCTATCTGAAGGACCTGTTCAGGGACTGTACTGTGTGTGTTCTATTTGAAAGACTGTTCAGGGGCTGTACTGTCTGTGTTCTATCTGAAGGACCTGTAGAGGGACTGTACTGTCTGTGTTCTATCTGAAGGACCTGTTCAGTGACTGTACTGTCTGTGTTCTATCTGAAGGACTGTTCAGGGTCTGTACTGTCTGTGTTCTATCTGAAGGACTGTTCAGGGTATGTACTGTCTGTGTTCTATCTGAAGGACCTGTTCAGGGTCTGTACTGTCTGTGTTCTATCTGAAGGACTGTTCAGGGTCTGTACTGTCTGTGTTCTATCTGAAGGACCTGTTGAGGGTCTGTACTGTCTGTGTTCTATCTGAAGGACCTGTTCAGGGACTGTACTGTTTGTGTTCTGTTGGAAGGACCTGTTCAGGGACTGTACTGTCTGTATTCCATCTGAAGGACCTGTTCAGGGACTGTACTGTCTGTGTTCTATCTGAAGGACCTGTTCAGGGACTGTACTGTCTGTGTTCTATCTGAAGGACCTGTTCAGGGTCTGTACTGTCTGTGTTCTATCTGAAGGACCTGTTGAGGGACTGTACTGTCTGTGTTCTATCTGAAGGACCTGTTCAGGGACTGTACTATCTGTGTTCTATCTGAAGGACTGTTCAGGGTCTGTACTGTCTGTGTTCTATCTGAAGGACTGTTCAGGGTCTGTACTGTCTGTGTTCTATCTGAAGGACCTGTTCAGGGTCTGTACTGTCTGTGTTCTATCTGAAGGACTGTTCAGGGTCTGTACTGTCTGTGTTCTATCTGAAGGACCTGTTGAGGGTCTGTACTGTCTGTGTTCTATCTGAAGGACCTGTTCAGGGACTGTACTGTCTGTGTTCTATCGGAAGGACCTGTTCAGGGACAGTACTGTCTGTGTTCTATCTGAAGGACCTGCTGAGGGTCTGTTCTGTCTGTGTTCTATCTGAAGGACCTGTTGAGGGTCTGTTCTGTCTGTGTTCCGTCTGAAGGACCTGTTCAGGGGCTGTACTGTCTGTGTTCTATCTGAAGGACCTGTTCAGGGGCTGTACTGTCTGTGTTCTATCTGAAGGACTGTTCAGGGTCTTTACTGTCTGTATTCTATCTGAAGGATCTGTTCAGGGTGTGTACTGTCTGTGTTCTATCTGAACGACCTGTTCAGGGTCTGTACTGTCTGTGTTCTATCTGAAGGACCTGTTCAGGGTCTGTACTGTCTGTATTCTAATGAAGGACCTGTTCAGGGACTGTACTGTGTGTGTTCCATCTGAAGGATCTGTTCAGAGTCTGTACTGTCTGTGTTCTATCTGAAGGACTGTTCAGGGACTGTAATGTCTGTGTTCTATCTGAAGGACCTGTTCAGGGTCTATACTGTCTGTGTTCCATCTGAAGGACTGTTCAGGGTCTGTACTGTCTGTGTTCTATCTGAAGGACCTGCTGAGGGTCTGTTCTGTCTGTGTTCTATCTGAAGGACCTGTTGAGGGTCTGTTCTGTCTGTGTTCCGTCTGAAGGACCTGTTCAGGGGCTGTACTGTCTGTGTTCTATCTGAAGGACCTGTTCAGGGGCTGTACTGTCTGTGTTCTATCTGAAGGACTGTTCAGGGTCTTTACTGTCTGTATTCTATCTGAAGGATCTGTTCAGGGTGTGTACTGTCTGTGTTCTATCTGAACGACCTGTTCAGGGTCTGTACTGTCTGTGTTCTATCTGAAGGACCTGTTCAGGGTCTGTACTGTCTGTATTCTAATGAAGGACCTGTTCAGGGACTGTACTGTGTGTGTTCCATCTGAAGGATCTGTTCAGAGTCTGTACTGTCTGTGTTCTATCTGAAGGACTGTTCAGGGACTGTAATGTCTGTGTTCTATCTGAAGGACCTGTTCAGGGTCTATACTGTCTGTGTTCCATCTGAAGGACTGTTCAGGGTCTGTACTGTCTGTGTTCTATCTGAAGGACCTGTTCTGGGTCTGTACTGTCTGTGTTCTATCTGAAGGACCGTTCTGGGTCTGTACTGTCTGTGTTCTATCTGAAGGACCTGTTCATGGTCTGTACTGTCTGTGTTCTATCTGAAGGACTGTTCAGGGTCTGTACTGTCTGTGTTCTATCTGAAGGACCTGTTGAGGGTCTGTACTGTCTGTGTTCTATCAGAAGGACCTGTTCAGGGACTGTACTGTCTGTGTTCTATCAGAAGGACCTGTTAAGGGACAGTACTGTCTGTGTCCTATCTGAAGGACCTGTTGAGGGTCTGTTCTGTCTGTGTTCTATCTGAAGGACCTGTTGAGGGTCTGTTCTGACTGTGTTCTGTCTGAAGGACCTGTTCAGGGGCTGTACTGTCTGTGTTCTATCTGAAGGACCTGTTCAGGGGCTGTACTGTCTGTGTTCTATCTGAAGGTCTGTTCAGGGTCTTTACTGTCTGTATTCTATCTGAAGGACCTGTTCAGGGTCTGTACTGTCTGTGTTCTATCTGAAGGACCTGTTCAGGGTCTGTACTGTCTGTGTTCTATCTGAAGGACCTGTTCAGGGTCTGTACTGTCTGTATTCTATCTGAAGGACCTGTTCATGGTCTGTACTGTCTGTGTTCTATCTGAAGGACTGTTCAGGGTCTGTACTGTCTGTGTTCAATCTGAAGGACCTGTTAAGGGACAGTACTGTCTGTGTTCTATCTGAAGGACCTGTTGAGGGTCTGTTCTGTCTGTGTTCTATCTGAAGGACCTGTTGAGGGTCTGTTCTGTCTGTGTTCTGTCTGAAGGACCTGTTCAGGGGCTGTACTGTCTGTGTTCTATCTGAAGGACCTGTTCAGGGGCTGTACTGTCTGTGTTCTATCTGAAGGTCTGTTCAGGGTCTTTACTGTCTGTATTCTATCTGAAGGACCTGTTCAGGGTCTGTACTGTCTGTGTTCTATCTGAAGGACCTGTTCAGGGTCTGTACTGTCTGTGTTCTATCTGAAGGACCTGTTCAGGGTCTGTCCTGTCTGTATTCTATCTGAAGGACCTGTTCAGGGACTGTACTGTGTGTGTTCCATCTGAAGGACTGTTCAGGGACTGTACTGTGTGTGTTCTATCTGAAGGATCTGTTCAGAGTCTGTACTGTCTGTGTTCTATCTGAAGGACTGTTCAGGGTCTGTACTGTCTGTGTTCTATCTGAAGGACCTGTTGAGGGACTGTACTGTCTGTGTTCTATCTGAAGGACTGTTCAGGGACTGTACTGTCTTTGTTCTATCTGAAGGACCTGTTCAGGGTCTGTACTGTCTGTGTTCTATCTGAAGGACTGTTCTGGGTCTGTACTGTCTGTGTTCTGTCTGAAGGGCCTGTTCAGGCTCTGTACTGTCTGTGTTCTATCTGAAGGACCTGTTCAGGGTCTGTACTGTCTGTGTTCTATCTGAAGGACCTGTTCAGGGGCTGTACTGTGTGTGATTTATCTGAAGGACCTGTTCAGGGACTGTACTGTCTGTGTTCTATCTGAAGGATCTGTTCAGCGACTGTACTGTCTGTGATCTATCTGAAGGACCTGTTGAGGGACTGTACTGTCTGTGTTCTATCTGAAGGACCTGTTCAGGGTCTGTACTGTCTGTGTTCTATCTGAAGGACCTGTTCAGGGGCTGTACTGTGTGTGATTTATCTGAAGGACCTGTTCAGGGACTGTACTGTCTGTGTTCTATCTGAAGGATCTGTTCAGGGTCTGTACTGTCTGTGTTCCATCTGAAGGACCTGTTCAGGGACTGTACTGTCTGTGTTCTATCTGAAGGACCTGTTCAGGGACTGTACTGTCTGTGTTCTATCTGAAGGACCTGTTCAGGCGCTGTATTGTCTGTGTTCTATCTGAAGGACCTGTTGAGGGACAGTACTGTCTGTGTTCTATCTGAAGGACCTGTTCAGGGACTGTACTGTCTGTGTTCTATCTGAAGAACTGTTCAGGGTCTGTACTGTCTGTGTTCTATCTGAAGGACTGTTCAGGGTCTGTACTGTCTGTGTTCTATCTGAAGGACCTGTTCAGGGTCTGTACTGTCTGTGTTCTATCTGAAGGACTGTTCAGGGTCTGTACTGTCTGTGTTCTATCTGAAGGACCTGTTGAGGGTCTGTACTGTCTGTGTTCAATCTGAAGGACCTGTTCAGGGACTGTACTGTCTGTGTTCTATCGGAAGGACCTGTTAAGGGACAGTACTGTCTGTGTTCTATCTGAAGGACCTGTTGAGGGTCTGTTCTGTCTGTGTTCTATCTGAAGGACCTGTTGAGGGTCTGTTCTGTCTGTGTTCTGTCTGAAGGACCTGTTCAGGGGCTGTACTGTCTGTGTTCTATCTGAAGGACCTGTTCAGGCGCTGTACTGTGTGTGTTCTATCTGAAGGATCTGTTCAGAGTCTGTAACTGTCTGTGTTCTATCTGAAGGACTGTTCAGGGTCTGTACCGTCTGTGTTCTATCTGAAGGACTGTTCAGGGTCTGTACTATCTGTGTTCTGTCTGAAGGACCTGTTCAGGCTCTGTACTGTCTGTGTTCTATCTGAAGGACCTGTTCAGGGGCTCTACTGTGTGTGTTTTATCTGGAGGACCTGTTCAGGGACTGTACTGTCTGTGTTCTATCTAAAGGATCTGTTCAGCGACTGTACAGTCTGTGTTCTATCTGAAGGACCTGTTGAGGGACTGTACTGTCTGTGTTCTATCTGAAGGACCTGTTCAGGGACTGTACTGTCTGTGTTCTATCTGAAGGACTGTTCAGCGTCTGTACTGTCCGTGTTCTATCTGAAGGACTGTTCAGCGTCTGTACTGTCTGTGTTCCATCTGAAGGACCTGTTCAGGGACTGTACGGTCTGTGTTCTATCTGAAGGACCTGTTCAGGGACTGTACTGTCTGTGTTCTATCTGAAGGACCTGTTCAGGGGCTGTATTGTCTGTGTTCTATCTGAAGGACCTGTTGAGGGACAGTACTGTCTGTGTTCTATCTGAAGGACTGTTCAGGGTCTGTACTGTCTGTGTTCTATCTGAAGGACCTGTTGAGGGACTGTACTGTCTGTGTTCTATCTGAAGGACTGTTCAGGGACTGTACAGTCTTTGTTCTATCTGAAGGACCTGTTCAGGGTCTGTACTGTCTGTGTTCTATCTGAAGGACTGTTCTGGGTCTGTACTGTCTGTGTTCTGTCTGAAGGGCCTGTTCAGGCTCTGTACTGTCTGTGTTCTATCTGAAGGACCTGTTCAGGGTCTGTACTGTCTGTGTTCTATCTGAAGGACCTGTTCAGGGGCTGTACTGTGTGTGATTTATCTGAAGGACCTGTTCAGGGACTGTACTGTCTGTGTTCTATCTGAAGGATCTGTTCAGCGACTGTACTGTCTGTGATCTATCTGAAGGACCTGTTGAGGGACTGTACTGTCTGTGTTCTATCTGAAGGACCTGTTCAGGGTCTGTACTGTCTGTGTTCTATCTGAAGGACCTGTTCAGGGGCTGTACTGTGTGTGATTTATCTGAAGGACCTGTTCAGGGACTGTACTGTCTGTGTTCTATCTGAAGGATCTGTTCAGGGTCTGTACTGTCTGTGTTCCATCTGAAGGACCTGTTCAGGGACTGTACTGTCTGTGTTCTATCTGAAGGACCTGTTCAGGGACTGTACTGTCTGTGTTCTATCTGAAGAACTGTTCAGGGTCTGTACTGTCTGTGTTCTATCTGAAGGACTGTTCAGGGTCTGTACTGTCTGTGTTCTATCTGAAGGACCTGTTCAGGGTCTGTACTGTCTGTGTTCTATCTGAATGACTGTTCAGGGTTTGTACTGTCTGTGTTCTATCTGAAGGACCTGTTGAGGGTCTGTACTGTCTGTGTTCAATCTGAAGGACCTGTTCAGGGACTGTACTGTCTGTGTTCTATCGGAAGGACCTGTTAAGGGACAGTACTGTCTGTGTTCTATCTGAAGGACCTGTTGAGGGTCTGTTCTGTCTGTGTTCTATCTGAAGGACCTGTTGAGGGTCTGTTCTGTCTGTGTTCTGTCTGAAGGACCTGTTCAGGGGCTGTACTGTCTGTGTTCTATCTGAAGGACCTGTTCAGGCGCTGTACTGTGTGTGTTCTATCTGAAGGATCTGTTCAGAGTCTGTAACTGTCTGTGTTCTATCTGAAGGACTGTTCAGGGTCTGTACCGTCTGTGTTCTATCTGAAGGACTGTTCAGGGTCTGTACTATCTGTGTTCTGTCTGAAGGACCTGTTCATGCTCTGTACTGTCTGTGTTCTATCTGAAGGACCTGTTCAGGGGCTCTACTGTGTGTGTTTTATCTGAAGGACCTGTTCAGGGACTGTACTGTCTGTGTTCTATCTGAAGGATCTGTTCAGCGACTGTACAGTCTGTGTTCTATCTGAAGGACCTGTTGAGGGACTGTACTGTCTGTGTTCTATCTGAAGGACCTGTTCAGGGACTGTACTGTCTGTGTTCTATCTGAAGGACTGTTCAGCGTCTGTACTGTCCGTGTTCTATCTGAAGGACTGTTCAGCGTCTGTACTGTCTGTGTTCCATCTGAAGGACCTGTTCAGGGACTGTACGGTCTGTGTTCTATCTGAAGGACCTGTTCAGGGACTGTACTTTCTGTGTTCTATCTGAAGGACCTGTTCAGGGGCTGTATTGTCTGTGTTCTATCTGAAGGACCTGTTGAGGGACAGTACTGTCTGTGTTCTATCTGAAGGACCTGTTCAGGGACTGTACTGTCTGTGTTCTATCTTAAGGACTGTTCAGGGTCTGTACTGTCTGTGTTCTATCTGAAGGACTGTTCAGGGTCTGTACTGTCTGTGTTCTGTCGGAAGGACCTGTTCAGGGTCTGTACTGTCTGTGTTCTATCTGAAGGACTGTTCAGGGTCTGTACTGTCTGTGTTCTATCTGAAGGACCTGTTCAGGGTCTGTACTGTCTGTGTTCTATCTGAAGGACTGTTCAGGGTCTGTACTGTCTGTGATCTATCTGAAGGACCTGTTGAGGGTCTGTACTGTCTGTGTTCTATCGGAAGGACCTGTTAAGGGACAGTACTGTCTGTGTTCTATCTGAAGGACCTGTTGAGGGTCTGTTCTGTCTGTGTTCTATCTGAAGGACCTGTTGAGGGTCTGTTCTGTCTGTGTTCTGTCTGAAGGACCTGTTCAGGGGCTGTACTGTCTGTGTTCTATCTGAAGGACCTGTTCAGGGGCTGTACTGTGTGTGTTCTATCTGAAGGATCTGTTCAGAGTCTGTACTGTCTGTGTTCTATCTGAAGGACTGTTCAGGGTCTGTACTGTCTGTGTTCTACCTGAAGGACCTGTTCAGGGACTGTACTGTCTGTGTTCTATCTGAAGGACTGTTCAGGGACTGTACTGTCTGTGTTCTATCTGAAGGACCTGTTCAGGGTCTGTACTGTCTGTGTTCTATCTGAAGGACTGTTCTGGGTCTGTACTGTCTGTGTTCTATCTGAAGGACCTGTTCATGGTCTGTACTGTCTGTGTTCTATCTGAAGGACTGTTCAGGATCTGTACTGTCTGTGTTCTATCTGAAGGACTGTTCAGGGTCTGTACTATCTGTGTTCTGTCTGAAGGACCTGTTCAGGCTCTGTACTGTCTGTGTTCTATCTGAAGGACCTGTTCAGGGTCTGTACTGTCTGTGTTCTATCTGAAGGACCTGTTCAGGGGCTGTACTGTGTGAGTTCTATCTGAAGGACCTGTTCAGGGACTGTACTGTCTGTGTTCTATCTGAAGGATCTGTTCAGGGACTGTACTGTCTGTGTTCTATCTGAAGGACTGTTCAGGGTCTGTACTGTCTGTGTTCTATCTGAAGGACCTGTTCAGGGACTGTACTGTCTGTGTTCTATCTGAAGGACTGTTCAGGGGCTGTACTGTCTGTGTTCTATCTGAAGGACCTGTTCAGGGTCTGTACTGTCTGTGTTCTATCTGAAGGACTGTTCTGGGTCTGTACTGTCTGTGTTCTATCTGAAGGACCTGTTCATGGTCTGTACTGTCTGTGTTCTATCTGAAGGACCTGTTCAGGGACTGTACTGTCTGTGTTCTATCGGAAGGACCTGTTAAGGGACAGTACTGTCTGTGTTCTATCTGAAGGACCTGTTGAGGGTCTGTTCTGTCTGTGTTCTATCTGAAGGACCTGTTGAGGGTCTGTTCTGTCTGTGTTCTGTCTGAAGGACCTGTTCAGGGGCTGTACTGTCTGTGTTCTATCTGAAGGACCTGTTCAGGCGCTGTACTGTGTGTGTTCTATCTGAAGGATCTGTTCAGAGTCTGTAACTGTCTGTGTTCTATCTGAAGGACTGTTCAGGGTCTGTACCGTCTGTGTTCTATCTGAAGGACTGTTCAGGGTCTGTACTATCTGTGTTCTGTCTGAAGGACCTGTTCATGCTCTGTACTGTCTGTGTTCTATCTGAAGGACCTGTTCAGGGGCTCTACTGTGTGTGTTTTATCTGAAGGACCTGTTCAGGGACTGTACTGTCTGTGTTCTATCTGAAGGATCTGTTCAGCGACTGTACAGTCTGTGTTCTATCTGAAGGACCTGTTGAGGGACTGTACTGTCTGTGTTCTATCTGAAGGACCTGTTCAGGGACTGTACTGTCTGTGTTCTATCTGAAGGACTGTTCAGCGTCTGTACTGTCCGTGTTCTATCTGAAGGACTGTTCAGCGTCTGTACTGTCTGTGTTCCATCTGAAGGACCTGTTCAGGGACTGTACGGTCTGTGTTCTATCTGAAGGACCTGTTCAGGGACTGTACTTTCTGTGTTCTATCTGAAGGACCTGTTCAGGGGCTGTATTGTCTGTGTTCTATCTGAAGGACCTGTTGAGGGACAGTACTGTCTGTGTTCTATCTGAAGGACCTGTTCAGGGACTGTACTGTCTGTGTTCTATCTTAAGGACTGTTCAGGGTCTGTACTGTCTGTGTTCTATCTGAAGGACTGTTCAGGGTCTGTACTGTCTGTGTTCTGTCGGAAGGACCTGTTCAGGGTCTGTACTGTCTGTGTTCTATCTGAAGGACTGTTCAGGGTCTGTACTGTCTGTGTTCTATCTGAAGGACCTGTTCAGGGTCTGTACTGTCTGTGTTCTATCTGAAGGACTGTTCAGGGTCTGTACTGTCTGTGATCTATCTGAAGGACCTGTTGAGGGTCTGTACTGTCTGTGTTCTATCGGAAGGACCTGTTAAGGGACAGTACTGTCTGTGTTCTATCTGAAGGACCTGTTGAGGGTCTGTTCTGTCTGTGTTCTATCTGAAGGACCTGTTGAGGGTCTGTTCTGTCTGTGTTCTGTCTGAAGGACCTGTTCAGGGGCTGTACTGTCTGTGTTCTATCTGAAGGACCTGTTCAGGGGCTGTACTGTGTGTGTTCTATCTGAAGGATCTGTTCAGAGTCTGTACTGTCTGTGTTCTATCTGAAGGACTGTTCAGGGTCTGTACTGTCTGTGTTCTACCTGAAGGACCTGTTCAGGGACTGTACTGTCTGTGTTCTATCTGAAGGACTGTTCAGGGACTGTACTGTCTGTGTTCTATCTGAAGGACCTGTTCAGGGTCTGTACTGTCTGTGTTCTATCTGAAGGACTGTTCTGGGTCTGTACTGTCTGTGTTCTATCTGAAGGACCTGTTCATGGTCTGTACTGTCTGTGTTCTATCTGAAGGACTGTTCAGGATCTGTACTGTCTGTGTTCTATCTGAAGGACTGTTCAGGGTCTGTACTATCTGTGTTCTGTCTGAAGGACCTGTTCAGGCTCTGTACTGTCTGTGTTCTATCTGAAGGACCTGTTCAGGGTCTGTACTGTCTGTGTTCTATCTGAAGGACCTGTTCAGGGGCTGTACTGTGTGAGTTCTATCTGAAGGACCTGTTCAGGGACTGTACTGTCTGTGTTCTATCTGAAGGATCTGTTCAGGGACTGTACTGTCTGTGTTCTATCTGAAGGACTGTTCAGGGTCTGTACTGTCTGTGTTCTATCTGAAGGACCTGTTCAGGGACTGTACTGTCTGTGTTCTATCTGAAGGACTGTTCAGGGGCTGTACTGTCTGTGTTCTATCTGAAGGACCTGTTCAGGGTCTGTACTGTCTGTGTTCTATCTGAAGGACTGTTCTGGGTCTGTACTGTCTGTGTTCTATCTGAAGGACCTGTTCATGGTCTGTACTGTCTGTGTTCTATCTGAAGGACTGTTCAGGATCTGTACTGTCTGTGTTCTATCTGAAGGACTGTTCAGGGTCTGTACTATCTGTGTTCTGTCTGAAGGAACTGTTCAGGCTCTGTACTGTCTGTGTTCTATCTGAAGGACCTGTTCAGGGTCTGTACTGTCTGTGTTCTATCTGAAGGACCTGTTCAGAGGCTGTACTGTGTGAGTTCTATCTGAAGGACCTGTTCAGGGACTGTACTGTCTGTGTTCTATCTGAAGGATCTGTTCAGGGACTGTACTGTCTGTGTTCTATCTGAAGGACTGTTCAGGGTCTGTACTGTCTGTGTTCTATCTGAAGGACCTGTTCAGGGACTGTACTGTCTGTGTTCTATCTGAAGGACTGTTCAGGGACTGTACTGTCTGTGTTCTATCTGAAGGACCTGTTCTGGGTCTGTACTGTCTGTGTTCTATCTGAAGGACCTGTTCAGGGACTGTACTGTCTGTGTTCTATCTGAAGGACCTGTTCAGGGTCTGTACTGTCTGTGTTCTATCTGAAGGACTGTTCAGGGTCTGTACTGACTGTGTTCTATCTGAAGGACTGTTTAGGGTCTGTACTATCTGTGTTCTATCTGAAAGACCTGTTCAGGCTCTGTACTGTCTGTGTTCTATCTGAAGGATCTGTTCAGGGACTGTACTGTCTGTGTTCTGTCTGAAGGAACTTTTCAGGGTCTGTAATGTCTGTGTTCTATCTGAAGGACCTGTTCAGGGTCTGTACTGTCTGTGTTCTATCTGAAGGACCTGTTGAGGGTCTGTACTGTCTGTGTTCTGTCGGAAGGACCTGTTCAGGGGTTGTACTGTCTGTGTTCTATCTGAAGGACCTGTTCAGGTGCTGTACTGTCTGTGTTCTATCTGAAGGACCTGTTGAGGGTCTGTACTGTCTGTGTTCTATCTGAAGGACCTGTTCAGTGTCTGTACTGTCTGTGTTCTATCTGAAGGACTGTTCAGGGTCTGTACTGTCTGTGTTCTGTCGGAAGGACCTGTTCAGGGTCTTTACTGTCTGTGTTCTATCTGAAGGACTGTTCAGGGTCTGTACTGTCTGTGTTCTATCTGAAGGACCTGTTGAGGGTCTGTACTGTCTGTGTTCTATCTGAAGGACTTGTTGAGGGTCTGTACTGTCTGTGTTCTATCTGAAGGACTGTTCAGGGTCTGTACTGTCTGTGTTCTATCTGAAGGACTGTTCAGGGGCTGTACTGTCTGTGTTCTATCTGAAGGACCTGTTCAGGGTCTGTACTGTCTGTGTTCTATCTGAAGGACTGTTCTGGGTCTGTACTGTCTGTGTTCTATCTGAAGGACCTGTTCATGGTCTGTACTGTCTGTGTTCTATCTGAAGGACTGTTCAGGATCTGTACTGTCTGTGTTCTATCTGAAGGACTGTTCAGGGTCTGTACTATCTGTGTTCTGTCTGAAGGAACTGTTCAGGCTCTGTACTGTCTGTGTTCTATCTGAAGGACCTGTTCAGGGTCTGTACTGTCTGTGTTCTATCTGAAGGACCTGTTCAGAGGCTGTACTGTGTGAGTTCTATCTGAAGGACCTGTTCAGGGACTGTACTGTCTGTGTTCTATCTGAAGGATCTGTTCAGGGACTGTACTGTCTGTGTTCTATCTGAAGGACTGTTCAGGGTCTGTACTGTCTGTGTTCTATCTGAAGGACCTGTTCAGGGACTGTACTGTCTGTGTTCTATCTGAAGGACTGTTCAGGGACTGTACTGTCTGTGTTCTATCTGAAGGACCTGTTCTGGGTCTGTACTGTCTGTGTTCTATCTGAAGGACCTGTTCAGGGACTGTACTGTCTGTGTTCTATCTGAAGGACCTGTTCAGGGTCTGTACTGTCTGTGTTCTATCTGAAGGACTGTTCAGGGTCTGTACTGACTGTGTTCTATCTGAAGGACTGTTTAGGGTCTGTACTATCTGTGTTCTATCTGAAAGACCTGTTCAGGCTCTGTACTGTCTGTGTTCTATCTGAAGGATCTGTTCAGGGACTGTACTGTCTGTGTTCTGTCTGAAGGAACTTTTCAGGGTCTGTAATGTCTGTGTTCTATCTGAAGGACCTGTTCAGGGTCTGTACTGTCTGTGTTCTATCTGAAGGACCTGTTGAGGGTCTGTACTGTCTGTGTTCTGTCGGAAGGACCTGTTCAGGGGTTGTACTGTCTGTGTTCTATCTGAAGGACCTGTTCAGGTGCTGTACTGTCTGTGTTCTATCTGAAGGACCTGTTGAGGGTCTGTACTGTCTGTGTTCTATCTGAAGGACCTGTTCAGTGTCTGTACTGTCTGTGTTCTATCTGAAGGACTGTTCAGGGTCTGTACTGTCTGTGTTCTGTCGGAAGGACCTGTTCAGGGTCTTTACTGTCTGTGTTCTATCTGAAGGACTGTTCAGGGTCTGTACTGTCTGTGTTCTATCTGAAGGACCTGTTGAGGGTCTGTACTGTCTGTGTTCTATCTGAAGGACTTGTTGAGGGTCTGTACTGTCTGTGTTCTATCTGAAGGACTGTTCAGGGTCTGTACTGTCTGTGTTCTATCTGAAGGACTGTTCAGGGTCTGTACTGTCTGTGTTCTGTCGGAAGGACCTGTTCAGGGACTGTACTGTCTGTGTTCTATCTGAAGGACCTGTTCAGGGTCTGTACTGTCTGTGTTCTATCTGAAGGACCTGTTCAGGGTCTGTACTGTCTGTGTTCTATCTGAAGGACTGTTCAGGGTCTGTACTGTCTGTGTTCTGTCGGAAGGACCTGTTCAGGGACTGTACTGTCTGTGTTCTATCTGAAGGACTGTTCAGGGTCTGTACTGTCTGTGTTCTATCGGAAGGACCTGTTCAGGGTCTGTACTGTCTGTGTTCTATCTGAAGGACTGTTCAGGGTCTGTACTGACTGTGTTCTATCTGAAGGACAGTTTAGGGTCTGTACTATCTGTGTTCTGTCTGAAGGACCTGTTCAGGCTCTGTACTGTCTGTGTTCTATCTGAAGGACCTGTTCAGGGACTGTACTGTCTGTGTTCTATCTGAAGGACTGTTCAGGGACTGTACTGTCTGTGTTCTATCTGAAGGACCTGTTCTGGGTCTGTACTGTCTGTGTTCTATCTGAAGGACCTGTTCAGGGACTGAACTGTCTGTGTTCTATCTGAAGGACCTGTTCAGGGTCTGTACTGTCTGTGTTCGATCTGAAGGACCTGTTCAGGGTCTGTACTGTCTGTGTTCTATCTGAAGGACTGTTCAGGGACTGTACTGTCTGTGTTCTATCTGAAGGACCTGTTCAGGGTCTGTACTGTCTGTGTTCTATCTGAAGGACTGTTCAGGGTCTGTACTGACTGTGTTCTATCTGAAGGACTGTTCAGGGTCTGTACTGTCTGTGTTCTATCTGAAGGACCTGTTCAGGGACTGTACTATCTGTGTTCTGTCTGAAGGACCTGTTCAGGGTCTGTACTGTCTGTGTTCTATCTGAAGGACTGTTCAGGGTCTGTACTGTCTGTGTTCTATCTGAAGGACCTGTTGAGGATCTGTACTGTCTGTGTTCTGTCTGAAGGACCTGTTCAGGGTCTGTAATGTCTGTGTTCTATCTGAAGGACCTGTTCAGGGTCTGTACTGTCTGTGTTCTATCTGAAGGACCTGTTGAGGGTCTGTACTGTCTGTGTTCTGTCGGAAGGACCTTTTCAGGGGTTGTACTGTCTGTGTTCTATCTGAAGGACCTGTTCAGGGGCTGTACTGTCTGTGTTCTATCTGAAGGACCTGTTGAGGGTCTGTACTGTCTGTGTTCTATCTGAAGGACCTGTTCAGTGTCTGTACTGTCTGTGTTCTATCTGATGGACTGTTCAGGGTCTGTACTGTCTGTGTTCTGTCGGAAGGACCTGTTCAGGGTGTTTACTGTCTGTGTTCTATCTGAAGGACTGTTCAGGGTCTGTACTGTCTGTGTTCTATCTGAAGGACCTGTTCAGGGACTGTACTGTCTGTGTTCTATCTGAAGGACCTGTTGAGGGTCTGTACTGTCTGTGTTCTATCTGAAGGACCTGTTGAGGGTCTGTACTGTCTGTGTTCTATCTGAAGGACCTGTTGAGGGTCTGTACTGTCTGTGTTCTATCTGAAGGACTGTTCAGGGTCTGTACTGTCTGTGTTCTATCTGAAGGACTGTTCAGGGTCTGTACTGTCTGTGTTCTGTCGGAAGGACCTGTTCAGGGACTGTACTGTCTGTGTTCTATCTGAAGGACCTGTTCAGGGACTGTACTGTCTGTGTTCTATCTGAAGGACTGTTCAGGGTCTGTACTGTCTGTGTTCTATCTGAAGGACCTGTTGAGGGTCTGTACTGTCTGTGTTCTGTCGGAAGGACCTGTTCAGGGTCTGTACTGTCTGTGTTCTATCTGAAGGACCTGTTCAGGGGCTGTACTGTCTGTGTTCTATCTGAAGGACCTGTTCAGGGGCTGTACTGTCTGTGTTCTATCTGAAGGACTGTTCAGGGTCTGTACTGTCTGTGTTCTATCTGAAGGACTGTTCAGGGGCTGTACTGTCTGTGTTCTATCTGAAGGACTGTTCAGGGTCTGTACTGTCTGTGTTCTGTCTGAAGGACTGTTCAGGGTCTCTACTGTCTGTATTCTGTCGGAAGGACCTGTTCAGGGACTGTACTGTCTGTGTTCTATCTGAAGGACCTGTTCAGGGTCTGTACTGTCTGTGTTCTGTCGGAAGGACCTGTTCAGGGGCTGTACTGTCTGTGTTCTATCTGAAGGACCTGTTCAGGGATTGTACTGTCTGTGTTCTATCTGAAGGATCTGTTCATGGTCTGTACTGTCTGTGTTCTGTCTGAAGGACCTGTTCAGGGTCTGTACTGTCTGTGTTCAATCTGAAGGACCTGTTCAGGGTCTGTACTGTCTGTGTTCTATCTGAATGACTGTTCAGGGTCTGTACTGTCTGTGTTCTATCTGAAGGACCTGTTCAGGGTCTGTACTGTCTGTGTTCTATCTGAAGGACCTGTTCAGGGTCTGTACTGTCTGTGTTCTATCTGAATGACTGTTCAGGGTCTGTACTGTCTGTGTTCTATCTGAAGGACTGTTCAGGGGCTGTACTGTCTGTGTTCTATCTGAAGGACTGTTCAGGGTCTGTACTGTCGGTGTTCTGTCTGAAGGACTGTTCAGGGTCTGTACTGTCTGTGTTCTATCTGAAGGACCTGTTCAGGGTCTGTACTGTCTGTGTTCTATCTGAAGGACCTGTTCAGGGGCTGTACTGTCTGTGTTCTATCTGAAGGAACTGTTCAGGGGCTGTACTGTCTGTATTCTATCTGAAGGACCTTTTCAGAGTCTGTTCTGTCTGTGTTCTGTCTGAAGGACCTGTTCAGAGTCTGTACTGTCTGTGTTCTGTCGGAAGGACCTGTTCAGGGTCTGTACTGTCTGTGTTCTATCTGAATGACTGTTCAGGGTCTGTACTGTCTGTGTTCTATCTGAAGGACCTGTTCAGGGTCTGTACTGTCTGTGTTCTATCTGAAGGACCTGTTCAGGGTCTGTACTGTCTGTGTTCTATCTGAATGACTGTTCAGGGTCTGTACTGTCTGTGTTCTATCTGAAGGACTGTTCAGGGGCTGTACTGTCTGTGTTCTATCTGAAGGACTGTTCAGGGTCTGTACTGTCGGTGTTCTGTCTGAAGGACTGTTCAGGGTCTGTACTGTCTGTGTTCTATCTGAAGGACCTGTTCAGGGTCTGTACTGTCTGTGTTCTATCTGAAGGACCTGTTCAGGGGCTGTACTGTCTGTGTTCTATCTGAAGGACCTGTTCAGGGGCTGTACTGTCTGTATTCTATCTGAAGGACCTTTTCAGAGTCTGTTCTGTCTGTGTTCTGTCTGAAGGACCTGTTCAGAGTCTGTACTGTCTGTGTTCTGTCGGAAGGACCTGTTCAGGGTCTGTACTGTCTGTGTTCTATCTGAAGGACCTGTTCAGGGTCTGTACTGTCTGTGTTCTATCTGAAGGACCTGTTCAGGGGCTGTACTGTCTGTGTTCTATCTGAAGGACCTGTTCAGGGGCTGTACTGTCTGTGTTCTATCTGAAGGACTGTTCAGGGTCTGTACTGTCTGTGTTCTATCTGAAGGACTGTTCAGGGGCTGTACTGTCTGTCTTCTATCTGAAGGACTGTTCAGGGTCTGTACTGTCTGTGTTCTGTCTGAAGGACTGTTCAGGGTCTCTACTGTCTGTATTCTGTCGGAAGGACCTGTTCAGGGACTGTACTGTCTGTGTTCTATCTGAAGGACCTGTTCAGGGTCTGTACTGTCTGTGTTCTGTCGGAAGGACCTGTTCAGGGGCTGTACTGTCTGTGTTCTATCTGAAGGACCTGTTCAGGGATTGTACTGTCTGTGTTCTATCTGAAGGATCTGTTCATGGTCTGTACTGTCTGTGTTCTGTCTGAAGGACCTGTTCAGGGTCTGTACTGTCTGTGTTCTATCTGAAGGACCTGTTCAGGGTCTGTACTGTCTGTGTTCTATCTGAATGACTGTTCAGGGTCTGTACTGTCTGTGTTCTATCTGAAGGACCTGTTCAGGCTCTGTACTGTCTGTGTTCTATCTGAAGGACCTGTTCAGGGTCTGTACTGTCTGTGTTCTATCTGAATGACTGTTCAGGGTCTGTACTGTCTGTGTTCTATCTGAAGGACTGTTCAGGGGCTGTACTGTCTGTGTTCTATCTGAAGGACTGTTCAGGGTCTGTACTGTCGGTGTTCTGTCTGAAGGACTGTTCAGGGTCTGTACTGTCTGTGTTCTATCTGAAGGACCTGTTCAGGGTCTGTACTGTCTGTGTTCTATCTGAAGGACCTGTTCAGGGGCTGTACTGTCTGTGTTCTATCTGAAGGACCTGTTCAGGGGCTGTACTGTCTGTATTCTATCTGAAGGACCTTTTCAGAGTCTGTTCTGTCTGTGTTCTGTCTGAAGGACCTGTTCAGAGTCTGTACTGTCTGTGTTCTATCTGAAGGACCTGTTCAGGGACTGTACTGTCTGTGTTTTATCTGAAGGACCTGTTCAGGGTCTGTACTGTCTGTGTTCTATCTGAAGGACAGTTCAGGGTCTGTACTGACTGTGTTCTATCTGAAGGACTGTTTAGGGTCTGTACTATCTGTGTTCTGTCTGAAGGACCTGTTCAGGCTCTGTACTGTCTGTGTTCTATCTGAAGGACCTGTTCAGGGTCTGTACTGTCTGTGTTCTATCTGAAGGACCTGTTCAGGGGCTGTACTGTGTGTGTTCTATCTGAAGGACCTGTTCAGGGACTGTACTGTCTGTGTTCTATCTGAAGGATCTGTTCAGGGACTGTACTGTCTGTGTTCTATCTGAAGGACTGTTCAGGGTCTGTACTGTCTGTGTTCTATCTGAAGGACTGTTCAGGGTCTGTACTGTCTGTGTTCTATCTGAAGGACTGTTCAGGGACTGTACTGTCTGTGTTCTATCTGAAGGACCTGTTCAGGGGCTGTACTGTCTGTGTTCTACCTGAAGGACCTGTTCAGGGTCTGTACTGTCTGTGTTCTATCTGAAGGACTGTTCAGGGTCTGTACTGTCTGTGTTCTATCTGAAGGACCTGTTGAGGATCTGTACTGTCTGTGTTCTGTCTGAAGGACCTGTTCAGGGTCTGTAATGTCTGTGTTCTATCTGAAGGACCTGTTCAGGGTCTGTACTGTCTGTGTTCTATCGGAAGGACCTGTTGAGGGTCTGTACTGTCTGTGTTCTGTCGGAAGGACCTGTTCAGGGGTTGTACTGTCTGTGTTCTATCTGAAGGACCTGTTCAGGGGCTGTACTGTCTGTGTTCTATCTGAAAGACCTGTTGAGGGTCTGTACTGTCTGTGTTCTATCTGAAGGACCTGTTCAGTGTCTGTACTGTCTGTGTTCTATCTGAAGGACTGTTCAGGGTCTGTACTGTCTGTGTTCTGTCGGAAGGACCTGTTCAGGGTCTTTACTGTCTGTGTTCTATGTGAAGGACTGTTCAGGGTCTGTACTGTCTGTGTTCTATCTGAAGGACCTGTTGAGGGTCTGTACTGTCTGTGTTCTATCTGAAGGACCTGTTCAGGGACTGTACTGTCTGTGTTCTATCTGAAGGACTGTTCAGGGTCTGTACTGTCTGTGTTCTGTCTGAAGGACTGTTCAGGGGCTGTACTGTCTGTGTTCTATCTGAAGGACTGTTCAGGGTCTGTACTGTCTGTGTTCTATCTGAAGGACTGTTCAGGGTCTGTACTGTCTGTGTTCTGTCGGAAGGACCTGTTCATGGACTGTACTGTCTGTGTTCTATCTGAAGGACCTGTTCAGGGTCTGTACTGTCTGTGTTCTATCTGAAGGACCTGTTCAGGGTCTGTACTGTCTGTGTTCTATCTGAAGGACTGTTCAGGGTCTGTACTGTCTGTGTTCTCTCGGAAGGACCTGTTCAGGGACTGTACTGTCTGTGTTCTATCTGAAGGACCTGTTCAGGGACTGTACTGTCTGTGTTCTATCTGAAAGACTGTTCAGGGTCTGTACTGTCTGTGTTCTATCTGAAGGACCTGTTGAGGGTCTGTACTGTCTGTGTTCTGTCGGAAGGACCTGTTCAGGGTCTGTACTGTCTGTGTTCTATCTGAAGGACCTGATCGGTGGCTGTACTGTCTGTGTTCTATCTGAAGGACCTGTTCAGGGGCTGTACTGTCTGTGTTCTATCTGAAGGACTGTTCAGGGTCTGTACTGTCTGTGTTCTATCTGAAGGACTGTTCAGGGGCTGTACTGTCTGTGTTCTATCTGAAGGACTGTTCAGGGTCTGTACTGTCTGTGTTCTGTCTGAAGGACTGTTCAGGGTCTCTACTGTCTGTGTTCTGTCGGAAGGACCTGTTCAGGGACTGTACTGTCTGTGTTCTATCTGAAGGACCTGTTCAGGGTCTGTACTGTCTGTGTTCTGTCGGAAGGACCTGTTCAGGCACTGTACTGTCTGTATTCTATCTGAAGGACCTGTTCAGGGATTGTACTGTCTGTGTTCTATCTGAAGGATCTGTTCATGGTCTGTACTGTCTGTGTTCTGTCTGAAGGACCTGTTCAGGGTCTGTACTGTCTGTGTTCTATCTGAAGGACCTGTTCAGGGTCTGTACTGTCTGTGTTCTATCTGAAGGACTGTTCAGCGTCTGTACTGTCTGTGTTCTATCTGAAGGACCTGTTGAGGATCTGTACTGTCTGTCTTCTGTCGGAAGGACCTGTTCAGGGTCTGTACTGTCTGTGTTCTATCTGAAGGACCTGTTCAGGGGCTGTACTGTCTGTGTTCTATCTGAAGGACCTGTTCAGGGGCTGTACTGTCTGTGTTCTATCTGAAGGACTGTTCAGGGTCTGTACTGTCTGTGTTCTATCTGAAGGACTGTTCAGGGGCTGTACTGTCTGTGTTCTATCTGAAGGACTGTTCAGGGTCTGTACTGTCTGTGTTCTGTCTGAAGGACTGTTCAGGGTCTCTACTGTCTGTGTTCTGTCGGAAGGACCTGTTCAGGGACTGTACTGTCTGTGTTCTATCTGAAGGACCTGTTCAGGGTCTGTACTGTCTGTGTTCTGTCGGAAGGACCTGTTCAGGGGCTGTACTGTCTGTGTTCTATCTGAAGGACCTGTTCAGGGATTGTACTGTCTGTGTTCTATCTGAAGGATCTGTTCATGGTCTGTACTGTCTGTGTT
This sequence comes from Hemitrygon akajei, assembly GCF_048418815.1. Taxonomy (NCBI): domain Eukaryota; kingdom Metazoa; phylum Chordata; class Chondrichthyes; order Myliobatiformes; family Dasyatidae; genus Hemitrygon; species Hemitrygon akajei. Next base: position 4,721,583 of record NC_133126.1, on the reverse strand, counting down.
CTGTCTGAAGGACCTGTTCAGGGTCTGTACTGTCTGTGTTCTATCTGAAGGACCTGTTCAGGGTCTGTACTGTCTGTGTTCTATCTGAATGACTGTTCAGGGTCTGTACTGTCTGTGTTCTATCTGAAGGACCTGTTCAGGGTCTGTACTGTCTGTGTTCTATCTGAAGGACCTGTTCAGGGTCTGTACTGTCTGTGTTCTATCTGAATGACTGTTCAGGGTCTGTACTGTCTGTGTTCTATCTGAAGGACTGTTCAGGGGCTGTACTGTCTGTGTTCTATCTGAAGGACTGTTCAGGGTCTGTACTGTCGGTGTTCTGTCTGAAGGACTGTTCAGGGTCTGTACTGTCTGTGTTCTATCTGAAGGACCTGTTCAGGGTCTGTACTGTCTGTGTTCTATCTGAAGGACCTGTTCAGGGGCTGTACTGTCTGTGTTCTATCTGAAGGACCTGTTCAGGGGCTGTACTGTCTGTATTCTATCTGAAGGACCTTTTCAGAGTCTGTTCTGTCTGTGTTCTGTCTGAAGGACCTGTTCAGAGTCTGTACTGTCTGTGTTCTATCTGAAGGACCTGTTCAGGGACTGTACTGTCTGTGTTTTATCTGAAGGACCTGTTCAGGGTCTGTACTGTCTGTGTTCTATCTGAAGGACAGTTCAGGGTCTGTACTGACTGTGTTCTATCTGAAGGACTGTTTAGGGTCTGTACTATCTGTGTTCTGTCTGAAGGACCTGTTCAGGCTCTGTACTGTCTGTGTTCTATCTGAAGGACCTGTTCAGGGTCTGTACTGTCTGTGTTCTATCTGAAGGACCTGTTCAGGGGCTGTACTGTGTGTGTTCTATCTGAAGGACCTGTTCAGGGACTGTACTGTCTGTGTTCTATCTGAAGGATCTGTTCAGGGACTGTACTGTCTGTGTTCTATCTGAAGGTCTGTTCAGGGTCTGTACTGTCTGTGTTCTATCTGAAGGACTGTTCAGGGTCTGTACTGTCTGTGTTCTATCTGAAGGACTGTTCAGGGACTGTACTGTCTGTGTTCTATCTGAAGGACCTGTTCAGGGGCTGTACTGTCTGTGTTCTACCTGAAGGACCTGTTCAGGGTCTGTACTGTCTGTGTTCTATCTGAAGGACTGTTCAGGGTCTGTACTGTCTGTGTTCTATCTGAAGGACCTGTTGAGGATCTGTACTGTCTGTGTTCTGTCTGAAGGACCTGTTCAGGGTCTGTAATGTCTGTGTTCTATCTGAAGGACCTGTTCAGGGTCTGTACTGTCTGTGTTCTATCTGAAGGACCTGTTGAGGGTCTGTACTGTCTGTGTTCTGTCGGAAGGACCTGTTCAGGGGTTGTACTGTCTGTGTTCTATCTGAAGGACCTGTTCAGGGGCTGTACTGTCTGTGTTCTATCTGAAAGACCTGTTGAGGGTCTGTACTGTCTGTGTTCTATCTGAAGGACCTGTTCAGTGTCTGTACTGTCTGTGTTCTATCTGAAGGACTGTTCAGGGTCTGTACTGTCTGTGTTCTGTCGGAAGGACCTGTTCAGGGTCTTTACTGTCTGTGTTCTATGTGAAGGACTGTTCAGGGTCTGTACTGTCTGTGTTCTATCTGAAGGACCTGTTGAGGGTCTGTACTGTCTGTGTTCTATCTGAAGGACCTGTTCAGGGACTGTACTGTCTGTGTTCTATCTGAAGGACTGTTCAGGGTCTGTACTGTCTGTGTTCTGTCTGAAGGACTGTTCAGGGGCTGTACTGTCTGTGTTCTATCTGAAGGACTGTTCAGGGTCTGTACTGTCTGTGTTCTATCTGAAGGACTGTTCAGGGTCTGTACTGTCTGTGTTCTGTCGGAAGGACCTGTTCATGGACTGTACTGTCTGTGTTCTATCTGAAGGACCTGTTCAGGGTCTGTACTGTCTGTGTTCTATCTGAAGGACCTGTTCAGGGTCTGTACTGTCTGTGTTCTATCTGAAGGACTGTTCAGGGTCTGTACTGTCTGTGTTCTCTCGGAAGGACCTGTTCAGGGACTGTACTGTCTGTGTTCTATCTGAAGGACCTGTTCAGGGACTGTACTGTCTGTGTTCTATCTGAAGGACTGTTCAGGGTCTGTACTGTCTGTGTTCTATCTGAAGGACCTGTTGAGGGTCTGTACTGTCTGTGTTCTGTCGGAAGGACCTGTTCAGGGTCTGTACTGTCTGTGTTCTATCTGAAGGACCTGTTCGGGGGCTGTACTGTCTGTGTTCTATCTGAAGGACCTGTTCAGGGGCTGTACTGTCTGTGTTCTATCTGAAGGACTGTTCAGGGTCTGTACTGTCTGTGTTCTATCTGAAGGACTGTTCAGGGGCTGTACTGTCTGTGTTCTATCTGAAGGACTGTTCAGGGTCTGTACTGTCTGTGTTTTGTCTGAAGGACTGTTCAGGGTCTCTACTGTCTGTGTTCTGTCGGAAGGACCTGTTCAGGGACTGTACTGTCTGTGTTCTATCTGAAGGACTGTTCAGGGTCTGTACTGTCTGTGTTCTGTCTGAAGGACTGTTCAGGGTCTCTACTGTCTGTGTTCTGTCGGAAGGACCTGTTCAGGGGCTGTACTGTCTGTGTTCTATCTGAAGGACTGTTCAGGGTCTGTATTGTCGGTGTTCTGTCTGAAGGACTGTTCAGGGTCTGTACTGTCTGTGTTCTATCTGAAGGACCTGTTCAGGGTCTGTACTGTCTGTGTTCTATCTGAAGGACCTGTTGAGGGTCTGTACTGTCTGTGTTCTATCTGAAGGACCTGTTCAGGGGCTGTACTGTCTGTGTTCTGTCTGAAGGACCTGTTCAGGGTCTGTACTGTCTGTGTTCTATCTGAAGGACCTGTTCAGGGTCTGTACTGTCTGTATTCTATCTGAAGGACTGTTCAGGGTCTGTACTGTCTGTGTTCTATCTGAAGGACCTGTTCAGGGGCTGTACTGTCTGTATTCTATCTGAAGGACCTTTTCAGAGTCTGTTCTGTCTGTGTTCTGTCTGAAGGACCTGTTCAGAGTCTGTACTGTCTGTGTTCTATCTGAAGGACCTGTTCAGGGACTGTTCTGTCTGTGTTCTGTCTGAAGGACCTGTTCAGAGTCTGTACTGTCTGTGTTCTATCTGAAGGACCTGTTCAGGGTAGATAGATAGATAGATAGATAGATAGATAGATAGATAGATAGATAGATAGATAGATAGATAGATAGATAGATAGATAGATAGATAGATAGATAGATAGATAGATAGATAGATAGATAGATAGATAGATTGATAGATAGATACTTTATTCATCCCCATGGGGAAATTCAACATTTTTTTCCAATGTCCCATACACTTGTTGTAGCAAAACTAATTACATACAATACTTAACTCAGTAAAAATATGATGTGCATCTAAATCACTCTCTCAAAAAGCATTAATAATAGCTTTTAAAAAGTTCTTAAGTAGTTTACTTAAATACATTGAGTCCTAACCCCGGCACTTTAACATATCTTACTCCTGGCGGTTGAATTGTAAAGCCGAATGGCATTGGGGAGTATTGATCTCTTCATCCTGTCTGAGGAGCATTGCATCGATAGTAACCTGTCACTGAAACTGCTTCTCTGTCTCTGGATGGTGCTATGTAGAGGATGTTCAGGGTTATCCATAATTGACCGTAGCCTACTCAGCGCCCTTCGCTCTGCTACCGATGTTATACTCTCCAGTACTTTGCCCACGACAGAGCCCGCCTTCCTTTCCAGCTTATTAAGACGTGAGACGTCCCTCTTCTTAATGCTGCCTCCCCAACACGCCACCACAAAGAAGAGGGCGCTCTCCACAACTGACCTATAGAACATCTTCAGCATCTCACTACAGACATTGAATGACGCCAACCTTCTAAGGAAGTACAGTCGACTCTGTGCCTTCCTACACAAGGCATCTTTGTTGGCAGTCCAGTCTAGCTTCTCATCTAACTGTACTCCCAGATACTTGTAGGTCTTAACCTGCTCCACACATTCTCCATTAATGATCACTGGCTCCATATGAGGCCTAGATCTCCTGAAGTCCACCACCATTTCCTTGGTCTTGGTGATATTGAGACGCAGGTAGTTTGAGTTGCACCATATCACAAAGTCCTGTATCAGTTTCCTATACTCTTCCTCCTGTCCATTCCTGACACTCCCCACTATGGCCGTGTCATCAGCGAACTTCTGCACATGGCAGGACTCCGAGTTATATTGGAAGTCTGATGTGTACAGGGTGAACAGGACCGGAGAGAGTACGGTTCCCTGCGGCGCTCCTGTGCTGCTGACCACCGTGTCAGACCTACAGTCTCCCAACCGCACATACTGAGGTCTATCTGTCAAGTAGTCCACTATCCAATCCGCCATGTGAGAGTCTACTCCCATCTCCGTTAGTTTGTGCCTTAAGATCTTGGGCTGGATGGTGTTAAAGGCACTAGAGAAGTCCAGGAATGTAATCCTCACAGCATCACTAACCCCATCTAGGTGAGAGAGGGATTTGTGCAGCAAATACGTGATAGCATCCTCCACTCCCACCTTCTCCTTATACGCAAACTGAAGAGGATCCCAGGCGTGCCTGGTTTGTGGCCTCAGATTCTGTATTATCAGCCGCTCCAGTCTGTACTGTCTGTGTTCTATCTTCCAAGAGCACAGTTGGCACTCGCACAGGAATAATTTTCATGTTGTGGCCTGCACACAGAAACCAAATGTGCACTAAACCTGAACATGATAAGTTGTTTCCCTGTAAATGACAACCTTCTGGTAGCATCATAGTTTGACAAACCTTATTGAATTTTTTGAAGTAGTTACGAGGAATGTTGATGAGGGTAAGGCAGTGGATGTAGTCTATATGGACTTCAGCAAGGCCTTTGACAAAGTTCCGCATGGAAGGTTAGTTAAGAAGGTTCAGTCGTTAGGTATTAATGCTGGAGTAATAAAATGGATTCAACAGTGGCTAGATGGGAGGTGCCAGAGAGAAGTGGTGGATAATTGTTTATCGGGATGGAGGCCGGTGACTAGCGGGGTGCCTCAGGGATCTGTTTTGGGCCCAATGTTGTTTGTAATATACATAAATGATCTGGATGATGGGGAGGTAAATTGGATTAGTAAGTATGCTGATGATACTAAGGTAGGAGGTGTTGTGGATAATGAGGTGGGTTTTCAAAGCTTGCAGGGAGATTTATGCCGGTTAGAAGAATGGGCTGAACGTTGGCAGATGGAGTTTAATGCTGAGAAGTGTGAGGTTCTACATTTTGGCAGGAATAATCCAAATAGAACATACAGGGTAAATGGTAGGGCATTGAGGAATGCAGTGGAACAGAGAGATCTAGGAATAACAGTGCATAGTTCCCTGAAGGTGGAGTCTCATGTAGATAGGGTGGTGAAGAAGGCTTTTGGAACGCTGGCCTTTATAAATCAGAGCATTGAGTACAGAAATTGGGATGTAATGTTAAAATTGTACAAGGCATTGGTAAGGGCAAATTTGGAATATTGTGTACAGTTCTGGTCACCGAATTATAGGAAAGATATCAATAAATTAGAGAGAGTGCAGAGACGATTTACTAGGATGTTACCTGGGTTTCAGCACTTAAGTTACAGAGAAAGGTTGAACAAGTTAGGTCTCTATTCATTGGAGCGTAGAAGGTTGAGGGGGGATTTGATCGAGGTATTTAAAATGTTGAGAGGGATAGATAGAGTTGACGTGAATAGGCTGTTTCCATTGAGAGTAGGGGAGATTCAAACGAGAGGACATGATTTGAGAGTTAGGGGGCAAAAGTTTAAGGGAAACACGAGGGGGTATTTCTTTACTCAGAGAGTGATAGCTGTGTGGAATGAGCTTCCTGTAGAAGTAGTAGAGGCCAGTTCAGTTGTGACATTTAAGGTAAAGTTGGATAGGTATATGGACAGGAAAGGAGTGGAGGGTTATGGGCTGAGTGCGGGTAGGTGGGACTAGGTGAGATTAAAAGTTCGGCACAGACTAGGAGGGCCGGAATGGCCTGTTTCCGTGCTGTGATTGTTATATGATAGCACACTGGTTAGCTCAACACTTTACAGTACTGGTGACCCAGGACATTGCTAACGCTGCCTCTGCGGAGTTTGTACATTCTCCCCATGACCACATGGATAGTCTCTGCATGCTCTGGTTTCTTCCCACTGTCCAACGATGTACCGGTTAGTAAGTTGCGAGAGTGTGGAATGAGCTGCCAGTACAGTGGTGCATGTGAGCTCAATTTCAATACTTAAGAGAAATTTGGATAGGTACATGGATAGTTGGGGTATGGAGGGCTATGTTCCCTGTGCAGGTTGATGGGAGTAGGCATTTTAAATGGTTCTGTACAGAGCAGATGGGCCAAAGGGTCTCTGTACTGTAGATTTCTATGTCTTTATGACCCTAGGCTAGGAAAAAGGGCTTGATTGGAGGCACAGCTCAGAGGGCCAGAAGGGCCTTTTCCAGATTGTATTGCAATAAATAAATCAGTAACTAACTTCAATAATATACATCTGCATTCCAACCCCATGTCAGTGAGAACACCAGTGAAATTTTAACTGATGCATTCCAAACATTTGAAAAGGAATGGTAGCTTGGGGCATTCCAGAGTTAGGAGTTCAGAGTTCAAGACCAATGCTGTCTGTAAGGAGATTGTACTTCCTGCTCGTGAACACATGGGTTTACTTCGGGTTACCTGGGGTTCCCCCCAAAGCCTAAAGTCACGCTGGTTAGTAGGTTAATTGCTCATTGCAAATCAGTTCAAAGTAAATTTGTTATCACAGTACATATATGTCACCACATACAACCCTGAGATTTGTTTACTTGTGGGCATACTCTATAAATCCAAGAAACACAATAGAATCAATGAGAAACTGCACTGAATAGGATGAACAAGCAACCAATGTGCAAAGGAGCACAAAATCTGTACATGATGGTGGAGAATCTTGGTCGCTTGTGTTCAGGTGCCTGATGTTGTGGTGTTCACCAAGCTTGCCGATGTGTCAGCAGTCTCGGTGACATCCTCAGTGCGCAGTTGTTGGTGTTTCTCTCTGGGAGTGCTTGTGTTTATGTAGACCCCTGTCACTTGCTTTCATCCTGATTGGCTAGCCCTTCAGTTGACCTTTGAATTCTATTGCCTCACATTTCTTAAGAGCCTCGAATGCTGATGAAACATCTGCGAGCTCGGCAAACATGGCAACATCAAAAAATAATCTGTGCAAAAACAAAAGAGAAAATAATAATAACTATACATAAATAAGCAATAAATATTGAGAGCATTTTAAAGTAAGTCCATAGGTTGTGGGAACATTTGAAACTTAGGCTGAGTGAAGTTATCAAGAGCTTGATGGTTGAGGTGTAATAACTCTTCATGAAGCTGATAGTGGGGGTCCTCAGGCCCCTCTACCACCTTCCTCATGACAGCAGCAAGAAGAGAGCATGAACTGGATGGTGAGTGGCTGCAAATGTAATTATGCTGGTGTTAAATCTGTGGGTTAGGGTTAGGGTTCGGTTCAGGGTTAATTATCGCTAAATAGTTAAATAGGCAGTTTGAATAATTCAGGCCTAAAACACAACAACACTGTTTTTGTAAATTGTAAGATATTAATCATATTTAGTAATAAAGTATTTGGCAAATCTATGAAACTTATAAATTGGATGTTTTTGTTATAAATCAAGTTTGATGTGTTTTTTTTCCTCTGTAGGTGATGCAAAGGGCTATGCTGAAAGTAGATGAGAGAGGAACAACGGCTAGTGCATCTACATCAATGGAAATAATCCCAATGAGTGTTCCCTTGAAGTTCGAATGTAACAGACCTTTCTTGTTACTAATTGCTGATAACTATATCAAGAGTGTCATATTTGCTGGGAGAGTGACAAACCCCACAGCTTGATCACAGAATCCACAACATCACAAAACTTGTGCCTCTCCGGTTGGAAAACTACTCAGTTACTTCTAACGCTTAAACTTATAACATTTAAATATTGGGAGTTGACTAACATAATTTAGCACATAAGTTTTCTTTGTAATAGGTTAACATGTCAAGCATTGATTGAGGAGATTTCAAGTCAAATTAAACCCTTCAACAACATCCAAATTAACAAAACATTTCAAATATAGACTTCTTGATTGTTATGATTTGCTTAATACATATTTGACTGAATAACATGATTTATATTAAAGTAGAAATTGCACCCGATCTTTACTAGTTGAGTTTGTTATTGGTTTTACTTCAAAGTTCTTCTTCAACTTACTCTTGTAGACATTTATTTCAAGAATAAGAGTCACAGGAAGATTTCCAAATTGTATAAATGATCCATTTATCCTCAGGCACTCAATAAAAATGCAATAAACATGAGAGAAAATACAGATATTGGAAATCTTGAACAACATGCACAAAACACACAAAATGCTGGAGAAACTCAGCAGGTCAGGCAGTGTCCATGAAATGAATAAATAATGTATATCTCAGGCCCAGGCCACATCAAGTGGCTGGGAAAGGTAAAAAGGAATCTGAAAGGAGAGGAGAATGGACCATGGGAGAAACGGAAGGAGGAGGGGCACCAGGGAGAGATGAAGGCAAGTGAGAAGAAACAAGAGGCCAGAGATGGGAAAAGAAGAGAGGAGGAGGGATTTTTTTTATCAGAAGAAACGATGTTCATGCCATCAGGTTGGAGGCTACACAAGTCAAGTCTATTGTCAATTAATTATATACCTATATATAACGTATATAACCATGTAATATATATAGCAATGAGACATTTCTTTGAACCAGGTTAGTACACATAACAGGGCAACTCATGAATGGAAGGATAAAATCTACAGATGAATCACACATAAATAACAAATTGAAGTGTATTAATATTAAATATTGTAAGGTATCGAACAGATTAACTAGTGACTCAGAATATGATGTGGCAAGGAGTTCAGAAGCCTTAAAGCCTGGGGAAAGAAACTGATTCTCATCCAGACCCAGAGGAACATGAGGTATTGCTCCTCCATCCTGAGAGTGGCCTCATCATGGTGAAAGAAGAGGACATGGATCAACCTATCAGAATGAGAATGGGGATAGGAATCAAAATGGTCCCACTATCACAGTTCAGTCAAACAGTGGCTAATGAAAGGAGAAAGGTTATCACATTTTTGCTGAAAATGCAAGACGTGGTGAATCTGGAGTAGCAGAATATCCGTTGGAGGAACTCATTGGGAAACTCTGGCAGAGCTTTTGTATAATTTTGTTAAACGAGATTGAAAGGGAATAGAGGAAGTTTACAAGGATGTTACTGTGACTGGAGGACCTGAGTTATAAGGGAAGATTGAATATGTTAGGACTTTATTCCTTGGAACCATAAGACCATAATGTATCGGAGAGGAATTAAGCCATTTAGCCCATCGAGTCTACTCTACAGTTTGATCGGAGCTGATACATTTATCCTCTCCACCCCATTTCATGCCTTCTCCCTGGAAATCTTCATGCTCTGACCAATCAAGAATCTCCAGTTTCTGCGCATCCTTTCTCAGATAAGGGGCCTCACCAGTGCTTTATAATTCGTCAACATTACATCCTTGCTTTTATATTCCAGTTCTTTTGAAATGAATGTGAACATAGCATTTGCCTTCCTGACCACAGACTCAACCTGCAAATTAACCTTCAGGGAATCCTGCACAAAGGCTCCCAAGTCCCTTTCCACCTCAGGTTTTAGAAATTTCTCTCCATGAAGGAAATAGTCTACACTTTTATTTATTTTACCAAAGTGCAATACCATACACTTTCTGACATTCTCCTAATCTGTCCAAGTCCTTCTGTAGCCTCTCTATTTCCTCAAAACCACCTACCCCTCCACCCATCTTCGTATCATTGGCAAACTTTGCAACAAAGTTATCAATTCCATCATTCAAATTACTGACATATAACATTAAAAGAATCAGTCCCAACACAGAACCCTGAGAAACACCACTAGTCATTGGCAGCCAGCCAGAAAAGGCTCCCTTTATTCACATTCTTTGCCTCCTACCAATCAGCCACTGCTTATTCCATGCTAGAATCTTTCCTGTAATTCCATGGGCTTCTAATTTGCTAAGCAGCCTCATGTGTGGCACTTTGTCAAAGGCCTTTTTGAAAACCTAAGAACACAAAATCAACCAATTCTCTTGCCTATCCTTTTTTTTACTTCTTCAAAGAATTCCAACAGATTTGGCAGGCAAGATTTTCTCTTGAGGGAATCCTGCTATGGCCTATGTCTCCAAGTACCCTGAAACCGCATCCTTAACAATCGATCCAACATTTTCTCAATCACTGAGATCAGACTATTCGGCCTATAGTTTCACGTTCCTGCCTCTTTCCCTTCTTGAAGAATGGAGTGACATTTGTAATGTTCCAGTCTTCCGGAACTATTACAGAATCTAGTGAATGGAAGGTAGAAGATGTTGGGGAGATTTGAGGTATACAAAATAATGAGGGATATATATAGTGTAACTGCAAACAGGCTTCTTCCACTGAGGTTGGGCGGGACTACAACTAGATGTCATGGGTTAAGGATGAAAGGTGAAAAGTTTAAGGGGAACATGAGGGGAAATGTCTTCTCTCAGAGGGTCGTGAGAATGTGGAACATGTTTCCAGAACAAGTGGTGAATGTAAGCTTGATTTCATCCTTACATGGATGGTAGGGCTATGGATGGCCATGGTCCAGGTGCAGGTTGAATTTGAATTCAAATTCAAGTTTAATTATCATTCAACCATTCATGAGTACAGCTGAGCAGAACAGTGTTCCTCTGAGGTCAAGGTGCAAAACACACACAGCACATTCCATTATAGCGAGCAAAATACACAGTTCTACAACTTGATGGTGTAGTTCCCAGCACTGAACGGTCAAACATATGCATGCAATCCAGCCTGACATTCCACTGACCGAACACTGGAGGGTAGCACCAATGGGAGAGGCCAGCCCCCAACCGAGTACGCACGCCAAACTACACTATCTCTGGCATCTCCTCTCCAGAACTGCAGCTTGGGGCTTAGTCCAAGCTACAACTAAGGTCACACATATTTCCCACTGTGTGTTGCACCACCAAACAAGGGAAACAGGCCTGTGCCATCTTACATTATCACTGTCCAAAAGGGCCTTGTGATCGCAAGAGAAATGTCCAAGACAATCACCTGCAGTTACCCTGCACGCCACCTTCGTGCACCAACTCCAATGCCTTTGATGGCTTCCTGTAGTGGCAGCATCACAGTCTCTACGCAGTCCAGCACCTTCACCAACTGATGGGTTAGACCAGCAATACCCGAAGTCCGTGGAGTCCGGCAGTGTCTTGCTATCGTAAAAGACATTAACAAAGAAAAAAACATCCTCGATTGACCCCCAAGAGGCCAGTGCATCTGGACACTCTGTCTGCTTACTGGAAGTGCTGGGAGTAGGCATTTGAAATGGTTTGGCATGAACTAGATGGGCCAAAGGGTCTGTTTCTGTGCTGTGCTTTCCTATGACTCAAAGACTCTAATGATATCATGCTGAATGTAATAGAAGTGAAGAAGAACAGCAGATTAGATTTATATTATAATGTGTTTTTGCAAAGTTAGTAATAACAGTATGGCCTTTGTCCTTGTGCACGGTTCCCTAAAGGTTAATTTGCAGGTTCAGTTGGTGGTAAGCAAGGCAAATGCAATGTTAGCATTCATTTCGAGAAGACTAGAAACATAGAAAACCTACAGCACAATATAGGCCCTTTGGCCCACAAAGCTGTGCCGAACATGTACTTACTTTAGAAATTACCTGGGGTTACCCATAGCCCTCTATTTTTCTAATCTCCATGTACCTATCCAGGAGTCTCTTAAAAGACCCTATTGTATCCGCCTCCACCACCGCCGCTGGCAGCCCATTCCACGCACTCACCACTCTCTATGTAAAAACTTACCCCTGACATCTCCTCTGTACCTACTTCCAAGCACTTTAAAACTGTGCCCTCTCGTGCTAGCCATTTCAGCTCTGGGAAAAAAGCCTCTGACTATCTATATGATCAATTCCTCTCATTATCTTATACACTTCTATCAGGTCACCTCTCATCCTCCGTCATTCCAAGGAGAAAAGGCCAAGTTCACTCAACCTATTCTCATAAGGCATGCTCCCCAATCCAGGCAACATCCTGTTGGAGTCATCTATTGCATTCGTTGCTCCCGGTGTGGCCTCCTCTACATCAGTGAGACCCAACACAGATTGGGGGACTGCTTCATCAAGCGCTCCATCCGTCACAATAGACAGGACCTCTCGGTTGCCACCTGCTTCAACTCTGCCTCTCATTCCCATCTAGATATGTCCATACATGGCCTCCTCTACTGCCACAATGAGGCCAAACTCAGGTTGGAGGAACAACACCTCATCTACCGTCTGGGTAGCCTCTAGCCTGGTGGTATGAACATTGAATTCTCCAATTTCCGGTAATTCCCTCCCCCTCCCCCTTCCCCTATCCCAGGTCTCTCTCTGCCCTTTCAACTTTCTGCTTCTTTATCTCTACAGTTCTTTCATGCTTATCCCCCCCCCCCTTTTATCTTTCCTCTGATTGGCTTTCCACCTGGCGCCTCTAGGCCCTACCCCCTCCCTTATCTCTATTACTGGGCTTCGGTCCTCTCTTCCCCCCCCCCATTCCTGATGAAGGGTCTCGGCCCAAAACGTTGGCTACTCTTTTCTCACGGATGCTGCCTGACTTGCTGAGTTCTTCCAGCGTTGTGTACGTATCCTTGTAAATCTCCTCTGCACCCTTTCTATAGTTTCCACATCTTTCCTGTAGTGAGGTGACCAGAACTGAGCACAGTACTCCAAGTGGGGTCTGACCAGGGTCCTATATAGCTGTAAATATAAAGGCAAAGCTGTAATGCTGAAGCTTTATAAGGCATTGGCATAATACCCTTGGAGTATTGTGAGAGGTTCTGGGCCCCTTCATTTTCTGCACTTGCCTCCTGTAGCTTCCAAGGGAACACATTGTCAGGCCCTGGGATTCTATCCACCCTAAATTGGCCTTAATATTAGCAGACTCTTCCTCGATAATCTGTATGGGGTCCAAGAGCTCGCTGCTGCTTTACCTCAGTTCTATGGACTCCCATGTAAATACAGATACAAAAAATCCATTCAAGTTCTCCGCTATCTCTTTCGGCTCCATGCATAGATAACCATGATGATCATCCAGAGGACCAATTTAGTCTCTTACAATCCTTTAGCTCTTAGTATATCTATAGAAGCCCTTAGGATTCTCCTTCATCTTCTCTGGTTAGGGGAATTTCATGCCTTCCTTTCGCCCTCTTGATTTCCTTCTTAAATGTTCTCTTGCATTTCTTATAGAATAATAGACTCAGAATCATAGAGAAGTACATCACAGAAACAGGCCCTTCAGTCCATGTGGTCTGTACTGAACCATTTAAACTGCCTACTTCCATCGACCTGCACCAGGACCATAGCCTTCCTTACCCCATGTATCCATACCTATCCAAACTTCTCTTAAATATTGAACTCGAGCTCACATGCACCATTTGTGTTCGCAGCTCAATCCACACTCTTACGGCCCTCTGAGTGAAGAAATTTTCCCACTTAAACTTTTCACCTTTCACCCTTAACCCATCACTTCTGGTTAAAGTCCCACCCAACCTCAGTGGAAAAAGCCTGCTTGCATTTACCCTGTCTATATACCATTCATATTTTTGAATACCTCTATCCTCTCAGTCTTCTAAGTTTTAAGGTATACATATTCAATCTTTCTACATTACTCAGGCCCTCCAAACCTGGCAACATCCTTGTAAATTTTCTCTGTATCCTTTCAACCATCTTTACATCTTTCCTGTAAATAGGTGATCAAAACTGCACACAATACTCCAAATTAGGCCACACCAACATCTTATAGAACCTCAGCATAACATCCCATCTCCTGTACTTTGATTTATGAAGGCCAGTTCGTGAAAAGCTTTCTTTATGAACCTATCTACATGTCTACCCACTTTCAACAACTTATAGACCTGTATTCCCAGATCCCTTTGTTCTGTCATTGGCCTTATCCGAGACAGTGATGAGTCTGCATACAGATGGGAGGTGGAACGGCTGGCCCTCTGGTGTGGTCAGAACAATCTGGAGCTAAATACGCTCAAGACTGTGGAGATGACAGTGGACTTCAGGAGGAGCCCCCCAATACTCCCCCCACTCACTATACTAAACAGTATTGTGTCTGCTGTGGAGACCTTCAGGTTTCTGGGTGTCACAATCTCCCAGGACCTGAAGTGGACACCCAACGCGGACACTCTTATCAAAAAGGCTCAGCGAGGTTGTATTTCCTACGTCAACTCAGGAAGTCCAACCTGCCCCAGGAGCTGCTGATTCAATTCTATTCAGGAATAATCCAGTCTGTTCTCTGTTCGTCCGTCACTGTCTGGTTTGGATCAGCTACCAAACAAGACAAGAATAGACTCCAAAGAACCGTCAGGGCTGCAGAAAGGATTATTGGTGTGAAGCTGCCCTCGATCCAGGACTTATATGCATCTAGAGTCAGGAAGCGAGCAAGCAGCATTATTGTAGACCCATCACAGCCTGGAATCACCTGTTCCAACTCCTTCCTTCTGGTAGGCGCTTTGGATCACTGTATGCCAGGACAAATAGGTACAAGAACAGTTTCTTTCCGTATGCCATCAGTCTTATGAACACTTGAATGTTAGTCTATTATAAATCAAGTCCACCTGTACATTCAATGAGGTGGGCCTCATTGTATATAGTTTGTGATTATTTGCACTATTGTTTTTGTTTGCTTTTAATTCTGTACAGAGAGAGCTCAGGGAAACCAGCATCAAATTCCCTGTGTGTGTCCTCATACTTGGCGATAATAAAGGATTCTGATTCTGATTCTACCACACTCCTCAGTGCCCTACCACTCACTGTGAATGATCTACCCTGGTCGGTCCTACTGAAGAACAAAACCTCACATTAAGTTCCATCTGACATTTTTCTGCCCATTTTTCCAGCTTATGCAGATCCCCCTGAAAACCATGATAAACTTCCTCACTGTCCACTACACACCCTACCTTGGTGTCATCCACACATTTTCTGATCGATTTAACATTATCATCCAGATCATTGATATAGATGATAAATAACAAAGAACCCAACAGCAATCCCCACAGCACACTACTAATCACAAGCTTTCAGTCCGAGAGGCAACCCTCTACTACCACTCTCTGACTTCTCCCACAACGTCAATGTTTAATCTCATCCTGAATGCCAAGCGACAGAACCTTCTTGACCAACCTCCCATGTGGGACCTTGTCCAATACCTTGTTAAAACCCATGTAGACATCATCCATTGCCTTGCAATCATCTAACTTCCTCAAAAAACTCTATAAGATTGAATAGACATGACCTATCCCGCATGAGGTCATGCTGACGATTCTTAATCAGTCCATATCTATCCAAATACTTGTATATCCGGTTCACTAGAATATTTTCCAAAAACTTTCCCACAATGGATGTCAGACTCAGTGACCTATAGTTTCCTGGTTTATGTCTAGAGCCTTTTTTTAAACATTTCAGCCCTGGAAAAAAGCCTCTGACTATCCACACAATCAATGCCTCTCATCATCACATATACCTCTATCAGGCCAACACTCCTCCTCTGCCACTCCAAGGAGAAAAGGCCACATTCACTAAAACTGTTTTCATAAAGCATGCTCCCCAATCCAGGCAACATCCTTGTAAATCTCCTCTGCACCCTTTCTATGGTTTCCGCATCCTTCCTGCAGTCAGGTGACCAGAACTGAGCACAGTCCTCCAAGAAGGGTCTGACCAGGGTCCTATATAGCTGCAACATTACCTCTCGGCTTTTAAACTCAATCCCACAATTGATGAAGGCCAATACACCATATGCCTTCCTAACCACAGAGTCAACCTGAGCAGCTGCTTTGAGTGTCCTATGGACTCGGACCTGAATATCTCTCTGATCCTCCACACTGCCAAGAGTCTTACCATTAATACTATATTCTGCCATCATATTTGACCTACCAAAATGAACCACCTCACACTTATCTGGGTTGAACTCCATCTGCCACTTCTCAGCCCAGTTTTGCATCCTATTAATGTCCCGTTGTAACCTCTGACAATCCTCCACACTATCCACAACACCCCCAATCTTTGTGTCATCAGCAAACTTGCTAACCCATCCCTCCACTTCCTCATCCAGGTCATTTATAAAAATCACGAAAAGAAGGGGGTCCCAGTACAGATCCTTGAGGCACACCATTAGTTACAGAGAGACCTGACACCTGACTAGGTTCATTTCCCAATACCAGATTAAGTACAGCCTCTCATCTCGTAGGCTTATCTACATATTGTGTCAGGAAGCCTTCCTGAACATATCAAACCACATCATATCTAAAACCCTTGAGATACCAATCAATACTTGGGAAATTCTCCCACTATGACAACCCTGTTGTTATGTCCGCAAACACGAGGAAATCTGCAGATGCTGGAAATTCAAACAACACGCACAAAATGCTGGTTGAACGCAGCAGGCCAGGCAGCATCTATAGGAAGAAGTACAGTCAACGTTTCCTGACGAAGGGTCTCGGCCCAAAACGTCGACAGCACTTCTCCCTATAGATGCTGCTTGGCCTGCTGCATTCCACCAGCATTTTGTGTGTGTTGCTGTTATGTCACTTTCCAGAATCTGACTCCCTATCTGCTCCTCAATATCCCTGTTACTATTGGGTGGTCTATAAAAAAAACACTCAGTAGAGTTATTGACCCTTCCTTGTTCTAACTTCCTTCTATGTCATGTTTGAAAAACCAGAACACCAGTATACTGAGCTGCCAGTCCTGCCCTTCCTGCAAACAAGTCTCATTAATGGCCACAATATCACAATTCCAGGTGTTGACCTGTGCACTGAGCTGACCTGCCTTTCCAATGATAATATTAAAATACACCTAGATCAGGACACTAGTTTCTCTATGCTCAACTTCTCTATTCCTGACTTTGTCTGAAGTCTTCCCAACATCTGCCTCCACAACCTCTCCACTAACTGTTCTGTCACTCTGTTTTCTATCCCCCTTCAATTCAAATTTTAACTCCACTGTGCAGCATTAGCAAACTTTCCCACTAGGATATTAGTCCCCCTCCAGTTCAAGTCCAAACCATCCCTTCATAAAGGTCCCATTTTCCCTGGAAAAGCCCAATGATCAAAAAATCTCCCCCCTACACCAACTCCTTAGCCACGTGTTAAACTGTATGATCTTTCTAGTTCTGGCCTCACTAGCACGTGACATGGGTAGCAATCCTAAGATCGCAGTCCTGGTAGTCCTGCCCTTTAACTTAGCACCCAACTCCCTGAAATCATATAACTATATAACAATTACAGCACGGAAACAGGCCATCTTGGCCCTTCTAATCTGTGCTGAACGCTTACTCTCACCTAGTCCCACCTACCTGCACTCAGCCCATAACCCTCCATTCTTTTCCTGTCCATATACCTATCCAATTTTTTTTTTAAATGACAATATCGAACCTCCCTCTACCACTTCTACTGGAAGCTCATTCCACACAGCTACCACTCTCTGAGTAAAGAAGTTCCCGCTCATGTTGCCCCTAAACTTTTGCCCCCTAACTCTCAACTCATGTCCTCTTATTTGAATCTCCCCTGCTCTCAATGGAAAAAGCCTATCCACAACAACTTTATCTATCCCCCTCATAATTTTAAATACCTCTATCAAGTCCCCCCTCAACCTTCTACGCTCCAAAGAATAAAGGCCTAACTTGTTCAATCTTTCCCTGTAACTTAGGTGCTGAAACCCAGGTAACATTCTAGTAAGTCTCCTCTGTACTCTCTCTATTTTGTTGATATCTTTCCTATAATTCGGTGACCAAAACTGTACACAATACTCCAAATTTGGCCTCACCAAAGCCTTGTACAATTTTAACATTACATCCCAACTCCTATACTCAATGCTCTGATTTATAAAGGCCAGCATACCAAAAGCTTTCTTCACCACCCTATCCACATGAGATTCCACCTTCAGAGAACTATGCACCATTATTCCTAGATCACTCTGTTCTACTGCATTCTTCAATGCCCTACTGTTTACCATGTATGTTAAACATGGTAACATGGTTCCTACCAAAATGTAGCACCTCACATTTATCAGCATTAAACTCCATCTGCCATCGTTCAGCCCACTCTTCTAACTGGCCTAAATCTCTCTGTAAGCTTTGAAAACCTACTTCATTATCCACAACACCACCTATCTTAGTATCATCTGCATACTTACTAATCCAATTTACCACCCCATCATCCAGATCATTAATGTATATGACAAACAACATTGGACCCAGTACAGATCCCTGAGGCACACCACTAGTCACCGGCCTCCAACCTGACAAACAGTTATCCACCACTACTCTCTGGCATTTCCCATCCAGCCACTGTTAAATTCATTTTACTACTTCAATATTAATACCTAACGATTGAGCCTTCCTAACTAACATTCCATGTGGAACCTTGTCAAAGACCTTACTGAAGTCCATATAGACAACATCCACTGCTTTACCCTCGTCAACTTTCCTCAAAACCTCTTCAAAAAATTCAATAAGATTTGCCAAACATGACCTTCCATGCACAAATCCGTGTTGACTGTTCCTAATCAGACCTTGTCTATCCAGATAATTATATAGACCATCTCTAAGAATACTTTCCATTAATTTACCCACCACTGACGTCAAACTTACAGGCTGATAATTACTAGGTTTACTCTTAGAACCCTTTTTAAACAATGGAACCACATGAGCAATATGCCAATCCTCTGGCACCATCCCCGTTTCTAATGACATTTGAAATATTTCTTTCAGACAATAGACAATAGACAGTAGGTGCAGGAGTAGGCCATTCGGACCTTCTAGCTAGCACCGCCAATCACTGTGATCATGGCTGATCATACACAATCAGTACCCCGTTCCTGCCCTCTCCCCATATCCCTTGACCCCACTATCTATAAGAGCTCTATCTAACTCTCTCTTGAATGCATCCAGAGACTTGACCTCCACTGCCTTCTGGGGCAGAGCATTCCACATATCCACCACTCTCTGGGTGAAAAAGTTTTTCTGCATCTCTGTTCTAAATGGCCTACCCCTTATTCTTAAACTGTAGCCTCTAGTTCTGGACTCACCCATCAGCAGGAACATGCTTCCTGCCTCCAGTCCAATCCCTTAATAATCTTATATGTTTCAATCAGATCCCCTCTCATCCTTCTAAATTCCAGTGTATACAAGCCCAGTTGCTCCAATCTTTCAAAATATGACAGTCCCGCCATTCCGGGAATTAGCCTTGTGAACCTATGCTGCACTCCCTCAATAGCAAGAATGTCCTTCCTCAAATTTGGAGACCAAAACTGCACACAATACTCCAGGTGGGGTCTCACCAAGGCCCTGTATAGCTGCAGAAGGACCTCTTTACTCCTATACTCAATTCCTCTTGTTATAAAAGCCAGCATGCCATTAGCTTTCTTCACTGCCTGCTGTACCTGCATGCTTGCTTTCATTGACTGATGTACAAGAACACCTAGATCTCGTTGTACTTCCCCTTTTCCTAACTTGACTCCATTTAGATAGTAATTTACTTTCCTGTTCTTGCCACCAAAGTGGATAACCTCACATTTATCCACATTAAACTGCATCTGTCATACATTTGCCCACTCACCCAACCTGTCCAAGTCACCCTGCATTCTCATAACATCCTCCTGACATTTCACACTGCCACCCAGTTTTGTGTCATCAGCAAATTTGCTAATGTTACTTTTAATTCCTTCATCTAAATCATTAATGTATATTGTAAACAGCTGCGGTCCCAGCACCGAACCTTGCGGTACCCCACTGGTCACAGCCTGCTATTCCGAAAGGGTCCCGTTAATCGCTACTCTTTGTTTCCTGTCAGCCAGCCAATTTTCAATCCATGTCAGTACTCTGCCCCCAATACCATGTGCCCTAGTTTTGCCCACTAATCTCCTATGTGGGACTTTATCAAAAGCTTTCTGGAAGTCCAGGTACACTACATCCACTGGCTCTCCCTTGTCCATTTTCATAGTTACATCCTCAAAAAACTCCAGAAGATTAGTCAAGCATGATTTTCCCTTCATAAATCCATGCTGACTCGGACTGATCCTTCTACTGCTATCCAAATGTGTCATAATTTCCTCTTTTATAATTGACTCCAGCATCTTTCCCACCACTGACGTCAGGCTAACCGGTCTGTAATTCCCTGTTTTCTCTCTCCCTCCTTTCTTGAAAAGTGGAACAACATTAGCCACCCTCCAATCAGCAGGAACTGTTCCTGAATCTAAAGAACATTGGAAAATGATTACCAATGCGTCCACGATTTCTAGAGCCACCTCTTTAAGTACCCTGGGATGCAGACCATCAGGTCCCGGGGACTTATCAGCCTTCAGACTCAACAGTCTATCCAACACCGTTTCTTGCCTAATATAAATTTCCTTCAGTTCATCCTTTACCCTAGTTCCTTTGGCCACTATTACATCTGGGAGATTGTTTGTGTTTTCCCTAGTGAAGACAGATCCAAAGTACCTGTTCAACTCATCTGCCATTTCCTTGTTCCCCATAATAAATTCACCCATTTCTGTCTTCAATGGCCCAATTTTGGTCTTAATTATTTTTTTGTTATTCACATACCTAAAGAAGCTTTTACTATCCTCCTTTATATTCTTGGCTAATTTACCTTCGTACTTCATTTTTTCTTGGCGTATTGCCTTTTTTGTTATCTTCTGTTGCTCTTTAAAAGCTTCCCAGTCCTCCGGTTTCCCGCTCATCTTTGCTATGTTATACTTCTTCTCTTTTATTTTTATACTGCCCTTTACTTCCCTCATCAGCCACGGCCGCCCCTTACTCCCCTTAGGATCTTTCTTCCTCTTTGGAATGAACTGATCCTGCACCTTCTGCATTATTCCCAGAAATACCGGCCATTTTTGTTCCACTGTCTTCCCTGCTAGGGTATTGTTTCATTGAACTTTGGCCATCTCCTCCCTCATAGCTCCATAGTTCCCTTTGTTCAACTGTAATACTGACACATCCGATTTTCCCTTCTCCTTCTCAAATTGTAGGTTAAAACATACCATATTATGGTCACTACCTCCTAATGGTTCCTTTACCTCGAGGTCCCTGATCAATTCCGGTTCATTGCACAACACTAAATCTAGAATTGCCTTCTCCCTGGTAGGCTCCAGTACAAGCTGTTCTAAGAATCCATCTCGGAGGCACTCCACAAACTCCTTTTCTTGGGGTCCAGTACCATTCTGATTCTTCCAGTGTACCTGCATGTTGAAATCCCCCATGACAACTGTATCATTACCTTTGCGACATGCCAATTTTAACTCTTCATTCAACTTACACCCTACATCCAGACTGCTGTTTAAGGGCCTGTAGATAACTCCCATTAGGGTCTTTCTACTCTTAGAATTTCTCAGTTCTATCCATACTGACTCTACATCCCCAGATTATATGTCCCCCCTCACAAGGGACTGAATATCATTCCTCAGAGCCCCTGCTATTTCTACACTAACTTCACTCAAAGTCCTAGGGAATATCCTGTCAGGATCCAGAGATTTATCTACTTTTATATTCCTTAAAAGCACCAGCACTTCCTCCTCTTTAATCATCATAGTTTCCATAACTACCCTACTTGTTTCCCTTACTTTACACAATTCAATATCTTTCTCCTTAGTGAATACCGAAGAAAAGAAATTGTTCAAAATCTCCCCCATCTCTTTTGGCTCCACACATAGCTGTCCACTCTGATTCTCTAAGGGACCAGTTTTATCTCTCACTATCTTTTTGCTATTAATATGACTGTAGAAACCCTTCGGATTTATTTTCACCTTACTTGCCAAAGCAACCTTGTATCTTCTTCCAGCTGTTCTATTTTATTTCTTAAGATTCTTTTTATATTCTTTATATTCCTCGAGCAGCTTATTTTTTCCATGCTGCCTGTATTTATTGTAGATCTCTCTCTTTTTCCGAACCAAGTTTCCAATTTCCCTTGAAAACCATGGCTCTCACAAACTTTTAACCTTTCCTTTCAACATAAAGATTCTGTACCCTCAAAATTTCACCTTTAAATGACCTCCATTTCTCTATTACATCCTTCCCATAAAACAAATTGTCCCAATCCACTCCTTCTAAATCCTTTCGTATCTCCTCAAAGTTAGCCTTTCTCCAATCAAAAATCTCAACCCTGGGTCCAGACCTACCCTTCTCCATAATTATATTGAAACCAATGGCATTGTGATCATTGGACCCGAAGTGCTCCCCGACACATACCTCTGTCTCCTGACCATTGAAAAAGATCTGCCTGGCTTTAGGATGTTATTCAGTCCTATGCTTGTCCATGACTTTAGGACATTGATCAGTCCTGTGCTTGTCTGTGACTATCCTGAAACTAATAGAATAATAGTAATAATAATAATAATAATAATAATAAACTAATAGGTCACCAGACCCAAACAGTGCCTCTCCACCTCAGAATCTGAATCAGGTTCAATATCACTGACATATGCCACGAAACTTACTGTTCTGCAGCAATAGAACATTGCAACACACAATAATAAAAAATGTCCCTGAAACGTTGACCATTTTGGACATTGTTAATGCGAATGCTGCGAGTCCAATTCACTTATTTATTAGCAGCCAGCAGGGGAGCTGCATGGCCTCTGTCGTAGCAAGGACGAGGCCTCGAGCCACAGTATCGATTGTTTATAGCACCAGGCGAGAGGCATTGAAGCCATCATGCTTCACCAAGGGTGCTATGGCTTGGCATCCAGGCTGGAGTTGGTGTTGCTCCCGCAGTATTCGCACGGCAGAAGTCAAGCTTTTTTGTGGTCAACTGCAGATTTCTGCAGCATTCATGTTCTCAGGGTCCGCACTATTATTTGTGGGGCTGTACTTTGCTGATATCTTGCATGTGCTTGCTACTGCCTTGTATGTGCTATCTGTGCTTAGTGCTGTGTGTGACTGTTGGTACTGTGTTTTGTACCTTGACCGCAGAGTAACACTGTTTTGTTTGGCTGTATTCATGGATATTTATGTATGTTTGAAGGATAATCAAACTTCAGTTGAATAGTCTGTGTCTTCAGGTTCCTGTACCTCTGCCTTGATGGTAGCAATGAGAAGAGGGTGACGGGGGTCCTTGGTGTCAATGCCACCTTTCCGATTCTGTTTACAACTTACTCTACCTTTTACCAATTCTATCCAGTGGCCCTTCCATATCAGATGTATCTTACCAGACCTGAAAACTACTTTACCAGTTTCATTGTCTAGGAGGAGGCTGAGTGTAACATGTTCTCCAGTAGAGTCCTCTGCATACTATTTTAGAATACATTCTTGTACCCACTTGACAAATTTTGCTCCATCTATTGCAGGCTCAGTCAATGTGCAGGAAGTTAAAATAACCTACAGTTGCAAGCCTATTCCACAAAAACACAAGGTGAACTCAGCAGGTCAAACAGCACTGGCAGAGAGAACACAGCCTGGCCTGCTGAGTTCCTCCAGAATTTTGTGTGTGTTTGCTCAAGATTTCAAAATTCACAGTAAATATATATCAAAACATGAACCGTGAGAGTCATCTTCTTGTAGGCAACCATAAAATAATTTTTTAAAAAAAAAATCTGAGGAAAAAAACCCACACAACAAAGACTGACAAATATCCAATGTGCGAAAGAGAAATTGTGCAAATGATAAAAGGAAGTCCTAGGGATTTAGGGGAACAAATTTGTAAAGAGGACACTCAAAGCTGGTGCACTGGCTGACAGTGTTGCTAAGAATACGTATGGTGTGATGGCCTTTATCAACCCTGGGACTGAGTTCAAGAGCCGTAAGGTAATGTTACAGCTATATAAGACCATGTTCAGACCTCACTTGGAATACTGTGCTCAGTTCTGGTCACCTCACTACAGGAAGGACATGGATACTATAGAGAGAGTGCAGAGGAGATTTACAAGGATGCTTCCTGGATTGCAGAGTGTGCCTTATGAGAATAGGTTGAGTGAACTCTGCCTTTTCTCCTTGGAGTGACAGAGGATGAGGGGTGATCTGATAGAGGTGTATAAGATGATGAGAGGCATTGACCGTGTGTATAGCCAGAGGCATTTTCCCAGGGCTGAAATAGTTAACATGAGGGGGCATAGTTTTAAGGTGCTTGGAAGTAGGTACAAGGGGGATGTCAGAGGCAAGTTTTTCATGCAGAGATTAGTGGCTACATGGAATGCACTGCTGCTGCTGGTGGTGGAAGCAGATATAATAGGGTCTTGTAGGACACACTTAGATAGGTACATGGAGCTTAGAAAAATAGAGAGCTATGTGGTATGGAAATTCTAGGCAGCTTCTAGGGTAAGTTACATGGTCAGCACAACATTATGGACTGAAGGGCCTGTAATATGCTGTGGATTTCTATGATACGATGCAAGAGATGGAAGTTGTGTAATACATTGGTGAGGCCTAAGACCACAAAATACAGGAGTAGAATTAGACCATTCAGCCCATCAAGTCTGCCCCCCCATTTCATTTTGGCTGATCCAATTTTCCTCGCAGCCCAATCTCTTGCCTTCTCTCCTTATT
Organism: Hemitrygon akajei; assembly: GCF_048418815.1. NCBI lineage: Eukaryota > Metazoa > Chordata > Chondrichthyes > Myliobatiformes > Dasyatidae > Hemitrygon > Hemitrygon akajei. Next base: position 4,696,985 of record NC_133126.1, on the reverse strand, counting down.
CCTACCTGCCCTGACCAGTCAACAATCTGTCAACCTCTGCCTTAAATATACATAAAGGCCTGGCCTCCCCAGCTGCATGTGGCAACAAGCTCCACAGATTCACCACTCTCTGGCTAAAGAAATTCCTCCTCAACTCCATTCCAAAAGGATTCCTCTCTATTCTGAGGCTGTGTCCTCTGGTCTTAAACTCTCCCACATAGGAAACATCCTCTCCATATCCACTCTATCAAGGCCTTTCACTATTCAATAGGTTTCAATTAGGTCAACCCTTATTCTTCTGAATTCTAGTGAATACAGGCCCAGAGCCATCTCACACTCTTCATACGACAAGCCATTCAATCCTGGAATCATTTTCATGAACCTCCTTTGAACCTTCTACAGTTTCAGCACAACCTTTCTTGGATAAGGGGCCCAAAACTGCTTCAATACTCCAAGTGAGGCCTCATGAGTGCTTTATAAAGTCTCAATATTACATCCTTGCTTTTATATTCTAGTCCTCTTGAAATGAATGTGAACATTGCATTTGCCTTCTTCACCACAGACTCAACCTGCAAATTAACCTTTAGGCAATCCTACAAGTCCTGCAAGTCCTTCTGCAGCCTCTCTACATCCTCAAAACTACCTTCTCCTCCACCTTTCTTCATATCGTCTGCAAACTTTGCAAAAAAAGCCATCAATCCCATCATCCAAATCATTGACATCTAGCATAAAAAGAATCGATCCCAATACAGACCCCCGTGGAACACCACTAGTCACCAGCAACCAGTCAGAAAAGGCTCCATTTATTCCCACTCTTTGCCTTCTGCAAATCAGCCACTGCTTTATCCATGCTAATGAAACCCCCTAGTTTCCTTGGCTGCTTAAGTCTGGGGAAGTCACTCTCTGGTCCTGTCAAACACGCGAGATTGAGACGGCTCTCCCACCCCAAACCCCAGTTTGTGTGGATGCTGTGTCATTTTAGATCGGAAATGAGGAATTTCTTTAGCCAGAAAGTGGTGAATCTGTGGAATTCTTTGCTGCAGGGAGCTGGGGAGGCTAAGTGGTTATGAATATCTAAGGCAGAGTGTGATTGATGCTGGATTGGCCAGGGCATGAAGGGACACGAGCAGAAGGCAAGAGATTGGGGCTGAGTGAAAAATTGGATCAGCCATGATGAAATAGTGGAGCAGACTCGATGGGTCAAAGTGGCCTAATTTTGCTCCTGTATCTTCTGGTCTTATGTTCCTTTGTTGTCATCTGACTGTACATATATACATCCAAAGCAAACAATGTTCCTCTGCACCGTGGTGCACCCACAGAACATATATCACATACAGAACGTAAAACAAAATACTACCACAAGTAAGTTAATAAAATATAATGCAAAATGTATGTAGTGCACAGCACAGGTAAACAGCAAGCAGCTCACTGCCGGAGCGTTGAGACCTCAGACGGTATTCATTAGTCTCATGGCCTGAGGAAAGAAGTCTAGTCCTGTTGCTCCTGGGCCTCCTCCCTTCCTGATGGTAGTGACTCAAAGAGATTGCAGCTTAGGTGGTAGGGATCCTCAACAAAGCTTCAGGCCCTTTGCTCCTGATAAACAGCACACAGAGCCCACAGTGATCCTCTCGGCGGTGTTTACTGTCCTCTGGAGCATCTTGCAGTCCATTGCCTTGCAGCTTCTGTACTGTTCAATGAGGCAGCCAGACAGGACACCCTTCCAAAGTGCTCCTGTAGAAAGCTGCTTGAATGGGAACAGGGAACTTTGCACATCTCAATCGCCTCAGAAAGTGCAGACATTGGTTTGCCTTCTTGACTAATGAAGAGGTGTTCTGGATCCAGATTAGATTTCTATAAATTTCCCCTCCCCATTCTCCTAAATTCCAAAGAAGAAAGACTTAGTCTGGACAACACCTCAGGCAGTCTAGACTTGACAACATGACAATAGACCTTTTCTACAGTATTTTCAGTTTAACCACATTTTTTCTGCATTGGGATGAGCAAAACATTTGTTTAATTTTCAGTCCTGCTGAAGGGATTCAACCTGAAATGTCAACTGTACTTTTTCCATAGATGCTGCCTGGCCTGTTGTGTTCCTCCAGAATTTTGTGTGTTGCTCGGACTTCTAGCGTCTGCAGATGTACTCTTGTTGTATTTAATTTTCATGCATTTAAGGATGTAATTGTATGCTATGAGACTATTGAGTACAATGTAGATTTACTTGTATACATTTCCATTAACCTTAAGTCAGTAAAGTGGTTTTCTATTGTAAGATTAACATCATCCTCTGAACTCTTATGTATGACCATGTCCCTTTCATGCCATTATATTTGTGGTTTTGATTTTATATTCCACACACACAATGAGTACTTAACCAGATTTATAGCTCAATTGTTTTCTTTAGAAATACTAATTATTTATCTAAATGGGTCACTTTAACATCTCATTATTTCAGCTAACAAAAATATTGCTCATGCTTTTTAAACTTGACTAATCTATTCCATTATTTCCAACATAGATTCATTTTGATTCTGTCTGAGCTACGCACAAAATGTCACCCTAACCAGCCCATTTCAAAACAAAACATTTGATAAGAAAGTATTTTAATATAAGGGAACAGGCAACTGATGCACTTGCGAAGGTATGCCAGCAACTATACTCCATTAGGAGCTTGAAGAGATTCACTATGTCACCAAAGACTCTCGCAAGTTTCTACAGATGTACCGCCATGGACAGCATTCTGCCTGGTTGTATCAGTGTCTGGTATGGTGGGGGCACTGCACAGGGGGCTGTAGATTCAGTCAGCTCCATCCTGTACACGAGCCTCCCCACCACTGAGAAGCTGGCGTCTGTCCTTAAGGAGCCTCACATCCAGGACATGCCCTCTTCTCATTTTTAAAAAAATTATATTATTTCTGTTTTGCGCTATCTTTAACCTAACTACTTAATATACATATACTATATACAGTTACGGTGATTGATTTTTTTTCTTTCTGTACTGCATTTAACTGCTAAGTTAACAAGTTTCACGTCACATGCCGGTGATAATAAACCTGACCTTGACTCCTTTCCACCAACAGAGTTCTGAACAGTGTATGAGACTGTGAACACCGCCTCACCGCTTTGCTCTCTCGTTGTAAATGGTTCTGTTTTGCATTGAACGTGGGGGTGGGGGGGGGAGGTTCAAAGGAGATGTGCAGGGCCGAGTTTTTCTGCACACAGAAAAACTGGAATATACTTCTGTTGAGCACCATGAAAAATCTTCCACTGTTCCTCAACCATCCCACCATTTAGCCTGTGTTCCCAGTCTACCCTATCCAACTCCCCCCTCATCCCATTGTAGTCTCATTATCCTTCCTGGGGCAAAGGCCTCTGACAGGTTGTTAGTTGGCACGGGCTGCCTGAGCTGGAGGTGATGATGGGGGCAAGTACAATAGAGGAATTCAGCACGGTGTCAGATAAAAGTAAGGAATGGGGAGGCATATGGACATTGTGAAGGCAGAAGAGAGTGTTTAATTGGCTATTTGATTACTAATTTAATTAGATAGGCACAACAATTTGGGCCAATGGGCTCGTTCAAGTTCAAGTCTATTGTCATCTGACTGTACATATATACAGTACAACTAAACAAAACAACATTCCTCCGCACCATGGTACAACCACACAACTTACAGTACGTATATCACACACAGCACATATATAAAACAAAATATTACTAGTTAATAAAATTATAATTCAAAGTGCACGTAATACACAGTACAGGTAAACAGTAAACAGAAAACAGCTCACTGCCCGAGTGATGAGACCTTGGTTGTGGCAGGATGTTCAATAGTCTCACAGCCTGGGCAAACTGTGCCCAGTTTGTCAGTCCTCGTCCTGATGCTCCTGTACCTCCTTCCTGACAGTAGTGGGTCAGAGAGATTGTGGGTGGAGGGGATACTTTGGGCCCTTTGTATACAATGTTCCTGGTAAATGTCACAAATGGGGGGTGGAGGGAGACCCTGGTGGTTCTCTTAGTGGTTTTCGTTGTCCTCTGTCAGTCCTGTGTCCTGATGTCTTGCAGGGTCTGTGGAGACCCCAGTGATCCTTCTGTTGGTTTTTACTGTCCTCTGTCAGTCCTGTGTCCTGATACCTTGCAGGGTCTGTGGAGACCCCAGTGATCCTTCTGTTGGTTTTCACTGTCCTCTGTCAGTCCTGTGTCCTGATACCTTGCACCTTCCTTTGAGCCAGCTGCCACAGATAATGTTAAAGGATTTTTTCTTAATATGATTGCTCATGAATTAGAACAAACAATATGAAAAAAAAACACAGATCAAGTAGGTTCATTACAGTTCGTTTACGGAGGGGCAGGTTAACAATTAGAAAAATTAGAAACAACTGGAAAAATTAGAAAAAAATACAGTCAATCTCATATTTCGAGTTTCCTATAAAAAGTTATTAAAGGATCTTGGGGAGCAGGAAGTACTGAAGAGAATGAGCAAATACTAAATAATTTTCCTGGACCTTTCTTCACAGTAAAACCCATTGTAAGCACAACAAAAGTAATCGGGAACTAAAGGTCTCATCCTCCAAGAGGTCAGCAACCTTGACAAAGGGTTTGGAGGTTTCATCCCTCAGTGACCCAGAGAGTTATGTTGGTTGGAGTCAGGGCTTTATGCTTTGGCATCAAGGCAGCTCCATCAGGCAGATGTGTGGATTCAATAAAGGTAATTCCTATTTGACAAACTTACTGGAGATCTTTGAGGATATAACAAGCGCACCAGATAGAGGCGAACAGGTGGTCGTTATTTTCTTGGATTTCCAAAAGACATTTGATAAGGTGTCAGATAAAAGACTTATCCATAAGATAAGGATGCATAGAGGTGATGGATAGAGGATTGGTTAACTAATAGAAAGCAGAGAGTTGGAACACATGGGTGTCTCTCTGGTTGTTAATCAGTGGTGAGCGGTATGCTGCAGGGGTCGGTGCTGGGCCCGCTTGTTCATGATATACATTAATGATCTGGAAGAGGGCACCAAGTGTATAATAGCTAATTTTGCTGATGACACTAAATTGAGTTGAAAAGCAAATTGTACAGAGGATACAGAGAGATATAGATAGGTTAAGTGAATGGGCAAGGATCTGGTAGATGGAGTACAATGTCAGTAAATGTGAGGTCATCTACCTTGAAAGGAAAAATGAAAAATCAGATTATTATTTCAATACTATAAGATTGCAGCATGCTGCTGTGCAGAGGGACTTGGGAGTGCTTGTGCATGAATCACAAAAGATTGGTTTGCAGGAGCAGCAGGCTATCAAGAAGGCAAATGGGATGTTGGCCTTCATTGCTAGAGGGATTGAATGTAAGAGCAGGGAGGTCATGCTGCAACTGTACAGGGTACTGGTGAGGCCGCATCTGGAGTACTGTGTACAGTTCTGGTCTCCTTACTTGAAGAAGGATATACTGGCTTTGGAGACGGTGAAGAGGAGGTTCACCAGGTTGATTCCAGAGATGAGGGGGATTAGAATATGAGGGACTGTCCTCACTGCAATTTAGAAGAATAAGAGGAGATCTTGTAAAAACATATAAAATAATGAAAGGAATAGATATGATAGGGGCAAGGAAAGTTGTTTCCACTGGTGGGTGAGACTAGAACGAGGGGACATAGCCTCAAGATTCCAGAGAGTAGACTTAAGATGGAGATGAGGAGGGACTGCTTTTCCCAGGGAGTGGTGAATCTGTGGAATTCTATGCCCAATGAAGCAGTGGAGGCTACCTCAGTAAATATAGTTAAGACAAAGTTGGTTAGATCTTTGCATAGTAGGGGAATTAAGGGTTATGGGGAGAAGGCAGATAGGTGGAGATGAGTCCATGGTCAGATCAGCCATGAACTTATTGAATAACAAAGCAGGCTGATGGGCCAGATGGAATAAAAAAAAACATGTTATAACTGGAGTGTGGAAAAGCACTCAATAACATCATAGTAAGATGGCTCTTTGGCCCATCTAGTCCATACTGAATTATTCACACCACCTACTCCCATCAACCTGCACCCAGATCACAGCCCTCCATACCCCTACCATCCATGTACCTATTGAAACTTCTCTTAAACATTGAAATCGAGTTCTCATTGACCTCATGTGCTGTCATCTTGTTCCATACTCATACCACTCTCTGAGTGACGAAGTTTCCCCTCATGTTCCCCTTAAACATTTCACCTTTCACACTTAACCCATGACCTGTGCTTGTAACCTCAGTGGAAAAAGCCTGCTTGCACTTACCCCTCATAAGTTTGTATACCTCTAATCTCCTCTCAATCTTCTACATTCTAAGGAGTGAAGTCCTAACCAATCCAATCTTTCCCTGTGGCTCAGGTCTTCCAGACCTACCAACATCTTTGTGAATTTTCTCTTTCAACCTTATTTACATCTTTCCTGTAGGTAGGTAAGCAAAATTTAAGCACACAATACTCCAAATTAAACCTTACCAACATGATACATTTAAAAGCCAGTTAACAAAGTGGACGTGATATTGGGAGGTTTAGCATAGAAAAGAAACTGGATGAAGTTCGTAACTGGAAGAATGGGAAAAAAAGCATGAAATTTTCAGGTGTGTAGGTGTTAGCTCTGGGATGCCACAAAGTTCAGTGCAATTGACTCACCATTTGCAATTTATTTATTTCTAATGAGGAAATCTGCAGATGCTGGAAAACAAAGCAATACATACAAAATGCTGGAGGAAATCTGCAGGCCAGGCAGCATCTACAGAAAAGAGAACAGGCGACATTTCAGGCCAAGAAACTTCATCAGGACTAGTGAAGGGCTCAACCTGAAATGTCGACTACTTATTCATTTTGATAGATGCTGCCTGATCTGCTGAGTTCCTCCAGCATTTTGTGTGTTTTGTCTGAGCTGCTGAGTTAACATTGATTTCTCTAACTTCTGTTAATGACCCCTCCCCTTCTTACCCCATCCTTCATTTTATTTATTTATTAATTTGTTTTTTTGTTTGTCTGTTTATTTATTTATTTATCTGTTTATTTATTTATTCATTCATTCATTCGTTCATCCATTTGTTTGTTTGTTATTTTTTCCTTTTTTCCTTCTTTTCTCTCTCTGTCCTTCTCACAATCACCCCTTGCCTGCTCTCCATCTCCCTCTGGTGCTCCCCTCCCCCTTTCTTTCTCCCTTGGCCTCCCATCCCATGATCCTCTCCCTTCTCTAGCTGTGTATCCTTTTTGCCAATCAATTTTCCAGCTCTTAGCTTCATCCCTCCCCCTCCTGTCTTCTCCTATCATTTCGGATCTCCCCCTCCCACTTTCAAATCTCTTACTATCTCTTCTTTCGGTTAGTCCTGACGAAGGGTCTCGGCCCGAAACATTGACTGTACTTCTTCCTATAGATGCTGCCTGGCCTGCTGCATTCCACCGGTGTTTTGTGTCTGTTGCTTGAATTTCCAGCATCTGCAGATTTCCTCATGTTTGCACTTCAAAATATCATCAGCTGTCCGCTTGAAGTTTTGATTGACTTTAACGCTTCCATTGTGGCTGGCAATTGAACTTGGGAGTAAGGAATTCATAAGTAATCAATATTTATAACAGATAAGCCAATTTTGTCTAAACATAGCAGCTTTCAGTTCAAACGCAGAACAGTGTGGGTGACAGGGGCAGTGGGACTCTGTGCACAAGTAAAATAAAAAGAATGTTTCAGTCATTAGAATGCATGTGCTCCGGGTCCAGTTACTTTAGCTATTTTCTTTATTTTATTATCAGTAACAACAGGTGTTAAAAAAAGGTGTTAAATTTTAACAAGTGTTAAATTCTTCATCATTTCAGTATCAGCAATTAAGCAGATTTTTTTGCAGTTGGAAATATACAATAATTTCTTTCATGTGCAGATTGGTGATAACATCTCCTCCTCACTGACGATCAACACTGGCGCATCTCAGGGGTATGTGCTTAGCCCACTGCTCTACTCCCTATATACACATGATTGTGTGGCTAGGCGTAGCTCAAATACCATCTATAAATTTGCTGATGATACAACCATTGTTGGTAGAATCTCAGGTGGTGATGAGAGGGCATACAGGAGTGAGATATGCCAACTAGTGGAGTGGTGTCACAGCAACAACCTGGCACTCAGCGTCAGTAAGATGAAAGAGCTGATTGTGGACTTCGGGAAGGATAAGATGAAGGAACACCTATCAATCCTCACAGAGGGATCAGAAGTGGAGAGAGTGAGCAGTTTCAAGTTCCTGGATGTCAATATCTCTCAGGATCTAACCTGGTCCTAACATATCGATGTAGTTATAAAGAAAGCAAGACAGTGGCTATACTTTATTCGGAGTTTAGTGAGATTTGGCATGTCAACAAAAACACTCAAAAACTTCTATAGTTGTACCATGGAGAGCATTCTGACAGGCTGTAGCACTGTCTGGTATGGAGGGGCTACTGCACAGGACTGAAAGAAGCTGCAGGATGCTGTAAATCTAGTCAGCTCCATCTTCGGTCCCGTGCCGAAGAAGTCTTCAGTGTCCTGCCTCAATGACTACTGTCCCGTTGCACACACATCCATCATCATGAAGTGTTTCGAGAGGCTCGTCATGAGGCATATCAAGACCCTGCTGCCCCCCTCACTGGACCCCCTGCAGTTTGCGTACCATCCCAACCGCTCAACAGATGACGCCATTGCCACCACCCTCCACCTGGCCCTAACCCACCTGGACAAAAAAGACACATACATTCCGATGCTGATCATAGACTTCAGTTCAGCATTCAACACAATCATCCCTCAGAAACTGATTGGAAAGCTGAGCCTACTGGGCCTGAACACCTCCCTCTGCAACCGGATCCTAGACTTCCTGACTGGGAGACCTCAGTCAGTCCGGATCGGGAGCAGCATCTCCAACACCATCACACTGAACACGGGGACCCCCCAGGACTGTGTGCTCACTCCACTGCTGTTCACTCTGCTGACCCACGACTGTGCTGCAACACACAACTCGAACCTCATCATCAAGTTTGCCGATGACACGACCGTGGTGGGTCTCATCAGCAAGAACAATGAGTCAGCTTACAGAGAGGAGGTGCAGCGTCTAATGGACTGGTGCAGAGCCAACAACCTGTCTCTGAATGTGAACAAAACAAAAGAGATGGTTGTTGACTTCAGGAGGTCACGGAGCAACTACTTCAAGTGCTGCACAGAGTCTTGCCATCTTCAGAAGTTTTCTGATGACTCTGCCATAGTTGGATGCATCAGCAAGGGAGATGAGGCGGAGTACAGGGCTACGGTGGGAAACTTTGTCACATGGTGCGAGCAGAATCATCTGCAGCTTAATGTGAAAAAGTCTAAGGAGCTGGTGGTGGACCTGAGGAGGACTAAGACACCGGTGACCCCTGTTTCCATCCAAGGGGTCAGTGTGGACATGGTGGAGGATTACAAATACCTGGGGATACGAATGGACAATAAACTGGACTGGTCAAAGAACACTGAGGCTGTCTACAAGAAGGGTCAGAGCCGTCTCTACTTCCTGAGGAGACTGAAGTCCTTTAACATCTGCCAGATGATGCTGAGGATGTTCTACGAGTCTGTGGTGGCCAGTGCTATTATGTTTGCTGTTGTGTGCTGGGGCAGCAGACTGAGGGTAGCAGACACCAACAGAATCAACAAACTCATTTGTAAGGCCAGTGATGTTGTGGGGGTTGAACTGGACTCTCTGACGGTGGTGTCTGAAAAGAGGATGCTGTCCAAGTTGCATGCCATCTTGGACAATGACTCCCATCCACTCCATAATGTACTGGTTAGACACAGGAGTACATTCAGCCAGAGACTCATTCCACCGAGATGTAACACTGAGCGGCATAGGAAGTTATTCCTGCCTGCGGCCATCAAACTTTACAACTCCTCCCTCGGAGTGTCAGAAACCCTGAGCCAATAGGCTGGTCCTGGACTTATTTCCACTTGGCATGATTAACTTATTGTTATTCAATTATTTATGGTTTTGTATTGCTATATTTCTTCACTATTCTTGGTTGGTGCGACTGTAACGAAACCCAATTTCCCTCGGGATCAATAAAGTATGTCTGTCTGTCTGTCTGTCTGTCTGTCTGTCTGTCAAGTTCAAGTTTATAAAAGTGGGAAGTTGTGCCTGGAGGCTGTGGAAGTGAGCGAGGTCCTCAATGAATACTTCTCCTCGGTATTCACCAATGAGAGGGAACTTGATGACGGTGAGGACAACATGAGTGAGGTTGATGTTCTGGAGCATGTTGATATTAAGGGAGAGGAGGTGTTGGAGTTGTTAAAATACATTAGGACGGATAAGTCCCCGGGGCCTGATGGAATATTCCTCAGGCTGCTCCATGAGGCGAGGGAAGAGATAGCTGAGCCTCTGGCTAGAATCTTTATGTCCTCATTGTCCACGGGAATGGTACCGGAGGATTGGAGGGAGGCGAATGTTGTCCCCTTGTTCACAAAAGTTTGTAGGGATAGTCTGGGTAATTATAGACCAATGAGCCTCATGTCTGTGGTGGGAAAGCTGTTTGGAAAAGATTCTTAGAAATAGAATCTATGGGCATTTAGAGAATCATAGTCTGATCAGGGACAGTCAGCATGGCTTTGTGAAGGGCAGATTGTGTCTAACAAGCCTGATAGAGTTCTTTGAGGAGGTGACCAGGCATATAGATGAGGGTAATGCAGTGGATGTGATCTACATGGATTTTAGTAAGGCATTTGACAAGGTTCCACATGGTAGGCTTATTCAGAAAGTCAGAAGGCATGGGATCCAGGGAAGTTTGGCCAGTTGGATTCAGAATTGGCTTGCCTGCAGAAGGCAGAGGGTCGTGGTGGAGGGAGTACATTCAGATTGGAGGGTTGTGACTAGTGGTGTCCCACAAGGATCTGTTCTGGGACCTCTACTTCTCGTGATTTTTATTAACGACCTGGATGTGAGGGTAGAAGGGTGGGTTGGCAAGTTTGCAGATGACACAAAGGTTGGTGGTGTTGTAGATAGTGTAGAGGATTGTCGAAGATTGCAGAGAGACATTGATAGGATACAGAAGTGGGCTGAGAAGTGGCAGATGGAGTTCAGCCCAGAGAAGTGTGAGGTGATACACTTTGGAAGGACAAACTCCAAGGCAGAGTACAAAGTAAATGGCAGGATACTTGGGAGTGTGGAGGAGCAGAGGGATCTGGGGGTACATGTCCACAGATCCCTGAAAGTTGCCTCACAGGTAGATAGGGTAGTTAAGAAAGCTTATGGGGTGTTAGCTTTCATAAGTCGAGGGATATAGTTTCAGAGACACGATGCAGCTCTATGAAACTCTAGTTAGGCGACACTTGGAGTACTGTGTCCAGTTCTGGTCGCCTCACTATAGGAAGGATATGGAAGCATTGGAAAGGGTACAGAGGAGATTTACCAGGATGCTGCCTGGTTTAGAGAGTATGGATTATGATCATAGATTAAGGGAGCTAGGGCTTTACTCTTTGGAGAGAAGGAGGATGAGAAGAGACATGATAGAGGTGTACAAGATATTAAGAGGAATAGACAGAGTGGACAGCCAGCGCCTCTTCCCCAGGGCACCACTGCTCAGTACAAGAGGACATGGCTTTAAAGTAAGGGGAGGGAAGTTCAAGGGGGATATTAGAGGAAGGTTTTTTACTCAGAGAGTGGTTGGTGTGTGGAATGCACTGCCTGAGTCAGTGGTGGAGGCAGATACACTAGTGAAGTTTAAGAGACTACTAGACAGGTATATGGAGGAATTTAAGGTGGGGGGTTATATGGGAGGCAGGGTTTGAGGGTCAGCACAGCATTGTGGGCCGAAGGGCCTGTAATGTGCTGTACTATTCTATGTTCTATGTTTATTGTCATCTGACTGGATATACATACAACCAAACAAAACAACATTCCTCCAGAACATGGTGTACTAACAAAACATACATCACAATCAGCACCTGAAACAAAAATAGTGCCAGTTAATAAAATACAATTCAAAGTGCATGTAGTGCACAGCACAGATAAACAGTAAACAGCAAATAGGTCGCTGTCCGAGTGATGAGACCTCGGAGGTGGCAGGGTATTCATTAGCCTCACAGCCTGAGGGAGGAAGCTGTTACCCAGTCTGGCAGTCCCAGAACTGATGCTCCTGTACCTCCTTCCTATGGTCATGGCTCACTGAGACTGTGGTAGGGATCCTCAGCAATGCTTCAGGCCCTTTATATACGATGTTCCTGGTAAGTGTCACAAATACGGGGAGGGGGACTTCAGTCATCCTCTCTGCGGCTTTCAGATGAAGATGGAGGGATTCAGTATCGAAGGACACATGAGGAATTGCAGAAACTATGATGTTAGCAACCGTAGGAGATACAACAGCTGAGCCTACACTCCTCCATCAGCACCATTCAGGGATCTAAAGAGCCCCTCCAGGCAGGGCAAAGATCCACATGTATCTGCCCCACCCTTGTCTATTGCAGTCAGCGTTCCTTCCAGGCCATGTTCTTTCCTGCTGCTGCCATCAGGAAGGGGGTAGAGGAGAGATCCCATACCAGCAAGCTTAGGAAGAGTTGTTACCCCTCAACCATCAGGCTCTAGAACCAGAGGGGATAACTTCACTCACCCCAACACTGAATTGTGTTGGGGTGACTCTTCATCTAAAGTCCTTGATATTTATTAATTATTGATGTATTATTATTTTGCTTGTTTATTTCTCGTTTCTCTCTATTTACTGTGAATTCCCACAAGGGTTGTATATGTACTGTGATAATAAATTTACTTTGAACTTTGGACTTTGATGTGGCCTGCCCCTACACTGGTGAGACCAAACATACCCTGGGAGAACCCACAGCGGCCATCCTGAACTCCCAGTTTCAACTCTGTTCCCCATTCCCACTGCGTTCTATCTGTGATCCACTGTCAACCTGAGACCGAATGGAAGCCAGGGGAAGAGCACCTCACACTCCTCCTGGGCAGCCTACCTACATCCAAAGGCATGAGGCTGGAGTTCCCGATTTTCCAGTGTCACCACACCACACTCTCTTGTGTCCTTGCCCTCTACTCAGGGCCTTGTGCACATGCCTTCTTTTCAAACTCTGCACCCCCCCCAGTCTCCCGTCACACAGATTCTTTCCCCCCTCCCATGTGCCCTTCATCCTTGTGTCCTAATTAGACGCAAATCATCTTTCTTATTATGAGTTCTAAGTTCAAAGTAAATTTATTATCAAAGTACATATATGTCACTACATACCACCCTGCGATTCACTGACTTGCGAGCATTCACTGTGAGTACAAAGAAACAAAATAGAATCAATGAAAAACGGTACATAACAGAACAGTCAAACAATCAATGTGCAAAATACAACAAATTCTGCAAAAGAAAAACCAAAATAGTAATAAATTAATCAATGGATGAATGAATAGATAGCTAGATGGATGAATGGATGAAAAAATGAATAAATAAATAAATATCAAGAACATGAGATGAAGAGTCCTTGAAAGTGAATCTATAGGTTATGGGAACAGTTCAGTGTTGGGATGAGTGAAGTTGAGTGAAGTTATCCTCTTAGATTCAGAGCTTGATAGTTGAGGGGTAATAACTGTTCTCGAACATGGTGGTGTGAGTCCTGAGGCTCCAGTACCTCCTTCCTGATGGCAGCTCGGAGACAAGAGCCTGGCCTGGGTGCTGAGGTCCCCGTTGATAAATGGTGCATTAGTTCTTTTCACCATTCACCACCCTGACTCTATCACTCTCGCCAACCCTCCCTCCCCCACAAGACCCAATCTGCCCACCTGCCCCCCTTCACCCAGATCTGCCCATCACTCGCCAGGTCTCAGTCAGAATCGGGGTGACTTTCTCTGGCATACGGTGTGAGATTTTGTTGTATTTTGGCAGCACTATAGTGCAATACATGCAGAAAATATGCAATAAAGTATAGTAAAAATATATATATATAAAACATTAAATCATAAAGTAGTGCAAAAAGAGAACAGAACTAGTGAGGTAATGCTCATGGGTTCAATGTCCATTCAGAAGTCTGATGGTGGAAGGGAAGAAGCTGCTCTTGAATCATTGAGTGAGGTTCCTGTACCCCATCCTTGATGATTGCAATGAGAAGAGAGCATGACTCTAGTCATAGAGATTGACTCTATGACTCTACGTCCTGGGTAATGGGGGTCCTTAATGATAAATGCCGACCTTTGAAGATGTCCACAAATGTAGGGAGCTGAGTGCCTGTGATGGAGCTGGCTGAGTTTGCAATCTTCTGCATCTTTTTCCAGTCCCATACAGAGCCATCCTCCAAATACCAGGCAGTGATGCAATGAGTTAGAATACTTCCCATGGTACATCTGTAGAAATTTGCCAGGCTTTAGACAGGTAGTCAGAACTACACAATACATCACCAGCACCAGCCTACCCACCATCAATGTCCACATTTCCCTCTTGTTCATACACCTATCACGGCACCACAGTGGCATAACAGCACAAAGTTATTAGATTTCGGAGTGGAACAGTTAGAGCAACACTGTTATAGATCAGAGTGTAACAGTTCACACAACACTGTTACAACTTGGAGTGTAACAGTTAGCCTAACACTATTACAGTTCAGAGCACAACAGTTGTCACAACACTGTTACAGTTCGGAGAGTAACAGTTAACACATTGCTGTTTAAGTTCAGACAGTAACAGTTAGCACAATGCTGTTACAGCTCAGAGTGTAACTGTTAGCCCAACAATATTACAGTAACAGTAGGCACAACTTTGTTACAGTTCCGAGAGTAACAGTTAACCATACACTATTACAGTTTCAGAGTGGAACAGTTAGCCCAATGTTGTTACAGTTTGGAGAGAGACAGTTAACACAATGCTGCTCCAGTTCTGAGAGTAACAGTTAGCACAGCACTGTTACAGTTTGCAGAGTAACATTTAGCACAACGCTGTTACAATTCAGAGAGTAACAGTCAGCACAATGTTGTTGCAATTTGGAGAGTAAAATTTTAGCACGTTGTTACAGTTCAGAGAATAACAATTAGCACAGTGCTGTTACAGCTCGGAGAGTAACAACTAGCACAACACTGCTCAGAGAGTAGCAGGTAGCACACTGCTGTTGCAGCTCAGAGAGTAATAGTTAACACATCGCTGTTAAAGTTCAGAGTGCAACAGTTAGAACAACAGCTTGGTGCAGAACAGTTAGCACAACAGTTCGGAGAGTAACTGTTAGCAGAAAACTATTACAGGTCAGAGTGGCAAAGTTAGCACAACGCTTTTACAGATCAGAGAATAAAAGTTAGCACAATGCTGTTACAGTTCAGAGCATAACAGATAGCACAACACTATTACAGTTCTGAGAGCAACAGTTTACACAATGCTGTAGCAGCTCAGAGAGTAACATTTAGCATAGCCCTGTTACAATTTGGAGAGTAACAGTTAACCCAGCGCTGCTACAGCCCAAAGAGTAACAGTTATCACAACACTGTTACAGTTACAAGTGTAAACATTAGTTTAATTAGTGAACATTAGTGTTCACCTGTACCTGTACACATCAGACTTCCAATATAACTCGGAGTCCTGCCATGTGCAGAAGTTCGCTGATGACACGGCCATAGTGGGGTGTGTCAGGAATGGACAGGAGGAGGAGTATAGGAAACTGATACAGGACTTTGTGATATGGTGCAACTCAAACTACCTGCGTCTCAATATCACCAAGACCAAGGAGATGGTGGTGGACTTTAGGAGATCTAGGCCTCATATGGAGCCAGTGATCATTAATGGAGAATGTGTGGAGCAGGTTAAGACCTACAAGTATCTGGGAGTACAGTTAGACGAGAAGCTAGACTGGTCTGCCAACACAGATGCCTTGTGCAGGAAGGCACAGAGTCGACTGTACTTCCTAAGAAGGTTGGCGTCATTCAATGTCTGTAGTGAGATGCTGAAGATGTTCTATAGGTCAGTTGTGGAGAGCGCCCTCTTCTTTGTGGTGGCGTGTTGGGGAGGAAGCATTAAGAAGAGGGACGCCTCACGTCTTAATAAGCTGGTAAGGAAGGCGTGCTCTGTCGTGGGCAAAGTACTGGAGAGTTTAACATCGGTAGCTGAGCGAAGGGCGCTGAGTAGGCTACGGTCAATTATGGATAACTCTGAACATCCTCTACATAGCACCATCCAGAGACAGAGAAGCAGTTTCAGCGACAGGTTACTATCGATGCAATGCTCCTCAGACAGGATGAAGAGGTCAATACTCCCCAATGCCATTAGGCTTTACAATTCTACCGCCAGGACTTAAGAACTTTTTAAAAGCTATTATTAATGCTTTTTGAGATAGTGATTTAGATGCATATCATATTTTTTACTGAGTTAAGTATTGTATGTAATTAGTTTTGCTACAACAAGTGTATGGGACATTGGAAAAAAGTTGAATTTCCCCATGGGGATGAATAAAGTATCTATCTATCTATCTATCTATCTAAAATGCTGTTACAGTCGGAAAGCAAGATTTAGCACAATACTTACAGTTTGAAGAGTAACAACTAGCACAACATTGTTAAAGTTTGGAGAGTAACAGCACAACACTGTTACAGTTCAAAGAGTAACAGTAGAATGTTGTTACAGCTCAGAGTGTAACAGTTAGAAAAAAAGCTGTTACAGCTTATTGCGGAACAGTTAGCACAACAAAATTTCGGTGAGTAACAGTTATCACAACACTTCTACAGCTAAGAGGGTAACAGTTCGTGCAACTCTGTTACAGTTCAGAGAGTAACAATTAGTACAATGCTGTTACAGCTTGGAGTGTAACAGAAAAAAGCTGATACAGCTTAGTGCAGAACAGTTAGCCAACACAATTTCAGCTCAGAGTGCAGTGTAGCAGTTAAGACATTGCTGTTACAGTTCAGAGAGTAACAGCACAACACCTTTAAAGTTCAGAATGGAACAGTTAGCACAATGCTGTTACAGCTAGGAGAGTAACAGAACAACGCTGTTACAGTTCGGAATGGAAACAGTTACCACAATGCTTTTACAATTTGGTAAGTAATGGTTAGCACAACACTGTTACTATTCAGAGAGTAAAGGTTAACCGAACACTATCACAGCTCAGAATGGAACAGTTAGCCGAATGCTGGTACAGTTTGGAGAGCAGCAGTTAGCACATCGCTATACAGTTCAGAGAGCAACAATTAACACAATGCTGTTACAGTTCAGGGAGTTACAGATAGCTCAACGCTGTTGCAGCTCTGAGACTAACAGCACAACACTGTTACAGCTTGGAGAATAACAGTTAGCAGAACACTGCAACAGTTTGGAGTGTAACAATTAAAACATTGCTGTTTCAGTTCAGAGAGTAACAGTTATAACAACAGTATTACAGTTCAGAGAGTAACAGTTAGCATAATGCTGTTACAGTTTGGAATGGAACAGTTAGCACAATGCTGTTACAGTTTGAAATGGAACAGATTTGGAATACCTGGAGGCACCTGACAAGATAGGCCAAAGCCAGCAAGGTTTCCTGAAAGGAAAATCTTGCCTGACTAACTGACTGCTATTTTTTGGGGAAATTAAAAGCAGGGTAGACAAAGGAGATGCAGTTGACGTGGTGTACAGGGATTTTCAGAAGACCTTTGACAAGGTGTTGCACATGAGGCTGCTTAGCAAGATAAGATCCCATGGAATTACAGGGAAGTTACTAGCATGGGTGGAGCATTGGCTGGTCGGCAGAAAACAGAGAGTGGGAATAAAGGGATCCTATTCTGGCAGGCTGCCGGTTACCAGCAGAGTTCCACAGGAGTCAGTGTTGGGACCGCTGCTTTTTACAATGTATGTCAAAGATTTGGACTATGGACTTGTGGCTAAATTTGCCAATGATACAAAGATAGGTGACGGGTGGGCAGGATTGAGGAAACATAGAACCTGCAGAGAAACTTAAATAGTTTAGGGGAATGGGCAAAGAAGTGGCAAATGAAATACAATGTTGGAAAGTGTATGATCATGCACTTTGGTGGAAGAAATAAATGGACAGACTATTAGTTAGATGGGGAGAGATTTCAAAATGCAGAGATGCAAAGGGACCTGGGAGTCCTTGAGCAGGATACCCTAAAGGTTAACCTCCAGGTTGAGTCGGTAGTGATGAAGGCATTCATTTCTGGAGGTAAGGAATATAAGAGCAGGGATGTGATGTTGAGGCTCTATAAGGCACTCGTGAGACCACACTTGGAGTATTGTCTGCAGTTTTGGGATCCTTATTTTAGAAAGTATATTCTAAAGATATAGAATTGGAGATGGTTCAGAGAAGATTCATGAGAATGACTCCAGGAATGAAAGGGTTACTGTATGAGGATCGTCTGGCAGCTCTTGGGCTGTATTCCCTGGAGTTCAGGAGAATGAGGGAGAGACTCACAGAAACATTCCGAATGTTAAAAGGCCTGAACAGATTAGATATGGCAAAGGTGTTTCCCATGGTAGGGAAGTCTAAGTCAAGAGAGCACAACTTCATGATTGAAGGACATCCATTTAGAACAGAGATGTGGGGAAATTACTTTAGTCAGAGGGTGGTAAATCTGTGGAATTTGTTACCACGAGCAGCTGTGGAGGCCAAGTCATTGGGTGCATTTAAGGCAGAGATAGATAAGTTCGTGATTAGACAGGGCATCAAAGGGTATGGGGAGAAGGCAGGGGAGTGGGGATGACTGGAAGGATTGGATCAGCCCATGATTGAATGGTGGAGCAGAGTCAATGGGCTGAAAGGCCTACTTCTGTTCCTATATCTTATGACCTTATGGTCTTATTACCATTTGGAGTGTAATAGTTAGCATAACCCTGTTACAGCTCAGAGAGTAACAGATAGCACAATGCTATTACAGTTCAGAGAGTAACAGCACAAGGCTGTTACAGTTTGGAGCGGAACAGTTAGAACAACATTGTTACAGCTCAGAGTGTAAGAGTCAGCAGAACATTATTACAGCTCAGAGCAGAACAAGTAGCATAATATTGTTACAGTTTGGAGTATAGCAGTTAGCACAATGCTGTACAGTTCAGAGTGTAACAGGTAACACAATGCCATTACAGTTTGGAGTGTAACAATTAGCACAATGCTGTACCGTTCGGAGTGTAACACCACAATGCTGTTACAATTCGGAGTGTAACAGCACAATGCTGTTACAGTTTGGAGTGTAACAGTTAGCACAATGCTGTACAGTTCGGAGTGTAACACCACAATGCTGTTACACCTGAGAGTTCAAATCCAACATCCTCGGTAAGAACGTTTGTACTTCTTCCTGTATACATGTGGGTTTCCTCTGGGTTCAAAATTCAAAGTAAATTCATATGAAGAAGATTTGATAGGATGAGTAAACTAATTCTGCTCCGATGTCTTATTGTCTTACCTAAGCATCTCTTAAAAGCCTCTAATGTAACATAGAAATATAGAAACATAGAAAACCTACAGCACGATACAGGCCCTGCGGCCCACAAAGCTGTGCCGATCATGTACTTACTTTAGAAATTACTAGGGTTGCCCATAGCCCTCTATTTTTCTAGGCTCCACGTACCTATCTAGGAAGCTCTTAACCGACCCTATCATATCCACCTCTACCACTGTTACCTGTAGTGAAGTGACCAGAACTGAGCACAGTACTCCAAGTGGGGTCTGACCAGGGTCCTATATAGCTGCAACATTACCTCTTGGCTCTTAAACTCAATTCCACAGTTGATGAAGGCCAATACACCATATGCCTTCTTAACTACAGAGTCAACCTGCGCAGCTGCTTTGAGTGTCCTATGGACTCGGACCCCAAGATCCCTCTGATCCTCCACACTGCCAAGAGTCTTACCATTAATACTATATTCTGCCATCATATTTGACCTACCGAAATGAACCACCTCACATTTATCTGGGTTGAACTCCATCTGCCACTTCTCAGCCCAGTTTTGCATCCTATCAATGTCCCACTGTAACCTCTGACAGCTCTCCACACTATCCACAACACCTCCAACCCTTCTGTCATCAGCAAATTTACTAACCCATCCCTCCATTTCCTCATCCAGGTCATTTATAAAAATCACAAAGAGAAGGGGTCCCAGAACAGATCCCTGAGGCACGTCGCTTGTCATCGACCTCCATGCAGAATATGACCCATCTACAACCACTCTTTGCCTTCTGTGCCTCCAAGCCTGTTCTGGATCCACAAAGCAATGTCCCCTTGGATCCCATGCATGGGGTACCTTGTCAAATGCCTTGCTGAAATCCATATACACTACATCTACTGCTCTTCCTTCATCAATGTGTTTAATCACATCCTCAAAAAATTCAATCATGCTTATAAGGCATGACCTGCCTTTGACAAAGCCATGCTGACTATTCCTAATCATATTATGCCTCTCCAAATGTACATAAATCCTGCCTCTCAGGATCTTTTCCATCAACTTACCAACCACTGAAGTAAGACTCACTGGTCTATAATTTCATGGGCTAGCTCTATTCTCTTTCTTGAATAAGGGAACATCTGCAACCCCCCCCCCCCCCCCCAACCCCTGTTGTTATCACATTCCCACACTTTCCAGGCACCCATCACTCTCAACATAAAAACTTGCCTCTCATATCTCCCTTGAAATTACCCCCTCCCACCTTGCATGCCCTCTGGTCTTAGGCATTTCAATCAATTACCAGTCAGAAATTTTTGTATTTGTACATTTTCCATATTAGCATTTACAATATTATCAAAGTTACAGCCAAAGTGTTCCAGAAATATTTTTCTGAGAGAAGACTATCTTTGTAGGTCCTCCCAAATATTTTACAAATGACCTTCAGAAAAGAACACAGGTGGTATCACGAGGAGCCAATGAAAACCATCACTCGGGACATTATCTGCTCTGTTTACTTGTGTAATACTTGAACCTGTTTGGTTGACATTGTTTTACGAAATCCAAATAATGACTTTAACGATTTGATTCAGTCCAACAGTTTAAATAAACATCAACTTATTGAAGTACATATTTCAACCGATATGGATACAGAAACTTAACTCATTCAGACAAAAACATGAGATGCTAGATATCCAGAACAACACACACAATATGGTGGAGAAACTCAGCAGGCCAGGCAGCATCTATGGAAATGAATAAACAGACAACATTCTGGGCTGATACCTTTTTTAAGGACAAGCTCCTTACAGACAGCTGAAGGAAATGAACCCAGCTTGCTGGTGCTGTAACAGCTTTACATTAACCACTATGCGATCATGCTATCCACTTCCATAGAGAATGTAGAGGAAGTTTTCTTTCTCTACACTTATTTCTCTTTCTTCCCCTGACACACTATCCAAGCCTTTGTCTTCTTTTCCTCAGCAAGTTATCCAAGAGACACTATTGGCAAAAAGATTTACAGCAATATAAACACAAGCGATTCCGCAGATGCTGGTAGTCCAGAACAACAAACTCAAAATGTCCTAAAGAAGAGTCTTGGTCCAAAACATCGACTGTTGATTCCTTTCCATAGATGCTGATTTCCTCAGACATTTTGCGTGTGTTATGCATTCAGCCAAAAGTTGTTTTACATTAACTAAGTCAGTACAGAATTATGACTCACAATATTATAGAGTCATAGAAAAGTACAGCACAGCAAAAGGCCCATCTATTCCATGCCAAACAATTTAACCTACACCTGGACCACAGGCCTCCATACCCCTACCATCCATGTACCCATCCAAACTTCTCTTAAATATTGAAATTGAGTTTGCATGGTTGGCCAGAGCTAACGATGGTGTCAGAGAGCTACTTTTCCCAGCTTATCAGCAAAACTGTTAAATTCCTCCTATTCTAATGTCTCTATTTTCCTTTTCAGGGTGGCTGGGGTCCTATCAGAATTTTTGATCTTCAGCAGCACTCAAAAGCTGCAGCTCTGTATTCCCGTTCTTGGAGCTCGCTGATCAGCCGCGTTTTCATATGACAAGGTTCGGCCTGAAGTCAGGCAAATTCTAGGACTCTAGCATCACGTACTTAAGCATAGAGGGAGGCAGAAAATCGAAGACAGTGAGAGGCTGGCGGAGGCTTCTGCACTCGGTAATCGATTTGCCTATTCTCAAGTCGGGGAACACAAATTAAAAAGCAACACTTCAGACTGACTAACATTGAAACAACTGTTAACTCCCCTGCCGCTGTGGAAGGAGTGATCTCTGTCTCTCCCTCATTAGTGAGAGATAGAGCCTGTGGGATGTCGAAATGTTGGAGTCAGCTTTTGATGGACTGTAGACCCTGGTCTCTCTTTGGGGCCTTGCTGTTGCTTGCATGATGGATGGTGGGAATGCTGATGCTTTCTGCTGAATAATTTGTAAGGAGGGGAGGGGAGGGGGAAGATTGATGCTGATTGTGTGTGGGAGGGAGGCGGGCAGCTTCCTTCTGTTTCGAGGATGCCTGTGGAATGTAAGAATTTCAGGTTTATAATGTATACATTCTCTGATATTAAATGGAACTTTTGAACTATTGAACATGCACCACTTGCACTGGCAGCTCGTTCCACACTCTCACCACCCTCTGAGCGAAGAAGATTCCCCTCATGTTTCCCTTAAAGATTTCACCTTTCATCTTTCACCCTTGACCTCTGGTCATAGTCCTACCAGCCTCAGAAAAAAAAGCCCGTTTGCATTTATCCTATCCATACCACTCATAATTTTATATAGCTCTTTTAAATCTCCTCTCAATCTTCTATGTTTTAATGAATTGAGTCTGAACCCATTCAATCTTTCCTTATAACTCAGATCCTTCAGTCCCAGCAACATCCTTGTAAATTTCTCTGTACTCTTTCAAGCTTATTTACATCTTTCCCATAGGTAAGTGAGCAAAACTGCACACAATAATCCTAATTAGTCCTTAACAATATCTTATTAGAGTTTAAAACAATCTTATTCAATGATAATCAAAAACTATTTAGTACATGGTTCCCTTAAAGTGGCATCAAAGGTAAACAGGATGGTGAGTAAAGCTTTTGGCCTCTTCAGTCAGTGGTTTGAGTGTAAAAACTAGGATGTCATTCTGCTGTAAAACATGACGTCAGTGAGACTGCATTTGGAATATTTTGTTCGGGTTTGGTCACCATGCCGTTGGAAAGAGTGCAGATATGATTTACAACGATGTTGTCAAGAGTCAACAGACTGAATGATGGAGAGAGGTTGGGCAGTTTGGGACTTTACCCAATGGAGTGTAGGGGAATGAGTGGTGATCTTATGGAGGCTTATAAAATCATGAGGGTCATAGACAGGTTGAGTGTATACATACACTTTTGCTCAGAGATGGGGAATCAACTGCCAGAGGACATGGGTTTAGGGTGAGAGGGGAGAGGTTTCAAAGGAACCTGAAGGAACAGCATTTTCACACACAGGACACAGTATATGAGTTGCCAAATGAAGTGTTTGAGGTAGGTAGATTAATAATATTTAATTTGGAGAGGTGTATGGCTAGGAAAGGTTTAGAGCAGGGGTTCACAACCTTTTTATGCCATGGACCCCTACCATTAACCAAGAACCCTTGCTTTAGACAGATATAAACCAAATGAGGACAAATGGGATTAGTTTAAATGGAAACCTTGGTCAGAACATACCAGTTGGGTCAAAGGGCATCACTCGGAGCATTTCAAACTTGTCAGTTAGAAGGTTCATGTGCCTTTGCAGTATGAGACCTGTTGAGTAAAAACTGGACTGATGCACCATCAATAACTCTCGGAGACAAGAGGCAAACGATAGGCTTTTATTAGCTGCAAGAGACCACTATTAGTAGCAAGAGAACACCACACAACATCCTGGAGACTGAGGGAGGAGCAGTGCCTCCAATCGCCTTTATACAAGGGTCTGTGGAAGGAGCCACAGGAGCAGTCAGCAGAGGGGCGTGTCCAGACAGGTATACATAGTTTACCACATAGACTAAATGAGTATGGTTAAATAACATGCAAGGTATATTGTGAGGCCATGGGTTTGTCATTTTGTACAAGAGGCCCACTCAAGAATCTGAATGGTTAGAAGTTGTCCTTGAGCCTGGAAGTACGTGTTTTCAGGATTCTGTAGCTTTGCACAATGGGAGAAAAGAGAATATCGAGGGTGGATTATGCTGGCTGTGGCAGTGTGAAGTACAGCCAGAGTCCATGAAGAGAAAGCTGGGCTGTGTCCACAACTCTCTGCAGTTCCTTGTGCTCACGAGCAGAGCAGTTGCCCTTGAACTCCAGGTACTAAATTAAAAGAATCACCAACACAAACTATAGTTACATTCCTTCAAATGTAGAATGCTATAGAGTATCTGGTTGAGCTTTCAAAACCCTTTAAGATATTCAAAATTCAAGATTGTTTAATGTCATTTTCCACACACAAGTGTAAAGAAGAGTGAAATAATTGTTACTCTGAATCTGTTGCAACACAAAAAGCACAAAAAAACATTACAATAATAAAACACAACAAATATAAATACATAAAATAACTCATATACCTGAATTGATTGTATGTCCATACAGTGACACTAGGCACAGGAGTGTCTGTACATAAGGTGACTCTGACAGGAAATAATAAAGTAGTTGAGTGTGGAATGAACTGCCAGTTGAAGTGGTAAATGGAGGCTCGCTTTTAGCATTTAAGAAAAACTTGGACAGGTATATGGATGAGAGGGGTTTGGAGGGATATGGCCCAGGTGCAGGTCAGTGGGACTAGGCAGAAAAATGGTTCGGCACAGCCAAGAAGGGCCAAAAGGCCTATTTCTGTGCTGTAATGTTCCATGGTTCTATGGTTCTAGTGGTGGTTGGGTGGGTTGGTGGGTGGAGGTGTTGATCAGCCTCACTGCTTGGGAAAGGTAGCTGTTTTTGAGTCCTGGTTTGGATGTTACGTAGCCTCCTCCCTGATGGGAGTGGGACAAACAGTCCATGAGCCGGGTGGGTGGGATCCTTCATGACTTAATGGCCTTTTCCGGTACTTTTCTGTAGAGAGCTGAAAGGGTTACAGTGTGTGATAAAAAATAGAACTCTCTTACAAAAACAAATTTTTGTTCATTATTGCTTGGCCGTGGGCTGTAGTGGTCAGGCAGTAAGTTACTGGCCATTG
The DNA here is from genome assembly GCF_048418815.1 of Hemitrygon akajei. Taxonomy (NCBI): domain Eukaryota; kingdom Metazoa; phylum Chordata; class Chondrichthyes; order Myliobatiformes; family Dasyatidae; genus Hemitrygon; species Hemitrygon akajei. The sequence goes on along the minus strand of NC_133126.1, from coordinate 4,671,978 downwards.
CTAACTGTGCAAAGTAGCTTGCTTGGCCCAGTGAAGAAATTAAATGCATTCCTGAGTTGAAGATCATATTTCAATCATTCCAAGCAACTGAATCAGATGAGTTTTCACGACAATCCAGTGGTTTCACGACTTGATACTAAATTGTAAAAGTTAACACTCCTGGATTTACAGTTAATATTTATGCAGTGGCTTGATTGTGAATTCCCGATTGGCATTATGGAACCTTCATATCTCTGTGTCAATGGTCTGTGCTTCTGTGCGACACAGGAGCAGAATTAGGCCACTTAGCCCATCGATTGTACTCCACCATTATATCACGGTTGATTAATTATCTCTCTCAACCCCATTCTCCTGCCTTCTCCCCATAACCTTCAATATTTGGTGAGGGGCAAGTGGTATTGAGGAAACAGACAGGCTGCAGAAGGGCTTAGATTAGGAGAATGGGTAAAAAAGTGACAAATAAAATACAATGTTGGAAAATGCATGGTCATGGACCATATGCAGACTATTTTCTAAACAGGGAGAAAATCCAAAAATCTAAGATGCAAAGGGACTTGGGAGTCATTGTGCAGATCATCCTAAAGGTTAACTTGCAGGTTGAGTTGGTGGTGAGGAAGGCAAATGCAATTGATTTCAAGAGGCCTAGAATATAAGAGCAGGGATGTGATGCTGAAGCTTTATAAGGCACTGGTGAGGCCTCATCTTGAGTGTTGTGAAGTTTTGGGCTCCTCATCAAAGAAAAATGTGCTGAAATTGGAGAGGGTTCAGAGGAGGTTCACATGGATGATCCTGAGAATAAGAGGGTTATCATACGAGGAACGGTTGATAACTCTGGGTCTGTACTTTTGGAATTTAGAAAGATGAGGGGGTAATCTCATTGGTCTCCACAGCTGACTGTGGCAATGAATTCCACAGATCCACCTCTCTCTGGCTAAAGAAATTCCTCTTGTCACTGTTCTCAGTGGACGGCCCTCTTTTCTGAGGCTATTCCCCCTCTGGTCCTAGACTCACCCACTATATCCTCTCCACATCCACTCTCTCCAGGCCTTTTAATATTTGATAGGTTTCAAAGAGGTCCCCTTCATTCTTCTAAACTCCCACAAGTACAGACACAGAGCCATCAAACGCTCCTCATACCTTATCCCTTTCATTCTTGGAATCATTCTCGTGAATCTCTTCTGGACTCTCTCCAATGCCAGCACATCCTTTCTTAGAAAAGGGCCCAAAACTGCTCACAATACTCCGTGCGATCTGACAAATGACTTGTAAAGCTCAGTATCACATCCCTGTATTCTAGACCTCTTGCAATGAAAGTTAACATTGCATTTGCCTTCCTCACCACCAACTCCACCTGGAAGTTAACCTTTATCTGTATAAAAGTCTGTTTAGAAACATAGAAAACCTACAGCACAATACAGGCCCTTTGGCCCACAAAGCTGTACCAAACATGTTCTTACCTGAGAAATTACCTAGGGTTACCCATACCCTCTATTTTACTAAGCTCCATGTACCTATCCAGGAGCGTCTTAAATGACCCTATCATATCCACCTCCACCACCGTCGCCAGTAGGCCCTTCCACACACTCACCACTCTCTGCATAAAAAACTTACCCCTGACATCTCTTCTGTACCTACTTCCAAGCACCTTAAAACTGTGCCCTCTCGTGCTAGCCATTTCAGCCCTGGGAAAAAGCCTCTGACTATTCACACGATCAATGCCTCTCATCATCTTATACACATCTTTCAGGTCACCTATCATCCTCCATCGCTCCAAGGAGAAAAGGCTGAGTTCACTCAACCTATTCTCATAAGGAGTACTCCCCAATCCAGGTAACATCCTTGTAAATCTCCTCTGCACCCTTTCTACGGTTTCTACACCCTTCCTATAGTGAGGCGACTAGAACTGAGCACAGTACTCCAAGTGGGGTCTGACCAGGGTCCTATATAACTGCAACATTACCTCTCAGCTCTTAAACTCAATCCCATGATTGATGAAGGTCAATACACCATATGCCTTCTTAACCACAGAGTCAACCTGCACAGCAGCTTTGAGTGTTTCTGTAATGTTACCACTCTGCTACCAAACCCAGTGCTAATTCAAGGTCATTTGTTAATTTTCAATCTAAGACTGCATAAATTTGAGTTGGAATGGGGCAAGAATTATCCCAGACCTGATTTCTATTTGCCCCACCATAAACTACAATATCTTAACTTAGGACAGCAGGGAAAAAATAGAAACAAAAGTAATTCAGAAGCACTGTTTATGGTTAAAATGTTTCTGCTTGCACATTGGATTGGGTAATGTGTGCTCGTCGTTAATAGTTAGTGAGCAGTAAGTGACTTGTGGTTTGCTGACTCATTTGGCTTGTTTCCACAACACAGACTCTATCAGAATGATGTTGTAAGACATGCAGCAGCAAAATATCTACTAGCACCAGTGCGAGTAAGAAGAGAAATGTGAGTTGTATGGTTTCCTTACACCGACAGTTTTGTCTATTGTATTTTATCTTCATTGTTTTGATCATTATTTAATAATTAGCAAGTTTAAATTAATTTCAGACTATTGGCTTGTGCTGTGTTTGACCAGTACTGCGTTGGACTCAAGACAGGCAATGTGATAAAGTACAATCAAATAACACGGACTAAAGAACACTACACGCTTTCCATCCGTGCTGGGTTGATGTTGAGCTAGCAACTTTGCCTCGTAAAAAATAGACAAATACTAAAGAAACAGCAAGGTTGCTGCCCGATGCACCAAAAGGCATGGAGAGGAACAACAACAAAGACCAGTGGATTCAAATAAACCATCATTATTTTCTGCTCTTTTCTTAAAGGTGGGGAGGATGATTCCTATAGTGGGACAGTCTAGGACCAGAGGGCACAGACTCTGAATAGAGAAACATCCATTTAGAACAGAGAGAATGAGGAATTCCTTTGCCAGAGGGTGGTAAATCTGTGCAATTCATTGTCACAGATGGTTGTGGTTTCCAAGTCATTGGGTATATTTAAAGCGGAGGTTAATCGTTTTTGATTAGTAAGGACATCAAAGGTTACAGGAAGAAGGCAGGAGAATGGAGTTGAGAGGGATAATAGATAAGCCATGATGAAATAGCGGAATAGACTCAACAGGTCAAATGGACGAATTCTGCACTTATCTCATATGGTCTAATATTCTGATGCATTAAAAGTGTTTTCAGGACAATTAATTAAATGGTCAGAGACAATGAGACACCTCCTTAGTGACTGTAGGTCATCATCGGTATTAACTAATATGATCATCAGAGCTAGTCATTGGGAGCACTGTGGCATGCTCACTCACCGATGGTGTATCGTCTGGCCATCACCCCACAGCACAGAACTGGAACTTGATTTACTACATATGGGTTGTGCTTCAATTCCTGTGTTGTCTGACTCATGTTGTCATCAGATCAGAGTTTGGTGCTTTGATGATTCAAGATCCATGATTTTTATTTTATTTAGAAACATGCACGGAGTAAACCCCTCAATCCTTGCTGCCCCAGCAACGCCTGACAACCCTAATTTAACCCTAACCTCATTTTACAATATCCTACCCAATACATCTTTGGAGTGTGGGAGGAAACCGGAGGACTCAGGCAAAACCCACACATTCCATGGGGATGACATATAAACTCTGTACAGACCACTCTAGGATTGAACTCCAAACTCTGATGTCCCAAGATGTAAGAGCATTGTGCTAACCAGCACACTACCATGGTGTCCCAAAGAGGGTTTAATGTCATTTCCAGTACTCAAATGTAAAGGAATACATTGTTGTTACTCTGGAACCAATGCAATACAAAAAAAAAACATTAGATAGAGAATGCAATGATAACTTAAGAAAAGCAATATATATAAATACATAAGATAGCTTAAATACATAGATTGATTGTATGTCTATAAAGTGACGCTGTACATAAGGTGACTGACAGGAAATGATAAAGTAATGGTGATTGGGTGGAGATGTTGATCAGCCTCACTGCTTAAGGAAGTAACTATTTTTGAGTCTGGTGGTCCTTGTGTAGCTGCATCCCTGATGAGAGTGGGACGAATAGTCCATAAGCAGGATGGGAGGCTGCTGTCATGATCTCACTGGCCCTTTTCCAGCACCTTTCTGCACTTTCTGTTCTTGCTGGCAGGTCGGATGGCACTGGTGATGTGTTGGGCAGTTTGATGTGTATTCCAGCTATGGAATGGTGAATTATCTAATACTTATTCTTCACTAGCTTTAATTTGAGCAGCATGGTAGTGTAGCAGTTAGCTCAACACTTCACAGTGTCGGTGATGACTGATCAGGCTTCAATTCCTGATGCCGTCTGTAAGGTGTTTGTATGTTCTCCCCTGACCATGTGGAACTCCTCCTGGTATTCCGATTTCCTCCCACATTCTACACACATGTGGTTAGGGTGAGTCAGTTGTGGGAGTGTTATTTTGATACCAACATAGCAACACTGGTGGGCTGCCTAGCATAATCCTCACTGATTTAATTTGATGCATACAAAATGCATATGTTTCTGTGTACGGTACATGTGACAAATAAAGTTAATCTCTTAGGAGGTATGTTACAGGCTTCTACACTTCAATCATCTATATCATGGATAGCATTTTACAATGTGTGGTACGAGCATGCACATTTCACAAGGAAGTCCTTGTACGATTTATTTTTGGTCTGCAACACATGCTTCAATTTAATAACTTTTGTCTTATTTAGTAAGTGTAAATATATAGTTGTGTTAGAAGGCAACTATGGATAGATTGCATTTGAATCCCAGGGGGACCAATATCCTGGTGGGGAGGTTTGCTAAGGCTACTGGGGAGAGTTTAAACTAGAATTGTTGGGGGGTGGGTGGGAACTGAATATAAGAGACTGGGGAAGACGAGGTTGGCTCACAAATAGAGAAAGCTTGTTGATAGTGCGAGAGGGAGGATAGGCAGGTGGTAGGGAAGGGACACGCTCAGACACAAAGTTTCAGATGTGTCTATTTTAAGGCAAGGAGTGTTGTGAATACAGCGGATGAGCTAAGAGCATGGATCAGTAATTTGGAGATATGATGTGGTGGCCATTACAGAGGCTTGGATGGCTCAGGGACAGGAATGGGTACTTCAAGTGCTGGGTTTTAGATGTTTCAGAAAGGACAGGGAGGGAGGCAAAAGAAGTGGGGGCGTGGCAATGTTGATCAGAGATAGTGTCACAGCTGCAGAAAAGGCGGATGCTATGGAGGGATTGTCTACAGAATATCTGTGGGTGGAGGTTAGCAACAGGAAAGGGTCAATGAATTTACTGGGTGTTTTTTACAGGCCGCCCAATAGTAACAGGGATTTCGAGGAGCAGATAGGGAAACAGACCCTGGAAAGGTGTAATAATAACAGTGTTGTCGTGATGGGAGATTTTAATTTCCCAAATATCCATTGGCATCTCCTTAGAGCAAGGGGTTTAGATGGGGTGGAGTTTGATAGGTGTGATCAGGAAGGTTTCTTGACACAATAAGTCTACAAAATGAGAGGCTGTACTTGATTTGGTATTGGGGAATGAACCTGGTCAGGTGTCAGATCTCTCAGTGGGGGAGCATTTTGGAGATCATAATTCTATCTCCTTTACAATAGCATTGGAGAGAGATAGGGACAGACAAGTTAGAAAAGTGTTTATTTGGAGTAAGGGGAATTATGAGGCTATCAGGCAGGAAATTGGAAACTTAAATTGGGAAAAGATGTTCTCAGGGAAAATTACCGAAGAAATGTGGCAAATACTTAGGGGATATTTCTGTAGAGTTCTGTATAGGTACATTCCAATGAGACAGGGAAGTTATGGTAGCGTACAGGAACTGTGATGTACAAAGGCTGTAATAAATCTAGTCAAGAAGAAAAGAAAAGCTGACAAAAGGTTCAGAGAGTTAGGTAATGTTAGAGATCTAGAAGATTATAAGGCTACTAGGAAGGAGCTTAAGAAGGAAATTAGGAGAGCCAGAAGGGGCCATGAGAAGGCCTTGGTGGGCAGAATTAAGGAAAACCCCAAGGCATTCTACAAGTATGTGAAGAGTTAGAGGATAAGACATGAAAGAATAGGACCTATCAAGTATAACAGTGGGAAAGTGTGTATGGAACTGGAGGAAATAGCAGAGGTACTTAATGAATACTTTACTTCAGTATTCACTATGGAAAAGGATCTTGGTGATTGTAGTGATGACTTGCAGCAGACTGCAAAGCTTGAGCATTAAGAAAGAGGATTTGCCGGAGCTTTTGGAAAGCAACAAGTTGGATAAGTCACCAGGACTGGACGAAATGTACCCTAGGCTACTGTCGGAGGTGAGGGAGGAGATTGTTGAGCCTCTGGCAATGATCTTTGCATCATCAATGGGGATGGGAGACATCCGGAGGATTGGAGGGTTGCAGATGTTGTTCCTTTATTCAAGAAAGGGAGTAGAGATAGCCCAAGAAATTATAGACCAGTGAGTCTTACCGCAGTGGTTGGTAAGTTGATGGAAAAGATCCTGAGAGGCAGGATTTATGAACATTTGGAGAGGTATAATATGATTAGAAATAGTCAGTATGGCTTTGTCAAGGGCAGGTCATGCCTTATGAGCCTGATTGAATTTTTTGAGGATGTGACTAAACACATCGATGAAAGAAGAGTAGTAGATGTAGTGTATATGGATTTCAGCAAGGCATTTGATAAGGTAACCCATGAAAGTCTTATTGAGAAAGAAGGAGGCATGGGATCCAAGGGGACATTGCTTTGTGGATCCAGAACTGGCTTGCCCACAGAAGGCAAAGAGTGGTTGTAGATGGGTCATATTCTGCATGGAGGTCAGTCACCAGTGGTGTGATTTTAGTAAATGACCTGGATGAGGAAGTGGAAGGATTGGTTAGTAAGTTTGCTGATGACACAAAGGTTGGAGGTGTTGTTGATAGTGTGGAGGGCTATCAGGGGTTACAGCGGGACATTGATAGGATGCAAAACTGGGCTGAGAAGCGGCAGATGGAGTTCAACCCAGATAAGTGTGAAGTGGTTCATTTTGGTAGGTCAAATATGATGGCAGAATATATTAATGGTAAGACTCTTGGCAGTGTGGAGGATCAGAGGGATATTGGGGTCCATGTCCTTTGGACACTCAAAGCTGCTGTACAGGTTGACACTGTGGTTAAGAAGGCATACGGTGTTTTGGCCTTCATCAATCGTGGAATTGAATTTAGGAGCCAAGAGGTAATGTTGCAGCTATATAGGATCCTGGTCAGACCCACTGGAGTACTGTGCTCAGTTCTGGTCGCCTCACTACAGTAAGCCATAGAAGGGGTGCAGAGGAGATTTACAAGGATGTTGCCTGGATTGAGGAGCCTTATGAGAATAGGTTGAGTGAACTCAGCCTTTTCTCCTTGGTGTGATGGAGGATGAGAGGTGACCTGATAGAGGTGTATAAGATGATGAGAGGCATTGATCGTGTGGATAGTCAGAGGCTTTTTCCCAGGGCTGAAATGGTTGCCACAAGAGGACACAGGTTTAAGGTGCTGGGGAGTGGGTACAGAGGAGATGTCAGGGGTAAGTTTTTTACTCAGAGAGTGGTGATTGTGTGGAATGGGCTGCCAGCAATGGTGGTGGAGGTAGATATGATTGTGTCTTTTAAGAGACTTTTAGATAGGTACATGGAGCTTAGTAAAATAGAGGGCTATATGTAAGCCTAGTAGGGACGTGTTCCGCACAACTTTGTATTGTGCTGTAGGTTTTCTATGTAAGGCTAGGATCAACCAGTGAAGCTGACTAGTTTGATGGGTGAACAAAGGACTGTGGATGAGAGCTGGGTTAAATAGGCTGCAGGTGATGTTGGAAATGAGAGGCAGCTGACTCCTGTTAGCTGAGTGGGGACTGGGAGGTGCTGACAAGTGTAGGTCTGACAAGCTGCGAAGACCCAAAGAATTCATCTCTAATACTCGGCAGCTGTGCAGAATCACTAGGTCATAAAAACCAATCCATTCCATCAGTGAAGGAAGACTGCCCTCTGACATTACTAGCTTGGCCCATGACTGTCTCCAGATTCGTGAACACGGTTGAATGTCAGAAGCAACCCTCCAACACCCCCACCCTCACCCCAGTTGGGTCTAGTAAGCTATTCAGTTCCGGAGACAGTTAGAGAAGAAAGATAAATGACCAACAGATTCCACATCTGTGAACACTTAACTAGGTTGAAAATTGAAATAAAGTTCAAGATAGTTTAATGTAATTTCCAGTATACTAATGTAAAGGAGAACAAAATAATTGTTACTCTGGATCTGATGCAGCACAAAAAACACAATAAGATAAAGAACACAATAATAATAAAATCACAATAGGTATAAAATAGCTTATATACATAGATTGATTGTATGTCAATAAAGCTAATATTCATCTACAATGTAGCATACCATGTTGCAGGTAATTCTGAAGTCATCAAGATAAGAGAAAAAGAAAATGAGATTTTTAATCTTTCTGCTATGTGGTGGATTTGTGGCCACCAAAGTATCACAGAGGCCTGGATTCAATTCTCGCCCAGAACATAGGAAGAAGCATCCTCAGAATTTCAATTTGCCTTCACGTTCTAATGCTGAAGCACAACGGCAACAAGCAGAATCAATCTCTGATCTACAGAGAATCTACCAGCTAACGGAAAAGAACAGTGAATTTGGTTTCAATGTCTACAGGAAAATAGCAAACCTGCATGAAGATAATGTATTTTTCTCACCTAATAGCATCTCTACAACATTTACCATGCTTTCTCTTGGTGCCAAAGGAGCAACACGTAACAACATACTCCGAGGCCTCAACATAGAGGGCCTTGTCAGTACTGGCAACCAGTACCAACTGCATGGCTTGTTCCAATGGCTCCACAGAAACATCACCAACAACAGGGATTTGCTCATCTCTCAGGGAAACTCCCTGTTTATACAGAACAACCTTGAACTGAAACAAACATTCATCACAGACCTTTCCCATTTTTATAATGCTGATATTACACCAGTAAACTTTCAAGACACAGTCAATACCAAAGATATTATTAACCAATATATTCGCAACAGAACAGATGGAAAAATCAACAAGTTATTAGAATCTGTGGATGCTAAAGCCAGACTTATGTTTATTAATTACATCTTATTCAAAGGTAAGATTTTTTCCCAATATTTTTATTATGGATATGAAATTATTTCAAAGTATTAGTAATCATAAACCAATCACATTACAGTGGATTCCTGTTAATTGGGCCATCAGTTAATCAGGGCAGCTGCTTATTTGGGACAACTCTTAATGAACAAAATATAATCGAGAAGATAGCTGGCATTCCCGTCATTTATTTGCAATGCTATGATGCTTAATTGGGACAGGAAACCGTTACCAAACAGTTTCTGACTAGGGTTAGTCATGTGCACTAGTGTGGCTGTTCGACACTACACCGTGCTTAGAGTGAACAGTTTTTAAATAGTATTAGTTGTATGTGTTTGTGTTCAAAAAGCAGTGATCTTTATTCACAACTGTTTTGCTCACTGTGGTTTCAAGCAGTCAGGTTTGGAGATGCCAAAGATAGCTGAGAGTAAAAATGAAACAATTTCACTACTTCAACAAGATAGGAGCTATGAAGAATTTGAAGGTATCAAGAATTATCTTAAATGTTACAATGAAAATGAAGATTTGTAAGATGCAATTATTGAAGTCATTGTATTATCTGTGTCTACACTGATTTTGTTCATTCACAGTCAATCACAAGAACACGGCAGCGTACCTTTGGGAACTATTGGGATCTAATACATAGTTTTATATTGTAGTAATATTAGCAGTGTTCCAATTTGTTCTGTATTTCATTTAAAAACATAACTTGTTACTGAGTTAAACACTAGTTTCCCATTTTTACACTTTTTAAAGTAATTTTGTGAAACTAATTAGTCAATAGACAATAGACAGCAGGTGCAGAAGTAGGCCATTTGGCCCTTCTAGCCAGCACCGCCATTCACTGTGATCATGGCTGATCATACAAAATCAGTACCCCATTCCTGCCCTCTCCCCATATCCCTTGACCCCGCTATCTATAAGAGCTTTATCTAACTCTCTCTTGAAAGTATCCATTGGGGCAGCAACTTATTTTGATCAAAATATACAGGCCCCAATGTGACAATTAACCAGAATCCATTGCACTTGATTTTTGAATTGAAAATTCCAGTGGAAGTTTCAGAGTGAAGTCAGAACAATAGCTAAAAAAAAAATTACAATAACATGAGGAAATCTGCAGATGCTGGAAATTCAAGCAACACACATAAAATGCTGGTGGAACGCAGCAGGCCAGGCAGCATCTATAGGGAGAAGCACTGTCGATGTTTCAGGCCGAGACCCTTCCTGACAAAGTCCTGACAAAGGGTCTCGTCCCAAAATGTCGACTGTGCAGAATTACAATATATTAGTTGGTAACAAGGAAGTGATACCAAACCTGTCAGTAAATGCATAGAGAAAGAAAGAATGAAAGAACTATAAAGATTCACAAATTCAGTCCTCCCCATGGCTTGTAAAATGTTTACATTGGACAAACATATCAAGTCAAGCTCAAGTTTATTATCATTTAACTGTACACATGTATACTGCCAAACAAAACAATGTTTCTCTGGACCAAGGTACACAACAGAACATGTAACTGACACAACACATAAGTAATATTACCACAAGTAAAGTAACAAATGATAAGATGCATTGACAACACATTAAAAGGTAAACAGTATAACATTACTGGTGCTTCACACATAATGAGACCGGGGTGGTGACAGGGAGTTCAGTAGTCTCATAGAACCACAGAACATTACAGCACAGAAACAGGCCTTTTGGCCCTTCTTGGCTGTGCCAAGCCATTTTTCTGCCTAGTCCCACTGACCTGCACCTGGACCATATCCCTCCATACCCCTCTCATCCATGTACCTGTCCAAGTTTTTCTTAAATGTTAAAAGTGCTCCGGTGCTCCCCGTGTGGTCTTTTATATATTGGTGAGACCCGAAGCAGACTGGGAGACCGTTTCGCTGAACACCTACGCTCGGTCTGCCAGAAAAAGCAGGATCTCCCAGTGGCCACACATTTTAATTCCACGTCCCATTCCCATTCTGATATGCCTCCTCTACTGTCAAAATGAATCCAAACTCAGGTTGGAGGAACAACACCTTATATACCGGCTGGGTAGCCTCCAACCTGATGGCATGAACATTGACTTCTCTAACTTCCGTTAATGCTCCTCCTCCCCTTCTTACCCCATCTCTGACATACTTAGTTGTTTGCCTGTTCTCCATCTCCCTCTGGTGTCCCCCCCCTTTCTTTCTCCCAAGGCCTCCCGTCCCATGATCCTTTCCCTTCTCCAGCTCTGTATCACTTTCGCCAATCACCTTTCCAGCTCTTAGCTTCATCCCACTCCCTCCGGTCTTCTCCTATTATTTCGCATTTCCCCCTCCCCCCACTACTTTCAAACCTCTTACTATCTTTCCTTTTGGTTAGTCCTGATGAAGGGTCTCGGCCCGAAACGTCAACAGCGCTTCTCCCTATAGATGCTGCCTGGCCTGGTGTGTTCCACCAGCATTTTGTATGTGTTGTTTCAATCAAGAGTTAGCAATGGTATACATATATATGTGTGTAACAATGAAGTTCCCAAACTTATTCAAGCTCAGGTGGCAAGAGTTACAGTCTTACGATGGTATTTAAGGAAGTTCAGTTCAGTTCAATTCACAGAATTTGAAGTGAGAGAGAGATATTTGTAATCCAAACAAACAGGTGCCGTCAATCTTCCCGTTGTCCTCCAAATCCTCTCACGAAATATCACCAGCAGTAGCTTATCACAAAGGGGACCATCTTCAAGGGAACCACCACCCAGACAAAGGTCGACACACCGGTAGCTTCCACAAGGTTACCTCAATCACACACAACGTGATAGTCACTTATCCAGTTCCCTGACATACAAAATAATCCCAACAGTGATTTGCCACAGGGGTGCTTTTCTTCGGTGAACTACCACACCCAAACAAGGGTAAACAAACACGTGGTATTCACAACGGTTTTCCCCTCACCAGAGAACCCACTCCTGTGGATTAACTATGTGACAATCACACTTTCGTGTTCGAATGAAATCAAACTCACCCTTATGGGCTACTTAGAGAGAGAGTCCAAACAGTGATCTCTTTGTCACTAGGTTTCTTCTCTGGCGCCAGCACAGTGGTGGAGGGCACCGATTCGGATCTAGTTGCACTCGGCGGGTCACTGGTCAAATGACTCACTGCAGTCTTACTGAATGAGACGATGTTAATAAGAAATATCAAATGCCTTGCAGTTATTTCATCAGTTGGAACATATAGAACTTTTGGCCTTGATAGCAAGGTGTGGATGTCAGAAGATATATGTCTTTATTAAGAGGAATGTTGTATTCAGGGCTATGGATGTTGAATCAGCTAGATTCACAACATCATCTAGATCGGACGACATGGTGGCATAGCTGTTACCACTAAGCTATTACAGCTTAGAGCAGTGGAGTTCAGAGTTCCATTCCAACTCTGTCTGTAAGGAGTTTGCATGTCCCCCACCATGGACTGTGGGGGTTTTCTCTGGGTTCTTGGGGTTCCTCCCACTATCCAAAGATGTACCTGTTAATATGTCATTGTAAAAAGAAATAAATGTAAGGAAAGAAAACTTGCCCTACACTCTCTACATAAGTGGGTGGCAAGTTAGCAAAGTGATTAAAGTAACGCTGCTACAGCACCAGCGATCTGGGTTCAATTCTCACTACTGTCTGTAAGGAGTTTGTACGTTCTCTCCATGACTGCATGGGCTTCTCCGGGTGCTCCAGTTTCCTCCTATTTCCAAAGACATACTGGTTAATAATTTAATTGGTCTCATGGATATGTTAGGCTGCAAGGACCAGTCACTCTGCTGCATCTTTGATCTCTGCTGCATTTTTAGATAAATTAAAAAATAAATAACTACAAACCAAGAAAATGAAAATGTCTTGCCATTTATTCTCAATTACAGTATGTGCTGGCAAAAATGACACCGCTTATTTTGTTTCTCTATAATATGACATAATGACTGAATATGTACCTACGGAGTAATGACTAATGCTTTTTTTTTGGTTTCTTCAGGGAAGTGGAAGGCTCCATTTGATCCAAACTTGACAGTAAATGGAACATTCTATGTGAACGCGTACACTCGAGTTAAAGTTCCAATGATGTACAAAGAAGGTCCATTTTTGTTAACGTATGACAAGAACCATTCGTGTACAGTCCTGAAGCTTCCGTACGAGGGAAGTGCAAGCATGCTGGTAGTGATGCCAACAGATGTAGGCTATCAGCTTCTGGAAGATGAACTATCAACTGAACTGATTGACCAGTGGATGAACGCCTTGAGAAACAAGTATGATTTCCAATTTGATAATTAAACAATCACCTACTTTACGAATTACCAGATCAGTAATTTCTTGCATCCAGGCCAGTATAGAGATTCAATAAAACCTTAGAATCATTGATGTCTGTGCACAGGAGCTCACTGACCTTCTCTTTCCATTTCTTATTTTTGTTATTGTTTTATTATATTTATTATTATTTTTGCTGTTTTTATTTTCATTTCTCATGGCTGTGTTTTTCTGCATAATTATATGTGCTAAATGTGCTTTGTGCTGTGTGGTGTTGGTACTGTGGCTTGCACCTTGTGATGTTTTGTTTGGCTGAATTCATAAGTATGGTGGTTCTCTAAGGTTGTCATAGCCAGGGGTGTCGTGGGGATAAGCTCCCATTACCTATTAAATGCTTCCAATGGTGTGTACTTCAAATAGCCTCTGAGAACCAAGTCCAGTTCCTGGCCTTCATGTGAAGTCTAGCTACTAGGCCAGGCGGAACTCTTTCTACTGACAGGAGAAAGGGCAAAAGCAGGTTACTGGCACGTTAAAATTAGTCGCTTCAGGCAGATACAGCTCATCAGCAATGGTTGGCAGCTCATCTAGGAGAGGGAAAGCTTTGATCTTAAATCTCAGCTGCTTTGAAGCTATATCCACTCATTGGGAAGGCTTTGGGAGTAAAAGCCGAGGAAAAGTCCAGAGCTGGAGTCCCTAATGGCAGTCCTACATTAAACAGACAGTCAGACAGACATACTTTATTGATCCCAAGGGAAATTGGGTTTCGTTACAGTCGCACCAACCAAGAATAGTGTAGAAATATAGCAATATAAAACCATAAATAATTAAATAATAATAAGTTAATTATGCCAGGTGGAAAAAAGTCCAGGACCAGCCTATTGATTCAGGGTGTCTGACACTCCGAGGGAGGAGTTGTAAAGTTGTAAAGACAGCCGGAATGACTTCCTATGATGCTCAGTGTTATATCTCGGAGGAATGAGTCTCTGGCTGAATGTACTCCTGTGCCTAACCAGTACACTAAACACTAAACATTTAGTTCAGCGCTGACTGGCAACTCCTGCGATGCCGCTGGTGCCAAACTGTATCAGCCTCTGCTGTACCTTTGTATTCACCACCTGTGTGGTGGGGGGAGCCTGCTTCGTGGGCAACAGTGTGCTCTCCAAATCATACTCCCTGGCTTGTGGATCACGTAGACAGCCAGGGTGCAATATCCATGGTCAGTCCCTATCAACAGCGGGCCTCAATGAGTATGGTTGAATGACAATTAAGCAAACTTGAAATACTGCCTGAATTGCTGAGCTCTTCCAATACTGTCTGTTTATAACCCACTTCCCATCCTTGCCATGGTCCTGCAAGCTTCAGGAGCTCATCCACTTTGTGGCACATTGCTCATCCCTTGAACCGGTCCATCGAAAATAAATCTGGATGAGAGTGAAGAGCTCTGACCTGTCGGGTACGGCTGGGACCAGGAGTCAGGAAGTGAGATTAACTGAAGCCCATTTATGCCTGACATAGGCAAGATATGCTGAATAAATCCCTTCAGTATCATTAACCTCTTTGACTCTGACGCTGTATGGCAGCTCTATAAAACACAGGTTTGACCACAACTAAAACATTGGAAGCAATTCTCATCCAAGGAAAGTTAAAGTTTTGAAGAAACTTGGTGGGATTGTTTTGCGGGTGAGGGATTTCAGTTACACAGTAGACAGGGGAAGCTGTGGTTGTATTTCATTAATTGGGAACACTGAAAGGTGATTCAATTGATATTTTATGAAGTGAGCCAGGAGAGATTGTTCCTGGAAATGGTGGAATTGAGAAGCAGTTGATGTAAATTTGAAAAGATTGAGAAGAGAGCCATAGGTTCTGTGAGGAGAAACATTATCTTGCAATATTTGTAGGGAGTTCCAGCTCAATATTGGAAAAGCAAGTCTCTCCCACTAATACTCATATTGATTTTATAGTTAAAATAGTAATTGTGCATTGCTGAAATTCTGATTAAAGTTCAAAGTTAATTTATTTTCAAAGTACATAAGTGTGACCATTTACATCCCTGGAATTCATTTTCTTGTGTGAAATCACAGTAAATACAAAAAATACAATAGAATCAGTGAAAAGCCACCCTAAATCAGTGTGCTCATAATAACAAAAATTACTTCATTGATCCTGAGTGGGAAATTCTTTCATTACAGCAGCAACATTTAAAAACAAACTTAGTAGTGTGCAGACTTAACAAATAATAAAATACAGAATAATATACACAGTAAATAATGTACCAACATGCAATAATAATGTACAAAATAATAAAGCAGAGACTATTGTATGATAATGTGTGTTCTCCTGTTGCACAGAGATGAACTGTTGTATATGCTCATTGCATTTGATGTTGATTTTCCAGTCAAGTCTGTTGTAGAGGTGAACTCCCAAGTATTTGTACTACTCTTCTCCCAGAATGTGTACAGGACTTGTCACAGTCCCTTCTTCCTAAAATCAATCACCATCTCCCTGGTTTTGCCACATTCAGGAGCAGGTGATTCCTCCCACACCACGTCACAAACTTGTCCACCAGTCCTCTGTCTCCGACTCCTGCCCATCTCTGATACACCGAACCACCGCAGAGTCATCAGAGGACTTCTGCAAGTGGCCAGACTCAGAGTTGTACTGAAAGTCTGAGGTGTACAGTGTGAACAGAAACAGAGACAGGACAGAAACAATGTAAATAAATAAATAAGATTAAATAATTAAATTAGATTAGATTAGATTAGATTCAACTTTATTGTCATTGTGCTGAGTACAGATACAAAGCCAATGAAATGCAGTTCGCATCTAACCAGAAATGCAAAGAATAGTGTTATTTACAAAATAACTGCGAATAAAAAGTAAGTGCTACAGCACACAAATATAAAAGTACTGAGACAGTACAATATGGGTGCAATAATGATGTGAGGTTCAGCAAGGTCACAGCCTCAGGGAAGAAGCTCTTCCTGAGCCTGCTGGTGTGGGAGCGGAGGCTCCTGTAGCACCTATCAGATGGGACGAGAGTAAAAAGTCCATGGTTAGGGTGAGATACATCCTCGATAATGCTTTTTGCCCTGCCCAGGCAGCATTTATGGTAGATGTTCTCAATGGTGGGCAATTGGGCACCGATAATCCACTGGGCAGTTTTCACCGCACACTGGAGTGCTTTGCAGTCCGATACGGGACAATTACCATACCACACTGAGATGCAGTTGGTGAGTGTGCTCTCAATGATACAGCGGTAAAAATCCGTCAGTATCCTGGGACAGAGATGAGCTCTCTTGATGCTCCACAGGAAATAAAGACACTGTTGCACCTTTTTGATCAGGATGGAGGAGTTCAGGGACCAGGTGAGATCCTCGAAAATGTGGACACCAAAGAATTTGAAGCTCGATACATGCTCCACTACAGCTCCATTGATGTAGATGGGGACGTGAGTGTGGCTCCTAGCATGCCTGAAGTCCACAATGATCTCCTTGGTCTTCTGGGTGTTAAGGGCCAGGTTGTCAGCACACCACGCGGCCAGGTGCTGGACCTCGTCCTGAAAGACAGTCTTGTCATCCCCTCTGATCAGGCCAACCACTGGGTGTAGTCTGCGAACTTGATTATGGAGTTAGAACCATGTACAGGAACGCAGTCATAGGTAAAAAGGGAGTAAGAAGATCGCTCAGCACACAGCCTTGAGGCACACCGGTGTTAAGGGTGAGAGTGAAGGAGGAGAGGTTGTCTAACTTAACAGATTGGGGTCTGTTAGTCAGAAAGTCCAAGGTCTAATTGCAGAGGGATGAGCTGATACCAAGCTGGTGAAGTTTGGTGATCAGTTTGGAGGGGTTCACAGTATTGAATGCTGAACTAAAGTCAATGAACAGCATTCTGACGTAAGAGTTGGGGCTGTCCAGGTGGATCAGGGCAGAGTGAAGTGCCGTGGAGATGGCATCCTCTGTTGACCTGTTGGTGCGATAGGCAAATCGATGGGGGTCCAGGGTAGTGGGCAGACAGGATTTCAGCTGTGATGGAACCAGTCTCTATGATGGAGGTGAGTGCAACTGGACGGAATTCATTCAGGCCCGTGGCAGTGGAATGCTTCGGCACTGGCACGATGTTGTCGATCTTGTAGCTTGTGGGGACAACTGCCTGGGCCAGGGGCAGATTGAAATTGTCCGTGAAGACCCTGGCCAACTGCCCTGCACCAGCTCTGAGCACGCGGCCAGGTATTCCATCCGGACCACCCGCCTTCCGTACATTCACCCTGCTCAGGGTGAAAACCGCGGCCAACTGCCCTGCACCAGCTCTGAGCACACGGCCAGGTATTCCATCCGGACCACCCGCCTTCCGTACATTCACCCTGCTCAGGGTGAAAACCGCGGCCAACTGCCCTGCACCAGCTCTGAGCACACGGCCAGGTATTCCATCCGGACCACCCGCCTTCCGTACATTCACCCTGCTCAGGGTGAAAACCCCGGCCAACTGCCCTGCACAGACTCTGAGCACACGGCCAGGTATTCCATCCGGACCAGCTGCCTTCCGTACATTCACCCTGCTCAGGGTGGCGCAAACATCGGAGGTGGAAAGTGAGGGAGGCAGTTCGCTGGGTGGGAGATCCGCTTTGAGGGTGACCTCCTTGTTTTCTCGGTCAAAGTGAGTGTATAAGTAACTTGTTCATCAGGGAGGGAAACAGAGCTGGAAGGGGGCACGGTACTAGGTGGTTTGAAGTCTGTAATGACCTGTATGCCATGTCACATGTTCCAGGGGTCCGAGGAGTTGAAATGATCCTCGATTCTCTGTTTGTATGTGTGTTTAGCCTGAGAGATTCCCCTCCTCAGGTTGGCCCTGGCTGAGCTGTAAGCCTCCCGGTCTCCAGACCTGAAGGCTGAATCTCTGGCTCTGAGCAGGAGGTGAACCTCTCTGTTCATCCATGGTTTCTGATTGGGCAAAACTTTTATTTGTTTTTGTGATGTCACTCTATCTACACACTTGTTGATGTGCTCAAGGACAGAGTTGGTATATAAGTCAATGTTAATCTGAGAGTCTGTGGTGGTATGGGCACTCGGCCTGTTCTCCTTGGAGCGACAGAGGATGAGAGGTGACCTGATAGAGGTGTACAAGATGATGAGAGGCATTGATCGTGTGGATAGTCAGAGGCTTTTTCCCAGGGCTGAAATGGCTAGCACGAGAGGGCACAGTTTTAAGGTGCTTGGAAGTGGGTACAGAGGAAATGTCAGGGGTAAGTTTTTTACACAGAGTGGTGAGTGTGTGGAATGGGGTGCTGGCAACGGTGGTGGAGGTGGATACGATAGGGTCCTTTAAGAGACTCCTGGACAGGTACATGGAGCTCAGAAAAATAGAGGGCTCTGGGTAACCCTAGGTAATTTCTAAGGTAAGGACGTGTTCAGCACAGCTTTGTGGGCTGAAGGGCCTGTATAGCACTGTAGGTTTTCTATGTTTCTAAATCTCCCCTCAATCTTCTACATTCTAAGCAATAAAGTCCTAACCTATTCTATTTTTCCTTATAACTCAGGTCCTCAAGTGCAGGCAACATCCTAGTAAATTTTCTCTGCACTCTTACAATCGTATTTACACCTTTCCTGTAGGTAGAAAAGTTTCCCCTCTAACATTTGCAGGGATTTTTTTTCACACAGACAATAGCTGATACGTAGAACATGCTGCCAGAAGAGCTGATGGAGTCAGAATAATCACTGTGTCTTAAGGAAGAGAGCAGAGCATAGAAGATACAGACGTCTTGCAGGTGAACAGGGCTGGAATATGGAAAGATTGGATAGAGTGGACATGGAGTGGAGTTTCCTAAGCTGGGGAAGTCTGGGACCAGAGAGCACAGCCTCACGATAGAAGGACATCCATTTAGGACAGAATTACACAGGAATTTCTTTAGCCAGAGGTTGGTGAATATGTGGAATGTATTACCATGTCAGCTGTGGAGGCTAAGTCATTGGATATATTTAAAACAGATCAGTAATGGCATAGTTACAGGGAGAAGGTGTGAGAACATATCAGCATAACTGAATGGCAGAGCAGACTCAATGGGCTGAATGATATAGATGGACAAAACAAAACAAGATTGTTTAATGTCATTTCCAGTACGTTAGTGTAAAGGAGAACAAAATAATTGTTACTCCGGATCCAATGCAGCTCAAAAAATCACAATGATATCAAGAAAACAATAATAAAAAACACAATAAGTATAAATACATAAGATAGCTTATATACATAGATTGGACTGTGTGTCTACAAAGTGATGCTAGGTACAGTAGTGTCTGTACATAAGATGACTGACAGGATATGATAAAGTTGTGGTGGTTGAGGCTATGGAGAGATGGGTTGATGGGTAGAGGTGTAGATCAGCCTTATTGATTGGGGAAAAAACTTGGGGAAAGTTGTCCTGGTGAGGATGCTACATAGCCGACTCCCTGATGGGATTGGGACAAACAGTCCATGAGCAGGGTGGGTGTCAAAGGATATAAGGAGAAGGCAGGAGAATAAATCAGCCCTTATTGAATGCGGAGCAGACTAGATGGACTAAATGTTTAATGGTCTCATTATATAAAGGGACAAAGCAAGACAACTTAGATATAACAAGAGAAAACCTGCAAAATCCGAGTAACACACACAAAGTGCTGGAGGAACTCAGCAGGTTAAGCAACATCTATGGAAAAAATTACAGTCCATGTTATGGGCCAAAACTCTTCATCATGACATTGTGGGTCAGAGAGCCTTATCTTTGCTGTATAACTCCATGAATCTAAACTGTTCATCTATTCTTCCCCAATGTCTTCTTATAGAATAGTTTAGCATCATATATTACTTAGCATTACACTTGAACAGTATTAAATAATAACCTTGCTTTTCCTCAACTTGCCATCATGATTTCTGTCCAACATTTCCTAGGCACATTGACCTCTATTTTCCGAAGTTTAAATTGGAAAAGTCATACAAGATGGAAAGGAAGTTAAGGCAGTTGGGAATGATCACGCCTTTCTCAAATTCTGCTGACCTATCTGGAATCTCCTCATCACACCCGCTGAAGATTTCTGAGGTATTTCTTATTCAAGGAACAATCTCTTAAGGCAGTATGAGGAGGAAACAGAATTTGATTAACTGTGGGTTTTTTTTGCTTATTTTTCCAGGTTATTCACAAAGCAGTGATTAATGTGGATGAGAAAGGGACAGAAGCCGCAGCCGTCACTGGGGTTTTTGCGATTCCTTATTCACTGCCACTTGTCATAAAAATAGACCACCCTTTTATCTTTATGATTCACGAAGATATAACAAAAACTCTACTCTTTATAGGAAGGGTGAAAGATCCCACTAAACTGTAAGGGATCTTTTGATTAAAAAAAAATCATTTGCATGTTAATTTGTTTTGATGCTCAAATAATACCATAATTACCATTGTCACAAGTTTTACATTCGTCAATTATTTATTTGACATTGACAAGTAATCATATGCATCTTAACTGAGCAGAAGTATACTTTAAAAAAACCCTGGAATTACAAGTGATCCTGTAATTTATTTTTTGTGTTTACTCAAAGAACACGGTAGCGTCGTGGTTAATGAAACACCTCGGGGCATCAGAGTTCACAGTTCAATTCTAACACTGTCTGTAAGGAGTTTCTACATTCCTTCACATGGAATGTGTGGGTTTCCTCTGGGTGCTCCAATTTCCTCCCAAAATCCAAAGATGCACCAGTTAGTAAGTGAATTGGTCATTGTCAATTGTCCTGTGATTAGGTAAGGTTTAAATCAAGGGTTCCTGGGTGATGTAGCTCATTGAGCTGGGCCTGGTCCATACAGTATCTCTACATAAATAAAATAAACTATCATTGCAAATCAGATTGAAAAGCATTATTAAAATGTCCGCCTGCAATGCTGTACAAATCTATATACTGTATTTCTTCTATGTAATGTAAAGTAACATTTTTGCAAATAGTTTCATTAGTTGGTGGAACAGTATATACAAAGACCAGAAGATTGCAAAGTAAGTCTGCAAAGGCCTCCAAAAGGCATCAGTTGTATGGGATACACACCATGAAGAATTCCCAAGGACTTCAGTAGACAAGTAAATAGGAAAACAAGTGAGATGAGTTTGTACTGCACCTATTCCTGGCACAAATTTAACAAATAAAATGACAGATCAGTTGTTAAAAATGAAGGATGCAAAACACACACACACACACACACACACACACACACACACACACACACACACACACACACACACACACACACACACACACACACACACACACACACACACACACACACACACACACACACACACACATCCATCTACAAGCTGATCTTTGGCATGGTTGGTTTCAATGCTACTTTCCTGTTCCCATAAATGTTATGGTTCACACTAATCTAATAGTATTAATACCACTCCCAGTTCTGCCGTTTCTGCTTCCATCTCCAATTGTGACTAATTGTGATCCAGGGAAACCTCCAAATCTATCATCTTCCAAATTATCCTTCTCCAGATCCACAACTCCACTGCAGAAAGTTTGCTGCACAAATGATATTTAGGACACCCCTTCTTTGAACATTTGGAAAACATATAAGTTTGGACACATACATGGATGGTGGAGCTACGGATGGCTATGGTCCAGGTGCAGGTCAATGGGTCTAGGCAGCTTAAATGGTTTGGCATGGACTAGATGGGCCAAATGGCCTGTTTCCATGCTGTACTTTTCTATGACTCTAATATGAACACATCTTTCACGTTAATTGTGTATGGGTTCATGGGAAGTGCCATACCTTTGCCATGATGTCACTGATAGCTACTGTATGTCTGTACTTAGCATTGGGCATTGTAAAGTGTGTGAAATCAGTTTTACTCATGAACACATACACAAGAGTGCAGATATTATAATATGGAACAAAACCGATCTGCTGGAGGAACACAGTAGATCAAGCAGCATCTGTAAAGCTAAAGTGATGGTTGATATTTCGAGCCAAGACTCTGCTTCAGAACAAGATGTATCTACCAGGATGTTCCCTGGATTAGAGGGCATGCCTATAGCAAGAGACTGGATGAGGTTGAGGTGTTTTCTCTGGAGCAACACAGGCTGAGGGGAGAACTGATAGAAGTTTATAAGATTGTGAGAGGCACAGACAGAGTAGACAGACAGCATCTTTTTCTTCCCAGACTTCAAATGTCTAATATCAGAGGGCATGCATTTAAGGTGAGAGAGGGTCACTTCAAAGGAGATGTGATGGGCAATTTTTCTTTACAGAGAGTGGTGGGTTCCTGGAATGCACTACCTGGGCTGGTGGTAGAGGCAGATACATTAGGGACTTTTCAGAAACATTTAGATAGACACATGAATGTGAAGAAAATGGAAGGAAATGGACATTGTGTAGGCAGAGAGGATTGGTTCAATTGGCCATTTGATTACTAATTTATCTGGTTCAGCACAACATTGTGTGCCAAAGCCCTTGTTCTTGTGCTCTACTGTTCTATATTGCATGCCTAACCTATTGCCTCCACAGATGCAGACTGACTCATTGAGTTCCTCTGTTTGTGTATTATGAGTACATGATCAGATACCCTACCACTGACAAGCTAATTGTTTTTTCAACTTTCCTTGTCAAAGTGACAGATTAATCCTGTCTCACAACATCACCATGATTTTCTAAGTTATTGATATACATCTCCAGAAGAATGAAGGAAGTTTGTCTCCTTTTCATTCTAATAAATGTATAGAAATTTATTGTGTAACCAGCATGTTAGATGGAACATTCAATGCAAATAATCCAGATTTAACAATCTCTTTAATACTTACTACTAACTTTACCTACCTTTTAAGTACAGATTCAATTTTTTTGAGAATGTGGAAGGATTACTATGGAGAAGAGAGCCTAGATTCAAGGTTCCAAGTACATTTATTATCATAGTACATTTTGTCGCCATATACAAAACAACCCTGAGATTAATAATAACAATATTATAATAATTACAGACAGGACAATCCATAATACCCATCTGGATATAATAATACAAGATAAACAAGCAAGAAAAATTTATTGAATAGATATAGCCATTCCAAACATACATTACATATAGAAATTAGTAAGTGAAAACACCAGAAATATGCTGAATTAAAAGGGAAAATTTAAAGACTATGGAACATGAACAGGGTGTACATTGTCTCGATAGTAATTTCTACAACTGATATCAACCCAAAGGCACTACTCAATAGCAATAAACAATTAGGACTACACAGCAATATTTATGTAAATCTTCAAAAAAGCCACAATACTAAACACTACTAGAATAGTCTGAAGGTTCCTAGCAATTGTGAAATGAGTGTACTTGGCTATTGCCATACCTCAGGTTTTACCAACTTGAGCTGAAAAAAAATATTTAAAACAAATAATAAGAAAGCAATATTGAGAACATGAAACAAAGAGTCTTTAAAAGTGACTCCATAGTCTTCGGTGGGTTTAGTTTGTGGTAGAAGAGTTCAGTGATGGGGCAAGTGAAGTTTATCTCCTTTGGTTCAAGCCTGATGTATAAGGGGTGATAACTGTTTCTGAACCTGGTGGTGAGTCCTGATGCTCTTGTACCTCCATTGTGACGGCGTTAGTTAGAAAAGAGCATGGATTCTTGGATTGAACTGAAATAGCTTGTTTCTGTGTTCTAACTTTTATGAAATTCTAGTAAAGAGTTCATGAATATAAATGAATAGTTGCCAATCAGAATTACATACAATGGCTCTGAATAGGAATGGCTTCATTTTAGGTTGTAATGGGATTAGTTTATTCGAGCCCAATTAACATAAAGTCCCAAACATTTTTACAAGATCAGAAACAGTTAAACAATTTTTTTAATATTTGAAATAAAATCATCTTTTCTCAAACATCATTTTTATGCTCTGAAGTTGTGTTCATCTCATTGATGCTGGATGTTTTTTTAGTTATGACCCATTTTCCTAAAGCTGAAAATTTTACATATTATGGGTGTGGGAGTCAGGGTGAAGAAAGATAAGGGAAGCAAAGGCTACATATGGCTATGATTTTAGAGGTAAGGAATGTTGAGGTTACGTCTGAATCATCTATGATTTTATAGATACAGGAAGCTGAGTCTACGTTTGGATCAGTTTGAAGATTTTTTAGAGATATGGGAAGATGAGCCAAAATTTAGATCAGCCATGGTCTTACTGATTCTGTGGAGCAGGCTTCTTGCGGAGCTAATTGGATTCCTGCCACTCCTGTTTTTCTGGCCAGTACAACTATTCATCCAGTGGTAGGAGGTTATACACTTCCAAATGACTGCCCAGAACCTGGAATGCTTACCCTTTGCATTTCTGAATAGTGAAGATTAGGGAATTTCTTCACTATTAAAGTGCTTATGGACCAATATATAGCTACTGTCTGTATCAAGTTGCTCTGCAAGATGTGGTAGATTTGTCTAAAGAATGAGAATCAATAAATGATTTTGAAGAAAATTTCCTTATGTAAGGTATAAATTTATTCTAAGGTATTTGATTTTAGTGTTGGAGTAAGATTGTAAATACAACAAATGAAGTGCAACACACACAAATTGCTGGAGGAACTCAGCAGGCCAGGCAACATCTAGGGAAAGGGTAGAGTTGAGGTCACGGCCCAGAATGCCAACTCTACTCTTTTCCTAGATGCTGCCTGGCCTGCTGAGTTCCTCCAGCATTTTGTGTGTGTTGCTCAGATTTCCAGCATCTGCAAATTTTCTCTTGTTTGTGATTTGACAACTAATAAAGTTACTATTGGCATCAAACAGATCATTTGTTATTGATTTTCATTTGCAATTAGAATCTATTCTTCATCCAGAGACTGGAGACTTGTAATATTTCTAACGTGGGCACTGAGGCAGTAAGCTCAAATGACAGTTTCTGACTAATTAACCATAAAACCTAGAAGCAAAATTAGGCCATTCAGCCCATCGAGTTCACTCCACAATTCCATGGCAGATTTATCATCCCCCTCAACCCCATTCTTTTGCCATCTCCCCATAATCTTGATACCCTTACTAATCAAGAACCTATCAATCTCTGCTTTAAATATACCTAATGACTTGGCCTCTACAGCAATCTGTGACAATGAATTCCACAGATTCCCCACCTTCTGGTGAAAGAAGTTCTTCTTCATCTCTGATCTAAAGGAAAATCCTCCTCTTTTGAAGCTGTTATCTCTGGTCCTAGACTCCCCCATTATAGGAAACATCATCTCTATGTCCAGTCAATCTAGACCTTCAAATATCTGATGAATTTCATCTAGGTCTCATTCTTCTAAACTCCAGTGAGCTTAGGTCCAGAGCCATCAAGTGCTTCTCATACATTAACCCTGTCATTCCTGGGATCATTCTCACCAACCTCCTCTGGACCCTCTCCAATTCCAGTACATCCTTTCTTAGATAAGGGCCCAAAACTGCTCACAATACCCCAAGTAAGGGTGATTGGCTTAAGAAGAAAAATGTCACTGCTGATTCTCTTACAAACTGGACTGGACTGTTCAAAGAACACTGAGGCTGTCTACAAGAAGAGTCAGAGCTGTCTCGACTTCCTGAGGAGACTGAGGCCCTTTAACATCTGCCAGATGATGCTGAGGATGTTCTACGAGTCTGTGGTGGCCAGTGCTATCATGTTTGCTGTTGTGTGCTGGGGCAGCAGACTGAGGGTAGCAGACACCAACAGAATCAACAAACTCATTCGTAAGGCCAGTGATGTTGTGGAGGTGGAACTGGACTCTCTGACGGTGGTGTCTGAAAAGAGGATGCTGTCCAAGTTGCATGCCATCTTGAACAATGTCTCCCATCCACTTCATAATGTACTGGTTAGGCACAGGAATACATTCAGCCAGAGACTCATTCCACCGAGATACAACACTGAGCGTCACAGGAAGTCATTCCTGCCTGTGGCCATCAAACTTTACAACTCCTCCCTCGGAGTGTCAGACACCCTGAGCCAATAGGCTGGTCCTGGACTTAATTCCACTTGGAATAATTTACTTATTATTATTTAATTATTTATGGTTTTATATAGCTATATTTCTACACTATTCTTGGTTGGTGTGACTGTAATGAAACCCAATTTCCCTCGGGATCAATAAAGTATGTCTTTCTGTCTGTACATTCTAAGGAATAAAGACCTAGCCTAGCCAACCTTTCCTTCTACAGTAACTCAGGTATTCAAGTCCTGACAACATCCTTGTGGATCATTTCTGCACTCTTTGCAGTTTAAAACTGTGTTTCCTACAATAGGATGACCAAAATTATATATGTACTCACTAAGTATGGCCTCACTAATGACTTATACAACAGCAATATGATGTCCCCGCTCCTATACTCAAAGCCCGGTTTGATGAAGACCATTGTCCTCAATACCTAATACCATGCTGACTACCTGCAATGTCATTTTCAATTAACTTTAATGTCTCTCTGTCCTAGTGTCCTACCATTTATTGTTTTATCTATTCATTTATTTATTTATTAAGATACAGCGTGGGACAGACTCTTCTGGCCCTTCAAGCTGCCCTGCTCAGCTACCCCCAATTTAATGCTAGCCTAATCATGGGAGAATTAATAATGACCAAATAATTGTACATGTACTTCCTTGGTCTGTGGGAGGAAACCAGAGCACCTGGAGGAAACCCATCCAATCACAGGGAGAATATACAAACTCCTTACAGAGAGCAGCAGGAATTGAACCACGCTCGCTGGTACTGGAAGGTGTTGTGCTAACCACTATGGTACCATATTGCCCCATATATGTCTTATGGTTGTCATACCTACCTGCATTGAAATGCATTTGCCACTCCTCAATCTGGTTCCCTAACTGATAAAGATCCTCCTTTAATCTATGATAACCTTCTGCACTATCAACAACTCCTCCTACTTTTGTATCAGCCATACACTTACCAATCAAACCTTGTGCATTTGCATCTAAATACTTTATATAACTAACAAGGGTCCTAACGCTGACCCCAGTGGCACATCACCACTCACTGCCTCCATCTAGAGAAGAACCTTCAGACACTACCCTCTGCTTCCTACCTCAGATCCGATTTTGAAGCCATCTAACCTGCTCTCTCATGAGACCGACCTTTCAGAGCAGCCTGCCATGCAGGGCCTTGTAAAAGTCCTTGCTGAAGCCCAAGTAGACAACATCCCTGCCCTACACTCATCTGGAGAAAAATAGTTGTGGCTTCTCAGTTAAGGAAGAAACATGTCTACAACAAAAACAAAGTGAGAATCTTAATGTTCTCATTGCTACCATCAGGAAGGAGGTACAGGAGCCTGAAGGTACACACTCAATGATTCAGGAACAGCTTCTTCCCCTCTGCCATCCAATTTCAGGATGAGCATTGAACCCATGAACAGTACCTCACTACTTTTTTTATTTTTATTTTGCAATTCTTATTTAATTTTAACTATTTTATACCTACTATATACCTATATAGTATATACTTACTGTAATTTATGTTTTATTCATTAGGTATTGCACTGTACTGCTGCACAAAACAACAAATTTCACAATATTTGTCAGTAACATTAAACCTGATTCTGACCCCGATAAGAAGCCACTCTTGCATAGATGTGTGGTTGCATCACAATTTAGATAACGAGGGCCCTGTCCTCAAACTCGAGGTGAAATTGTTCATCAAGGTTGTTCTACTTAGAATTCAGCTGAGAACTGAGAACCAATAACAGTAAAAATCAATTAATTGGGACTTTGGTGGTGTTGGGCTATCAAATTTTAGGGATTATTGGTTGATTTTCTATTCATACTCCAACATGGTTTCCTTAAGGTTGCCATAGCCATGGGAAGTGGAGAAGGGTTAGTGGGGTCAAGTTCCCACTATCTTTTAAATGCTCCCAATTGCGTGCATCTCTAATAGCCTCTGACAACTAAGTCCAGCTCCTGGCCTTCACATGAGGCTTACCTACTCGGCCCGGCAGAACTGTTTCTACTGACAAAAGAAGGGGCAAAGACAGATTACTGGTGCCTTAAAATCAGTCGCTTTGAGCAGATGAGGTTTATCAATCATGTTTGGCAGCTTATCTTGGAGAAGGCTTTGGGAGTAAACCATGAGGGAAAATCCAGCGCTGGAGTCCCTAAAACATTAGTTCAATGCTGACTGGCAATTCCTGTGATGTTGCTTTCTTTGGGTTCATCAGCTGTGTGGAGAGGGGGAGCTCGCTGCATGGGCAACAGCTTGCTCTCCATATTGTGCTGCCCTGGCTTGCATATCAGGTAAATAGCTGAGACCCAACATCCATGGTCAACTCCAACCAACAGAGGGGCCTTGACTCCATTACAATTCTGATTCAATTTTTAATGTCATATAGTAACATTTCAGTAAGCTCGGTAAATCTCAAGGGAACATGGGAACAGGGTCCCAGTATATTCAGGGATCATGTGGATCAGATACAAAACCATTGGGATTTCCAAATAGTCATATAGCGTATTATTTGAATTTTGTTTAATTTAAGTTGTCAGACAACTCTAGATCTCATTCTTACAATCCCTTCATTCTAATCAGCCCGCCTTCCATTAATTAGCATAAGAAGCTATCATTCAACAGTCAACGACAGTAGAGAATTTCTTTATCGTCATATGAAGAAACAACAAAAATGCATTAAAATGCAGTAATTACATGCAGGTTTTGTGAAAAATAATGAAGAACAGGAACATGTTGAGTTTCTATTTGGTGTTTAGAATTTATTTTAAAATATGTAACATACAATTGTAACAGAATTGAAGGTGACAATACTGTACCTATTTAAAGATTTTCACAAAGCCAGATTTTTTGGACTGCATAGCTCAATCTGATTAAGGCCATATTTACACCAGTTTGCACATGGATTTCATAACACTGTTTATATATATATTCCTGTAGCAGTAGGCATGTGAAAGGAATATATGCAAAATAAGCTTTAAATATCATGAGACATGCAAAAGAAAATAAAAATTCAAATAGTTTTCATTTTTCTTATGAAAAACTGTATCTGCATTTGCTTTTACATGCTTACAATGTAGCTTGTTATTATACACTGTTATTTACAATATATGGCAAAATGATAGGATAATCTTGCAGAAGTCTGAATTAGTCTTAAGAACGGAAAAGGTACAATAGGGTTTTGAATCAAATATTAGATCAGAATAACATTGGGATCTCAAAATCATTGGGAAAAATAAAATATACTGTATCCTAAACATTTTACAATGAGAAATTAAATTCAATACTAGAAATTTATTACAAATCTCTGGTTACCAAAAACTATTTCAAACTGTCATCAGGTTGCAACATGAAAAGACAGAGCTTGTGAAATGCACATACAGTGCCTCAAACTATATTAGTAATGCAGACCAACAACTGCTAATACTGATATTTTGCATATCATGTGGTGTAGACAGCTTTTGCACTGTGTGCTAAGCTTCATTAAAACAAAACATCTTTTACCCTTCAGAATAACACAAAGAAAAACACAACATTTATAGGTAAGTTGTTACATTCAGTTTTAAGAGCTAGTACTAATTGCACTATTGTAAAATCAACACAAAATGACTTTTACAGGTTTCTTGAATTACCTGAAAAGTCATGGGTCACTTAATGCTGGCATGATAAGCCACTGTCAGTAAGGACAACACACTGATATTTTCATCACACTGACAGGGACAGAGCAAACTGAATCAGCAATTGCCAAGCAGTGCTAGCAAAAGTAAATTCAGCTCTATGGGAAAGATCTACCTCATCTTCAGTTGGCATCCATAATGGCACATTGGCTGAAATACAATCTAGATTTTTCTGAACTGAGTCAGTAATACCAGTGTTGTGAGTTCATTACATTAGACTTCGCCAAGATATGCTAAAAATAGCATACCCTTCTGAGACAGAATAATAACCTCCACTCCAGCAATTTTGATCAGAAATATACAAGTCACAAATTAATGGGACATGTAAATTTTGCACCAGAATTATCTCATTTCTAATTTAAGCAAACAA
Source organism: Hemitrygon akajei (assembly GCF_048418815.1). NCBI lineage: Eukaryota > Metazoa > Chordata > Chondrichthyes > Myliobatiformes > Dasyatidae > Hemitrygon > Hemitrygon akajei. The sequence continues at coordinate 4,641,561 of NC_133126.1, read as the reverse complement.
CCTTCCACATTTTAAGGTATACTCTTTCAATATTTGACACCTATTTATTTGAAAGGTGATTTCCCTATATTACATGCAGCAGATTTCTATTATCTCCTTTGTGTGTAAGCTGGGTTTTTATTTAGTCTGGAGTCCAAAAGACTGCTCCAATAATCTCTTCTTTTGCCCAAAGACTAACTACATTCCAATTAAGAAGCAAGTAAAATCAATACATTAGGCAGACATGCCTCTTTGGAAAAGACTCTGAACTCACAATTTACTCACCTGAAGTGAAGCTCAGTTTAGCAAATTCATCACTGAAGGTGAGGCAGATTAAGCTGTGTGGAGCAACTTCCACAGTGAACTAAGATTTGCCGAGAATTTAAGCTCTTGAAACTTTATTTCATAGCTCATCTGTTTAATAAACCTCCATTATTTGAACTAATTAGCTAGTTTGGGATCATATTTGAAATCATTCAACTTGCATATAGGTTCTTTTTAGTTTTTTCAAAGGGAGAAGTTGAAATTTCCACCTATCATTCAAAAGTAAATGTTTGAAACTACCATGGCCGATTATGATGCACATTCCTAACAGGTTTGGGAGTACACAAGGATACATCATGTTCACTTACCCTTTACATGCCTTGCAAACAGAAATATTGAAAACAAAGCATTGAGACATAAATCATATATTGTTTTAATTTCTTTATTCCTATCTATAATGGTGGTTGTGAAAGTTAGGTAATACCTTTTTAATGAATTTTCAACACTGTGTAATAAACAAGGATATATGCAAAAATATTCAAAGAGCAAGTCATGGACAATAAAATGAGAATAAGTTACTTCTGCAGAGACACAAATACAGTCTTCAATTTGGAATGAATCTTTCTCCAAATCAGTCAGAAAACTACATTATTTCCTCACAGCTTGCAAAATCAGCAAACAGTCACTGAAACTTGCCTTTAAAGAAGTCACTGATGCATGTCATCAAATGTTTGATCATAGAATGTAACATTTCTTCCATTAAGGGTTTGATTTTCTGTTTTTCCTTTGAAAAAATAATGTATATTTAATAAGACACAATGTATCTTATTCAATACTTACTTGAAATTAAAACCCTTTTATCCACATGAGGCTTTTTTCATATAAACATAAAACTGGGAATCCCATTGTATCCAAGGTGATAAATAGGTTGGCTAAAATGTTATTAATCCATATTGATACCAACAATGGAATATTCAGCCGAGTTTGAATAGAAAACAGCTAGAGATGCACTATGGAGTAAAGCTCATTTCCCTCTTCTCCTGCGGATTGATCCACACAAATGCTCAAAACCATAGGGAGTATTCTAATTGGATGCATCTCCATCTAGTATGGAGGGGCAATACACAGGATCAGAACAAATTGCAAAAAGTTGTAAATTCAGCCAGCTCCATCATTGACACTAGCCTCCCCAGCATTGAGGATATTTTCAAAACCTGATGCCTCAAAAAGGCAGCATCCATCATTAGGGACACTCACAACCAGTACATGCCCTCTTCTCATTGCTACCTTCAAGGAGGAGATGCAGGAGTGTCAAGACACACACTCAACATTTCAGGATCAGCTTCTTCCCCTCCACCATCAGATTTTTGAATGAACAATGAACCCATGTACAATACCTCAATATTTGTTGCTCTCTTTTTGGGCTACTTATTTAATTTATATATGTTTCTTATTGTAATTTTTTATGCATTTCTACAACACTACAACAAAAAAACCCCAAGACCAAAATAAGAGATTAATACAGTGCAAGATAAACATACAATGATAATATGATTCAAAATAATGATAAAAAAGCACCCACACTAAAGTCGTGTAAGGTTAGTACCCACCCCCCGCAAGGAAAAAAACTCCAGACCAACCACAGCAAAATGTAGGGAATATGAATCAGAACATTCAAACCCCCAAAACTGTACATGAAAATAAGAACAAAAGATAATAATGCCTACTACCAAGAAAAAAAAGCTGAAAGTAAGGGACTGAGAAAAAAAACTCAGTCTAAGGAAAAGTCATGAAAATATTCAAGAAAAGGTCCCTACACCTTATGAGACTTTATGTCCGAATTAAGACGTGAGTAGTGAACTTTTTCAAGGTCTAAACAGGACATAATATCATTAGCCATTGAGCATGCGTGGGTGGGGCAACATTTCTCCACCTAAGAAGAATTAAACGTCTAGCCAGAAGAGAAGCAAAAGATAATGTTCGACGTTTAGTCGGACTCAAATGTATATCTGTCTCACCCAAGGAACCAAAAACAGCAATCAGAGGGTTAGGCTCTAAGTGGCAATACAGGTTTTTATGATGTAATGCATGGTACTACTGCTGCAAAACATTGAAATTCACAACATATGCTAGTAATATTAAATCTGATTCTGAAAATACCTCACAGTGGGTTGCTTTCAAGGTACTGCTAATCAGCATTCAGAAAATAGCAAGACACCAGGGTGAAAAGGTAAAAAGATGTGATGATGGTCCGATAATCATCTTTGGTTCTGACCCCATGATAGTGTAATTCATTGAGTTTGGAAGACCACATTCAGCATATGAAATGACCCTGAATTAGAACTAAAATTGGGACAGGCAAGTGAGTGGAAATCATACTCTGCCGCAGGTGTGCACTAAGGAAATGGAATGGAAAAATGCCTGCCTTAATCAATCCCAAATTTGATTCCTAGCCAGCAAATGGTCTCTGCTCTACTATTGCAGCTGTGTCTGCCCATTTCTGACTCTATCTCTGTGAAGGGTAAGGGAATACAAAAGACTTAATTCCCTTTCCAGATAATAAACTTTGCTTAACAATAAAATTTGTTGATGTAGTGTAGAATGATTGAGTCAATGGCACAATCAATCACTTGCTTACGCAAAGAATGACTACTTTGAGAATGAGAGAAGACAAAGTAACTGCAGCTTTGGAACCACTTAGTGAAGATATGATGCTTTTGGGAAAATAGGAAAAAGAGTATTCCATCTTCTCCAGCCCTTTACCTTTTCCACCTATCACCTCCCGACATCATACCCTATCCCTCTCTAATTTCATGTTTATTGCTATCTGACTGTACATATATAAAACCAAACAAAACAATGTTCATCCAGACCATCTTTCACCCACATCACAACCATCATGTAAACCAAAATGTTACCATAAATAAGTTAATAAGATATAGTTAAAAATGCATGCAGTGTACAGCATAGGTAAAGAGTACCCTACACACCTGCTTCACCTATCATCTTCCACCTTGGACTCCTTCCCCTCCCCCCACCTCTCCAGTCCTGATGAAGGGGCTCGGCCCAAAACGTCAACTATTTAGTCATCTCCATAGGTGCTCTCTAGCCTGCTGAGTTCCTGTGGCATTTTGTGTGTGTTACTCAAGGGAGTAAATAGGCATCATCTTGATTTTCAAAATGGTTTCTCTACAAACAGAGTAACATACTTGGATACACAGACTTACAAGTTAAACTTTTTTGGAAGGGTATCTTTGCTTCCATTTGGTTTTTGCTCATTGGAATAAAAACGCGAACAAGATGGCAGATGGGAAAGCCCACCAGAAGTTGAAGAATGACTCTGAGATGTTGAATCTGAATTAAAACACAAAACCACAAATTGTTACATAAGTTTCTTTGATGGCTATTTCTTTGACACAATATTAATGCAACTCATCAACATATAAGATTTGTTTGCAGGTTTGAACTTTGCAGAAATTTTTATTATTATTTTGGCATAAAAATGTAAAAATATTCAATTTTTTAGTAATATATAGAATGTTACAACTCCACCAAACTCCACTGTGAAAGGAATAGGGTTTAGGTATGGGGCTAGCAACCCCATTCCATTAAAATCCCAGAGCTACAAAAACACCAAAGACCTCATCCCAGGGAGAGGATGGACACCAAGAAGATAGGCTACACTTGGGACAATGTGGAAGACTGGCCCAGGACACAGGATTCTGGCAGGATATGCCCTAGTAGAGGTGATGAGCTTAAGTACTTAAGTAATATCGAGTGCTACAATGCTTCGCAAACATTCTGTACATATGCAGATTTCTTACCAAATGGCAGCAGAGCATTTTTTGCAGTTGGAGCAATTTGCGAGTTAGATATTGCAGTGAGCTTCCTGAAAAATAAACATTACAAATGTTGCAATTGAGATTTATTTCAGTAGCCAAAAATAATTCAACAGATATACAAATGGGTCAGAACTTACTAAAAAAAAAAGAACATTCCTGTAAATTCTGGTTAATTACAGTATATTTAAAGCTCTGGACAAATTAATTATGAACTTAACATTTAAATTCATCAGCTCACAAAAGATTACTTTGGAATGCATGCCTGTGTTTTGACCTGGATTCATGCACATGCACAAATTCCAGTGTACATGAAAATGTTTACAATGCTGCATATCTGCATAAAGAGTACACAACAATTATATGCTGCATTAGTTGCAGCATGCAATTGTACTATTTTTTAAAATTTGGTTATATCATCAACACAGTAAGGCATCTCCAATGGCAACACTGAGTGAATATTAATAAAAGAATGAATGGTTTGGGGTTTCTAGTTCCCTCAATTTTAAGATATTTTACTCCTATCATCTTACTTACATTGTGGGCTTATCAGAAATAAGCTTTGGTGGTGCCACTCGAGCCCCAAGTGAACGACTACGGGCTAACTTATTCTTCTTCTTCCCATCCTTGTTAAGAGATGAAACTAAGTTAAAAAAAAGTATTTGATTTTAATATTGGAAGGTGAAATATAAGGCAGCAGTAGAAACAGCTCACAGAATATTTGAGAATACAGCAAATTGAAATAAGACCATAAGGTACAGGAGCAGAATTAGGCCATAGAAAGGGTGCAGAGGAGATTTACAAGGATGTTGCCTGGATTGGGGAGCATGCCTTATGAAAACAGGTTGAGTGAACTCAGCCTTTTCTCCTTGGAGCGACGGAAGATGAGAGGTGACCTGAAAGAGATGAGAGGCATTGATTGTGTGGATAGTCAGAGGCTGTTTCCCAGGGCTGAAATGGTTGCCACAAGAGGACACAGGTTTAAGGGGCTGGGGAGTAGGTACAGAGGAGATGTCAGAGGTAGGTTTTATTACTCAGAGAGTGGTGAGTGCGTGGAATAGGCTGCCGGTAATGGTGGTGGAGGCGGATACGATAGGGTCTTTTAAGAGACTTTTGGATAGGTACATAGAGCTTAGAAAAATAGAGGGCTATGGGTAAGCCTAGTCATTTCTAAGGTAGGGACATGTTCGGCACAACTTTGAGGGTCGAAGGGCCTGTATTGTGTTGTAGGTTTTCTATGTTTCTATATATGAGGAGTAAAAATCTTTATGTTTCGTCTCCATCCAAATGTGCAATGTGCAATTTATAGTCATTTGTAATAAGTGAAATGTACAACAGGACAGTCAATGTAACAGACTCCTCTCTACATCCACTCTATCAGGGCCTTTCACCATTGACAGGTTTCAACAAGGTCACCCCTCATTCTTCTGAATTCTAGAAAATCCAGTTGTCCAGAGCCATCAAATGTTCTTCATAAGACAAGCCATTCAATCCCCGAATTAGTTTTTGTGAATAACCTTTGCACCCTCTCCAGTTTCAGCACATCCTTTTTAAGATAAGTGGCCCAAAAATGCTCACAATACTCCAAGTGAGGCCTTACCAGGTATTTATAAAGGCACAACTTTGCATAGTTGTTTTTATATTCTAGTCCTCTTAAAATGAATGTTAACATTGCATTTGCCTTCCTGACCACTACTTAATCTGAAAATTAACATTTAGATAATCCTGCACAATGACTCCCAAGTCCCTTTGCACCGCAGTTTCTTTTAGATTTTCTTTCCAAATAGAAAATAGTCAACCCTTTGATTTCTTCTACCAAAGTGCATGACTTTAGAAACTGTATTCTATCTGCCATTTCTTTGCCCATTCTCCTAATCTATCCAAGTCCTTCTGTAGCCTCACTACTTCCTCAGAACTACTTGCTCCTCCACCTATTTTCATATTGTCCGCAAACCTTGCAATCAACCGATCAATTCCATCATCCAAATTATTGACATATAATCGAAAAAGAATCGGTCTCAACACAGACACCTGTGGAACACCACTATTCACTGGCATCCAGACAGAAAAGGCTCCCTTTATTCCCACTCTTTGCCTCCTACCAATCAGCCACTGCTTTATCCATGCTAGAAACTCTTCTTCTGTCGAACTGCATGACAATGTACAGTCAGCACTGTATTCCATCTGCCATTTCTTTGCCCATTCTCCTGATCTGTCCAAGTCCTTCAGTAGCCTCTCTACTTCCTCAAAATTGCCTGTCCCTCCACCTGTCTTCATATTGGTGCAGATTTTGCAACAATGCTATCAATTCCATCATCCAAATCATTGACATATAACGTAAAACAAATCGGTCAGACCCTTGTGGAACACCACTAGTCACCAGCAACCAACCAGAAAAGGCTCCCTTTATTCCCACTCTTTGCCTCCTACTAATTAACCTCTGCTTTATCCATGCTAGAATCTTTCCTGTAATACCATAGGCTCATAACTTGTTATGCAGCCTCATGTGTGGCACCTTGTCAAAGGCCTTCTGAAAATCCAAGTACACAACATCAACCAATTCTCCATCGTCTATTCTGCTAGTCATTTCTTCAAAGAATTCCAAAAGATTGGGCAGGCAAGATTTTCCCTTAAGAAAGCCATGCTGACAACGGCCTGTTTTATCATGTGCTTCGAAATAACCTGAGACCTGATCCTTAATAATTGACTCCGACATCTTCCCAACCACTGAGGTCAGACTAACTGGCCTACTTTCTTCTGTTTCTCTCCCTTCTTGAAGAGTGGAGAGACATTTGCAATTTTCCACTCTTCCAGAACCATTCCAGAATCTATTGATTCTTGAAGGATCATTATTAATGCCTCCATGATCTCTTCAGCCACCTCTTTCAGAACTCTGGGGTGTACACCATCTGGTCCAGGTGACTTATTTACCTTAAGAGCTTTCAGTTTCCCAGAATCTTCTCTCTAATTTTGGTAGCTTCACACAGTCCATTATCCCTGACTCCTGCAACTTCCACCATACTGCTATTGACTTTCACCGTGAAAATTGATTCAAAATATTTATTCAGTTCATCCACCATTTCCTTGCACCCACCCCCCCCCCCCCCCCATTACTACCTCTCCAGCATCATTTTTCAATTCTCCAATATCAACTCTCACCTTACTTTTACACTTTATGCATTGGAAGAAATTTTCGGTATTTAATATTATTGGCTGGCTTTAATACTATTGGCTATTCCACTTTTACCTTCTTAGTGACTTTTTTAGTTGCTTTTGGTGGTTTTAAAAAGCTTTCCAATCCTCTAACTTCCCTCTAATTTTTGCTCTATTATATGCCATCTCTTAGGCTTTTATGTTGGCTTTGATTTATCTTGTTAGCCACGGTTATATGATCTTTCTTTAAGAATATTTCTTCCTCTTTGGGACGCATATATCCTGTGCCTTCTGAAATGCTTCCAGAAATGCCCGCTATTGTTTCTCTGCCATCATTCCTGCCAGTGTTCTTTTCCAATCAATTCGCAACAACTCCTCTCTCATGCATCTGTAATTCCCTTTACTCCACTGTATTACTGACACATCTGACTTTAGCTTCTTGTCAGATTTCAGGGTGAATTTGATCATATTATGATCACTTTCCCTTAAGCGTTCTTGTACCTTAAGGTCTCTAATCAATTCTGGTTTGTTGCATAACACCCAATCCAGAATAGCTGATCCTCTAGTGGGCTCAACCACAAGCTGTTCTAAAAAGCCATCCCATAGACATTCTAGAAATTCGGCCTATGTAAGTCCCCTATGATTATTGTAATATTGTTCTTTTGGCATGCATTTTCTATAGCCCATTGTACTTTGTAGGCCACATCATTACAACTGTTTGGGGGTCTGTATATAACTCCCATCAGAGTCTTTTTACCCTTGCAGTTCCTTAGCTCTTTCTACAATGATTCAACACTTTCTGACCCTATGTCACCTTCTTCTAGTGATTAGATTTCATTTTTACCAGCAAAACAACACTGCCCCCTCTGCCTTTCTGTCTGTCCTTTCGATGCAATGATTATCCTTGGCCATTAAGCTCCCAGCTATAATCATCTTTCAGCCATCATTCAGGGAGGCTTACAACATCAAAACTGCCAAACTGCAGCTGTGCTGCAAGTTCATCAACCTTATTCCATATACTGCATACATTCAAATGCAGTATCTTCAGTATGTATTGATCCTTTTTGATTTTGTCCATGCTTTACGTTGCAACTCTTCCTGTTGACAGCAATTTTGCCCTCCCCACTACACAATTGTCACTGTTTGTAAAACCAGCTAACTCATTTTCAGCACTAACATCCACCTTTCCTACGATATTTCTTGTATTGAAATGTATGTAGCTCAGGACACTAGTCACACCATGCTCAACCTTTTGATTCCTAACTTTGTCTGAGGTCTTACCAACATCTGCCTCCACAACCTCTCCACTAACTGTTCTGGCACTCCCCCTGGTCTTCATCATACTGCCCTGCACGCATCCCTTTGTCTCTTCATCATACTGCCCTGGTCCCATCCCCCTCGTCTCTTCATCATACTGCCCTGGTCGCATCCCCCTCGTCTCTTCATCATACTGCCCTGGTCCCATCCCCCTGGTCTTCATCATACTGCCCTAGTCCCATCCCCTCGTCTCTTCATCATACTGCCCTGGTCCCATCCCCCTCGTCTCTTCATCATACTGCCCTGGTCCCATCCCCCTCGTCTCTTCATCATACTGCCCTGGTCCTATCGCCCTGGTCTTCATCATACTGCCCTGGTCCTATCCCCCTCGTCTCTTCATCATACTGCCCTGGTCCCATCCCCCTCGTCTCTTCATCATACTGCCCTGGTCCCATCGCCCTGGTCTTCATCATACTGCCCTGGTCCTATCCCCCTCGTCTCTTCATCATACTGCCCTGGTCCCATCCCCCTCGTCTCTTCATCATACTGCCCTGGTCCCATCGCCCTGGTCTTCATCATACTGCCCTGGTCCTATCCCCCTCGTCTCTTCATCATACTGCCCTGGTCCCATCCCCCTCGTCTCTTCATCATACTGCCCTGGTCCCATCCCCCTCGTCTCTTCATCATACTGCCCTGGTCCCATCGCCCTGGTCTTCATCATACTGCCCTGGTCCTATCCCCCTCGTCTCTTCATCATACTGCCCTGGTCCCATCCCCCTGGTCTTCATCATACTGCCCTGGTCCCATCCCCCTCGTCTCTTCATCATACTGCCCTGGTCCCATCGCCCTGGTCTTCATCATACTGCCCTGGTCCCATCCCCTCGTCTCTTCATCATACTGCCCTGGTCCCATCCCCCTCGTCTCTTCATCATACTGCCCTGGTCCCATCCCCCTCGTCTCTTCATCATACTGCCCTGGTCGCATCCCCTCGTCTCTTCATCATACTGCCCTGGTCCCATCCCCCTCGTCTCTTCATCATACTGCCCTGGTCCCATCCCCCTCGTCTCTTCATCATACTGCCCTGGTCCCATCCCCTCGTCTCATCATCATACTGCCCTGGTCCCACCCCCCTCGTCTCTTCATCATACTGCCTTGGTCCCATCCCCCTCGTCTCTTCATCATACTGCCCTGGTCCCATCCCCCTCGTCTCTTCATCATACTGCCCTGGTCCCATCCCCCTCGTCTCTTCGTCATACTGCCCTGGTCCCATCCCCCTGGTCTTCATCATACTGCCCTGGTCCCATCCCCCTGGTCTCTTCATCATACTGCCCTGGTCCCAACCCCCCCGTCTCTTCATCATACTGCCCTGGTCCCATCCCCCTGGTCTTCATTATACTGCCCTGGTCCCATCCCCCTCGTCTCTTCATCATACTGCCCTGGTCCCATCCCCCTCGTCTCTTCATCATACTGCCCTGGTCCCATCCCCCTCGTCTCTTCGTCATACTGCCCTGGTCCCATCCCCCTGGTCTTCATCATACTGCCCTGGTCCCATCCCCCTCGTCTCTTCATCATACTGCCCTGGTCCCAACCCCCCCGTCTCTTCATCATACTGCCCTGGTCCCATCCCCCTGGTCTTCATTATACTGCCCTGGTCCCATCCCCCTCGTCTCTTCATCATACTGCCCTGGTCCCATCCCCCTCGTCTCTTCATCATACTGCCCTGGTCCCATCCCCTTGTCTCTTCATCATACTGCCCTGGTCCCATCCCCCTGGTCTTCATCATACTGCCCTGGTCCCATCCCCCTCGTCTCTTCATCATACTGCCCTGGTCCCATCGCCCTGGTCTTCATCATACTGCCCTGGTCCCATCCCCTCGTCTCTTCATCATACTGCCCTGGTCCCATCCCCCTCGTCTCTTCATCATACTGCCATGGTCCCATCCCCCTCGTCTCTTCATCATACTGCCCTGGTCGCATCCCCCTCGTCTCTTCATCATACTGCCCTGGTCCCATCCCCCTCGTCTCTTCATCATACTGCCCTGGTCCCATCCCCCTCGTCTCTTCATCATACTGCCCTGGTCCCATCCCCTCGTCTCTTCATCATACTGCCCTGGTCCCACCCCCCTCGTCTCTTCATCATACTGCCTTGGTCCCATCCCCCTCGTCTCTTCATCATACTGCCCTGGTCCCATCCCCCTCGTCTCTTCATCATACTGCCCTGGTCCCATCCCCCTCGTCTCTTCGTCATACTGCCCTGGTCGCATCCCCCTCGTCTCTTCATCATACTGCCCTGGTCCCATCCCCCTGGTCTTCATTATACTGCCCTGGTCCCATCCCCCTCGTCTCTTCATCATACTGCCCTGGTCCCATCCCCCTCGTCTCTTCATCATACTGCCCTGGTCCCATCCCCCTGGTCTTCATCATACTGCCCTGGTCCCATCCCTCTCGTCTCTTCATCATACTGCCCTGGTCCCAACCCCCCCGTCTCTTCATCATACTGCCCTGGTCCCATCCCCCTGGTCTTCATTATACTGCCCTGTTCCCATCCCCCTCGTCTCTTCATCATACTGCCCTGGTCCCATCCCCCTCGTCTCTTCATCATACTGCCCTGGTCCCATCCCCTTGTCTCTTCATCATACTGCCCTGGTCCCATCCCCCTGGTCTTCATCATACTGCCCTGGTCCTATCCCCCTCGTCTCTTCATCATACTGCCCTGGTCCCATCCCCTCGTCTCTTCATCATACTGCACTGGTCCCATCCCCCTCGTCTCTTCATCATACTGCCCTGGTCCCATCCCCCTCGTCTCTTCATCATACTGCCCTGGTCCCATCCCCCTCGTCTCTTCATCATACTGCCCTGGTCCCATCCCCCTCGTCTCTTCATCATACTGCCCTGGTCCCATCCCCCTCGTCTCTTCATCATACTGCCCTGGTCGCATCCCCCTCGTCTCTTCGTCATACTGCCCTGGTCGCATTCCCCTCGTCTCTTCATCATACTGCCCTGGTCCTATCCCCCTCGTCTTTTCATCATACTGCCCTGGTCGCATCCCCCTCATCTCTTCATCATACTGCCCTGGTCGCATTCCTCTCGTCTCTTCATCATACTGCCCTGGTCCCATCCACCTCGTCTCTTCATCATACTGCCCTGGTCGCATCCCCCTCGTCTCTTCATCATACTGCCCTGGTCCTATCCCCCTCGTCTCTTCATCATACTGCCCTGGTCGCATCCCCCTGGTCTTCATTATACTGCCCTGGTCCTATCCCCCTCGTCTCTTCATTATACTACCCTGGTCCCATACCCCTCGTCTCTTCATCATACTGCCTTGGTCGCATCCCCCTCGTCTCTTCATCATACTGCCCTGGTCCCATCCCCCTCGTCTCTTCATCATACTGCCCTGGTCCCATCCCCCTCGTCTCTTCATCATACTGCCCTGGTCCCATCCCCCTCATCTCTTCATCATACTGCCCTGGTCGCATCCCCCTCGTCTCTTCATCATACTGCCTTGGTCGCATCCCCCTCGTCTCTTCATCATACTGCCCTGGTCCCATCCCCCTGGTCTTCATCATACTGCCCTGGTCCCATCCCCCTGGTCTTCATCATACTGCCCTGGTCCCATCCCCTCGTCTCTTCATCATACTGCCCTGGTCGCATCCCCCTCGTCTCTTCATCATACTGCCCTGGTCCCATCCCCCTCGTCTCTTCATCATATTGCCCTGGTCCCATCCCCCTGGTCTTCATTATACTGCCCTGTTCCCATCCCCTCGTCTCTTCATCATACTGCCCTGGTCCCATCCCCCTCGTCTCTTCATCATACTGCCTTGGTCGCATCCCCTTGTCTCTTCATCATACTGCCCTGGTCCCATCCCCCTCGTCTCTTCATCATACTGCCCTGGTCCCATCCCCCTCGTCTCTTCATCATACTGCCTTGGTCGCATCCCCTTGTCTCTTCATCATACTGCCCTGGTCGCATCCCCCTCGTCTCTTCATCATACTGCCCTGGTCCCATCCCCCTCGTCTCTTCATCATATTGCCCTGGTCCCATCCCCCTGGTCTTCATTATACTGCCCTGTTCCCATCCCCTCGTCTCTTCATCATACTGCCCTGGTCCCATCCCCCTCGTCTCTTCATCATACTGCCTTGGTCGCATCCCCTTGTCTCTTCATCATATTGCCCTGGTCCCATCCCCCTGGTCTTCATTATACTGCCCTGTTCCCATCCCCTCGTCTCTTCATCATACTGCCCTGGTCCCATCCCCCTGGTCTTCATCATACTGCCCTGGTCCCATCCCCCTCGTCTCTTCATCATACTGCCCTGGTCCCATCCCCCTCGTCTCTTCATCATACTGCTCTGGTCGCATCCCCCTCATCTCTTCATCATACTGCCCTGGTCCCATCCCCCTTTTCTCTTCATCATACTGCCCTGGTCCCATCCCCCTGGTCTTCATCATACTGCCCTGGTCCCATCCCCCTCGTCTCTTCATCATACTGCCCTGGTCGCATCCCCCTCGTCTCTTCATCATACTGCCCTGGTCGCATCCCCCTCGTCTCTTAATCATACTGCCTTGGTCGCATCCCCTTTTCTCTTCATCATCCTGCCCTGGTCGCATCCCCCTCGTCTCTTCATCATACTGCCCTGGTGCCATCCTCCTCATCTCTTCATCATACTGCCCTGGTCCCATCTCCTCGTCCCTTCATCATACTGCCCTGGTCCCATCCCCCTGGTCTTCATCATACTGCCCTGGTCCCATCCCCCTCGTCTCTTCATCATACTGCCCTGGTCCCATCCCCCTCGTCTCTTCATCATACTGCCCTGGTCCCATCCCCCTCGTCTCTTCATCATACTGCCCGGATCGCATCCCCCTCGTCTCTTCATCATACTGCCCTGGTCCCATCCCCCTCGTCTCTTCATCATACTGCCCTGGTCGCATCCCCCTCGTCTCTTCATCATAGTGTCCTGGTCCCATCCCCCTGGTCTTCATCATACTGCCCTGGTCCCATCCCCCTGGTCTTCATCATACTGCCCTGGTCGCATCCCCCTCGTCTCTTCATCATACTGCCCTGGTCCCATCCCCCTCGTCTCTTCATCATACTGCCCTGGTCGCATCCCCCTCGTCTCTTCATCATAGTGTCCTGGTCCCATCCCCCTGGTCTTCATCATACTGCCCTGGTCCCATCCCCCTGGTCTTCATCATACTGCCCTGGTCGCATCCCCCTCGTCTCTTCATCATACTGCCCTGGTCCCACCCCCCTTTTCTCTTCATCATACTGCCCTGGTCCCATCCCCCTCGTCTCTTCATCATACTGCCCTAGTCCCATCCCCCTCGTCTCTTCATCATACTGCCCTGGTCCCATCCCCCTTTTCTCTTCATCATACTGCCCTGGTCCCATCCCCCTGGTCTTCATCATACTACCCTAGTCGCATCCCCCTGGTCTTCATCATACTGCCCTGGTCGCATCCCGTAGCCTCTTCATCATACTGCCCTGGTCCCATCCCCCTCGTCTCTTCATCATACTACCCTAGTCGCATCCCCCTGGTCTTCATCATACTGCCCTGGTCGCATCCCGTAGCCTCTTCATCATACTGCCCTGGTCCCATCCCCCTGGTCTTCATCATACTGCCCTGGTCCCATCCCCCTCGTCTCTTCATCATACTGCCCTGGTCCCACCCCCCTCGTCTCTTCATCATACTGCCCTGGTCCCATCCCCCTCGTCTCTTCATCATACTGCCCTGGTCCCATCCCCCTCGTCTCTTCATCATACTGCCCTGGTCGCATCCCCTTATCTCTTCATCATACTGCCCTGGTCGCATCCCGTAGCCTCTTCATCATACTGCCCTGGTCCCATCCCCCTCGTCTCTTCATCATACTGCCTTGGTCCCATCCCCCTCGTCTCTTCATCATACTGCCCTGGTCCCATCCCCCTGGTCTTCATCATACTGCCCTGGTCCCATCCCCCTCGTCTCTTCATCATACTGCCCTGGTCCCATCCCCCTCGTCTCTTCATCATACTGCCCTGGTCCCATCCCCCTCGTCTCTTCATCATACTGCCCTGGTCCCATCCCCCTCGTCTCTTCATCATACTGCCCTGGTCCCATCCCCCTCGTCTCTTCATCATACTGCCCTGGTCCCATCCCCCTGGTCTTCATCATACTGCCCTGGTCCCATCCCCCTCGTCTCTTCATCATACTGCCCTGGTCCCATCCCCCTCGTCTCTTCATCATACTGCCCTGGTCCCATCCCCCTGGTCTTCATCATACTGCCCTGGTCCCATCCCCCTTTTCTCTTCATCATACTGCCCTGGTCCCATCCCCCTCGTCTCTTCATCATACTGCCCTGGTCCCATCCCCCTCGTCTCTTCATCATACTGCCCTGGCCGCATTCCCCTCGTCTCTTCATCATACTGCCCGGGTCGTATCCCCCTCGTCTCTTCATCATACTGCCCTGGTCCCATCCCCCTCGTCTCTTCATCATACTGCTCTGGCCGCATTCCCCTCGTCTCTTCATCAGACTGCCCGGGTCGTATCCCCCTCGTCTCTTCATCATACTGCCCTGGTCCCATCCCCCGGTCTTCATCATACTGCCCTGGTCCCATCCCCCGGTCTTCATCATACTGCCCTGGTCCCATCCCCCTCGTCTCTTCATCATACTGCTCTGGCCGCATTCCCCTCGTCTCTTCATCATACTGAGCGGGTCGTATCCCCCTCGTCTCTTCATCATACTGCCCTGGTCCCATCCCCCTCGTCTCTTCATCATACTGCTCTGGCCGCATTCCCCTCGTCTCTTCATCATACTGCCCTGGTTGCATCCCCCTCGTCTCTTCATCATACTGCCCAGGTTGCATCCCCTCGTCTCTTCATCATACTGCCCTGGTCGCATCCCCCTCGTCTCTTCATCATACTGCCCTGGTCCCATCCCCCTCGTCTCTTCATCATACTGCCCTGGTCACATTCCCCTCGTCTCTTCATCATACTGCCCGGGTCGTATCCCCCTCGTCTCTTCATCATACTGCCCTGGTCGCATCCCCCTCGTCTCTTCATCATACTGCCCTGGTCGCATCCCCCTCGTCTCTTCATCATACTGCCCTGGTCCCATCCCCCTCGTCTCTTCATCATACTGCCCTGGTCGCATCCCCCTCGTCTCTTCATCATACTGCCCTGGTCCCATCCCCCTCGTCTCTTCATCATACTGCCCTGGTCCCATCCCCCTCGTCTCTTCATCATACTGCCCTGGTCGCATCCCCCTCGTCTCTTCATCATACTGCCCTGGTCCCATCCCCTCGTCTCTTCATCATACTGCCCTGGTCCCATCCCCCTCGTCTCTTCATCATACTGCCCTGGTCCCATCCCCCTCGTCTCTTCATCATACTGCCCTGGTCGCATCCCCCTCGTCTCTTCATCATACTGCCCTGGTCCCATCCCCCTCGTCTCTTCATCATACTGCCCTGGTCCCATCCCCCTCGTCTCTTCATCATACTGCCCTGGTCCCATCCCCCTCGTCTCTTCATCATACTGCCTTGGTCGCATCCCCCTCGTCTCTTCATCATACTGCCCTGGTCGCATCCCCCTCGTCTCTTCATCATACTGCCCTGGTCGCATCCCCCTCGTCTCTTCATCATACTGCCCTGGTCGCATCCCCCTCGTCTCTTCATCATACTGCCCTGGTCGCATCCCCCTCGTCTCTTCATCATACTGCCCTGGTCGCATCCCCCTCGTCTCTTCATCATACTGCCCTGGTCGCATCCCCCTCGTCTCTTCATCATACTGCCCTGGTCGCATCCCCCTCGTCTCTTCATCATACTGCCCTGGTCCCATCCACCTCGTCTCTTCATCATACTGCCCGGGTCGCATCCCCCTCGTCTCTTCATCATACTGCCCTGGTCGCATCCCCCTCGTCTCTTCATCATACTGCCCTGGTCGCATCCCCCTCGTCTCTTCATCATACTGCCCTGGTCCCATCCACCTCGTCTCTTCATCATACTGCCCGGGTCGCATCCCCCTCGTCTCTTCATCATACTGCCCTGGTCGCATTCCCCTCGTCTCTTCATCATACTGCCCTGGTCGCATCCCCCTCGTCTCTTCATCATACTGCCCTGGTCGCATCCCCCTCGTCTCTTCATCATACTGCCCTGGTCCCATCCCCCTCGTCTCTTCATCATACTGCCCTGGTCGCATCCCCCTCGTCTCTTCATCATACTGCCCTGGTCCCATCCCCCTCATCTCTTCATCATACTGCCCTGGTCGCATCCCCCTCGTCTCTTCATCATACTGCCCTGGTCCCATCCCCCTCGTGTCTTCATCATACTGCCCTGGTCCCATCCCCCTCGTCTCTTCATCATACTGCCCTGGGTGCATCCCCTTGTCTCTTCATCATACTGCCCTGGTTGCATTCCCTCGTCTCTTCATCATACTGCCCGGGTCGCATCCCCCTCATCTCTTCATCATACTGCCCTGGTCGCATCCCCCTCGTCTCTTCATCATACTGCCCTGGTCCCATCCCCCTCGTCTCTTCATCATACTGCCCTGGTCCCATCCCCCTCGTCTCTTCATCATACTGTCCTGGTCGCATCCCCCTCGTCTCTTCATCATACTGCCCAGGTTGCATCCCCTCGTCTCTTCATCATACTGCCCTGGTCCCATCCCCCTCGTCTCTTCATCATACTGCCCTGGTCCCATCCCCCTGGTCTTCATCATACTGCCCTGGTCCCATCCCCCTCGTCTCTTCATCTTACTGCCCTGGGTGCATCCCCTTGTCTCTTCATCATACTGCCCTGGTCCCATCCCCCTCGTCTCTTCATCATACTGCCCTGGTCCCATCCCCCTGGTCTTCATCATACTGCCCTGGTCCCATCCCCCTGGTCTTCATCATACTGCCCTGGTCCCATCCCCCTCGTCTCTTCATCTTACTGCCCTGGGTGCATCCCCTTGTCTCTTCATCATACTGCCCTGGTCCCATCCCCCTCGTCTCTTCATCATACTGCCCTGGTCCCATCCCCCTGGTCTTCATCACACTGCCCTGGTCCCATCCCCCTCGTCTCTTCATCATACTGCCCTGGTCCCATCCCCCTGGTCTTCATCATACTGCCCTGGTCCCATCCCCCTGGTCTTCATCATACTGCCCTGGTCCCATCCACCTCGTCTCTTCATCATACTGCCCTGGTCGCATCCCCCTCGTCTCTTCATCATACTGCCCTGGTCCCATCCCCCTTTTCTCTTCATCATACTGCCCTGGTCCCATCCCCCTCGTCTCTTCATCATACTGCCCTGGTCCCATCCCCCTCGTCTCTTCATCATACTGCCCTGGTCCCATCCCCCTCGTCTCTTCGTCATACTGCCCTGGTCCCATCCCCCTCGTCTCTTCATCATACTGCCCTGGTCCCATCCCCCTCGTCTCTTTTTCATACTGCCCTGGTCCTATCCCCTCATCTCTTCATCATATTGCCCTGGTCCCATCCCCCTGGTCTTCATCATACTGCCCTGGTCCCATCCCCCTCGTCTCTTCATCATACTGCCCTGGTCCCATCCCCCTCGTCTCTTCATCATACTGCCCTGGTCCCATCCCCCTTGTCTCTTCATCATACTGCCCTGGTCGCATCCCCCTCATCTCTTCATCAGATAGATAGATAGATAGATACTTTATTCATCCCCATGGGGAAATTCAACTTTTTTCCAATGTCCCATACACTTGTTGTAGCAAAACTAATTACATACAATACTTAACTCAGTAAAAAATATGATATGCATCTAAATCACTATCTCAAAAAGCATTAATAATAGCTTTTAAAAAGTTCTTAAGTCCTGGCGGTAGAATTGTAAAGCCTAATGGCATTGGGGAGTATTGACCTCTTCATCATACTGCCCTGGTCGCATCCCCCTCATCTCTTCATCATACTGCCCTGGTCCCATCCCCCTCGTCTCTTCATCATACTGCCTTGGTCGCATCCCCTCATCTCTTCATCATACTGCCCTGGTCCCATCCCCCTGGTCTTCATCATACTGCCCTGGCTTCTATATTTAGACAGCTAGGGTGCAACATCCATGGTCGACCCTTACTGACGGGGGGGCTCATTGTTAATGTGGGTAGTTGTAAAGGGGAAAACCAGGTTGGTAAATTTGTCCTTCTACTGTCTGTATTACTTAACATGAAACAATAATAACATCTCAGAAAGCAAGGCATCAGTAAATGTGCATTCATTACTCTGAAATCTCCTTAATATTAATTAATACTTGCAGAATAAAAAAGGAATTCCATTAAGGAAAATACACCATAGAAGAGTTTCCATTTTACACATGATTGATTCAAGTAAAAAGTTTTATCCTGACTGCTTCAGTCATTTCTATAACATTAAAACATTATATTCTTGGGTCACACTTACTCAGAAATAGTACTAAACATGCGAAAGTCTGTAGATGCTGGAAATCCAGAGCAACACACACGAATGCTGGAGGAGTAGCAGGGTAGACAGCATCTATGGAAATGAATAAGCAGTCAACATTTCAGGCCAACATCCTTCATCAGGATTCAGTCTGAAACCTGGACTGTTTATTCATTTCGATAGATACTGCCTGACCTGCTGAGTTCCTGCAGCATCTTGTGTGTATTACTCTGGATTTCCAGCATCCGCAGAATCTCTTGTGTTTAACACATTGCAACCAGTTTGGATTTACAGAGTTGTATTTTTGCAATATCCTCCCCTCATGGGGGGAGGTGTTGGTGCAAGCAGTATGGGCAAGGAGAGATAGAGCAGAGTGGGAGGGACTGGGTTGCTGTCTGTTATGTTGAACATTTCTACTATTTTCTGCTTTTATTTCAGATTTCCTGCATTTGCAAATTTTTGAATTCCATTTACTTTCAAAAAAGTTTGATGCCTGCCTTAGTTTACCTCCACAGTCACCCCAATTAATTTTATAGGGTGGGTTTCACAAAGAGGTGAAGTTTGTATACAACTATCAACAAAATCTTTTGCAAAATTGTCATCTATTTGTATTCAAGTAGTGATAAAACTTGCTTTCAAAAATAACTAAATTGCAGGAAAATATTATGTGCTCAACAGTTATCAAATTAGAACAAAAGGAAACTCACCTAATTTCTTTTCATTCACTGCCTTGCTTTCTATTCGTTTTTCCATGTCTTCCTGTTGAGCAAAATATTGGACTGCTTTTTATTAAGTATTAATAATGCAACGGTCCCTTAAGATTGTCATAGCCAGTGAAGTTACTGAGGATAAGCTCCCACTGGCTATTAAATGCTCCCAATGACATGTGCCTCAAATAGCCTCTGACAACCAAGTCCTGCTCTTGGCTTTCATGTGTGGCTTAGCTACACAGCCCCGCTGAACTGTTTCTACTGACAGGAGGAAGGGCAAAGGCAGGTTACTGGCACCTTAAAACCAGCAGCTTTGAGCAGATGGGGCTCATCAGACTTGGTTGTCAGCTCATCTGGGAGAAGGAAAACTCTAATCTCAAACCTCTGTTACCTTATTGCTATACTCAGTCATGGAAGGGCTTCAGGAGTAAACCACGAGGGAAAAGTCTGCAGCTGGTGTCCATAAGGCAGTCCAAAATTGAGTTCAACACTGACTGGCAACTCATGCAACACTGCTGGTGCCAAGCTCTATTGGTCTCAGCTGCTCTTTTGGATCCATCAGCTGTGAGGAAAGGGGGAGCCTGCAGCACGGCAACAATTTGCTCTCCACATCTCACACTGCCCTGACTTATGTATCACAAAGACAGCTACGACACAAGATCCATGGTTAACTCTGACCAACAGACAGCCTCATTAATGCAAGGAAAGGATGCAGAAAACCTTTGCGAATAAGAATATGAAGCACAGGGGGAAAATAATGTTGTCATGGGATCAATAAAAAGGTAACAAAAGTGACTGATGTGAGCATGGTAGCATAGGATGTCTATTCAAAATCCAAAGTAAACTTATTATATCAAAGTAGATATATGTCACCAAATACTACCTTGCGATTTATTTACTTGTAGGCATTTACAGGAAAATAAGTTTTGTGTGTGTTGCATAGAGGATTCAAGATTCATTTATTATCAAAGAATGTATAAATTATACAACCTTGAGATTTGCTTGCTCACAGGTAGCCACAAAACAAGAAACCCGAAAGAACCAAATTAAAGGAAAAAAGAATGAAAATAAAATAAAAGACCAACATTTGTTGCGCAAGAGAAAGAAAAAATAAAAATCAAGCAAATAATTGAAGTGAACAACAACAGCATTCTGAAACAAAATTGAACCAGAATTTATGAAAAAAAACATTAAGAAGTCTGACAAAAGATTCAGACTTCAGCAAGCCTTTAACAAGAGCTTTTATGTTAGGTTGGCCTTGAAGGTTAGATTGCCTAGGATCCAGGGCAAGGTAGTCAGCTGGATATACAATAGGATTGGTGGAACAGAAGAAGGTTGATTGTGGAGAGTTGTCATTCAAATTGGAGACCTGTGACCAGTGTAATGCCTCAGGCCCATTATTCTTTGGATGACAATGTTATTAACATGGTTAGGAACATTGCGAGGACACCAAAATTAGTCATGTCTTAGACTAATACAGGTAGTTATTTATGATTACAGCAGGATCTAGATGAAATGGGAAGTGGATCAAGGAATAGCAGATGGAAATTTAACTTGGACAAGCGCAAAGGGTTGTGGATATATAGAACCAGCTGCCAAGAGGAAGCTGTAGAGGTGGGTTTGAATATGCTGTTTAAAAGACATTGTGACAGGCACATGGATGTAAAAGGTTGAGAGAGATAAGGGCCAAATGCAGGCAAATGGGACCAGTTTGACCAGCAAGGATGAGTTAAGCCAAATGACCTGTTTCTGTGCTGTATAATATTTTATCTTCACAAAAATGTTTCACCTAACTATTCCCTCACCTCAAAAGCAATCAAACAATCCAGTCCACCAATCTCTACTTAAACCAAATATTGGGCTGTAAAGCCTTGGAATATTCAAAAATACAACTCAAAAGTCTCACGAATAAACAAATTATATTCCATATCAGTGCTGGTTTAAAAGGAGAGCTTTGCAGCTGTTCGGTGTCATTCCAGCTTCCCAATCAGTGGTGGGGGCAGCATAGAGAGGAGTAAATAAAAGTACAGAGGAAACAAGCAGATCGGCCATTGTTGGAGTGGGCCAGTGGTGAGAGTGGGAGTGTCAGGCTTTGGTTCAAAGGAGGATTCAGCTCGAAAGAGGCATTGGCTCTGGGTAAGTTTCTGATAAGTTTCCCTCTTTTCTTACTGTGTTAGGGGTACTTAAAAGTTTAAATGGCCATTGTGTGTTCTTCACATCAGATATTGGAGTCCTGGGAGACCCAGAGTGTCCCAGGAAACTACATCTGTATGAAGTGCATCCAGCTGCAGCTCCTTGAAGACCATGTTAGGGATCTGGAGCAGCAGCTGGATGACCTTTGGCATGCAAGGAAGAGTGAAGAGATCATCGATCAGAGTTACAGGGAAGTAGTCACCCCTAAGCTGCAGGAGGCGGGTAACTGGGTGACTGTCAGAAGAAGGAATAGGATGGTGAATAGGCAATTAGCGCTGAGCACCCTGTGGCCATTCCCTCAATAATAAATATACCGTTATGGATA
Organism: Hemitrygon akajei; assembly: GCF_048418815.1. NCBI lineage: Eukaryota > Metazoa > Chordata > Chondrichthyes > Myliobatiformes > Dasyatidae > Hemitrygon > Hemitrygon akajei. The sequence continues at coordinate 4,619,472 of NC_133126.1, read as the reverse complement.
CTGTGTGGTGGATGACTTCCCAGGGGAGTGTCATGGAGACCAGGTTACTGGCAGTGAGCACGGGTTTGTGGTGCAGAAAGGAAAGAGGGAGAAGAGGGAAGCAGTAGTGATTGGTGACTCAATAGTCAAAGGAACAGACAGGAGATTCTATGGATTTGAACAGGACACCCAGATGGTATGTTGCCTCCTTGGTGCACAGTAAGGGACATCGTTGGTCACATCCACGGCATTTTGGTAGGTAGGGGGAGCAACCAGAAGTCTTAGCACATAACAGTACCAATGACATAAGGGGGAAAAGCAGAGAGGTCCTGAAAAGAAAATTTAGAGAGCTAAACAGAAAGCTGAGAAGCAGGACCTCCAGGATAGTAATTTCTGGATGGCTACCTGTGCCATGCACCAGTGAGGGTAGAAACAAGATGATTTGGCAAATAAATGTGTGGTTGAGGAGCTGGTGCAGGGGCAGGGCTTCAAGTTCTTTGATCACTGGGACCTCTTCTGGGGGAGGTATGACCTGTATAAAAGGTACAGTTGCACCTGAACCCAAGGGGGACTAATAACTCATGGGTAGTTTTGTTAGTGCTGACAGCAAGGGTTTAAGCTACTTTGGCAGGGGTATGGGAACCAGAGTGAAGGGTCTCAGGATAGGATGGATTGTACAAATGCATCGATAGCGTGCAGTCAGACTGTCAGGAAGGGCAGGCAGATGATTGCAAGATTACAGCCAACAGGGTGAGTATCAGTGCATTAGGGATGCAGAATCAAAAAGGGAAGTAAATACAGTACTCGAAGTGTTATATCTCAATGCACGGAGTATAAGAAATAAGGTGAATAATCTTATTGCACTTTTACTGATGGTCGGGTATGATTTTGTGGCCATCACTGAATCATGGCTGAAGGATGGTTGTAGTTGGGAGCTGAATGTCCAAGGCTACACATCCTGTCAGAGGAGTAGGAAGGTAAGCAGAGGGGGTGATGCGGCTCTGCTGGTAAAGAATGACATCAAATCATTAGAGAGATGTGATATAGGATCGGATATTGTTGAATCCTTGTGGGTTGAGTTAAGAAACTGCAAGGGTAAAAGGACCATGATGGCAGTTATATACAAAGAGAAGCTGGGTTATGGACTACAGAATATAATGGGAAATAGAAAAGGTGTGTCAAAGAGGCAATGTTATGATAGTCATGAGAAATTTTAACATGCAGGTAGATTGGGAAAATCAGGTTGCTAATGGATCTCAAGAGAGTGAATGTGTTGAATTCCTACAAGATAGCTTGTAGAGCAGTTTGTTGTTGAGTCTACTAGAGGATCAGCTATATTGGGTTGGGTGTTATGTAATGAACCAGAGGTGATTATGGAGTTTAATCCTTGGGAGGCAGTGATAACAATATGATTGTGTTCAACTTGAAATTTGATAGGGAGAAAGTAAAGTCTGACTTTACTTTGCAGTATTTCAGTGGAGTAAAGGAAATTACAGTGTAATGAGAGAGGAGTTGGCCAAAGTAAATTGGAAGGAGCTGCTGGCAGGGGTGATAGCAGAGCAGCATTAGTGTGAGTTTCTGGGAAAAATGAGTAAGATGCAGGATAGATGTATTCCAAAAAAAATACTCAAATGGCAAAATATTACAACTGTGGCTAACATAGCTAACATGGGGCTTCTGTGGCAACAGGCAGGATTTAAGGATTGTGTGTTGCCTCCCTGGAGCCAGGATTCAGGACATCATTGATTGATTGCGGGGCATCCTCAAGGGTGAAGGTGAACAGCCAGAAGTGGTAGTGCATGTTGGCACAAATTATGTTGAGAGGAAGAGGAAAGAAATTCTGCAGCATGCCTTCAGAGAACTTGGAAGGAGGCTGAAAAGCAGGACCTCCAGGGTGGTTATCTCCAGTTTGCTTCCAGTTTCTTGTGCTGGTGAGGGCAGGAACAGGGAGATGTGGGATCGCAATGTATGACTGAGAAGCTGGTGCGGCAAGCAGGGTTTTAGATTCTTAGACCACTGGGATCTGTTTTGGGGTAAGGATGAATTGTACAAAAGGAACGGGTTGCACCTTAACAGGCGGGGGACCAGAATTCTGGCAGGCAGGTTTGCCACTGCTACATGGGTGTGTTTAAACTAATAAGTGGGGGAGGATGAATTGGAAATATAAGGATGGAGTTAAAGGGAAAGAGAGAATAAGAAAAGTTAAGAAAGACAACAGAATTGATGGGGCAGAAAGCTCAGGAAGGGATTGGAGAGTATGGCCAAGTGCAATAGGGATCGATGTGAGAAGCGAGGGGAGTAATGGATTAAAAGTATTATATATGAATACACGAAGTACAAGAAATAAAGTGGATGAACTTGAGGCTCAGTTGGAAATTGGCAAGTATGATGTTGCAGGAATAACAGAGACATGGCTGCAAGAGGACCAGGACTGGGAAATGAATATTCAAGAGTAAACATCCTATCGAAAGGACAGACAGGTGGGCAGAGGGGGTGGGGTAGCTCTGCAGGTGAGGAATGAAATTCAGTCCCTTGTGAGGGATGACATAGAATCAGGAGATGTAGAGTCAGTATGGATAGAACTGAGAAATTGTAAGGGCAAAAAGACCCTAATGGGAGTTATCTACAGGCCCTCAAATAGTAGCCTGGATATAGGGTGCAAGTTGAATCAAGAGCTAAAATTAGCATGTCGCAGGTACTGCTATGGTTGTTATGGGGGATTTCAACATGCAGGTAGACTGGGAAATCAGGTTGGTATTGGACCCCAAGAAAGGGAGTTTGTGGAGTGCCTCCAAGATGGATTCTTAGAGCAGCTTGTACTGGAGCCTACCAGGGAGAAGGCAATTCTGGATCTAGTGTTGTGTAATGAACCAGATTTGCGAAGAGAACTCAAGGTAAAGGAGCCATTAGGAGGTAGTGACCATAATATGATAAGTTTTAATCTACAATTTGAGAGGGAGAAGGGAAAATCGGAAGTTTCAGTTTTACAGTTGAACAAAGGGAACAATGGAGCCATGAGGGAGGAACTAGCCGAAGTTGACTAGAAGGATACCCTAGCAGGGATGACAGTGGAACAACAATGGCAGGTATTTCTGGGAATAATACAGAAGATGCAGGATCAGTTCATTCCAAAGAGGAAGAAAGATTCTAAGGGGAGTAGGGGGCGACCATGGCTGACAAGGAAAGTCAAGGACAGTATAAAAATAAAAGAGAAGTATAACATAGCAAAGATGAGCGGGAAGCTAAAGGATTGGGAAACTTTTAAAGAGCAACAGAAGATTACTAAAAAGGCAATTCAGGGAACAAGGAAATGACAGACGAGTTGAACAGGTACTTTGGATCTGTCTTCACTAGGGAAGACACAGACAATCTCCCAGATGTAATAGTGGCCAGAGGACCTAGGGTAATAGAGGAACTGAAGGAAATTCACATTAGGCAGAAAATGGTGTTGGGTAGACTGACATGACTGAAGGCTGATAAATCCCCAGGGCCTGATGGTCTGCATCCCAGGGTACTTAAGGAGGTGGCTCTAGAAATTGTGGACGCATTGATAATCATTTTCCAATACTTTATAGATTCAGGATCAGTTCCTGAGAATTGGGGGATAGCTAATGTTATCCCACTTTTTAAGAAAGGAGAGAGAGAGAAAACAGGGAATTATAGACCAGTTAGCCTGACATCCGTGGTGGGGAAGATGCTGAAGTCAATTATAAAAGATGAAATAGCGGAACATTTGGATAGCAGTAACAAGATCGGTCCCAGTTAGCATGGATTTATGAAGGGGAAATCATGCTTGACTAACCTTCTGGAACTTTTTGAGGATGTAACTATGAAAATGGACAAGGAAGAGCCAGTGGATGTAGTGTACCTGGACTTTCAGAAAGCCTTTGATAAGGTCCCACATAGGAGATTAGTGGGCAAAATTAGAGCACATGGTATTGGTGGTAGGGTACTGACATGGATAGAAAATTGGTTGGAAGACAGGAAACAAAGATCGGTTAGTCCTGACGAAGGGTCTCAGCCCGAAACGTCGACAGCGCTTCTCCCTATAGATGCTGCCTGGCCTGCTGTGTTCCACCAGCATTTTGTGTGTGTTGTTGTTTGAATTTCCAGCATCTGCAGATTTCCTCCTGTAGGGATTAACGGGTCCGTTTCAGAATGGCAGGCAGTGACTAGTGGGTTACTACAAGGTTTGGTGCTGGGACCGCAGCTATTTACAATATATATTAATGATTTAGATGAAGGGATGAAAATTAACATTAGCAAATTTGCAGATGACACAAAGCTGGCTGGCTATGTGAAATATGAAGAGGATGTTAGGAGAATGCAGGGTGCCTTGGACAGGTTGGGTGAGTGGGCAGATGCAGTTTAATGTGGATAAATGTGAGGTTATCCACTTTGGTGGCAAGAACAGGAAGGCAGCTTACTATCTGAATGGTGTCAAGTTAGGAAAAGGGGAAGTACAACGAGATCTAGGTGTCCTTGTACATCAGTCACTGAAAGTAAGCATGCAGGTACAGCAGGCAGTGAAGAAAGCTAATGGCATGTTGGCCTTCATAACAAGGGGAGTTGAGTATAGGAGCAAAGGGGTCCTTCTGCAGTTGTACAGGGCCCTGGTGAGACCACACCTGGAGTATTGTGTTCAGTTTTGGTCTCCAAATTTGAGGAAGGCCATTCTTGCTATTGAGGGAGTGCAGCGTTGGTTCACAAGGTTGATTCCTGGGATGGCAGGACTGTCATATGTTGAAAGATTGGAGCGACTGGGCTTGTATACACTGGAATTTAGAAGGATGAAAGAGGATCTGATTGAAACATATAAGATTATTAAGGGATTGGACATGCTAGAGGCAGGAAACATGTTCCTGATGTTGGGGGAGTCCAGAACCTGAGGCCACAGTTGATGAATAAGGGGTAGGCCATATAGAACAGAGTTCAGGAAAAACTTTTTCACCCTGAGAGTTGTGGCTCTGCTTCAGAAGGCAGTGGAGGCCAATTCTCTGGATGTTTTCAAGAAAGAGTTAGATAGAGCTCTTAAAGATAGTGGAGTCAAGGGATATAGGGAGAAGGCAGGAACGGGGTGCTGATTGTGGATGATTAGCCATGATCACATTGAATGGCGGTGCTGGCTCGAAGGGCCAAATGGCTTACTCCTGCACCTATCGTCTATTGTCAAGGGAAGTCAAAGCTAATGTTAAAGCAAAAGAGAGGGCATTCAACAAAGCAAAAATTAGCAGGAAGATAGAGGGTTGGGAAGTTTTTAAAAAACCTACAGAAAGCAACTAAAAGAATCATTAGGAGGGAAAAGATGAAATATGAAAGAAAGCTAACAAACAATGTCAAGATGGATTTAAAAAGCTTTTTCAAGTATATAAAACATAAAATAGAGATGAGAGTAGATATAGGACCGCTAGCAAATGAGGTCAGAGAAATAATAATGGGGTACAAGGAGATGGCTGTTGAATTAAATGAGTATTTAGCATCCATCTTCACTTTGGAAGAAACTAGCAGTGTGCTAGGTATTGAAAGGTGTGAGGAAAGATAAGTGAGTGCATTTACTATGAAACACTCTGGTTTCCTCAGCTACATAAGTCTAGGGATGCCAAACGTGTGAGATATAGGTGTCAGCTCAAGTTAGAGCTCATCTTCAACTTCTCTGTCACTCACACACCAGACCCTCGGTCAACGTGAAAACACACACCATCTTCAGAACGTCACTCGCAATCCATCTCAAACAAGCTGGTCTCCCTCCAGATTGTATGGTACAACCAGTTCTCCCTAGCGTCTCCTCTCTTCATCTCATCTCAAACAAAAGCCCAAGACCAACCTTATTGTCCCTCACCAAGAAAAACCTCCTGCTAATTGGATAGCATACATTCCACATCATCCCTTATCTTCAACAATAACCCAAAGAGGCTGAAAGCAGAACAAATAGCTCTTACAGAGCTGCTAAGTGAAATGCCTACACCTTAATAATAAAGATGAGAACCAGGGCACTACAACTATTACAAGGCAGAAAGTTCTCAAAAAATCTGAAAGACCTAAAGGTGCATAAGTCAACCGGACCAGATGAACTGCACATTAGGGTTCTGAAAGAGTTATCAGTAGAGATTATGACGGCATTAGCAATGATATTTCAAAAATCATTAGACTCTGGTATGGTTCTTGAGGACTGGAAAATTGCAAATGTCACACCATTCTTTCAGAAAGAAGGAAGGAAGCATTAGCTGAATGGTAGGAAGCAGTGGGTGGGAATAAAAGGATCTTTTTCTGGTGACTGCTAGTGATTCTGGTGTTCTGCATGGGTCCGCATTGGGACCACTTTTTTATGCTGCAGATCTTATCATTTAGATGATGAAATAGATGGCTTTGTTGCCAAGTTTGCAGATGATACGAAGATTGGTTGAGAGTCAGGTAGTTTTGAGGAAACGGAAAGGCTGAAGAAGGACTTAGTCAGATTAGGAGAATGGGCAAGAGAGTGGCAAATGAAATACATTGTTGGAATATGCATGGTTCTGCATGTTAGTAGAAGAAATAAATGTGCAGACTATTTTCTAAATGGGGAGAAAATCCAAAAATCTAAGATGCAAAGTGACTTGGGAGACCTTATGCAGAACACCCTGGCCTAAGGTTAACTTGCAGTTTCATTCTGTGGTGAATTAGGCAAATGCAATGTTAGTATTCATTTCAATAGGTCTAGAATATAAGAGCAGGAATGTGATGCTCAGGCTTTATAAGACACTGGTGAGCCTCACCTTGAGTATTGTGAACAGTTTTGGGCTCCAAATCTAAGAAAAGATGTGCTGGCATTGGAGAGGGGCCAGAGGAGGTTCACAAGAATGATTCCAGAAAAGAAAGGGTTATCATATGAAGAACATTTGATGGTTCTGGTCCTGTGCTCACTGGAATTTAGAAGGATGAGTGGGAAATCAGAACATTGCCAGGACTTAAGGACCTGAGTTATAGAGAAAGGTTGAATAGATTAGGACTCTATTTCCCAGAGCAGGGCTTCCCAACCTTGGGTTCACAGACCCCTCGATTAATGGTAGTGGTCTGTAACATAAAAATGTTTAGAAACCCCTGCCCTAAAGTGTAGAAGATTAAGGGGAGATTTGATAAAGCTATACAAAATGATGATGGGTATAGATAGGGTATAAGCAAGCAGGATATTTGCAGAGAAGTTGGGCCTGTACTTGCTGGAATTTAGAAGGATGAGGGGGAAATCTCTTGAAACCTTTCAAATGTTGAAAGGCCTAGACAGAGTAGATGTGGAAAGAATGTTTCCCATGGTGGGACAGTCTAGAAGAGGGCACAGCCTCAGAATAGAGGGGCATCCATTTAAAATGGAGATATGGAGAAATTTCTTTAGCCAGAGGATGATGAATTTGTGGCAGCCATGGAGCCCAGGTCATTGAGTGCAGTTAAGGTGGAGATTGATAGGTTCTTGATTGGCCACGGCATCAAAGATTATGGGGATAAGGCCAGAGAGTGGGGCTGAGGAGAAGATAAAGGATCAGCCATGATTGAATGGCGGAGCAAACTCGATGGGCCAAATGGCTTAATTCTTCTCCTATGTATTTTGTCTTATAATAGAGGTAGATGTAATTGTAAGCCAGTTGCATATTAATAGCAGGTCACATTAACTTTTATATAATGGGAATAAGCAGAGATATCTGTAGTTAGCATAAAACAATGTGCTGGCAATTTGGAGATAGTCTTTACCACAGGAGAGCCTCCATCCCTCCTCTGATCAGGATAATGTGAAGCCATGGGAGCAGGGGTAGATGGTTGTATGAGCAGCTGGTGCACATCAGAAGTCCTGGTTATGTGACCACTGATGCTAAGCTGACAATCATTGAAGAGTATTGATAATGGCTGGGGTTACCCAACTTGTAAGGACACTGCCTAGAGAAGGCAATAGAAAAATTTGCCAAGAACAATCATGGTCATGGAAAGACCATGATCACCAACGTCATACAACACGACATGAGACATAGTAATGATGACGATGAGCATAAAACAGAATGTAATCTCTCTTTCAAAAGGTACACCGTAAATGTTTCAGGATAAACACCGATATTACCATTTCCAACAGTAAATGTTCTTCCTTCTCCTTTTTGTGATCAAGCAAGTCTTCCTCTTGTAACCTTTTTGGAAACTTGGGAGAAAAAATATCATATTTTGTTTGCCTTGCAAGTGTATTGTGCAATTTTTTAAAGAATAAACTATTTCATAACAAAGCTGTTGTAAAATGTTTAACTTACACATTCCATGCTTGTTTCTATTCTATCTAATTCCAATGTGATCTAAAAAATAAAGTGAATTGGCAGCACTTAGATGGAATAAGTACAAAAGAAAATATAAAATTAATTTCTAAAGCTAACCTACCCATTGTCATTTCCTGTTGCTATAACTTCCTTCTTATAATTAGCAGAGCGTCCTATTTAAAATTTTCTTCAGAAATTGCTTTGTGATAAATTAGTATTTGACAACAGCACCTAAGCAGGTAAGCTATTGATTCTTCTGATGCAGGAAATCCAGAGCAAAACACACAAAATGCTGGAGGAACTCAGTAAGCCAGGCAGCATCTATGGAAATGGATAAACAGTCGATGTTTTGGGCCAAGACACTTCATCAGGACTGGAAAGGAAGGGGGAAGGTGCCAGAATAACAATGAGGGGGGAGAGGAAGGTGGACAAGATTGAAGGTGATAGATAAAGCCAGGTGGGTGGGAGAGAGGGGAATTAATAAGCAGGGAGCATAGATAGAAAAGGTAAAGGGGTGGAGAAGAAGAAATCTAATGGGAGGAGAGAATGGACCATGGGAGAAAGGGAAAGACAGAGAGCACCAGGGGGAGTTGATAGGCAGGTAAGGAGAAGAGAAGAGGTGACAGGGGAGCCAAAGTGGGAAATTGATGAAAAGGGAAAGAGAAAAATTACAAGAAATTGGAGAAATCAATGTTCATACCATCAGGTTCATATAATCAGATGAAATGTGAGTGCTGCTCCACCAGCCTGAGAGTGGCCTCAATGTGGCAGGAAGAGAGGACAACGGGCTGACGTGTTGGAACATGATTGGGGATTGGCCACTGGGAAATCTTGCTTTTTGTGGTGGTGCTCGACAAAGCAGACCCCCAATGGATGGTGAATCTCACCAGTATAGTGGGGGCCACATCAGGACCACCAGATACAGGAGACAATCCCAACAGTTTCTAGGCAAAGTGTTGTGCCATCCGGAAGGACTGTTTTGGTCCCTGAATGGAAGTGAGAGAGGAATGTTTGAGTCATTGTAGCACTTCTGCTGCTTGCAGGGTTAAGTGCGAAGAGGGAGAGTAGTGGCAGGGATAAAGAGATACGGGAATTGAGGGATAGATAGATAGATAGATACTTTATTCATCCCCATGGGGAAATTCCAACTTTTTTCCAATGTGATTCCTGCAGTGACTGGAGAGTGCAGGGAGGTGCATTGCAGAGAATAAGGAGCTGTATGTGGAAGCTCATGGGGTGGTAGTTAAGGACAAGAGGAATTTCTATGCCTGTTAAGGCAACAGGAAGATGGGATGATTATGGATGTCCAGAAAATCGTAGGTAAGGGCAGCATCAATGGTGGAAGAAAAGAAGCCTTGTTCATTGAAGGAGAAAATCACTACTGTCCCAGAAAAAGAGCCTCATACAGATACAGTGGAGATGAGGAACTGAGGAAAGGGAATTGCAGGGATCGCTCCCCCCATGATTCACTTGCCCATTCATCCCTCCCCACTCATCCATTTGCTAGCACTTATCCCTACAGCAAAGAAGTGTTCCGCCATTCAAAATAAGTTACACTTTAAATTCAAATGACTAATTTCATAGTTCAGTCACAGAGATCAAGTTTCTGACTACAACTGTCATGATACAAGAATAAATATGGAAAATGAATAGCAAAATAAAGAAACAAACGTACAACCCTCACTACAGCAGTGACGTCTTTGTCCTTTTCTTGACACAGTAATTTTCTAACACAAAGATCAAGTTGTTGAAGAAGGTGTTTGTCAGCTGGCAGTTTCAACACAGACTTCAATTTTGGCAGCATGTAACAGAACTTAATCCTGTAAGAATAATCATGAAGCCATAAATTTCGAGTTATCACACACCAACCAATATTAGTCCATGATGTTAAATAAACTTTCAAAGACTTTGAAACCTAGAAAACAAAACCTATTTTCTTTAAATGTTATTATTTTCATTTTACTTAGAGATACAGTGCAAAACAAGCTCTTCTGTCCCAACAAGCCAAGCTGCCCAGCAACCCACCTATTTAACCTTAATTGTCATAGGACAATTTACAATGATCAATTAACCTACTAATTGGTATGCCTTAGGAGTGTGAGGAAACTGGATCACCCTGAGGAAAGCCATGCATTCCACAGAGAGGATATACTAACTCCTTACTGACAGCACCAGAATTAAACTCCATACTCCGAAATGTCCTGAGCTGTAATAGCGTCACACTAACCGCTACGCCACCATGGCACCAATCGACAGGCCTTATAATGAACATAACTAATAGTCACAGAAATGAATATTTTCTCAGGATATGTATTCTGGTGTGTTGAGATCTACAATTAACTGCTTTTCTGTGCAAAGAATGGAAAGCTAAACAGAGGAGATAATCAAATGGTTCTTCAGCCCATGGTGTTACTTTAAGGTCTCAAGGGTTTGAAAATGAACTGTGGGAGGACTCTCATTAAACAGCTGCAACAGATAATTTGTGTTTCATGTTAACTGTTCACTCATGTGATATATAATTACTGAGGTCTCAGTTACCATTATATGTCAAAGCATAGAAAGAACTTGGGAAAATTTACGCACGGTTTTAAATCTGTATTTACATAGGGTGCTTTCAAATGAGTGTGATACACAGCTGCTGCTCCCATAAATCTATAAATAGCATAGCATATTTTCTGTGGTCATTTAGCTACTTGATGTACATTAAAATCCAAAAACATACTTAACCCAAAGTCATCAAAACAAATTATTGAGTATTAACACCCATGAATAATTGTCCATGCTATTGCCAAAGGAAGAAGGCATAACGGCACAAAGCTGTACTTAAGTTCACATAGTTCAAAGTTCAAAGTAAATTTATTACCAAAGTTCCAATATGTCACCATATACAACCCTGAGATTCATTTTCTTGTGGGCATGCTCAATAAATCCAAAGTAGAATCATAACCATATTAGAATCAATGCAAGACTGCACCAACTTGGGCATTCAACCAGTGTGCAAAAGACAACAAACTGTGCAAATACAAAAAGAAAGAAACAATAATAACAAATAAACAAACAATGAATATCAAGAACATGAGATGAAGAGTCTTTGAAAGTGAGAGTATTTCGGTGACAGGGCAAGTGAAGTTGAATGAAGTTATCCCCTTTGGTTCAAGAGCCTTAGTCGATGGGAAATAATTGTTTCTGAACCTGCTGGTGCAAGTCATAAGGCTCCTGTACCTTCTTCCTGATGGCAGTAGTGAAAAGAGAGAATGTCCTGAGTGGTGGGTATCCCTGATGATACATGCTAGTTTCCTGCAACAACACTACATGTAGATGTACTTTATCCATGATGACTGGGCCATATCCACTTCTTTTTGTAGGATTTTCTGTTCAAGGGCATTGGTGTTTCTATACCAGTCAATATACTCTCCACCACACGTCATAGGAGTTTATTAAAGTTTTCGATGTCACACTGAATCTTTGCAAACTCCTAAGGAAGTAGAGGTCTTGCTGTGTTTTCTTCATAATTTCATTTAAGTGCTGTGCACAAGACAGGTATTCCAAAATAATAACTATGAGGAATTTAAAGTTTTGATCCTCCAATGAGAACTGGCTCATGGACCTCTGGTTTTCTCCTCCTGAAGTCAATCATCAGCTCCTTGGACTTTCTAACATTTGGTAAAAGGTGTAGTTATGGTACCACTTGCCAGATTTTCAATCTCCCTCCTTTTAAAAACCTACACAGATCACTGGAAGTGTTACACACACAAGATGCTGGAGGAATTCAGCAGGTTAGGCAGCATCCATGGAGATGAAAAACAGTCGACGTTTCAAGCCAATACCCTTCATCATGTCTTAAATCTTCAATCCTGTGGTCCAATGGGCAGGTGGTCCTGGCTGGGCAAAAAGCAGAAACAATTCCTGCATAAACACAAGAGGTTCTGCAGATGCTGGAAATCAAATGCAGCACCCACAAAATGCTAGAGGAACTTGGCAGGTCAGGCAGCAACTATGGAAATGATATGCAGTTGATTTTTCAGCCCAAAACTCTTGATCAGGGCTTGAAAGGAAGGGGGAGATGCCAGAATAAGAAGGTTGGGTAAGGGAAGCAAAAAGGAGGATTTTGGAGTAGCCATCCATTTTAATTCCAATCTTCATTTCCATTTTGACATGTCGGTCCATTACCTCCTCTACAGCAATGATGAGGGCACTCTCAGTTTAGAGGAGCAACACCTCATATTCCATCCAGGTGGCCTCCAGCCTAATGAAGTGAACATCAATTTCTCCTTTGGGTAATTTTCCCCTCCCCCTTCCCTCTTCTTTAATTCCTCACTTTGGTTTCTTACCTCTTCTCCTCAGCTGGCTTTCACCTCCCCTTCCCTTTCTTCCATGGTCCATTCTCCTCTCATATCAGATTCCTTCCTCTCCAGCCCTTTACCTTTTCGAGCTATCACCTCCTAGCTTCTCACTTCATACTTCCTCCCCCATCTACCTGGCTTCACTTATCACTTGTTAGCTTGTTCTCCTTCCCCTCCCTTCTCCTTTTTATTCTGTTTTCTTCCCCTTACCTTTCCAGTCCTGATGAAGGGTCTTGGACCCAAATGTCGACTATTTATTCAATTCCATAGTGGCCACCTGACCTGCTGAGTTCCTCTAGCATTTTGTGCATGTTGCTCTGGATTTCCAGCATCTGCAGAACCTCTTGTGTTTATGCTGGAATTGTTTCTGCTTTTTGTCCAGCCAGGACACCTGCCCATTGGACCGCAGGATTGAAGATTTAAGACATGCCCCTTGGATTTTCCACCTACTACATACCCATTCCTAATGCAAAAACTGAAGCCTACTTGGCAGTTATTAACAACACTCAAAATTATTTTCTGGGTCTTGGATTATGAAGCATTCCAGTTTTCAAATACTATGTCTGTCATCTTGCAGATGCAAGCATAGACTCTGAATGGGGAGATGTTTCTTCACCAAATATTTGCAGCATTCTGTGTCTTAAAACCTTCTTCCAAGTATTTAATGTCTTCAGTAATTTTTTTTCATCTTGTAAACAAGCTGACTTTAGTGAATATGCAGATGAATAATTAAAGATAAACTTTCATGCTAATGCCCAACAATTCCCACATTCTATGGTCTACATCAAATCAATAGCTTTTACAATTATTTTAAACTGCTAATAAAATTTGTCATCATAAATGGAAGTATAGTAGAGCTCCAATAATAAATTATCCTGTTGTTCAGAAATATTGATGGCTCAGCACCTGGCTCTCCTGGTTCAGTGGAAAATTTGTTTGTGTAACATCTAAAAGACAAACTGCCATATAAAACTGCCAGTTCAGCACTGAATTTCCAAGGCTGACAGATAATTGGAGTTTTACTGTTTTGAGAATCATGAAAATAAAGTCAAAATCTTTCTTCAATAAACTAAATAGAAAACCAACAGCATATCTACTTTGGTTTTAATAATATATTTTCTAAAACAATAAATTCCTTATTGGTTGTAAAATCACATTACAAGCACATACTTTTTGGTTGTTATTTCTGATTTCAAAGTATTTTCTGTAAAACTACATGCTTTGTCTTTAAAAAAAAAAGGCTTCTTTCTGTAGTTTTATTAAAAAGTAATACTTTCTAGATGTCACTTAACACAACTGGTAAAATTCCGATGTAGAATCTGTGGACATATTTTAGTCTATCACACTGAACCAATAAAGCATTCCTGTGTTATCAGAATGCTTTCGCGGTCAGCACACTATGTCCATGATGATGTTGAAATCATATTCAGTTGCATTAATATTTAATGATCAATTAAATATTGACTTTGAATAAATGAAAGAACAGAAACAATTTTTTTAAAAAATTAAACCCATTCTAGCCAGAGAAGCAAGAATCTATTTAAAAAAGTTTCTTGACAAGTTGATATCATAAACTCTGTTTTTATCATCTCAGCCTAGTCAGAGTGAATATTTGTGCTGCAAATTAATATTAATAATGTTAATGCTCAAAATTACCAGTCATAAATTAGCTGTAAATGACGAAAGTTTATACAGATGTATCAAGGAAATATTCAACAGATGGAGTGAACTTTAATTATTTAAGTCATCTAGGGAAACACTAACATTGTTAGCAGAGCAAATGGACAGTAAGCTTCAAGTTTAAGTTCAAATTCATTGTCATCTGACTGTACACATATACAATCAAATGAAATAACTTTCCTACAGATCATGATGCATCCACACAACATGCATTATATCATACACACCACATACAACAAAAATGCTAATAAAATGTAAAATACAATTCAAAGTGTATGTAGTGCACAACGTGGATAAACTGTGAACAGTGTGCTGTCCTCGTGACAATACCGCACTGGTGGCAGGTATTCATTAGTCTCACAGCCTGAGAGAAGAAGCTGTTACCCAATCTGGCAATCCTCACCCTTCCTGATAGTAGTGGGTCAAAGAAATTGTGGGCTGGGTAGTAGGGATCCTCAACAATGCTTCAGACCTTTCATGTACAACACTCCCAGTAAATGCCACAAATAGGGAGAGAGAGACCTTGGTAATCCTCATGGCAGTTTTTACTATCCTAAATGTTCCTGCTCTCCAAAAATTAAAATGGTTTTAATAAAAGAGGAACCAAGCAATACATCTATAGATCAATAATCAACTCACCTTACATTAGGGACAGGATCATTTGAAAGTTCAAGTACAGGCAGGAAAAAATATTTGCAGAAGAAGGCTTTTGAAAATAATTCCATGATACATTCACAGGTGTCAAGAAATCTTAGCCTGTTCCAGCAACTTTTTCCTTGACCAAGCTCTGGACAAGAAAAATAAAACAAATTGTGAATGAATAGCACAATGCTTATTATACACATTGCAGTATATTCTAGGGTTTCATCATATTCTCTATTTGTACAAAGTTAGATTGAAATTCACTCAGTAAAATGTACACAGATCACTGGGCATGTTCCAGCCTTTGGTCCAGCCAGGACCACCTGCCCATTGAACAACAGGTTTGAAGATTTAGCACCTCCTCCTGGTTTCCATCTACTGCATACCTATTCCCACCATCAAAAGCTACAACTGGATAGATACATTAAAAAAAAACTCAAAGGCTATAAATTTGAAATAAAAATGGAAAATTCTACAAATGCGCAGCTTTATAAACATGGCTGATTTACACTTAGAGATGTAAAATTCTAATAACATGTCTATTCTTTTTATATGTTGTAGTCAGGCATGATTGGAAAATAAAATTAATGATTATTCCGCCTTCTACATGAAATAAATCTACCACCTTCCAGGAAAATCTTAGGGACACCCATGTGTTTTAAAATGCATTCATCCTTTTCCATGTAGCTCCAACAAAACATTTTCTCCAATTTTGTAGCAATAAATTTCCTTGAAACTTTACAGTGTTTATTTTAATATCAATTAAAACAATAGACAATAGACAATAGGTGCAGAAGTAGACCATTCGGCCCCTCGAGCCTGCACCACCATTTTGAGATCATGGCTGATCATCTACTATCAATACCCGGTTCCTGCCTTGTCCCTATATCCCTTGATTCCCCTATCCTTAAGATACCTATCTAGCTCCTTCTTGAAAGCATCCAGAGAATTGGCCTCCACAACCTTCCGAGGCAGTGCATTCCAGACCCCCACAACTCTCTGGGAGAAGAAGTTTTTCCTTAACTCTGTCCTAAATGACCTACCCCTTATTCTCAAACAATGCCCTCTGGTACTGGACTCTCCGAGCATCTGGAACATATTTCCTACCTCTATCTTGTCCAATCCCTTAATAATCTTATATGTTTCAATCAGATCCCCTCTCAATCTCCCTAATTCCAGCGTGTACAAGCCCAGTCTCTCTAACCTCTCTGCGTAAGACAGTCCAGACATCCCAGGAATTAACCTCGTGAATCTACGCTGCACTTCTTCTACAGCCAGGATGTCCTTCCTTAACCCTGGAGACCAAAACTGTACACAATACTCCAGGTGTGGTCTCACCAGGGCTCTGTACAAATGCAAGAGGATTTCCTTGCTCTTGTACTCAATTCCCTTTGTAATAAAGGCCAACATTCCATTAGCCTTCTTCACTGCCTGCTGCACTTGCTCATTCACCTTCAGTGACTGATGAACAAGCACTCCTAGATCTCTTTGTATTTCTCCCTTACCTAACTCTACACCATTCAGATAATAATCTGCCTTCCTGTTCTTACTCCCAAAGTGGATAACCTCACACTTATTCACATTAAACGTCATCTACCAAGTATCTGCCCACTCACCCAGCCTATCCAAGTCACCCTGAATTCTCCTAACATCCTCATCACATGTCACACTGCCACCCAGCTTAGTATATGGTAATAGGTTTTCTAAACTGAGACACTTAGAATAAATGTAACTTTCATAATCTGTTACACACATTTTTGGCCACTCTAAATCTTACAAAAGCAATCTTCATGGCAAAAATTCATAGATGAGAGAATTAATGATTATTAGCCAGTGGGAAACAATTCAGTAGAAGAATCAAGCCTCTATCAGCAAGAGATTGTCAGCTCATTAAGAAACACAAAAGTTACGAGTGAAGAACAAATTTTGAAAAACTACCTTCAGTTTTGTTTGAACAAAAGTGAAAGAATGTTTCCATTTATTCTGTATTTAAATGCAAATTAATGCTGATATTTCATCATCTTAGAATATTCCTAGCATGGTGAAATACTATGCCTCATTTACAATTTGTTCTATACGATTTTTTGTAACAGTCTTATTGTCCAAGTTTAAAGGAGAAATCTATTATTTAATGTAGTGACATTTCTGTCATCTTCTCTCACACTCATCAGATTTTTACAAGTGAAAAGATGGAAAGAAGTACTGTATAGTCAAGACGGGACTTATCAGCAAGAACGATGAGTCAGCATACAGAGAGGAGGTGCAGCAGCTAACAGACTGGTGCAGAGCCAACAACATGTCTCTGAATGTGAACAAAACAAAAGAGATGGTTGTTGACTTCAGGAGGGCACGGAGCGACCACTCCCCACTGAACATCGGTAGAGATCGTTAAGAGCACCAAATTTCTTGGTGTTCACCTGGTGGAGAATCTCACCTGGTCCCTCAACACCAGCTCCATAGCAAAGAAAGCCCAGCAGTGTCTCAACTTTCTGTGAAGGCTGAGGAAAGTCCATCTCCCACCCCCCATCCTCTTCACATTCTACAGGGGTTGTATTGAGAGCATCCTGAGCAGCTGCACCGCTGCCTGGTTCAGAAATTGCACCATCTCGGATAGCAAGACCCTGCAGCGGATAGTGAGTTCGGCTGAGAAGACCATCGGGGTCTCTCTTCCCGCCATTACGGACATTTACACTACACGCTGCATCCGCAAGGCAAACAGCATTATGAAGGACCCCACGCACCCCTCATACAAACTCTTCTCCCTCCTGCCATCTGGGAAAAGGTACTGAAGCATTCAGGCTCTCACGATCAGACTATGTAACAGTTTCTTCCCCCAAGCTATCAGACTCCTCAATACCCAGAGCCTGGACTGACACCTACTTACTGCCCTCTATTGTGCCTATGGTCTTGTTTATTATTTATTGTAATGCCTGCACTGTTTTGTGCACTTTATGCAGCCCTGGGTAGGTCTGTAGTCTAGTGTAGTTTTTTTCTGTGTTGTTTTCACATAGTTCAGTGTAGTTTTTGTACTGTTTCATGTAGCACCATGGTCCTGAAAAATGTTGTCTCGTTTTTATTGTGTACTGTACCAGCAGTTATGGCTGAAATGACAATAAAAAGTGACTTGACTTGAGCTGTGAGTATCAATTGGAGACCAAGTGATTGAGAAAGGTGATAGAGGTGTCAGAAATGGACCAATGATGTTGTCGATGTAGTGCAGAAAGAGTTGGGAAGCATTATTGGTGTAGGCTTGGAACATGTATTGATCCACGTAGCCCATGAAAAGGCAGGTATAGCTGGGAACCATGAACATGCCCATGATTGCACCTTGAGTTGGAAATTCTTGAGTATGAGGACCAGTTCAGCCAGACAGAGGAGGCTAATGATGGAGGGAAACTGCTTATTTATTTTGTCCAGGTCAAACCAGTTCCCCTCCACCACCATCCTGTCAATAAATGGCCTCCTGTACTGACACTTTCAAGTTGGAGAAGCAACATCTAATATTACATCTAGGTAGCCTCCAACCTGATGATGTGAACATTGATTTCTCTAACTTCCAGTAATTTCTTGTCCTTCCTCTTCACTCTTTTTCCATTCCCCATTCTGACTCCCCTATTCCCCTTCTCTTCTCCTTACCTGCTCATGACATCCCGTTGGTGCCCCTCTTCATTCCTTTTCTTCCATAGTCCACTGTCCACTCATTTCATATTCCTTCTTCTCCATCTATTTACCTCTTCCACCTATCACCTCCCAGGTTCTCATTTCATCCCCCCCCCCACCCCAGCCACCCACTTTCCCCATCACCTGGTATTTCCTATCACCTACCAGCTTCTACTTCCCCTCTCGTATCTTCTTACTCTGCTTTCTTCTCCCTTCCTTTCCAGTCCTGATTAATTGTCTTGGCCCGAAACTTTGATTGTTTAGATGCTGCCTGACCAGCTGAGTTCCTCCAGATTTTGAGTGTGTTTCTGTCTATCCCATCAGTCCCCCTTAATTTGGTTCAGAATATTATCCCTCAACTTTTTAAGTTAAAGAGAATGATTGTTTTGTTGAGAAAATTACACATTATTCAAATATCAGAGGAGCCAGTATATGGTGATTTTATTGGTCTTTAAAGATAATTAATGATTATGTTATTTTTGACAACTTACCACACGGACATTGGCTTTGAAGATGCACAAGTAATTTAGTCCATTAACTATATACTTGGGACTTCATTACAACATGCACCTCTACTATATCTACCTGTGCTTTAATACTTTAACGTAATACTTTATCTAGGACAGGGATTTCCAACTTTTTTTATGCCATGGATCTCTACCATTAACTGATGGGTCCGGGAAACCCAGGTTGGGAACCCTCACTCTAGGAAATGTCTATTTGAGGGAAATGCATAGTCACTGATGATACTATAATACTATTCCCTTTTCTCGGTTCCTCTGTCTTGGCTGCATCTTTTCTCAGGATAGGACTTTCCATTCCAGAGATATCTGCTTTCTTCAAAGAATGTGGTTTCCCTTCCTCTACCATCACTGCTGCTCTCACCCTCATCTTGTCCATTTCCCAGACATCTTCCATCTGCCATAATAGGGTTCCCCTTGTCCTTACCTACCATCCCATGAGCCCTCATATCCAGCTTATCGTTCTCTGTAACTTCTACCATCGTCAATAAAACCCTACCACTAAACACATCTTTCCCTCTCCTTCATCCTGTGCTCTCCACAGCAGTTATACTCTGCATCCAATTCTGATCACCCTTCTGGCATTTATCTTTGCAAGAACACAAATCCTACACCTGCCCCTTCAGCTTCTCACTCACCACCATTCAGGGCCCAAAGCAGTCCTTTCAAGTGAGGCATCACTTCACCTGCAAGTCTCTCCGGGTCGCCTACTGGGTTTGGAGCTCCTCATGTGGCCTCCTTCACACTGATGAGGTCAAACATAGATTGGGGGGAACACTTCGTCAAGCACCTTTGCTCAGTCAGTCAAAACAAGCACCATATCTCAGTAACCACCCATTTCACTTCTGTTTATTGTTCCCATTCTGACATGGCTAACTCTACTTCCATGATGAGGCCATTCTCAATTTGGAAGAGCAACATCTCATATTCCAACTGGACGGCCTCCAACCTGATGGCATGAACAATGATTTCTCAAGATTCTGGTAAATTCTCTCCCCTCAACCTTCTCTCTTTCTTCTTCCCCATTCTGGCACCCCTCTTACCTCTTCTCTTCTCCATATCTGTCTATCACCTCCCTTTTTCCCTTTCTCTCATGATGTACTCTGCTCTCTTAATAGGTTGCTTCTTCTATAGCCCTTTATCTTTTCCACCTACACCTCATTCTCCTCCTACCCAACCCACCCACCTGCAAGCTTGTAATCTTTAGCTCCTTCCACCATCTTCTTCCCCCTTCTGGTCAGATGAAGGATCTCCAACCGAACAACCGATGGACTTACTTTAAAGGACTCTTCATCTCATGTTCTCAATATTTATTGCTATTTATTACTATTTCTTTTTTTCTTTCTTTTTGTAGTTACACAGTTTTGTTTAACATTAGTTGTTGGGTGTGGTCTTTCATCGATTCCATTGTGCTTCTTGTATTTACTATGATGCCTGCAAGAAAATTAATCTCAGGGTTTTATATGGTGACATATATGTATTTTGATAATAAATTTACTTTAAATTTTGACTGTTTATTCCTCTCTACAGTGCTGCCAAACCAGCATCTAGCATTTTGTATCTATTCCTCTGGAATTTCAGCATCTGCAGAATCTCTTAGGTTTAGAAAAAGAGTAATTATTTTTATTGATTGTTGTAAGGGGCCTGGTCATGATGAAGTTTAGACACATTTCTACATGGAAACGGCTGACTGACATTTGGATCAATCTTTTACAAACAGCAAGGAATGAGAAATCATTTTCTCATTTAAATTTGAGATCAATGTGTTTTTGTGAGCTGAGATATTAAGACTAGAACATAGAACATAGAAATTTACAGCACATTACAGGCCCTTCGACTCACAATGTTGTGCCGACCATGTAACCTACTCTAGAAACTGCCTAGAATTTCCCTAGCGCATAGCTCTCTATTTTTCTAAGTTCCATGTACCCTCAGGTTCTGAAGAAAAACTGCCAGAAAGTGTTCTACCTTAATGCACAGTGTAAAGAATTGATCTGCATGAACAGATATGCAAGACAAGCCTTTCTCAGTAATTGAGATAATAGTAAATCTAATGCAATTCATAGTGGATAGACAGAGTTAGGTCACACATCAACCATGAACTCATTAAGACTTGATAAGAAGGAGCAGAAGAATAGCAAATGTGGAAACTGGAAGTTAAACAAAAGGAGTATTGGAATACATGGGAGAATATCAGGAAACCTAGAAGATTAGAGATTGGAAGAATTAGATAGATAGTCAAACAAAGCAACTTTCAGATAAGTAATAGTTGTGTGAATTCATTGAATATTCAAAGTGTAATAACATTAATGATTAAAGAGTGTGAGATAGCAGTAAAATAGTTCACAGTTGGAATTGGCAGAGAACTTAATATTCCCGAAAAATAACAGGACAAAAATAGGGTTGCTGAAATGAGAAATTATCTTTTCCAAAACTATTATTATTCTAAGGCAGTCCACAAACAACTTACCAAAAGGGGCAGGAGGGATGGGGCTGGAATTGGGGTGGGGGGTAGGAGGGGAGATAATTTTCAATGCACTGAACTGAAAACTGAACAGCAATAGCACAATAATAATTCTCTCAATACATACAAGCACCAAGGCAAAAGCATATCATCTGATGGGTGAAAGAAACATTTGTTCCCAGAAATTAGGTTGAACTATCACAGTGGTTCAAAGTTAAAGGAGGAAAAGTTGGCTGCATGGCAGATTTAGCATCTCAAAGTGAAATTTATTCAAAATGATCCAAAAGACCACATAACCTATTAATGGTTGTGTCCTTCCAGGTGTCAGGATTAATACTGCAAGTTTTTCCTTTAGTTAACCTTCAGAGTATCTCAAGATCTACTATTTCTGCATTGACACCCAGGCTGCAGCTTATAGTGGAAAATGGTTGAAAATTCAAGAGATTTGTAAATGACATTTCTAGACATACACACTGTGGCTTTAAGTCTAGTTTTCGAGTTAGACACACCATCCTATCATTTATTTGATAACAATTTTCAGGTGGACACCAAAGATAGTGCTTTCCAAAGATCATAATGTCAGAGCCAATAGATAACTTGCCTTTAACATCACCAAAAGGCTCTTGGTCATTATCATACTTCAGTTTATGGTATCTTGCTGTGCACAAAGTTATTATTATTCAGAGGTATAGCAGGGTAACAGGCCCTCCAGCCCAACAAGCCCGCACTGCCCAATTACCCCCATGTAACCAATTAACCTTCAAGTACATATAAATTTGTAATGTGAGAGGAAACCCAAGCTGTCACAGGGAGAATATATAAACTGCTTACAGACAGCGGCAAGCTTTGAACTGGCACTGTAAAGCATTGTGCTAACCACTACGCCCAGTTGGCTGATGTGTTTCCTGCAAAAGTTCCTACACTTTAAAGGTCCTGCATTGGCTGCAAAACACTATGGAATATGTCAATGCTATGAAAGACAATTAATTATAAACCCAAGTTTCATCATTTACTGCTTGGAGATACATTGGGGAAAGTAAGATTGGTTTCTATCACTCATCCAAATTTAGAGCAACAATTGATGAAGCTGTTAAGTAATCTTATGATATTTACTTGTGATTGTATACTTACGCTCAATGATTTTACTGCATATTTCCTGTCTTTGCTCCTGCTTACGGTTGTACCGAACAAATACACAGAGGGTTCTGGCTGAGGCTCTTTGGACTGGGAGGACATTCTAGATGATAATAATCCCAATTTGAACTTTAGTGTTATCAAAATTAGCATTTCCTTCAAAATGGTTGACATCAATAATACTGCACATAGATATAATCAATTATATTTTAAATTCTATTTGCTAAGAGTAAAATAAGCTCTCTGTGAGTTAATAAATATAAACAAAACGCCTAGCAGCACAGTAACAGAACACTTTCACAAGTTTCAAATTAAATGCTACAGGTGCTTCTGTTATAATCAATTCCTATACTAAAAGATCTATCAGAATACCTGAACTTAAAAGTTAACTTACAACATTAGAAATTACAATAACACTTTTATTGGGCAAGCCTAGCATCTTTATTAGGGTAAAAATAATTATCAATAAATGCCTTAGACATAAATGGGAGAAACGGACACATGCTATTTCTAACTCAAATCAGAGAATTAACTGCTAATTACTGGAGCACAGACTCGGAGTAAGATATTGTGAATTTGAAATTACATATTTTAAATATATTAAGAAATCAACTGAAATAATTGGTTGCAATAAATATGACCATTTCTAAAAAAAACATGAACATGTATACATGTGTTAGATACTTTTAATATATATATATCAGAATTAAGGAAATTCTTAGAGATGGTATTAAAAGAAATATAATGTCACAATAGATTAGTAGAATTATATAACCATATAACCATATAACAATCACAGCACGGAAACAGGCCATTCCGGCCCTCCTAGTCCGTGCCGAACTCTTAATCTCACCTAGTCCCACCTACCCGCACTCAGCCCATAACCCTCCACTCCTTTCCTATCCATATACCTATCCAATTTTACCTTAAATGACACAACTGAACTGGCCTCTACTACTTCTACAGGAAGCTCATTCCACACAGCTATCACTCTCTGAGTAAAGAAATACCCCCTCGTGTTTCCCTTAAACTTTTGCCCCCTAACTCTCAAATCATGTCCTCTCGTTTGAATCTCCCCTACTCTCAATGGAAACAGCCTATTCACGTCAACTCTATCTATCCCTCTCAACATTTTAAATACCTCGATCAAATCCCCCCTCAACCTTCTACGCTCCAATGAATAGAGACCTAACTTGTTCAACCTTTCTCTGTAACTTAAGTGCTGAAACCCAGGTAACATCCTAGTAAATCGTCTCTGCACTCTCTCTAATTTATTGATATCTTTCCTATAATTCGGTGACCAGAACTGTACACAATATTCCAAATTTGGCCTTACCAATGCCTTGTACAATTTTAACATTACATCCCAACTTCTGTACTCAATGCTCTGATTTATAAAGGCCAGCGTTCCAAAAGCCTTCTTCACCACCCTATCTACATGAGACTCCACCTTCAGGGAACTATGCACTGTTATTCCTAGATCTCTCTGTTCCACTGCATTCCTCAATGCACTACCATTTACCCTGTATGTTCTATTTGGATTATTCCTGCCAAAATGTAGAACCTCACACTTCTCAGCATTAAACTCCATCTGCCAACGTTCAGCCCATTCTTCTAACCGGCATAAATCTCCCTGCAAGCTTTGAAAACCCACCTCATTATCCACAACACCTCCTACCTTAGTATCATCAGCATACTTACTAATCCAATTTACCACCCCATCATCCAGATCATTTATGTATATTACAAACAACATTGGGCCCAAAACAGATCCCTGAGGCACCCCGCTAGTCACCGGCCTCCATCCCGATAAACAATTATCCACCACTACTCTCTGGCATCTCCCATCTAGCCACTGTTGAATCCATTTTATTACTCCAGCATTAATACCTAACGACTGAACCTTCTTAACTAACCTTCCATGTGGAACTTTGTCAAAGGCCTTGCTGAAGTCCATATAGACTACATCCACTGCCTTACCCTCGTCAACATTCCTCGTAACTACTTCAAAAAATTCAATAAGGTTTGTCAAACATGACCTTCCACGCACAAATCCATGCTGGCTACTCCTAATCAGATCCTGTCTATCCAGATAATTATAAATACTATCTCTAAGAATACTTTCCATTAATTTACCCACCACTGATGTCAAACTGACAGGTCTATAATTGCCAGGCTTACTTCTAGAACCCTTTTTAAACAATGGAACCACATGAGCAATACGCCAATCCTCCGGCACAATCCCTGTTTCTAATGACATCTGAAAGATCTCCGTCAGAGCTCCTGCTATCTCTACACAAACTTCCCTCAAGGTCCTGGGGAATATCCGGTCAGGACCCGGAGATTTATCCACTTTTAAATTTCTTAAAAGCGCCAGTACTTCCACCTCTTTAATTGTCATAGGTTCCATAACTTCCTTACTTGTTTCCCACACCTTACACCATTCAATATCCTTCTCCTTAGTGAATACCGAAGAGAAGAAATCGTTCAAAATCTCTCCCATCTCCCTCGGCTCCACACATAGCTGACCACCCTGATTCTCTAAGGGACCAATTTTATCCCTCACTATCCTCTTGCTTCTAATATAACTGTAGAAGCCTTTCGGATTTACTTCCACCTTATTTGCCAAACCAAACTCATAACTTCTTTTAGCTTTTCTAATCTCTTTCTTAAGTTTCCTTTTACATTTTTTACATTCTTTATATTCTTTATTATCTATTAGTTTGCTATATAATTAAGTTGAAATCTGCAAGATGATGTATACAGAGATAACTAATAAATTTTCAAATGAACATTATAAATGTGGATGCATTTGCTATTTTTAAGAAGTAAGAAAGATGAGTAAAAATTTCACTAAAGATATATCTTACATTTGTCGTCATTATTCTAAACATTATGGGCAAAAACTTGTAGTATATCTGATCACTGGAAATGACTTGTGGCAGACAGGAAAACGTCAACAACAGCTTCTCATGTATTCTCCATTTTAAAGAGGTGGCAGCTCTTTGTTCAGCCATTGAGAGAGCTGGAATCAGATCAGGAATATGCACCTGACAACAAAATTTCCAATTAAAGGTAAAATCTTGGACACTGTGATCATTGTTCCAAATTTTTATGCATAGAATTAGGCATACAAATACTTTACAAGGCCATACATATTAAAATGGCACTGAAAATGTCACTGATTTACTGCATATACTTTGTCTAAACAATCAAATGATTTCACAAAGGGAAAATTAGTTTTAAAACACAAGCAAAATTATCACTATAATTTATATGATTACAAAAGCAAGACACACAAAATGCTGGAGGAACTCAGAAGGTCAGGCACCATTTATGGAAATGATCTTACATTCTGTCTAGACAGCCTCCAATCTGATGGCATGAACATTGATTTCTCATTCTGGTAATATTTTTTATTCTTTCTCCTTCCCTCTTTCTCTGCTCCCCACTCTGGCCCCTTACCTCTTTTCCCCACCTGCCCATCACCTCCCCCTGGTACCTCTCCTCTTTCCCTTTCTCCTATGCCCACTCTCCTCTCCTATCAGATTCCTTCCTCACCAGCAATTTGCCTTTTCTGATTATCACTTCCCAGCATCTTACTCCATCCATATGCCTGACTTCACCTACCACCTAATAGCTTGTTATCTTTCCCATCCCCCCACCACCTAACTCGGGCTTCTTCCCACCCAGCCCCTTCCTTTCCAGTCCTGATCAAGGGTCTTGATCCAAAATATCAACTGTTTATTCATTTCCGGAGATACTGCCCAACCTGCTGAGTTTCTCCAGCATTTTGTATGTGATGCTCTGGATTTCCAGCATCAGCAGAATCTCTTGCATTTACAATACAATAGATCTACCTTGATAAAATAACTCCTATCCATTGCTTTATTTGTAGGTTTCCTCACTAAATTAACATTATCAGATTGTTTGCTGTTTGTTTCTAGCTTGGAGATTGTTTCTCATGGATACAAAGCACTTAACTTCTGATGCAATTATTGTCCATCCTAACAGAAATTTGATTAAGCTTTGAGAATCATGTCTGGTTATTTGAATTAGATGATAAACTAAAAGTATTTTTTAAAAGCTCAATTTTGGGTTAATCATCATCTTTACTAGTTTACGTAAACAACAGCAAAGGAACATCAGAAATTAATCATTCAATAATTAGCTTTCCTTTAGGTCTCAGCTCTTCTACTGCAGAAATAGCACTTTCTTAACCGAGATGCATAGGTAAATTCAAATCATGCAGAAGGAATGTAGCAACATCAGTTTCCACATGTACTGGCAGCATCAAGTCACCACTATTTTTAAATATCATACTACTCGTCTTGACACCCAGTATTGCAGCACAAACTTTCTCCAACTCAGTACTGGGAAATCTGTAGATGATGTTTTCTCTTCCTCACCATCAGCCTTCATGACAATAGCCTGAAGATTGGGGGACCTTTTCATCAAGCACCTTTGCTCCATCCACAAAAAAACAGGATTTCCCAGTAGCCAAACAATTTAATTCCAATCGCCATTTTGATTCTGATATGTCGGTCTGGGGCCTCTTCCACTGCCATGATAAGGCCACTCTCAGGTGGGAGGAATAACACCTATATTCTGTCTGTGTAGCATCCAACCTGATGGCATGAACTTCAATTTCTCCAACTGTCAGTAATGTCTCCCTTCTTACTACTTCTCCTCTCCAGCCTATCATCTCCTTGGTGCCCTTCCATCTTTCCTTTCTCCCATGGTCTATTCTCCTCTCTTATTAGATTCCTTCTCCTTCAGCCTTTTGCCTTTTTCACCCATCACCTCCCAGCTTCTTACTTCATCCCCCAACCTGGCTTCACCTGTCAGCTTCTAGCTTGTACTCCTTCCCCTCTCCCACCTTCTTATTTTGGCATCTTACCCCTTTTTTTCCAGTCCTGGTGAAGAGTCTTGGCCCAAAAAGTTGACTGTTAATTCATTTTCAAGAATGCTGCCTGGCCTGCTGATTTCCTGCAGAATACTGCATGTCTTGTTCAAGAATATCCACAATGCCAATATGATACTTACTTCTGACACACATTTCCAACCACATATCTGTCATGAATAAGAAAATCTATTCCCACCTCCAAAATATTTTTCATCTCTAATCTTACCTTAGTTGTAGTGCTGTTGAAACCTTCATCTCATTTTAGCATATCAAAATTTGACAAGATAGAAATTCTAGTACACCCAAAATGATGTGCTGAATGGATTTCAGGACAGACATGATGGGAAGCTGGTAGGAGAGGCAAATTACTTTCTTGAAATCTGAAATATGCCACTCAGTGGTTTAATTTGTGGCAAGGCATTGTGGAAGTCCATAAGCCCTATCAGTCTTTCAATCTTGAATTATAAGGAGTGGGAAGGAGAATGGAAAGAGAAGTATCCAAGCTCACTGCTGCTGTGGTCACTAGTGTTCAGAGCGGGGAAGGAGATCACCGGTGTCTTGCATTGCTAAAGGTGGAATGTGTGCTACAATCAGGCTCTAAATTCAGAAATCAGAGGTGCACAGGGACTTGGGAGTCCTCGTACAGGATTCCCTAAAGGTTAACTTGCAGGCAGAGTCAGGGGAAAGGAAGGCAAATGCAATGTTAGAATATCAAAACAAGGATGTAATGCTGAAGCTTTTTAAGGCATTGGTTAGATCACACTTGGGGTATTGTGAGCAGTTTTGGGCCCCTTAACAAAGAAAAGATGTACTGGCATTGGAGAGAGTGCAAAGGAGATTCACAAGAATGATTCCAGGAATGAAGGGTTTAACATATGAGGAGCATTTGATGGATCTGGGCCTGTACTCACTATAGTTTAGAGGAATTGGGGGTATCTCATTGAAGTCTATTGGTTATTGAAAGGCCCAGATTGAGTGGATGTGGAGAGATGTTTCCAACAGTGGAGGAGTCTAGGACCAGAAGGCACACCCTCAGAATAGAGGGACATCCATTTAGAGCAGAGCTGAGCAGCAATTTCTTCAGCCAGAAGGTGGTAAATCTGTGGAATTCATTTGCACAGATGACTTTGGAGGCTAAGTCCTTGAGTATATTTAAAGCAAAATTGGATAGATTCTTGATTAGTTAGGGCATCGAATGTTATGGGAAGAAGGCAGGAAAATGGAGTTAAGAGGGATAGTACATCAGTCGTGATGAAAAGCTGGAGCAGATTCAATGGGCCTAATGGCCTAATTCTGCTTCTATATTTTATGGTCTTATGGTCAAATTCAAATTCACAACTCCAAATTACTACGCTGATCCTCGTTATCAGTAAACACCTCCTACCTATATCTGTGAGAAATCCAGGTTCCTCCATTTCTGATCTCTTCAGCATTTTCTATTTAAATTGTTCTACCACTATTGACTACTTTCAGCAATCAAGGTACTCTAATCCATAATTCCTGTGTTAAACCTCTCAGTCTCTCTTACTTTTAATATATCCTTAAAACCTTGTACTCAAGACAACTGCTTCATTATCACCTTGGTCATTGATCTGAATGAAACCCTCATAGTATAAATGCTATTTGTTGTATAAATATATGTCTTATGGTCTTATGGTTGCAGCAAAAGTATTCTAGTGACAAAGAAATCAAATAACTATAATTCTAAAGTGAAAATATATGTTGTTTACCTTATTCTCTGTTCCCACATGGTCTCCCCCTGTAACAATAAATCTTAGAATTTCAGGAAGGTGATCTAGCAGGGCATCCAAAACCTAGATTGTGCAAAAGAATGAAACATGCTCTTAAACACATTGCCATATCAGGAAGTAAACAAAAGTAATTATAAAAAAATATAAGGAATTGTTTTGCACTTTGCGAATAATCCATACATAAAATATTATCCAAAAAAATCTGCCCACTTTTCAAGATAAAGATTTGAAAGATTAGCTTTATGTTTCAAATGTACGTCAAAACACTGGGTAAAATATGCTGTTTGAATCAAATCAAATCACACGGATTGTGTTAGGGGCAGTCCACAAATGTCACCGTACTTCCAACGCCAATATAGTTTGTCCATAACTCATTAATCCTGATTTTACTTCATTGGACTGTGGGAGGAAACCAGAGAACCTGGAGGAAACCCATATGGTCACAGGGAGAATGTACAGATGCCTTATAGTCAGCAGTGGGAATTCAACTGATCATATAACTGTTGCTATAGAGCGTTGCACTAGCCACTAGGCTACCAAGCTGCCCCATAGCGATCAATACACAGAGATCGTGGTCTTTTTAGGTACCAATAACATGGGCTGGACAAGTGACAAGGTTCTGCAAAGTGAGTTTAGGGAATTAAATGCTAGGATAAAGGGCAGGACCTCCAAGGTTGTGATCTCAGGATTGCTACCCATGCCACGTGCTAGTGAGGCCAAAATTAGGAAAATTATACAATTTTACACATGGCTAAGAAGTTCATGTGGGAGGGAGGGTATAAGATTTTGGATCATTGGGTATGTTACTATGTGTGTACCCAATAAGGAACTTCTGTTCCCAGTGCACAATGCAAGCGGTTCACCCAGAACTGGAAGTGATGTTGGTAAACGGGACAGACACATGTTCATGGCTGGCTGAAGGTCCTGAGTAAGATATGGTTGAGCAGAAGCCATTCTGTAAATCTGTAAATAAAACAGTTCTAGGTAAAGATAACAAGTACAGGGAACCTTGGTTTTCAACAGATACTGTGGCAAAAAAAAAAAATCAGGATGGCTAAAAGAAGGCATGAGGTTCCCCTAGCAGACTAGGTGAAGGAAAATCCTAAGGGATCTACAGATATGCTAGGAGACAAAAATTGCAAGAGATAAAATTAGTCCTCTGGAATATCAGAACGGTAATCCATGTGTGGAGCCAAAAGAGGTGGGAGAGATGTTAAAGAATTTCTTTGCATCTGTATTTACTCAGGAGAAGGACACAGGGTCTGTAGAAGTAAGGTAAAACGGTGTCAACTTCATGAACCCCGTAAAGATTACAGAAAAGGAGGTGTTTGCTGTTCTTTGCACCCAAATTAGAGTGGATATATCCCCTAGATCTTGACAAGATGATCCTTCAGACCCTGCAAAAGGCAAGAGCAGAAAATGCCGGGACCCTGGCATAGATATTTAAATCAACCTGAGTGACAGGTGACGTACCAGATGACTGGAGAATAGCCAATGTTGTTCCGCTGTTTAAGAAAGGCTCAAAAAATAAGCCGAGAAATTATAGGACAGTGACCTAGACATCTGTAGTGGAAAAGTTATTGGAAGGGATTCTAAGGGACTGGATATATGACTATTTGAATAGACATGAACTGATTAAAGATAGTCAGCATGGCTTTGTGCATGGTAACCAATCTTATAGCGTTTTTCAAGGAAGTTACCAGGAAAGTTGATGAAGGCAAGGCAGTAGATGTTATCTATATGGACTTCAGCAAGGCATGCGACAAGATCCCACATTGGAAGACCCACATGGGAGAGTTCAGTTGCTCGGCTTTCAAGATGAGGTAGTAAACTGGATTACACTTGGGCTTTGTGGGAGAAGTCAGAGAGGGATAGTAGATAGTTGCTTCTGACTGGAGGCCTGTGACTAGTGGAGTGCTGTAGGGATTGGAGCTAGGTCTGTTGTTGTTTGTCATCTATATCAACAATCTTGATGAGCATATTGATAAATGAATCAGCAAATTTATGGATTACACCTAGATTGGGGGTTCAGTGGACAGTGAGGAAGGCTATCAAGGCTTGCTGTGGAATCTGGATCAGCCTAAAAAATGGATTAAAAGATGTCTGATGGAA
Source organism: Hemitrygon akajei (assembly GCF_048418815.1). Lineage (NCBI taxonomy): Eukaryota > Metazoa > Chordata > Chondrichthyes > Myliobatiformes > Dasyatidae > Hemitrygon > Hemitrygon akajei. The sequence goes on along the minus strand of NC_133126.1, from coordinate 4,588,016 downwards.
TTTAATGCAGACAAATGTGAGGTGTTACACTTCATAGGACAAGCTATGCTTAGGAGGACGATAGCACCTAAAAGGGACTCCTTTGCTTGTTAGTTCTAACAGCTCTATTTCTATCTTTGATATGCCTTTTTTTCCCTTTTCAAGGCTCTTTTGAAGACACTGACTTTAGTTCTTTTTGGAAATGGGACCCACTCTTGGGGCCTCACGACTGACCGTTTTTCGATATGCCAAGGATGCGGCCTGGAAGATTAGCATGCCTTCAGGGTGCCAGATTTTCATAGCTCTGGAGGCGGGCAGATTCAAGGCCAGTACCACCACCTGATGCATCATGGGAGTACACAAAAGATTGTAAGCAGCGAGCTGGCTGCTGGCTGTGTGCCTAGCGACCCAAGTTCTTTGGGCACAGAGCTCGGAAAAAGTGACGCAACAGACTTTTAACACCATAAACCAGCAAGTTGTTTTGTTATGTCTCCCCTCATGCTGTGAAACGTGGACACTTCTTTTTGCCTTATTAGTGAGACAGAGACACTGTGGTATGTCAAATACTGGGTGGAGTAGTCTTTGGAGTACTGCAAGTCTGTGTCTTTATTGATGCTTTGCTGCACGCTTGAGTGCTCGGTGAGGGGTGCAGATGCCTCTTTGCTGGTGGGGAGGGGGGTTGCTGCTTTACTATGGTGGGAGGAACTCGGGGCGTTGAGGTTCTAACATTTAACTGTTATCCATTTTCTGGGGCACTCCTCTGTTTTTGTGGATGCTTGTGAAGAAAAATAATTTAAGGATGCATATTGTATACGTTTTCCTGACAGTAAATGTACCTATTGAAACTAGGGTAGGTCTTACAGAGTGAATGGTAGGGCACTGAGAGTGCAGTAGGACAAAGGGATCTGAGAATACAGCTCCATAATTCATTGAAAGTGGCATGACAGGTAGATAGTATAGGAAAGAAAGCCTTAGGCACATTGTCTTCATAAATCAAAATATTCGGTACAGGAGAAGGGATGCTATCTGAAGATCTATAAGACATTGTTGAGGCCTAATTTGGAGTATTGTTTGCAGTTTTCCTCACCTATCTACAGGAAAGATGTAAATAAGGCTGAAAGAGTACAGAAAAAATTTCAAGGATGTTGCTGGGTCTGGAGGACGTGAGTAATATGGAAAGATTGGATCAGTTAGGCTTTATTCTTTGGAACATAGAAGACGGGCAGATTTGATAGAGGTAAACAAAAATATAAGAGGAAAAGATAGGGTAAATGTGAACAGAATTTTTCCACAGATGTTGGGCGGAACTACAACAAAAGGTCATGGGTTAAGGGTGAAAGGTGTAAAGTTTAGAAACATAGAAGCACAGAAAACCTACAACACAATACAGGACCTTTGGCCTATAAAGTTCTGCCGAACATGTCCCTACCTTAGAAATTACTAGGCTTACCTATAGTCCTCTATTTTTCTAAGCTCCATGTACCTATCCAAAAGTTTCTGAAAAGACCCTATTGTATCCGCCTCCACCAGCGTTTCCGGCAGCCCATTCTACGCACTCACCACTCTCTGAGTAAAAAACTTATCCCTGATATCTCCTCTGTACCTACTCCCCAGCACCTTAAAACCTGTGTCCTCTTGTGGCAACCATTTCAGCCCTGGGAAAAAGCCTCTGACTATCCACACGATCAATGTCTCTCATCATCTTATACACCTCTATCAAGTAACTTCTCATTCTCCGTCACTCCAAGGAAAAAAGGCCAAATTCACTCAACCTGTTTTCATAAGACATGCTCCCCAATCCAGGCAACATCCTTGTAAATCTCCTCTGCATCCTTTCTATGGCTTCCGCATCCTTCCTGTAGTGAGGTGACCAGACCAAGCACAGTACTCCAAGTGGGGTCTGACCAGGGTCCTATATAGCTGCAACATTACCTCTTTGCTCCTAAATTCAATTCCACAAGTGATGAAGGCCAATACACCGTATGCCTTCTTAACCATAGAGTCAACCTGCACAGTTGCTTTGTGTGTCCTATAGACTCGAAACCCAAGATCCCTCTGATCCTCCACACTGCCAAGAGTCATACCATTAATACTATATTCTGCCATCGTACTTGAGCTACCAAAATGAACCACTTCACACTTATCTGGGTTGAACTCCATCTGCCACTTCTCAGACCAGTTTTGCATCCTTTCCCCACCATCCTTATAGGGCCCCTGCCCCCTCCCTCTTCAGTCCTGACGAAGGGTCTCAGCACGAAACAATGATTGCTCATTTCCACAGATGCTGCCCGACCTGCTGAGTTCCTCCAGCATCATGTACATGTTGCTTTGACCCCAACATCTGCTGTGTACTTTGTGTTTCTATCCTATCAATGTCCTGCAGTAACCTCTGACAGCCCTCCACACTATCCACAACACCTCCAACCTTTGTGACATCAGTAGACTTACTAACCCATCCCTCCACTTCCTCATCCAGGTCATTTATAAAAATCATGAAGAGTAAGGGTCCCAGAACAGATCCCTGAGGCAATCCACTGGTGACTGACCTCCATGCAGAATATGACCCATCTACAACCACTCTGTGCCTTCTGTGGGCAAGCCAGTTCTGGATCCACAAAGCAATGGCCCCTTGGATCCCATGCCTCCTTACTTTCTCAATAAGCCTTGCATGTGGTACCTTATCAAATGCCTTGCTGAAATCCATATACACTACATCTACTGCTCTTCCTTCATCAATGTGTTTAGTCACATCCTCAAAAAATTCAATCAGACTCGTAAGGCACGACCTGCCCTTGACAAAGCCATTCTGGCTATTCCTAATCATACTATACCTCTCCAAATGTTCATAAATCCTGCCTTTCAGGATCTTCTCCATCAACTTACCAACCACTGAGGTACGACTCACTGGTCTATAATTTCCTGGGCTATCTCTACTCCCTTTCTTCAATAAAGGAACAACATCCGCAACCCTCCAATTCTCCGGAACCTCTCCCTTCCTCATTTATGATGCAAAGATCATCGCCAGAGGCTCAGCAATCTCCTCCCTCGCCTCCTACAGTAGCCTGGGGTATATCTCATCCAGTCTCGGTGACTTATCCAACTGGAGGCTTTCCAAAAGCTCCAGAATATCCTCTTTCTTAATATCTACATGGTCAAGTTTTTCAGTCTGCTGCACTGTCATCACTACAATCACTAAGGTCCTTTTCCATAGTGAATACTGAAGTAAAGTATTCATTAAGTACCTCTGCTATTTCCTGTGGTTCCATACACACTTTCCCACTGTCACACTTGATAGGCCCTACTCTTTCACGTCTTATCCTCTTGCTCTTCATGTACTTGTAGAATGCCTTCGGGTTTTCCTTAATCCTGCCCGCCAAGGCCTTCTCATGGCCCCTTCTGGCTCTCCTAATTTCCTTCTTAAGCTCCTTCCTGTTAGCCTTATAATCTTCTAGATCTCTAAAATTACCTAACGCCCTGAACTTTTTGTAAGCTTTTCTTTTCTTCTTGATGAGATTTATTACAGCCTTTGTACATCACGGTCCTGTACTCTACCATAACTTCCCTATCTCATTGGAACGTACCTATGCAGAACTCCACACCCTGAGAACATCTGTTTCCAATTTAAGCTTCCAATTTCCTGCCTGGTAGCCTCATAATTCCCCTTACTCCAATTAAATGCTTTTCTAACTTGTCTGTTCCTATCTCTCTCCAATGCTATTGTAAAGGAGATAGAATTATGATCACTGTCTCCAAAAGGCTCTTCCACTGAGAGATCTGACACCTGACCAGGTTCATTTCCCAATACCAAATCAAGTACAGCCTCTCCTCTTGTCGTCTTATCTACATATTGTGTCAAGAAATCTTCCTGCACACACCTAACAAACTCCACCCCATCTAAATCCCTTGCTCTAGGGAGATGCCAATCGATATTTGGGAAATTAAAATCTCCCATCATGACAACTCTGTTATTATTACACCTTTCCAGGATCTGTTTCCCTATCTGCTCCTCGATATTCCTGTTCCTATTGGGCGGCCTATAAAAAACACCCAGTAAAGTTTTTGATCCCTTCTTGTTCCTACCCTCAACCCACAGAGACTCCGTAGACAATCCCTCCATGGTGTCCAACTTTTCTGCAGCCGTGACGCTATCTCTGATCAACAGTGCCATGCCTTCACCTCTTTTGCCTCCCTCCCTGTCCTTTCTGAAACATCTAAAACCCGGCACTTGAAGTAAACATTCCTGTCCCTGAGCCATCCAAGTCTCTGTAATTGTCACCACATCATAGCTCCAAGTACTGATCCATGCTCTAAGCTCATGCGCTTTGTTCACAATATTCATTTCGTTAAAATAGACACATCTCAAACCTTTGGTCTGAGTGTGTCCTTTCTCTATCACCTGCCTATCCTAACCTCTCGCACTGTCTATAAGCTTTCTCTATTTGTGAGCCAACCTTCTCTTCCCCAGTCTCTTCCCACCCCCCAACAATTCTAGTTTAAACTCTCCCCAGTAGCCTTAGCAAACCTCTCCACCAGGATATTGGTCCCCCTGGGATTCAAGTGCAACCTGTCCTTTTTGTACAGGTCACACCTGCCCCAAAAGAGGTCCCAATGATCCAGAAATCCGAATCCCTGCCCCCACTCCAATCCCTCAGCCACATATTTATCCTCCACCTCATTCTATTCCTATTCTTACTGTCGCGTGGCACAGCCAGTAATCCTGAGATTACTACCTTTGAAGTCCTGATTCTCAACTTCCTTTCGAACTCCCTGTAGTCTTTTTTCAGGACCTCTTCCCTTTTCCTACTTATGTCATTGGTACCAATATGTACCATGATCTCTGGCTGTTCTCCCTCCCACTGCAGGATATCTTGGACGCGATCTGAAACATCCCGGACCCTGGCACCTGGGTGGCAAACTACCATCCGAGTTTCTTTCCTGCGTCCACAGAAACACCTGTCTGACCCCCTAACTATAGAGTCCCCTATCACTACTGTCTTCCTCTTCCTTTCCCTACCCTTCTGAGCCATGGGGTCAGACTCTGTGCCAGAGGCACGGCCACTGTTGCTTCTCCCAGATAGGCTGACCCCCCCAACAATACTCAAACAGGAGTACTTATTGTCAAGGGGTACAGCCACAGGGGTACTCTCTAGTACCTGACTCTTCCCCTTCCCTCTCCTGACTGTGACCCACTTGTCCGTCCCCCTTGGCCCCGGAGTAACCACCTGCCTATAACTCCTTTCTATCACCTCCTCGCTCTCCCTGACCAGGCAAAGGTCATCGAGCTACATCTCCAGTTCCCTAACTCGGTCCCTTAGGAGCTGCAGCTCAACACACCTGGTGCAGATATGGCCGTCCAGGAGACTGGGAGACTCCAGGACTTCCCACATCTGACACCGAGCACAGAACACCGGCCTCACACACATACTTATTTTCTGCAATTAGCACAGGTAAACCTACCTCGCCTCATCCCGTAACCACCTAATCCTGTTGAGCCAAAGCCCTACCACTCTGCTGCAGATTGAAACATGAGGGGAACCTTCATCACTCATGAGAGTGTGGAACAAACTACCTGCATAAGTGGTGCATCCGAGCTCGATTTCAATAGGAAGTTTGTATAGGTACATGGAATGTAGGGCTGTGGAGGGATATGGTCCCAGTGCAGATTGATGGGAGTAGGCATCTTAAATGGATTTGGCACAGACTGGATGGGCTGATGGGCCTATTTCTGTGTTTTGCTTGTCCATGACTCGATGACACATTTTGGAAGTAAGTTTCAAAAGTGATAAAAACTGCATGAATTTCAGTTATTTTAAAAAAAGATAGATGTTGCAAGTGTGGATTCTGCACAATACATTTCTAACATTAAGAATTTTTTCTTAAAACCTGGACTATTCCTCTTCCCACCCTGTCTCTTGCAAAAATGCTATCCCCTTCTCACAATTCCTCCGTCTCCGCCGCATCTGCTCTCAGGATGAGGCTTTTCAATCCAAGACAAAGGAGATGGCTTTCTTTTTTAAACAAAGGGGCTTCCCTTCTTCCACCATCAACTCTGCTCTTAAACGCATCTCTCCCATTTCCCTCACATCTGCCCTCACCCCATCCGCCCACCACCCCACTCGGGATAGGGTCCCCCTTATCAGTAGACAATAAATAATAGACAATAGGTGCAGAAGTAGACCATTCGGCCCTTCAAGCCTGCACCGCCATTCTGAGATCGTGGCTGATCATCTACTATCAATACCCGGTTCCTGCCTTGTCCACATATCCCTTGATTCCCCTATCCATAAGATACCTATCTAGCTCCCTCTTGAAAGCATCCAGAGAATTGGCCTCCACTGTCTTCTGAGGCAGTGCATTCCACACCCCCACAACTCTCTGGGAGAAAAAGTTTTTCCTTAACTCTGTCCTAAATTACCTACCCCTTATTCTTAAACCATGCCTTCTGGTACTGGACTCTCTCAGCATCTGGAACATATTCCCTGCCTCTATCTTGTCCAATCCCTTAATAATCTTATATGTTTCAATCAGATCCCCTCTCAATCTCCTTAATTCCAGCGTGTACAAGCCCAGTCTCTCTAACCTCTCTGCGTAAGACAGTCCGGACATCCCAGGAATTAACCTTGTGAATCTACGCTGCACTTCCTCTACAGCCAGGATGTCCTTCCTTAGCCCTGGAGACCAAAACTGTACACAATACTCCAGGTGTGGTCTCACCAGGGCCCTGTACAAATGCAAAAGGATTTCCTTGCTCTTGTACTCAATTCCCTTTGTAATAAAGGCCAACATTCCATTAACCTTCTTCACTGCCTGCTGTACTTGCTCATTCACCTTCAGTGACTGAACAAGCACTCCTAGATCTCTTTGTATTTCTCCCTTACCTAACTCTACACCGTTCAGATAATAATCTGCCTTCCTGTTCTTACTCCCAAAGTGGATAACCTCACACTTATTGACATTAAACATCATCTGCCAAGTATCTGCCCACTCACCCACGTCACCCTGAATCTCCTAACATCCTCATCACATGTCACACTGCCACCCAGCTTAGTATCATCAGCAAACTTGCTGATGTTATTCTCAATGCCTTCATCTAAATCGTTGATGTAAATCTTAAACAGCTGTGGTCCCAATACTGAGCCCTGTGGCACCCCACTAGTCACCACCTGCCATTCCGAGAAACACCCATTCACCGCTACCCTTTGCTTTCTATCTGCCAACCAGTTTTCTATCCATGTCAATATCTTCCCCCCAATGCCATGAGCTCTGATTTTACCCACCAATCTCCTATGTGGGACCTTATCAAATGCCTTCTGAAAATCGAGGTACACTACTCCACTGGATCTCCTTTGTCTAACTTCCTGGTTACATCCTCCCCTTGTCCTCACCTACCACCCCACCAGCCTCCGGATCCAACGTATAATTCTCCGTAATTTCTGCCACCTCCAACGGGATCCCACTACCAAGCACATCTTTCCCTCCCCCCCCCCTTTCTGCTTCCCACAGGGATTGCTCCCTACGCGACTCCCTTGTCCATTCATTCCCCCCCCCCCATCCCTTCCCACCGATCTCCCTCCTGGCACTTATCTTTGCAAGCTGAACAAGTGCTACACCTGTCCTTACACTTCCTCCCTCACCATCATTCAGGGCCCCAGACAGTCCTTCCAGGTGAGGCGACACTTCACCTGTCAGTCGGCTGGTGTGGTATACTGCGTCCGGTGCTCCTGGTGTGGCCTTTTATATATTGGTGAGACTCGACGTAGACTGGAAGACTGTTTCACTGAACACCTGCGCTCTGTCCACCAGAGAAAGCAGGATCTCCCAGTGGCCACACATTTTAATTCCATGTCCTATTCCTATTCTGATATGTCTATCCATTACCTCCTCTACTGTCAAGGTGAAGCCACACTCACGTTGGAGCAGCAACACCTTATATACCAGCTGGGTAGCCTCCAACCTGATGGCATGAACATTGACTTCTCTAACATCCGTTAATGCCCCTCCTCCCCTTCTTACCCCATCCCTGATATATTTAGTTTTTTATTCCCCCTCCCTTTTTTTCTTTCTCTCTCTGCCCATCACTCTGCCTGTTCTCCATCTCCCTCTGGTGCTCCCCTCCCCCTTTCTTTCTCCCTAGGCCTCCTGTCCCATGATCCTTTCCCTTCTCTAGCTCTGTATCCCTTTTGCCAATCACTTTTCTGGCTCTTAGCTTCACCCCACCCCCTCCGGTCTTCTCCTATCTCTTTGCATTTTCCCCTCTCCTTCCTACTTTCAAATCTCTTACTATCTTTCCTTTCAGTTAGTCCTGACGAAGGGACTCGGCCCGAAATTTCGACAGCACTTCTCCCTATAGATACTGCCTGGCCTGCTGCATTCTACCAGCATTTTGTGTGTGCTGCTATTAAGAATGTTTTCATTGCTCTCTAAATGACTTAAATGTCTGAAGTGACCGAAGAATTGATTGTGGACTTCGGGAAGAGGAAGTTGGGGGAACACACATGAGTCCTCTTCAAGGGATCAGTAGTGGAAATGGTGAACAGTTTCAATTTCCTGGGTGTCAACATCTCTGAAGATCTACGTATCCTGGGGCCAACTTTTTGATGCAACTTTTTTTCTTACAAAGAAGACACAAGAGTGGCTATATTTCATTAGGAATTTGAGGAGACTTGGTAAAAGAACATAAGACATCGGAGCAGAATTAGGCTACTCATCCCATCAAATCTGCTCTGCCATTCCATCATGGCTGATTTATTACCCCTCCCAAACCCATTCACCTGCCTTCTCCATGAAACCTTTGATGCCCTAACTGATCAGGAACCTAACAACTCCTGCTTTAAATATATTCAATGACTTGGCCTACAAAGCTATCCGTGGCAATGAATTTCACAGAGATTCATCAATCTCTGGTTAAAGAAATTCCTCTCTTTTCAAAGTGGACATCTCTCTGTTCTGAGGTTGTGCCCTCCAGCCTGGACTTGAGATTCCTCTTCAATCTTCTAAACTCTAATGATTACAGACCCAGAGCCATGAAACACTCTTCATATTTTAACCCTTCCATTCCCATGAATCTCCTCTGAACCCTCTCCAATACCAGCACATCTTTTCTTTGATAAGGAGCCCGATGCTGCTCACAATACGCCATGCAATGCCTCATAAAGCTCAGTATCACATCCTTGCTCAAATATTCTAGCTCTCTCAAAATGAATACTAACATTGTATTTTCCTTCCTTACCATTGACACAATCTTCAAATTAACCTTTAGGAAATCCTGCATTAGGACACCTAAGTCCCTTTGCATTTCTGATCTTTGAATTTTTTCCCAGTTTAGAAAATAGTCTATGCTTTTATTCCTTCTACCAAAGTTCATTACCAACATGTCCCTACACTATATTTCATCTGCCATTTTTTGCCCATTCTCCTAATCTGTCAAAGCCCCTCTTCAGACTCACTGCCTCCTCAAAACTACTTGCCCCTCCACCTATCTTTGTATTATCTGCAAACTTGGTTACAAAGGCATCAATTCCATCACCTAAATCAATGACATGTAACGTGAAAAGCAGTTCCAATACCAATCCATGTGGAACACCACTTGTCACTGGCAGAAAACCAGAATACGCCCACTCTGCCTCCTGACAATCAGCCAATTTTCTATCCATGCTAGTATCTTCCCTGTAATCCCATGAGCTCTTATTATGTTCAGCAACATCATGTGTGGCACCTTGTTAAAGATGTTCTGAAAATCCAAGTATACAGTATATACTGACTCTCCTTTGTCTATCCTGCCTGTTCCAAGTGCTCCTGTCATGTTTTGTTACCCTCCAACCTTACCCTTCAATCTCTTTGAATTGTGGAGGACAGCATGTGTATAAATGTCTCTCTCCAGCAGACTTCATCATGATCATCATGACTCCAGTATTTCTACTATTTTTAAATGTTTCTTAATTGTTTTTTTTATCAATTATGCTATTGTTTGCACTGTTGTAACTATATGTTGTAATTATGTGGTTTTGTGCAGGTCTTGTAACTTTAGTTTTTGGTCTTGTTTGTCTGGTGGATTTGGAGCTCCTTTCTGGGGAACGCGCCAAGACGGTAGTGCAATATTAATATGCAGCAGCCTCTCCGGACTCCGGATTGGGGATTGCCAAACGTTATGTGGATTTTCTAGTGTAGTCTGTTTTGTCATATGCTTTTGTGATATCATTCTGGAGGAACATTGTCTCATTTTTTAACTGCATTGCATTTGTGGTTTCTAAATGACAATAAACTGAATCTGAATCTGAACCTGAATCTGAATTGTGCATATGAATTTTTTGTGTTCTATCGCTGAGCAGCAGTGAATCATCGGATTGGTCTATCAGAGTTCTCTTTGGGAACTAGTTGACTTGATCAGCATTTCTGATCTGGCTATTGTTCACGATTGCACTTAATAAAAAAAAAAATTCTTCAAAGATATTGTCAGGCAAGATTCTCCCTTAAGTTTTAAGTTTTCCCTTATGTTGACTTTGGCCTGTTATATCATGCGCCTCCAAGTACCCCAAAACCTCACCCTTAATAATGGCCTCCAACGTCCTCCCAACTACAGAAGTCAGGCTAACTGGCCAATAATTTCCTTTCTTAATGAGCGGAGTGACATTTTCAATTTTCCAGTCCTTCGGAACCATTCCAGAACCTAGTGATTATTGAAAGATCATTACCAATGCTTCTGTAAACTCTACTGTTAACTCTTTCAGACCCCTTGCATGTGGTCCATCTGGTCTTATCTTCCTTCAGATTGTTACTTCCCAAGCAACGTCTCCTTTGCAATAGCAACTACAGACACTTCTGTCCCCTGACTTTCTTGAATTTCTAGCATATTGCTAGTGTATCCCACAGAGAAACAAACATAAAATACCTATTAGGTTAGTCCGTCATTTCTTTGACCCCCAATACTACCTCTCCAGCATCATTTTCCAGTGATCCAATATGACTCTCACCTCTCTTTGATGTATCTATCCTGCACCTTCCAAATTACCCCCAGAATTGCTGTTCAGACATCATCCATGCATGACCGTGTCCATTTCCCATCAATTTTGGTTCCTCTCTCATGTCCACCCTAATACTAATACATTTAACTTTATCTTCTCCCTCTCAAACTGCAGAATGAATTATATCATATTATGATCACTGCATTCCAAGGGTTCCTTTACATTAAGCTCTCTAATAAAATTTGGTTTATTACACACCCAATCAAGAATTGCCTTTTCCCTAGTGGGCTCAGCCACAAACTGCTCTAAAAAAGCCATCTCATATGCATTCTACAAATCCCCTCTCTTGGGATCCAGCACCTTCCCTTATTTCCAATCAGTTCTGCTTGCAATCTCATGTTGCATTGTACATTCTAGTGGAAGCCTGGTTCACCTGATATTTACTGTTGGAAGCCAAAGGTAAGAGACTCAATAATTGATTCATCATGACAGGTAGACAGTGGCCAGTTGCATAACCAGCTGCTAATGTTTGTGTGGAATTGGCAGGAAGTACAGTTCTGGTCATGTGTGCCCAGCTCCTTTCAGGTCACTTTCCTTTAGGGAGAGTATGGTCTCTCATCTCAGTCTTTGCAGATAACAAAGACTCTTGCAAATTTCGGAAGATGAACCGTGGAGAACATTAGTGGGTCATGCTTTTGTAAAACAAATACAGCTTTTTCTTCATTCTTTTCTTTCCTAATCACTTCCTAATCACCCTGAACATCCTCTACATAGCACCATCCAGAGACAGAGAAGCAGTTTCAGCGACAGGTTGCTATCGATGCAATGCTCCTCAGACAGAATGAAGAGATCAATACTCCCCAATGCCATTCGGCTTTACAATTCAACCGCCAGGAGTAAGATATGTTAAAGTGCCGGGGTTAGGACTCAATGTATTTAAGTAAACTACTTAAGAACTTTTGAAAAGCTATTATTAATGCTTTTTGAGAGGGTGATTTTAGATGCATATCATATTTTTACTGAGTTAAGTATTATATGTAATTAGTTTTGCTGCAATAAGTGTATGGGACATTGGAAAAAATGTTGAATTTCCCCATGGGGATGAATAAAGTATCTATCTATCTATCTAGTCTCTGCATATAACCTGCAAACTCCGCCGCTAGCATAACTATTAAACTACTCTAACTGGTTGCATCACTATCTGGCATGGAGGGGTCAGTGAAAATGCTGCAGGAAGTTGTAAATTCAACCAGCTCCATGTTTTAGGAACAACTTCTTCCTCTCCAGCATCAGATTTCTGAATGGACAATGTCTCCATGCACTACTTATTAATTTAATTTTTAAAATATTTATAGTTTTTATTATGTATTTCACTGTACTGCTGTTGCAAAACAGCAAATTTCATGGCATCTGGGAGTGATATTAAACCTGATCGTGAGTCATTTTTGTGCTGCAGTTGTGGTTATGACATAAGCTGTAGCCCACGCTTGACTTGTCTCTCCTCATTTTCTCCATCTTTGCTGGTGAAGCCAATACTTAAATTTTTACTGGTGACATGTACAATGAGCAGATTGGAGTTTATTTTCTGCAATGCTCCGTTACCCCTGTCCTACAATTACAGGAGTTAATTCTGGACTTAGATGGGGTAATAATTGAAAGCACTCACTGCTCATCCTTAAATGTCTACCTGCTCTGTGAGTGCAAGATGAGTGCTCTGCTGAACAGATCAGAGACACTTGGCTTCCAGCAGACAGGTCTGTTGCATCTGTAGCAGAACAGTGACTATACCTTGAAAAAACATTGCTTCTAAAGCACTTTGAAAATTTTGGATTGCAAAAAACATTTTAAAATTAAATGTCTTAATTTCTCCTTTGATCTGTGTTACATATGAAACAAAACTTCACATTATGTAATACAATTAAGGAAAAGTAGGCAGAGATGAAAAATCCATAGCACTAAACAAAAATCATTGCATTGCATGGAAATTGTAATGAGTGGCAAATGTGTTTGTGCAATGAGAGGCACAAATTAATGAGTCTATAAATCAGAAAAGGTGTTCATAGAATCAGTAGAAAACTGGATATTCTTAGAAAGCTGATTTTGAAGACTTTTATTTAAAAGCCAAAATTCTGCAAAAACAGGAATTAATTTCTAAAGGAAGACTGGTGATAAATTATTTACCTTACCTCTAATGATTCATCTTGCAAAAGTGCAATTAATTCTTTGTGAACTACATGAACACTGGAGCCTAGCAGCTTAATGACCTGAGTGGAAAAAATGCACAAAACTTTCATCCATTTGAGGAATATTACAATCTAGCAATAAATGAACTGAGCACTCACCAAAAATACTTCAGAAAGACCTTACAACAGATTCAAATTGTTTAATTATATATCTATTGACTGAAAATATTCCGCTAACTTTTTGGTTTATTAAATTCTACATCAACTACCTAACATTAGTAAATAACAGTAAGCATTTTGTGACAGGAAATGCAATACGGCAAATCTGTCAAAACCTACATTTTGACATAACCTCTTCTTCATTCATTTTGTGTCTGTCCATGACCATGACTGTACTTGGCAAATTTTTCGACAGAAGTGATTTGCCATTACCCTCTTCTGGGCAGTGTCTTTACAAGATGGGTGACCCCAACCATTATCAATACTCTTCAGAGATTGTCTGCCTGGCATCAGTGGTCCCATAACCAGGACATGTGATATGCACTAGATGCTCATACGACCATTCACCACCTGCTCCCATGCCTTCTCGTGACCATGAATGGGGGGCTAAGCAGATTCTACACCTCATCCAAAGATTACCTGCAAGCTAGCGGAGGGAAGGAGTGCCTTACACCTCCCTTGGTAGAGATGTATTTTCACCCCGCCACTCTTTACCTCTCCTCCTCTCTGCAATTTACAACCAAACAAATCTCCATTCATTCCATTGTGCAACTGAAATTTCTTCAGCCAATACCAGGTTGAATTGAATTGACTTAGTTCTTACATTCTTCACATATATGAAGAGAAAAAATCTTTACATTACGTCTCTGTCTAAATATGCAATGTACAATTTATAGTAATTTGTAATCAATGTCATGTACAACAGGAGTCAATATAGCATAGAAATACAATTGTATCAGGGTGAATAAATCAGTCTGGTGGCCTGGTGAAAGGAGCTGTCACGGAGCCTGTTGGTCCTGGCTTTAATGCTGCCATACTGTTTCCTGGATGGTAGCAGCTGGAACAGTTTGTGATTGTGGTGACTTGGGTCCCCGATGATCCTTCAGCCTCTTTTGATGCATCTGTCTTTGTAAATGTCCTGAATAGTGGGAAGTTCACATCTACAGATGTGCTGGGCTGTCTTGCGATTGAGGGAAGTACAGTTCCCATACCAGGCAGTGATGCAGCCAGTCAGGAAGGTGACAGAGCCCTCCCTTACCACCAGCTGGTGATCTGACAGGAAAGTCCAGGTTTCAGCTGAAAAAGGCAGGGTGAAGGCCGAGGTCTCTAAGCTTCTTGACATGCCTGGAAGGAATTATGGTGTTGAATGCTGAACTTAGACCAAGAACAGCATACTCACACTAGCATCCTTCCTTTCCCGGTATGTAAGGACAGTGGCTATTGCACCATCTGTCGATCAGTTGTGTCAGTAGGTGAATTGTAGGGGGTCCAGTGTGGATGGTAGCAAGCTGCAGATGTAATCCTTGACCAACACGCACAACACGCTGGAGGAACTCAGCAGGTCGGGCAGCATCCGTGGAAATGAGCAGTCAACGGTTTGGGCGGAGACCCTTCATCAGGACTGAAGAGGGAGGGGGCAGGGGACCTATAAAGAAGGTGGAGGGAGGGTGGGAAAGAGAAGGCTGGTAGGTGCCAAGTGAAAAGCCAGTAAGGGGAAAGATCAAGGGGTGGGGGAGGAGAAGCAGGGAGGGGATAGGCAGGAAAGGTGAAGAAGGAATGTAAGGGGAAAGCACTATGGGTAGTAGAAGAAGGCAGAACCATGAGGGAGGTGATAGGCAGCTGGAGGAGGAGGCAGAGTCAAACTGGGATGGGGGAAGGGAGAGGGAGGGAATTACCGGAAGTTGGAGAATTCGATGTTCATACCTAGGGGCTGGAAACTACCCAGACAGTATATGAGGTGTTGCTCCTCCAACCTGAGTTTGGCCTCATCATGGCAGTAGAGGAGGCCATGTATGGACATATCTGAATGGGAATGTGAAGCAGAGTTGAAGTGGTTGGCAACCGGGAGATCCTGCCTGTTGTGGCGGACGGAGCAGAGGTGCTCGACAAAGCGGTTCCCCAATTTGCATCGGGTCTTACCGATATAGAGGAGGCCGTACTGGGAGCATTGGATGCAATAGATTACCCCAACAGACTCACAAGTGAAGTGTTGCCTCACATGGAAGGACTGTTTGGGGCCCTGAATGGTGGTAAGAGTGAAGGTGTAGGGACAGGTGTAGCACTTATGCATGCAGGGATAAGTGCCAAGTGGGAGATCTGTGGGGAGGAACGTGTGGACCAGGGAGTCGCAGAGGGAACAATCCCTTCAGAAAGTGGAGAGGGGTAGAGAGGGAAAGGTGTGCTTAATGGTGGGGTCCTGGTAAAGGTGGTGGAAGTTGCGGAGGATAATGTGCTGAATCTGGAGGCTGGTGGGGTGGTAGGTGAAGACAAGGAGAATTCGGTCCCTGTTGTGGTGACGGGAGGATGGGGTGAGGGCCAAAGTGTGGGAAATGGAGGAGATGCAGATGAGGGCATCATTGATGACGGCAGAAGGGAACAACGATCCTTAAAGAAAGAGGACATTTGAGATGTCCTGGAACGGAAAGACTCATCCTGGGAGCAGATGTGGCGGAGACAGAGAAACTGGGAACAGGGAATAGCATTTTTGCATTTGGCAGGGTGGGAAGAGGCCCTCACTAAGGACAGAACGTTCTCCTTCATCCTCCCGCACCTCGCTCTCCCTGAACATCCCAACTCCCTATCTCTGTCCTGAGACCTTCCATTTTTTACCATCCTCTGACCCCAGCCCCAATCCTTGTCATGTCTTCACCATCCCCTCTGAACTTCCTCTCTCTGAGGCAGAATGTTCTGTCCTTAACAAGGTCCTCACTTCTGTCCCCCTCCGTCCACCCCTCAGTGAGTTCTGTGCCCGCCATGACACTGAACTCTTCTTCCGTCACCTATGTCTCTGAGCCTACTACTTCAATGAGGATTCCCCTCCCCCTATTGATGACCCCTTCTCCCGTCTTCAACCCTTCTCCTCCTCCTGGACACCACCCCCCACCCCCCCCCCCCCCCCGGGCCTTCTACCTGCACTCGATCTGTTCATCGCCAACTCCGCAACTTCCGCCACTTTCAATAGGACCCCACCACTAAGTCCATGCCCCCTCCCTCTTCAGTCCTGATGAAGGGTCTCAGCCTGTAACATTGACTGCTTGTTTCCACGGATGCTGCCCGACCTGCTGAGTTCCTCCAGCTTGTTGTGTGTGTTGCTTTGACCCCAGCATCTGCAGTGTATTTTGTGTTTGTAATCTTTGACCAGCCTCTCAAAGTATTTGCGAATTATTGAGATGAGTGCGATAGGCTGCCAGCCATTCAGGCATGATACCTTGGGCTTTTTTAGGTACAAGGACAATAGAGGATGTTTTGAAGCAGGTGGGCTCTCTACACTTGGAGAAGGAGAGATTAAAAGGTCTGTAAAGACAACTGCCAGTTGTACTGCGCACTCTGAATATCCGCCCTGGGATGCCATCTGGTCCCGCAGCCTTGTGGCTGTCCAATCATTGGAAACACCTGTGTACTTCAGTCTCAGAGATAACCAAGGAGCAGGTCACTTTGGCATGTTCTCCTCGGAGGTTCAGTACTGGTGACATCAAACTGAGCATAAAAAAGATTTAGATCATCTAGGAGAAAGGCAGCAATGTTGGCAGCACCACTGCACTTAGCTTTGAAGTCTGCAATGGTGTGCAGACCTTGCCATAAGCTGCGTGTGTTAGAAACATAGAAAACCTACAGCACAATACAAGCCCTTCGGCCCACAAAGCTGTGCCAAACATGTCCTTACCTTAGAAATACCTAGGCTTACACATAGCCCTCTATTTTTCTAAGCACCATGTATCCATCCAGGAGTCCCTTAAAAGACCCTATTGTTTCTGCCTCCACCGCCGCCAGTGGCAGCCCATTCCACGCACTCACCACTCTCTGTGTAAAAAAACTTACCCCTGACATCTCCTCTGTACCAAGCACCTTAAATCTTTGCCCTCTCGAGTTAGCCATTTCAGCCCCAGGAAAAAGCCTTTGACTATCCACATGATCAATGCCTCTCATTATCTTGTACACCTCTATCAGGTCACCTCTCATCCTCGGTCGCTCCAAGGAGAAAAGGCCAAGTTCACTCAACCTATTTTCATAATAGGTTCCCCAATCCAGGCAACATCCTTGTAAATCTCCTCTGCACCCTTTCTATATGGCTTCCATATCCTTCCTGTAGTGATGTGACCAGAACTGAGCACAGTACTCCAAGTGGGGTCTGACCAGGGTCCTATATAGCTGCAACATTACCTCTCGGCTCTTAAGCTCAATCCCACGATTGATGAAGGCCAATGATAAATTTGTCCCGGTGAGAAAGATGAAGAATAGTAGGGTGAAGGAACCATGGGTGACGTGAAGTGGAAAATCTAGTCAGGTGGAAGAAGGCAGCATACATGAGGTTTAGGAAGCAAGGATCAGATGGGTCTATTGAGGAATATAGGGTAGCAAGAAAGGAGCTTAAGAAGGGGCTGAGAAGAGTAAGAAGGGGGCATGAGAAGGCCTTGGCGAGTAGGGTAAAGGAAAACCTCAAGGGCATTCTTCAATTATGTGAAGAACAAAAGGATGGTAGGAGTGAAGGTAGGACCGATTAGAGATAAAAGTGGGAAGATGTGGCTGGAGGCTGCGGAAGTGAGCGAGGTCCTCAATGAATACTTCTCTTCGGTATTCACCACTGAGAGGGAACGATGATGGTGAGGACAATATGAGTGAGGTTGATGTTCTGGAGCATGTTGATATTAAGGGAGAGGAGGTGTTGGAGTTGTTAAAATACATTAGGACGGATAAGTCCCCGGGGCCTGACGGAATATTCCCCAGGCTACTCTACGAGGCAAGGGAAGAGATGGCTGAATCTCTGGCTAGGATCTTTATGTCCTTGTTGTACATGGGAATGGTACCAGAAGATTGAAGGGAGGCGAATGTTGTCCCTTTGTTCAAAAAATGTAGTAGGGATAGTCCAGGTAATTATAGACCAGTGAGCCTTACGTCTGTGGTGGGAAAGCTGTTGGAAAAGATTCTTAGAGATAGGATCTATGGGCATTTAGAGAATCATGGTCTGATCAGGGACAGTCAGCATGGCTTTGTGAAGGGCAGATGGTGCCTAACAAGCCTGATAGAGTTCTTTGAGGAGGTGACCAGGCATATAGATGAGGGTAGTGCAGTGGATGTGATCTACATGGATTTTAGTAAGGCATTTGACAAGGTTCCACATGGTAGGCTTATTCAGAAAGTCAGAAGGCATGGGATCCAGGGAGGTTTGGCCAGGTGGATTCAGAATTGGCTTGCCTGCAGAAGGCAGAGGGTCGTAGTGTACATTCAGACTGGAGGGTTGTGACTAGTGGTGTCCCACAAGGATCTGTTCTGGGACCTCTACTTTTTGTGATTTTTATTAACGACCTGGATGTGGGGGTAGAAGGGTGGGTTGGCAAGTTTACAGACGACACAAAGGTTGGTGGTGTTGTAGATAGTGTACAGGATTGTTGAAGATTGCAGAGAGACATTGATAGGATGCAGAAGTGGGCTGACAAGTGGCAGATGGAGTTCAACCCAGAGAAGTGTGAGGTGGTACACTTTGGAAGGACAAACTCCAAGGCAGAGTACAAAGTAAATGGCAGGATACTTGGTAGTGTGGAGGAGCAGAGGGATCTGGGGGTACATGTCCGCAGATCCCTGAAAGCTGCCTCACAGGGAAATAGGGTAGTTAAGAAATCTTATGGGGTGTTAGCTTTCATAAGTCAAGGGATAGAGTTTAAGAGATGCGATGTAATGATGCAGCTGTATAAAACTCTGGTTAGGCCACACTTAGAGTACTGTGTCCAGTTCTGGTCGCCTCACTATAGGAAGGATGTGGAAGTATTGGAATGGGTACAGAGATTTACCAGGATGCTGCCTGGTTTAGAGAGTATGGATTATGATCAGAGATTAAGGGAGCTAGGGCTTTACTCTTTGGAGAGAAGGAGGATGAGAGGAGACATGATAGAGGTGTACAAGATATTAAGAGGAATAGACAGAGTGGACAGCCAGTGCCTCTTCCCCAGGGCACCACTGCTCAGTACAAGAGGACATGGCTTTAAGGTAAGGGGAGGGAAGTTCAAGGGGGATATTAGAGGAAGGTTTTTCACTCAGAGAGTGGTTGGTGCGTGGAATGCACTGCCTGAGTCAGTGGTGGAGGCAGATACACTAGTGAAGTTTAAGAGACTACTAGACAGGTATATGGAGGAATTTAAGGTGGGGGGTTATATGGGAGGCAGGGTTTGAAGGTCGGCACAACATTGTGGGCTGAAGGGCCTGTAATGTACTGTACTATTCTATGTTCTATGTTCTATGTTCTTAACCACAATGTCAGCCAGCGTAGCAGCTTTGAGCATCCTATGGACTCGGATCCCTCTGATCCTCCAAGATCAGACGCCAAGAATCTTGTCATGAATGCTACATTCTGCCATCATATTTGACCTACCAAAATGAACTACCTCACACTTATCTGGGTTGAACTCCATCTGCCACTTCTCAGCCCAGTTTTGTGTCCTATCAATGTCCCACTGTAACTTCTGACAGCCCTCCACACTATCCACAACACCCCCAACTTTTGTTTTATCAGCAAATTTACTAATCCATCCCTCCACTCATCCAGGTCATTTATAAAAATCACGAAGAGTAGGGGTCCCAGAACAGATCACTGTGGCACACCACTGGTCACCGGCCTCCATGCAGAATATGCCTACAACAACTCTTTGCCTTCTGTGGGCAAGTCAGTTCTGCATCCACAAAGCAATGCCTCCTTGGATCCCATGCCTCCTTACTTTCTCAATAAGCCTTGCATGGGGTACCTTATCAAATGCATTGCTGAAATCCATATACACTACATCTACTGCTCTTCCTTCATCAATGTGTTTAGTCACATCTACAACAAATTCAATCAGGCTCATAAGCCATGACCTGCCTTTGACAAAGCCATTCTGACTATTCCTAATCACATTATGCCTCTCCAAATGTTAATAAATCCTGTCTTTCAGGATCTTCTCCATCAACTTACCAATCACTGAAGTAAGACACACTGGTCTGTAATTACCTGGGCTATCCCTACTCCCTTTCTTGAATAAGGGAACAACATCTGCAACCCTCCAATCCTCCGGAACCTTTCCCGTCCTCTTTGATGATGCAAAGATAATTGCCAGAGGCTCAGCAATCTCCTCCCTCACTTCCCACAGTAGCCTGTGGTACATCTCGTCCGGTCCCAGTGACTTATCCAACCTGATGCTTTCCAAAAGCTCTAGTACATCCTCTTCCATAATATCTACATGCTCAAGCTTTTCAGTCCACTGCAAGTCATCCCTACAATCGCCAAGATCCTTTTCCATAGTGAATATTGAAGCAAAGTATTCATTAAGTACCTCTGCCATCTCCTTCAGTTCCATACACACTTTTCCACTGTCACACTTGATTGGTCCTATTCTCTCACGTCTTATCTTCTTGCTCTTCACATACTCGTAGAATGCCTTGGGGTTTTCCTTAATCCTGTCCACCAAGGCCATCTCATTGTCCCTTCTGGCTCTCCTAATTTCATTCTTAAGCTCCTTCCTGCTAGCCTT
The DNA here is from genome assembly GCF_048418815.1 of Hemitrygon akajei. Classification (NCBI taxonomy): domain Eukaryota; kingdom Metazoa; phylum Chordata; class Chondrichthyes; order Myliobatiformes; family Dasyatidae; genus Hemitrygon; species Hemitrygon akajei. The sequence continues at coordinate 4,567,178 of NC_133126.1, read as the reverse complement.
ATAATTTTCTAGATTTCTATCCCTACCTAGTTTTTTGAACTTTTCGTAAGCTCTTCTTTTATTCTTGACCAGATTTATGACAGCCTTTATACTCCACAGTTCCTGTACTCAATCATCCTTTCCATGTCTCATTGGAACATATCTACGCAGAACCCCACGCAAATATCCATTGAACATTTGCCACACTTCTTCCGTACATTTCCCTGAGAACATCTGTTTCCAATTTATGCTTCCAAGTTCTTGTATGATAACCTCATATTTCCCTTTACTCCAATTAAACATTTCCCTAACTTGTCTGTTCCTATCCCTCTGCAATGCTAGTAAAGGAGATAGAATTGTGATCACTATCTCCAAAATGCTCTCCCACTGAGAGACCTGACACCTGATCAGGTTCATTTCCCAATACCAGATTAGGAAAAGCCTCTCCTCTTGTAGGCTTATCTCCATATTGTGTCAAGAAACCTTCCTGAACACACCTAACAAACTCCACCCCATCTAAACCCCTCACTCTAGAGAGATACCAATCAATATTTGGGAAATTAAAATCTCCCACCATAACAACCCTGTTATTATTACTCCTTTCCTGAATCTGTCTCCCCATCTGCTCCTCAATGTCCCTGTTATTATGGGGTGGTCTATAAAAAAACATCCAGTAGAGTTATTGACCTTTTCCAATTCCTAAATTCTATGCACAGAGACTACTTGTTGGTGGAGGTGATATTACATATCATGATCATGTTATTTTCCTATCTCCATCATTTCTTTCTTGCATCATCTTGTCATCTTCTCCCTTCTCTTTATCATATACATGCTTGCATGTATGTTTGGGATGTATGGACAGACTATTATCCAATTTTCTATTTTTCTGTTTCTCAGTTAGATAATTACAGTGGCAGTTCATCTGCCAGAACAATTAACGGTAATTTGGAGATGATATCTTGGATCTTTACAAATCTGCTGAGACTAAATTGATCACTGGTGTCAAAAATTGTTAGGCTATCAAATAGTAAAATTCTAAAAGTTTACGCTCTAAAATATGGCACAAGGACATTCACTGTATCTAATGTCTCCTAAATTACTTAGTTTTTCTTTATGACAAATCATCTCATGAACATATGATCTTACAAACATATTAAAGAACATTCTCTACTTTAAATTATTATTCAGTAATGGAATGCAGAGATCAATAAGCCCAATGATTTCTTTGCTCATTGCTAATTATATTTAGTAAATGGCAATAAGTCACGTTCTTGGGCAGCTGCAGTCTTTGATTAGAACATACGTCCACTTTGTGCTCAATGGTGGGAAGGGTAATGCACTCCACACCATTGAGCGCATCTACATGAAATGCTGTTGCAGGAAAGCAACATCCATCATCAAGAATCCCTGCCCTCCAGGCTGTGTTCTCTTCTCACTGTAACCATCAGGAAAAAGGTACAGGAGACTCAGGAATTATACCACCAGGTTCAGGAACAGCTATTCAATTAGCTGTTCACAACTGTCAGGCTCTTAAGCCAGATGGGATTACTTCACTCAACTTCACTTGCCACAACACTAAACTGTTCCCACAACCTATTGACTCGCTTTCAAGGTCTCTTCATCTTATGTTCTTGATATTTATTGCTTAGTTATTTATTTATTTGTGCTCTTTTTTTCCTGCTATATTTGCACAGTTTGTTGTCTTTTGAACATTGGGTTGTTTGTCAGTCTTGCTATGTGAAGTTTCTCATTGATTCTATTGTGTATCTTTGTATTTTTCATGAATGTCTGCAAGAAAAATAATCTCAGGGTTGTATATGGTGACATATATGTACTGTAATAAAAATTTACTTTGAACTTGAACTTTTTGAACTTCGTTATTTAGTAGAATTCCTCAACTTTGATCCACCACCAATGAAGAAATGCAATAGATTTAGATGGAAATCTGCAGATACTGCCATTGTCAAGTGTATACCACTCTTGTAGATGTTGTAAGTTTAATAAAAATGCCTTCAGAAGTTGGTCTCATGGATAGCACAATCCGCAATCATTGCAGCTGATGAGCGAATAAGACCATAAAGCATAGCAACAGAATTAGGCCATTCAGCCCATCAAGTCTGCTCCATTATTCCATCATGGCTGATCCCAGATCCCACTTAATCCTGTACACCTGCCTTCTTGCCATATCCTTTGATATCCTGACCGATCAGGAAACAATCAACTTCCATTTTAAATATACCCATGGACTTGGCCTCCACCACAGTCTATGGCAGAGCATTCCACAGATTTACTACTCTTTGGCTAAATAAATCAATTTTGAGGCTGTGCCCTCTAGTTCTGGATACCCCCACAATGGGAATCATCCTCTCTACATCCACTCTATCTAGTCCTTTCAATATTCAGTAGCTTTTGGTGAGATTGTCACACATTCTTCTAACTTCCAGTGACTACAGGTCCAAAGCTGCCAAACGCTCCTCATATGTTAACCCCTTCATTCCCATTATCATCGTCCTGAACCTTCTCTGGACTCTTTCCAATGACAACACATCCTTTCTGAGATATGGGGCCCAAAACTGTTGACAATACTCCAAGTGCAACCTGACTCATGCCTTATAAAGGCTCAGCATTAACTCCTTGCTTTTATATTCTATTCCCCTTGAAATAAATGGCAACCTAGAATTTAGCTTCTTTACTACAGACTCAACCTGTAAATTAACTGTCTGCAAGTCTTGCACAAGAACTCTTACAGCCCTCTGCTCATCTGTTGTTTGAACCTTCTCCTCATTTAGATAATAGTCCACTCTATTGTTCCATAGAACCATAGAACATTATAGCACAGAAACAGGCCTTTTGGCCCTTCTTGGCTGTGCCAAACCATTTTTCTGCTTAGTCCCACTGACCTGTACCTCGCCCATATCCCTCCAAACCCCTCTCATCCATGTACCTGCCCAAGCTTTTCTTAAATGTCAAAAGTGAGTCCACATTCACCACTTCATCTGGCAGCTCATTCCACACTCCCACCACTCTCTGCATGAAGAAGCCCCCCCCCCCCATGTTCCCTTTAAACTTTTCCCCTTCACCCTTAACCCATGACCTCTGGTTTTTTTCTCCCCTAGGCGCAGTGGAAAAAGCCTGCTTGCATTCACTCTATCTATACCCATCATAATTTTATACACCTCTATCAAATACTTTATACTTTATTGTCACCAAACAATTGATACTAGAGCGTACAATCATCACAGTGATATTTGTTCCTGCACTTCGCGCTCCCTGAAGTACAAATCGAAGTAAATATAATAAAAATTTAAATGATAAATCATAATTAGAAAATAGAAAAGGGAAAGTAAGGTAGTGCAAGTCAGGTCCAGATATTTGGAAGGTACGGCCCAGATCCAGGTCAGGATCTGTTCAGCAGTCTTATCACAGTTGGAAAGAAGCTGTTCCCAAATCTGACCGTACGAATCTTCATGCTCCTGAACCTTCTCCCGGAGGGAAGTGGGACAAAAAGTTTGTTGGCTGGGTGGGTCTTGTCCTTGATTATCCTGGCAGCACTGCTCTGACAGCGTGTGGTGTAAAGTGAGTCCAAGGATGGAAGATTGGTTTGTGTGATGTGCTGGGCTATGTTCACGATCTTCTGCAGCTTCTTCTGGTCTTGGGCAGGACAACTTCCATACCAGATTGTGATGCACCCTAGAAGAATGCTTTCTACGGTGCACCTATAAAAATTAGTGAGGGTTTTAGGGGACAGGCCAAATTTCCTCAGCTTTCTCAGGAAGTAAAGGCGCTGGTGGGCCTTCTTGGCAGTGGACTCTGCTTGGTTAGACCAAGTCAGGTCATTTGTGATATTCACCCCAAGGAACTTAAAGCCATTTTACCGATGTAAATGGGGTTGTGCGGTTCGCTACTCCTTCTGAAGTCAACAACCAATTCCTTCATCTTGCTGACGTTGAGGGATAGATTATTGTCTTCGCACCATGCCACCAAGTTCTTAATTTCCTCTCTGTACTCAGAATCATCATTACCCAAGATACGGCCTACAATTGTGGTGTCATCAGCAAATTTATATATTGAGTTCGATGGAAACTTGGCTACACAATCACGTGTGTACAGTGAGTACAGCAGGGGGCTGAGTACACAGCCTTGTGGGGCACGGGTGCTCAGAGTGATTGTAGAGGAGAGCTTGTCCCCTATTTTTACAGCCTGGGTCCTGTCTGTGAGGAAGTTGAAGATCCAGCTGCAGATCTGAGTGCTAAGACCCAGGTTCCGGAGCTTAGGAATCAGTTTATTTGGAATGATGGTATTAAAGGCAGAGCTGTAGTTGATGAAAAGGAGCCTTACATATCATCTTTATTCTCCAGGTGTTCTAAGGAGGAATGTAGTGCCAGAGAGATGGCATCTGCCATTGACCTGTTGCTCTGGTAGGCGAATTACAAAGCATCGAGGTTGTCTGATAGATTATGGTTGATGTGTGCCGTAACCAATCGCTTGAAGTACTTCATAGCAATTGATGTTAGAGCTACAGGTCGGTAGTCATTCTCACCTCATTCTCCTACGCTCCAGGGAATAAAGTCCTAACCTATTCAACCTTTCTCTGTAACTCAGTTTCTCAAGTCCCAGCAACATCCTTGTAAACCTTCTCTGCACTCTTTCAACCTTATTAATATCCTTCCTGTAATTCGGTGACCAAAACTGCACACAATACTCCAAATTCGGTCTCACCAATGTCTTATACAATCTCACCATTACATTCCAACTCTTATACTCAATACTTTGATTTATAAAGGCCAATGTACCAAAAACTTTTAGGGTTTACAACCCTATCTACTTGTGAAGCCACTTTTAGGGAATTATGTATCTGTACTCCCAGATCCCTCTGTTCTACTGCACTCCTCAGTGTCCTACCATTTACCTTGTTTGTTCTACCTTGGTTTGACCTTCCGAAGTGCAATACCTCACACGTGTCCACATTAAACTCCATCTGCCATTTTTCAGCCCATTCCTCCAACTGGTCCAAATCCCTCTGCAAGCTTTGAAAACCTTCCTCACTGTCCACTACACCTCCAATCTTTGTATCATCAGCAAATTTGCTGATCCAATTTGCCCCATTATCATCCAGATCATTGATATAGATGACAAATAACAATGGACCCAGCACTGATCTCTGTGGCACACCACTAGTCACAGGCCTCCACTCAGAGTAGCAATCCTCCACTACCACTCTCTGGCTTCTTCCATTGAGCCAATGTCTAATCCAATTTACTACCTCTCCATGTATACTTAGCGACTGAACCTTCCTAACTAACCTCCCATGCGGGACCTTGTCAAAGGCCTTACTGAAGTCCATGTATACAACATCCACTGCCTTCCCTTCATCCACTTTCCTGGTAACTTCCTTGAAAAACTCCAATAGATTGGTTAAACATGACCTACTACGCACAAAGCCATGCTGACTTTTTTTAATAAGTCCCTGTCTATCCAAATACCTGTAGATCCGATCTCTTAGTATTCCTTCCAATAATTTACCTACTACCGATGTCAAACTTATCGGCCTATAATTTCCCGGCTTACTTTTTGAGCCTTTTTTAAACAACGGAACTACATGAGCTATCCTCCAATCCTCTGGCACCTGACCTGTGGATATCGACATTTTAAATATTTCTGACAGGGCCCCTGCAATTTCAACACTTACTTTTAATGAAGCATGTAAAGATGGTTGTGGGTTGAGTGCATTACACTGCCAACTCTAATAGTACTTTTCTAGAGCTGAGATAGTCAAAGAATTAGATGCAGCATCTGCACACCGAGTCTATACCGGTCAGCAAACATCCATTTTATACCAGGCCGACCCCTAACTAATTTATTCTCCCTGCATTCCCACCAGCTTTCTCCTTGATTCTACCACTCACTCACTCATTACTGCCAACTTACAGTGGCCAATTAACCTAGTCTACCAGTTAATTAGTTAATTTGACATTGTATATTGTCCTGTTATTAGGCTAGTGTTAAATAGGCGGGTTGCTGGCAATGTGGCTTGTTGGAGCAGAAAGGCCTGTTCCACTCTCTACCTCTGAATAAAATAAAATGGACACATAAAGGTGTTTAAACGTGAGGGGAAACCCCAACAGTCACTTGAGAACACGCAAATTCAGTACAGACAGCATCAGCAGTCAGCATTGAATCTGCATTACTGGAAGCGTGCATAGTGGATCTACAGGCCGTACAATTGTATCATCTTCCAATAAGCTCAAGTAGGTTTTGAAAACATTTTCAATTTCACACATTTAGATATTACTAGGGTTCCTTATTGCTCTATTAATTAAAACTCTGACTTTATGCACCCTCACCTCACCTTGGTCATTTAACTATTTTGACCATAGATAGTTGCAATGAGGTTGTAAACCTAGTAATACTGAAAAAATAACTAAACTAAGTTAGTATTTGTTGGGGAGGGTATGCACTATGGTACTACTGTTGACAATGCCATGCATCTGATAATGATAATTAGAGCACAGTTTATGAACAATGATTGATTGTGTTAAAGTGCTCAAAAAACTTCGCATTTTCCCACATAAATGCAAGTGTATAGAACGTGAGGCCATAAGCTATAGGAGACTTAGGCCATTTGGCCCATTGAGCCTCCTCCACTATAACTGACTTATTATCCCTCTCAACCCCATTCTCCTGCTTCTTCCTATAACCTTTGACACCCAGACTAATCTGGAGACCAGGTCATTGGTGCATTTAAGGCAGAGATAGATAGGTTCTTGATTAGCCAGGGCATCAAAGGGTATAGGGAGAAAGCAGGGGAGCGGGGATGACTGAAAGAACTGGATCAGCCCATAATTGAATGGTGGAGTAGACACAATGGGCTGAATGGCCTACTTCTGCTCCTATATCTTATGGTCTTATGGTCTAATCAAAAATCTATCAAGCTCTGCTTTAAATATACCCAATGACTTGGCCTCCATAGCCATCTATGATAATGAATTCCACAGATTCACCAGCCTCTGGCTAAAAATATTCCTATTCATCTCTGTTCTAAATAGACATCTCTCTATTCTGAGGCTATGCCCTCTAGTCGGTTCCTAAGGTTGTCATTGCTGGGGTGGTAGTAGAGATAAGCTCCCACTACCGATAAAGTGCTCCAAATGGCGTGCGTCTCTAACAGCCTCTGACAACCAAGTCCAACTCTTGGCCTTCACGTGTGGCTTAGCTACTAGGGCTGGCGGAACTGTTCCTACTGACAAGTGAAGGGGCGAAGACAGACCAGTTGCTTTGGGCAGATGACGTTCATCAACCGTGGACAGCAGCCCGCCTAGGAGAAGGAAAACTTTGATTTTAAAACACCGCTGCCTTGTACTACACCCACCCATGGGAAAGGCTTCGGGAGTAAACTCCGAGGAAGAGATCTTGAGCCATGGCTCCTAAGGCAGTTTGATGTTGTTTACAACTTCACTCTGGCAACCTCTGTGACAACACTGGTACCAAGCCGTATCAGCGATTGCCCTTTCCTTGGACTAGGTCAGGGACATGGAGAGGGGGAACCCGCTGCATGGGCAACAGCCGGTTCTTCAAATCTTCCCACCCAGGCTTGCGATCTGGAGAGGACACAGTTCACCAGTGGTGCAAACTCAGGACCCCCTGGGATTGAAGGCTGCCCTCTGGTCCCAGACTCCCCCGTTATAGGAAGTATCCTCTCCACATCCACTCTATCTAGGCCTTTAATCTTCAATAAGCTTCAATGAGATCTCCCCTCACTCTTTTGACCACAGAGTGGGAGGTCTAGAGCCATCAAATGCTCAACATACCTTTAATCCTTTCATACTTCTGAACCTGCTGTGGATTCTCTCCAATGCCAGCACATCATTACTATACTGGAAAAGGTTAGCTAAAAGAGTGACTAGTTTAGCAGCACAAGTTTACATGAAAAGCCAAGATGCTGTCACAATGCTCGTATGTTTTGTCATTGCCATGTCCAGAGTATTCAACTAGTTTTTTGGTATTACATGGGCTGAACTGAATTTGGCTTAAGGCTGGAACAGATGCCACAAGAGCACAAGGCACTCTACCATAATGGGAAACATTCATTTTAGTTTTGAGGAAATGAGAATGGAAAAGCTACCTCAATAAACTAGCAATTAATGCAGAAGTCAAAAGGGGAATTCTACTATTTCAGTGTCAGTCAGATTTCCTATGTCTTTCATGCCAGACATATTCTATAATTACCATGACATTCCCAGAGGTGCCTCATTAAATAAGAATAAAGTTTTAACTTTGAGAAAATGTTTTTTTTTAGTTTTGAACTCCTACTGGGCTTTGCATATTCAGAAAGTAACTATTATTGGAAGAAATGCCTTTATCGGTTTAGGTTGGAGCTGATTTTTTTTTTCTGTATGTTGGTTATTTATTTATTGAGATGCAGTGGGGAATAAGCCCTTCTGGCCTTTGAGCCATGCAGCCCAGTCATCCCTAATTTAACCCTAGCTTCATCACAGGACAATTTACAATGTCCAATTAACCTACCAACTGGTACATCTTTGGTCTGTGGGAGGAAACCCACACAGTCATGGGGAGAACATACAAATTATTTACTGGCAGCGGCGGGAATTGAACCCGGGTCTCCTATACTGTAAAGCATTGTGCTGACCATTACACTACCGAGCTATCTCTATTTACGATAAACAAACATTCCTCATGTCTGTCTAGCAGGACAAAATTATTTTATAATACTGCTATGTGCAAAGTTATTCAAAAGCTAAATTCTATTCTATTTCTTTATTTTCCTGTAAATGCCTGCAATAAAATGAAGCTTGAGATAATCTGTGGTGACATATATATATATATATATACACTGCACTTGATAATAAATTCACATTGATGCTTTGATTTGAAATTTAGCCTCACCAACATCTTTAACAACTACACCAGAACATCTAAACACTTCTACTCAATGCCCTGATCTATGAAGTTCCATGAGCCAAAATTTCTCTTTATAATTTATTCTAGCCGTAATGCTACTTTAAACTAATTATGGATTATGAACCTGTATTCTTGGGTTCTTTGGTTCTATGGCATACCTTAGTGATTATTACTTACCGTGCAAATCCTACCCTGGCTTTCCTCCCAAAGTGCTACACCTCACACTCATCAACATTAAATTTCATCTGGTGTTTTTCAGCCCATTTCTTTCTAGCTTGCCCAGATTACTTTGCAAGCTCTGATAGCCATCTTCACTATCCACACTGGCCTTTGCCTTGGTGATATCCACAAATTTAGTGATCCAATGCACAAAATTATCATCTAAATCATTAATATAAAAGGACACTTAAGTCACAATGCTGTTTCAGGATTTCAGTTCAGCATTAAACACTACTGTCCCGCAGGCTTTGGTGAACAAACTCCTGCTCCTCGGTCTAAATACACCATTGTGCAACTGGATGGTGGACTTCCTAACCAACAGACCTCAGATAGTCAGGATGCACAACTGCTCCTCCCTCTCCATCATCCACAATACAGTTGCCCCCCCCCCAGGTGTCTGTTGATCCCATTGCTGTACAACCTGCTCACACATGACTGCATGGCCAATCATCCAAGCAATCACATCATCAAGATCACCGATGGCATGACAGTAGTGGGACTCATCATCAACAACGATGAGGTGACCTACACAGAGGAAGTGGAAGAGCTCAAGGCCAGATGCCAGGCAAATAGCCTCTTACTTAATGTCTAATGCCATATTTACATTTGCTGATGACACCACTGTCATTGGCCAAATCAAAGGTGGTGAGGAATTAGCATTCAGGAGGGAGGTTGAAAATCTGGTGGAGTGGAGCCACAACAACTTCTCATTCAATATCATCAAAACAAAGGAGCTGCTTATTGACTTCAGGAGGTGGAGATGGATAGCAAATTTAAATTCCTTGGTGTTATTTCAGAGGATCTGTCCTGGGCACAGCACATAAATGCAATTTATGAACAAAGGATGGCAGCACCCCTACTTTCTTAGAAGTTTGCAAATATTTGGCATGATGTCTAAAACTTTGACAAAGTTCTAGAAATGTGCGGTGAAGAGTATATTGACTGGTTGCATCATGGCCAGGTATGAAAATACCAATGCCCTTGAACAGAAGGAAAATCCTACAAGAAGTAGCAGACATGATCCAGTCCATCAAAGGTAAAGCACTTCATACCACTGAACACATCTAAACAGAGCACTGTCATAGGAAAGCAACATCCATCATCAAAAACTCCCACCATTCAGGTCATGCTCTCTTCTCAGTGCTGCCATCAGGAAGAAGGTACAGGAGCCTCAGGACCCAAACCACCAGGTTTAGGAACAGCTATTATCCCTCAACTATCAGGCTCTTGAACCAGAGGGGATAACTTCACTCAACTTCACTCACCCCCATCACTGAACTAATCCCATAACCTATGGACTCACCTTCATGCACTCTTCATCTCATGTTCTCAATATTTAATGCTTATTTTTTATAACTATTTTGTGTTCTTTTACATTTCTCTTTTGCACATTGGTTGTTTGTCTATCCTGTCAGATGTGATCTTTCATTCATTCTATTGTGGTTGTCGGACTTACTGAGTATGCCCACAAGAAAACGAATCTCAAGGTATGGTGACATATATGTACAGTACTTTGAACTTTGAACTTTGAACAAGACAAAGGAAATTGTTATCAACTTCAGTTGAACTCACACCACTCACCCCCCCCCCCCCCCCCGTTTTACATCTAGGCACAACAGTGGAAACTGCAGGCAATTTCAAACTCCTACGTGTGCTCATCACACACAACCTCCTGTGGTCCCAGAACATATCCTACGCAGTCAAGAAAGCTCACCAGTGTCTCTACTTTTTGAGGAGGCCAAAGAGAGCTGGACTTTGCACATCCATACTCTTGTCATTCTAGAGATGCACAATAGGCGGCTTCCTAATGAGTTGCACCACTGCACTGCAGCAGACAGGAAGGCTCTAGAAAAGATAGCTAAAACTCACCAATGCATCACTCACCAATCTACCACCATCAAGGATATATATATATTCAGAAAGGTGCCAGAAAAGGTCCGGTAACATCATGAAGGATCCCACCCACCCTGCTCACGGACTGTTCATCCCACTCCCATCAGGGAGGAGGCTACGTGGCATCCAAACCAGGACCACCAGACTCACAAACTCTTATATTCCCCAAGTAGTAAGGCTGATCAACCCCTACACCCACTAACTCCAACAGTATTATTATTTCCTATCAGTCAGCTATGCACAGCCTAGTGTCACTTTATGGGCATACAATCAATCTATGTATATAAGCTATTTTATGTATTTATATTTATTGTGTTTTTATTATTGTGTTCTTTATTTTTTGTGCTGCATTATATTTGGAGTAACAATTATTTGTTAAGATTCCCAGATTCAAGATTGTTTAATGCCATTGACTACTTCATCCTGAATGCCGAGCTACTTAACCTTCTGGACTAGCCTCCCATGTAGGTCTTTGTCAAAGGCCTTGCTAAAGTCCATGTAGACAACTTTCATTATATTTCATTCAACTTTCCTCATAATTTCCTCAATAATCTCTATAAGATTGGTTCGGCATGACCTGTCATGTTGACTATCACTACTTATGTATACTGGCCCTTCAATATCTTCCAATAAGTTACCCATGACTGATTTAAGAGTCACTGGCATATAATTTCCTGTTTTATTCTTAGAATCTTTATTAAACAAAATAATAACATTGGCTATTCTCCAGCCCTCCAGCATCTCACCTGTGGTTGATTCTTTTAAATATCTTTGCCAGGGCCTTTGCAATTTCTGCACTAGGCTTCCACAAGGTTTGAGGGAACACCTTGTCAGGTCTTGGGGATTTGTTCACTCTAATTCACCTCAACACGGAAAGTAACTCCTCTTCCATAAGTCATACGTGGTCCATGACCTCACTATTCTTTTTCCTCAGTTCTGTGTCTGGCTCTTGAGTAAATTCAGATGGAAAAAATAATTTAAGATCTATCCCAATCTCCCCATTTCTTTTGGCTCCATGTGTAGACCACCACGTTGATCTTTAAGAGGACTAATTTTGTCACTTGCTATCCTTTTGCTCTTAATATGCCTACAGAAGCCCTGGGGATTCTCTTCCACCTTGTTTGTGAGAGAAATTTAATATCCTCATTTAGCCCTCCTGATTTCTTTCTCAAGTGGTCTCTTGCATTTCTTATACTCTCCAAGCACCTCATTTGACCTAATTGCATATAACTGACAGGTGCCTCCTTCTTTTTCTTCACCAGGGCCATAATATCCCTGATAATTAAGTCTCCCTAAACCTGTTAACCTTGAAATTTACAACTTGAATAATTTTTCCGGGTCCTTCAATGTAGACATTGTGGTGAGGTCAATATTTGTATATTAACTGTGTCTTGAAGCAATGGTTTATTAGGCTTTTTCAGAGAGGAATTCAAAGTCTCAACTACATTGGTTGGACAGGAATCACAATTGGGCCCAATAGCAGTTTCCATTCCCAAAGGTTTGAGTTTCAATTTGGGTTCAAAGTTCAAAGTAGACTTATTATCTAAGTACCATATACAACCCTGAGATTTATCTTTTTGTAGGAGGTTCAACTTTTTCATTCTGGATTTATTTAGTTAATTGAATTTAAACTCCTTGGATGTCCCTGTTGGATTTAAACTTCTATCACTGGATCAAGGAACTTTCAGGCATTGGGCCAGTGACTTAATCATTATGTTTTCATATTTCCCATAAAGTCAATGATATTTTATCTTTATTTTTATTTACCGATATGGCACAGAGTAGACCTGTTCAGTCACGACACACCAGCAGCCCCCAACAAACCTAATTATCCGAATCTAATCACAGGACAATTTATAATGACCAATTAATCTACTCAGTACATCCTTGGAATGTGGAAGAACACTGAAGAACCCAGGGAAAACCTACATATTCCACAGGCGACACCAGAATTGAACCTCAAATCGGCAATGTCTGAGCTGTAATAACATTGCACTAACCACTATGCTATCCTGATGCCTGGTTACAAACTTACCCTTACAAGGGGAAGGTTTTTTTTAACCCTTGCTTGAAACAGTTTTAATTACAGATTTAGCTGTAGTTCTAATCTTAAGTCAATAAAAATACTTACTTCATGGAAGCCAGTGGCAACCGTTCGTCGGACAGAAGTTTCAGGATCATGACAAAGGGTTGAAAAAGTGGGATAAAGTTCAGTGTAGAAACATTTAGGATCTACAAAAAGTATCATGGCCTATGGGGGAGAAAAGAGAAATTTAAATATCAACAAATGTAACTTAAACGTAACTTAAATTTTGGATATTACACATAAATCAATATTGAAGTCTATGACAGAAGGAAGGTTTTACACTCATCAATTCAGGAATTCAAAAGTAAATGAGGAGAATAAGGCCATGATTTAGACAATTTAAATTCCATTGATATCACTTAATGGCCTCAATCAACTCTCCTTGTAACACTTACAGCCAAAGAGCAGGCTTTTTGTTCATCTCCCACTTGAGTCAATAAGAATTCCTATCTACCTTCCCTCTCCTTGGAAACAATTCTTACAGCTTATTCTAATCCTACTTGTTTAATTTACCTTTCATTCTTCTCCTAAAATAAATGAGATGGAATAGAGTCATAGCGCACTACAACACAGAAACAGGCCTATCTAATCCATGTTGAACTATTAATCTGCCTAGTTCCATCAACCTGCACTCAGACCATAGCCCTCCACACCTCTCTCATCCATGTAACTATCCAAATTTATCTTAAATGTTGAAATTGAACCCACATCCATCACTTGTGTTCGCAACTCATTTTGCAATCTCACCACCTTCTGAATGAAGAAGATGCCCCTCATGTTCCCTGTAAACATTTCACCTTTCACCTTTAACCAATGACCTCTATAACATAGAACATAGAAATTTACAACACTTTACAAGCCCTTCAGCCCACAATGTTGTGCTGACCATGTAACCTACTTAAGGCCAGAAGACAAAGGAGCAGAATTAAGCTATATGGCCCATCAATCAATCATGGCTAATCCTTTTATCCCCTACTCAATCCCACTCTCTAGCCTTCTCCCCATAACCTTTGGTCAATCAAGAACCTATCAATCTCCACCTTACATACACCCAATGACCTGGCCTCCACAGATGCCTGTGGTAACAAATTCCACAAATTCACCATCTCTGGCCAAAGAAATTTCTCTGCATCTCCGTTTTAAATGGACACCCCTCTATCCTGAGACTGTGCCTTCTTGTCCAAGACTCTCCCACCATGGGAAACATCCTTTCCACATCTACTCCACCTAGACCTTTCAACATTCGAAAGGTTTCAATGAGATCTCCTCTCATCCTTCTAAATTCCAGTGAGCACAGGCCCAACTTTACTGGAAATATCCTTCTTGCATTATACATTAATGATTTAGATGAAGGGATTAAAAGTAACATTAGCAAATTTGCTGATGACACAAAGCTGGGTGGCAGTGTGAAATGTCAGGAGGATGTTATGAGAATGCAGGGTGACTTGGACAGGTTGGGTGAGTGGGCAAATGTATGGCAGATGCAGTTTAATGTGGATAAATGTGAGTTATCCACTTTGGTGGCAAGAACAGGAAGGCAGATTACTATCTAAATGGAGTCAAGTTAGGAAAAGGGGAAGTACAATGAGATCTAGGTGTTCTTGTACATCAGTCAATGAAAGCAAGCATGCAGGTACAGCAGGCAGTGAAGAAAGCTAATGGCATGCTGGCTTTTATAACAAGAGGAATTGAGTATAGGAGTAAAGAGGTCCTTCTGCAGCTGTACAGGGCCCTTGTGAGACCCCACCTGGAGTATTGTGTGCAGTTTTGGTCTCCAAATTTGAGGAAGGACATTCTTGCTATTGAGGGAGTGCAGCGTAGGTTCACAAGGTTAATTCCCGGAATGGCGGGACTGTCATATGTTGAAAGATTGGAGCGATTGGGCTTGTATACACTGGAATTTAGAAGGATGAGAGGGGATCTGATTGAAACATATAAGATTATTAAGGGATTGGACACACTGGAGGCAGGAAGCATGTTCCCGCTGATGGGTGAGTCCAGAACTAGAGGCCACAGTTTAAGAATAAGGGGTAGGCCATTTAGAACAGAGATGCGGAAAAACTTTTTCACCCAGAGAGTGGTGGATATGTGGAATGCTCTGCCCCAGAAGGCAGTGGAGGCCAAGTCTCTGGATGCATTCAAGAGAGAGTTAGATAGAGCTCTTATAGATAGTGGGGTCAAGGGATATGGGGAAAGGGCAGGAACGGGGTACTGATTGTGTATGATCAGCCATGATCACAGTGATTGGTGGTGCTGGCTAGAAGGGCTGAATGGCCTACTCCTGCACCTACTGTCTATTGTCTATTGCATTTACCTATACCCGTCATAATTTTTATAGTTTTATCAAATCTCCCCTCAATCTTCTACACTTTAGGGCAGGGGGTTCCAAAATTTTTTATGTTATGGACCAAGGTCTTTTTCCCTGGTGAATATTGAAGCAAAGTATTCATTAAGCACCTCTGCTACCTCCTCCAACTCCATGCACACATTTCCATTATCGCACCTCATTGGTTCTATTCTCACACGGCTTATCCTCTTGCTCTTCACATACATGTAGAATGCTTTGGGGTTTTCCTTAATCCTGCTCACCAAGGCCTTCTCATGGCCCCTTCTGGCTCTCCTAATTCCATTCTTAAAATCCTTCCTAGCAACCTTGTAATTTTCTAAAGATTTAACAGTACCTAGTTTCTTGAATCTTTCATAAGCTTTTCTTTTCTTCTTAACTAGATTTTCTACATACTTTCTACACCATGGTTCTTTACCATCCTTTCCCTGCCTCATTGGAACATACCAATGCAGAATGCCATGCAAATGTTCCTTGAACATTTGCCACATTTCTGCTGAGCGTTTCCCTGAGAATAATCTGCTCCCAATTTATGCTCCCAAGTTCCTGCCTAATAACATCATATTTTCCCCGAACCTCAATTAAATGTTTTCCCAAATTATCTGCTCTTATTCCTCTCCAGCACTATGGTGAGGGGGAATGCTCTCCTACCAAGAGATCTGACACCTAACTAGGTTCATTCCCAATACCAGATCAAGTACAGCCTCTCCTCTGGTGGGCTATGTATATATTGCATCAGGAAACCTTCCTGAACACACTTAACAAACTCCACCCCATCTAAACCCCTTGTGCTAAGGAAATGCCAATCAATACTAGGAAAGTTAAAATCTCCCATCACAACAACCCTATTATTACTGCACCATTCCAGAATCTGCCTCCCTATCTGCTCCTCAATATCCCTGTTACCAATGGGGGGGTCTATAAAAAAAACATGCAGTAGAGTTATTGTCCCTTTATCATTTCTTTTGTCTTCTTGATTGATGATGAGTGATAGGCTGTGATTCCTGCAACAAATGGACAATTCAGCAACTCCTCTCTGTATGCAGAATTGTTACAGTTGTGTCATCTACAAATTTGATGATTGAGTTTATAACGTGAGTAGGAATGCAGTCATAGGTGAGGAAAGAGTAGAGAATTGAGAAGTGGGTTCAGTACCCAACCTTGTGGGCATCAGTGTTCAGGATTGGGGGGGGTGGAATGGGGTTGTTGTGCCATTGCCTAGTTTTACCATCTGGGTACAATTAGTGAGGAAGTCCAAGATCCAGTCAGCTTGTTCAGTACTAGGGTGTTAAAGACTGAGCTGTAATCAATGAAATGCATCCTGACATAGGTGCCTTTGTGCTTCAGATGTTCCAAGAGAGTATGAAGGTTGATAGAAATGGTGATCAAAATAGTCCAGTGTTGCTATTTAGTAAAATTATATGAACTTCATGTCTGATTTGAATGTTATAATGGATGATCTTTAAATGACCTTAAAATGTCTTGGTAAAATAATGCTTTATATTTGAAAATGCATGCTTCCTGGTGTGTAACATCTACTACAATTGCAAAGAGCCCTGGTTAGATTCCTGCAATATCATGCACAGGAATTGTATACAGTAATTATTTAAGAAATGCTGCAAAGAAGTATTATCCATACTTACTGGCAAATTGTAGGCACAATTCTGTCTCACAGACGCATATTTGGCATCCATTTCTGCTGCATAGAACTGAGTCAAGTGTTCACTTTGGCCATTTTCATGTTGTAGGCCTAATGAACTGAATTTCTTGTAGAAATCCAAAAACCAAAGATGCTGTTCATCAGTTAAATTCCCTAAAAGGGTCAGAAGGTTATGACTGAACACAGTATCTTACAAGTTCATGATAGCAATGCTATTGGAATCTCAAAACAGGCTCTACTGTTCCCAGATTAGATTCACCATTCTTTTACTACACTGTGTTGCAGTTTACTAGAAACCTCTCTCAGAAATGGAAAAAAAAATGCTGAAAAGACTTTTTATAGATCGGAGAATGAGAGGTGACCTGATAGAGGTGTATAAGATGATGAGAGGCATTGATTGTGTGGATAGTCAGAGGCTTTTTCCCAGGGCTGAAATGGTTGCCACAAGAAGACACAGGTTTAAGGTGCTGGGGAGTAGGTACAGAGGAGATGTCAGGGGTAAGTTTTTTACTCAGAGAGTAGTGAGTAAGTGGAATGGGCTGCGGACAATAGTGGTGGAGGCGGAATCGATAGGGTCTTTTAAGA
Organism: Hemitrygon akajei; assembly: GCF_048418815.1. Classification (NCBI taxonomy): domain Eukaryota; kingdom Metazoa; phylum Chordata; class Chondrichthyes; order Myliobatiformes; family Dasyatidae; genus Hemitrygon; species Hemitrygon akajei. The sequence continues at coordinate 4,549,493 of NC_133126.1, read as the reverse complement.
GACTTTTGGATAGGTGCATGGAGCTTAGAAAAATAGAGGGCTATAGGTACCCTAGTAATCTCTAAGGTAGGGACATGTTCGGCACAACTTTGTGGACCAAAGGGCTTGTATTGTGCTGTAGGTTTTCTATGTTTCTATGGTTAAAAAAAAACAATTTTGAAGGCAGAAAGAGTTGAAGGAACCATGCTTGTAACTAAAATAGGGAATGATAGCATTTGTCCATAACATTCTCTAAGTACTTATAAGAGTTGGTTTTCAAAGAATGGTATATATAAGGAATGCATATTGAGAGTGGAGAGTGTGGGATAATTTGGACTCAACCCTATCATTTTGTGTTGACATTCATATAAGTCTAATGACACTAATTGATTTTTTTACAATAATATGTAGAAATATTGATATTGATACATCAAATACCTCTTCAAAGAAAAATTTAAGCAGCAAATTAAATTTTCTTGAACAATAAGAGTCTGTAAACACACCAGAATGTCAAAATCTTACTCAGACCAAATATGGACTATTGTGGATGAGTCTGGGAACCATTTACAGGCCATGTAGAAGGAATAGCACAGATTTACTACAATGATATGTGAATCCCCATGAATCAAATTTCATTTTCTGACATTTGAAAAATTATCCAGTCACTTGAAATTTTCAAAAATATTTCGGAGCATCGAAGTATTATCGAACCATACAGGTGAGATGGAGTAGAGAGGGCAACCATTTCTGCTGGTTAGAGGAGGGGACAGTTATACTTACCTGAGAGACCATGACAGAGCTTCCCCAGCTGATGTGACAAAGGTGCAAGGATGGTCTCATCTGTTTTGAACGATTTCTCACAAAACATCATCACCAAGGGGAATATAATTTGAGTCCGGTCATCTGACAAGATAATCATAAAATAATATTTTTCTCCCATAACCACAGGGAAATAGATAATCCAAACAATAAGTGTAACAGTGCAAAAGTCATTTGATCATAGATAAGTACTAAATGTTAACATGTCACTTCTCAAAACACAATTAGCGGGTCAGAGTGCCTGATCGTGCAGGTAAACATTGCTGATTCTGGCATTGCTGAATGACATTGTCCAGGACTTCAGAAGTGCCGAACACAGATGCCTCCATAGCTACCAATATGTTCCATCATGGGACTAATCTGTAATCAAGCCCAGGAGTACCACATTGCTGAGATTCTTCAGCATTTACTTTAGTAATAGAACCCTGTGCTGGTCAGACCTGGAACAGGATTCAGAACCCTTTCCTTTTGTATTAGAGATATAGTTATATGCCTGGGTTTAAATTCTTTTTATTATTTAAAGCAGAGGTTTCCAACCTGGGGTCCACTGGCCGTTTGCTTAGTGGTACTGCATCATGGCATAAAAAAGGTTGGGAACCACTGAATTAAATTATTTTTCAAATACACAGTTTTCCTTAAGAGTGTAAGAACTTAAATTAAAACTATTTCAGATACATTCAAAACCTACCAAATAACCTTTCCAAACTCTGTTGGTCAACGTCCACTATGGATGTTACATCCTAGCTGCCTTCACATATGGTTTAGCTACTATGTCCAGCGGAACCATTTCTACTGACAGGAAAGGGGCAAAGGCACCTTAAAACCAGTTGCTTCAGGCAGATGAGGCTCATCAGCAGTGGTTGGCAGCTCATCTAGGAGAAGGAAAACCCTGATCTCAAACTTCTGTTGCCTTGTGGCTATATGCATTCATAGGGAAGGCTTCAGGAGAAAAAAAAAATCCAGGATGAATTCAGAGCTGGAATCACTAAGGCAGTTCTATGTTGCAAATTTAACTATTGGCAAAATTAGGGACGGAGGATTTACCACATGTCAAATCTGTTTGGGGAGCATCAGAAGCAGGGCTTCCTCAGTAAAATGCTAAAGGCTCTTCTATTAGTTGGACCATACTGTGGGAGTTCAGAACAATTTTGGGGAAGTGAGAAAGACCTCCAAACTTTTACCAGACAAGTAAATCAGAAGAGGAGACTACAGATTGCAATTCTGGTGAGACCATCATGTAAGCCAAGAGATTTTCTATCAAAGTGGAAAAAAAATCTTCTCTGATGATTTTGTGGTCAAGTATCACTGTACAGCTTGCTGAACTTTCATACAATTTTGATTTCTTCTCTCAGAGATCTTCTGTGATCTTTTTTCTATATTAATATTGTGAAATAAATGCAAACTACTGTGGTAAAATCTTGAAAAGTAATAGCCGCTATGGTACTTATAGAAGACTCCATTTACCACTTTTCCAGGTATAATCATACAATGAAGATTTGACAGGTTGGTACAGAAGTAGACAATATTGATCATCAACTTTATAAAGCTCTAGTTAGGCTGCATCAGGAGTATTGTATACAGTTCTGGTCACCTCATTATAGGATGTCAAGGTTTTGGAGAGGGTGCAGAAGAGGTTTACCAGGATGCTGCCTGGATTTAAGGGCATATATTTTAACAAGAGGTTGGACAAACTTGGATTGTCTACTCTGGAGCAGTGGAAGCTGAGGGGAGATCTAATAGAGGTTCATTAGATTATGAAAGGCATAGATAGAGTAGACTGATAGTATCTTTTCCCCCCCATGGTAGAAATGTTTAATACCAGAGGGGATGCATTTAATATGAGAGGGGAATAACTTTAAAAGAGATGTTAGGACATTTTTTTTTACTCAGAAAGTGGTTGATGCTTGGAATGCACTGCCTAGAGTGGTGGTAGAGGTAGGTCTATTGTACTTACTTATTGAGATACAGTGGAATTGGCCCTTCCAGCTCTTTGAACCACACTGCCCAGCAGTACTCCAATTTAACCATAGCTTAGTCACAGGACAATTTACAATGACAATTTAATTTACCAACCAGTACATCTTTGGACTGTGGGAGGAAATTGGAGCATCTAGAGGAAATCCATACAGCTACTGTGAGAATGTACAAAGTTCTTATAGGCAGCATCGGGAACTGCTGGTACTGTAAAGCAATATGGTAACTACTGCTACTGTGCCACCCCACACATTACGTCAGGGACATTAGATACATTAGGGATTTTTAAGAATTGCTTAAATAGGCACCTGAATGTGAGGAAAATGGAGGGACATGGACATTGTGTAGATAGAAGAGATTACAGTAGCTTAGTTGGCTATTTGATTACTTATTTAATTTGTTCGGCACAACATTGCAGGCTGAAAGGCTTCCTCCTGTGCTGTACTGTTCTTGTTCTATATTAGTCATTTCCATATTTCATGCCTTTTCAAAGAGGCTTATCAGGAAAGGTTTGCACAAATACCTTCAAGCAGTGAAGTACAAATCAGCATATTAACCCTATTAATTTCTGATCCTTTAAATAAATGTATGATCTCAATGCAACCCTACCTATCATAAATATCAGTTTATGTTAACATCTTTAACAAGCTTTGCTCATGGAAATGTGTCTTCAGCATTCTCCAAAACCATGCAATCTTTGGTCAATGAGGTTTGTATGATCTTGTTTACTCATAGATGCTTAAAGCTCATAGACATTTCATTTGCAAAGGTTACTAAGTCAACTACTATCATGATTGTCAGGCACCAGTTGGAAGAGTTGTTGCAAATAAATTAGCATGTCTGACAACACAATGCTTCAAAGTGATTCAGCAATATAATGTGGTGTTCCTTACCTCTGAAGCACAGTTGCTAAGTATCAAGATTGTTTAATGTCATTTCCAGTACACCAGTGTAAAGGAGAACAAAATAATTTGTTTTATTCAGGGCCCCAAATAGCCCTACCAGCTGAGGCAACACTTCACCTGCGAGTCTGCTGGGGTCCTCTATTGTATCCAGTGCTGCTGGTTCAGTGTCTTCTACATGTTGGTGAGATTCATCACAAATTGGGGACCACTTTGAACACTTTGTCAAGCAGCTATGCTCTTTCCGCTGAACGCAGAACTTCCCAGTGGGCAAATATTTTAATTCTGATTCCCATTCTTGTTCTGACATGTCAGTCCGTGGCCTCATCACATCAGGGTGCAGAAGCCACATGTGGATAGCCTGCAACCTATTGACATGAAGATCAACTTCTCCTTCCAGTTAAAAAAATTCCCTCTCACTACACTCCTCTATTCCCAATAAGGGGTAGGCCATTTAGAACGGAGTTCAGGAAAAACTTTTTCACCCAGAGAGTTGTGGATCTATGGAATGCTCTGCCTCAGAAGGCAGAGGAGGCCAATTCTCTGGATGCTTTCAAGGAAGAGTTAGATAAAGCTCTTAAAGATAGCAGTGTCAAGAGATATGGGAAGAAGGCAGGAACGGGGTACTGATTGTGGATGATCAGCCATGATCACATTGAATGGCGGTGCTGGCTCAAAGGGCCAAATGGCCTACTCCTGCACCTATTGTCTATTGTCAATTTCGGCCTATTACCTCTTTTCCCCTATGGTTCACTCTTCTCTCCAGCCAGATTTCTTCCTCTCCAGTTCTTTACTTTTCTCACCTACATGGCTTCATCTATCACTTTATAGCTATCATCCTTCCCCTCCCCACACCTTTTTTATTCTGTTGCCTTCCTCCTTCCTTTCCACCTGATGAAGGGCCTCAACCCAAAATGTTGAATATTTATTCATTCCATAGATGCTGCCTGACTTGCAGAGTTCCTCCAGCATTTTGTGTGTGTTGCTCTGGATTTCCAGCATCTGCAGAATCACTTGTGCTTACGATTGTTTCACTGAATTGTTTCAACCATCACTGAAGGTAAATGACCTTTAGTTCCTCTGAAGATTAACTCCCTTTTCATTTTTGCTGCTTTCAACCACACACCCACAACCCCTATTTTATCATTTTGGATTGAATTGACTTTATTACTTACATCCTTCATATACATGAAGAGTAAAAATGTTTACGTTACATCTCCGTTCAAATGTGCAATGTGCAATTTATAGTAATTTATAATAAATATTATGTACAACAGGATAGTCAATAAAACAGAGAAATACAGTTGCATCAGCATGAATTAATCAGTCTGATGACCTGGTGGAAGAAGCTGTCCCAGAGCCTGTTGCACCTGGCTTTTATGCTGTGGTACTGTTTCTCGGATGGTAGTAACTGGATCCTTCGGGCCCTTTTTACACACCTGTCTTTGTAAAAGTCCTGAATAGTGGGAAGTTCACATCTACAGATGCGCTGGGCTGTCCACACCACTCTCTGCAGAGTCCTGCGATTAAAGGAGGTACAGTTCCCATACCAGGCAGCGACGCAGCCAGTCAAGATGCTCACAGTTGTTCTTAGAATTTGGGGGCCCATACCAAACTTCTTCAACTGTCTGAGGTGAAAGGCGCTGTTGTGCCTTTTGCCACACAGCTGGTCACATCAGAGTCACATTATGTACAGACACTCCTGTGCCTAGTATCACATAATGGACATACAATTAATATATGTATATAAGCTATCTTATGTATTTATATTTAATGTTTTTTTATTATTCTGTTTTTTTGTGTTGAACCAGATCCAGAGCAACAATTATTTTGTTCTCATTTATACTTGAGTACTAGAAATGGCATTAAACAATCTTTAATCATGATTTTGAAGAAGCTTCCAAGAGGAAGAATCATTTAACTATTATTCTAGTGGCTTGAAGTAACTGTTTGCACGTGACAGTGGCCACACCCCGGTACACCATTTCAACAGGTGGGCTAAACCAGGTGAAGGTAGCTGGAAACCTCCAATGCCAGTGAGAAAGGTATATGCCTACCCCAACAGGCAAAAATAGTTCTGGTGGACTGGGCCGATGAAACCAACTACAAGATCCAGCAGCCAAGAAGGCAATGCTGCAATGCTTTATGGAGAACGAAGGGCATAATAAGGCAGGGAAGATGCCATGGTTATCTATTGCAGCTGAGGAAGTCTCCGGATGTGACAACTTTCGTACCATTGGACCAAGATTTTTGAGGCAAGAGAGTGGAACTACAACAGTGCAACCGGTTTTTCACTATAAAACTCATCCTGCACAGGTTTTTCTCCGTGCAGCAGCTGCACAGGCAAACATTATTATTGGAAATGATGGACAAACAACACAGAATGAAGGACATAGAGTCACAGAGTCATAGTTAATCTGCCTAGTCTCATCAACCTGCACTCGGACCATAGCCCTCCATACCCCTCTCATACATGTTCCTAACCAAATTTCTCTTAGATGTTGAAATTGAACCCACATCCACCATTTGCACTGGCAGCTCGTTCCACACTCTCACCACCCTCTGAGAGAAGAAGTTCCTTCAGGCTCTTTTGATGTACCTGTCTCTGTAAATGTCCTGAATAGTGGGAAGTTCACATCTACTGATGTGCTGGGCTGTCCACACCACTCTCTGCAGAATCCTGCGATTGAGGGAAGTACAGTTCCCATACCAGGCAGTGATGCAGCCAGTCAGGATGCTCTCAATTGTGACCCTGTAGAAAGTCCTTAGGATCTGGGGACTCATACCAAACTTCTTCAACCATCTGAGGTGAAAGAGGCGTTGATGTGCCTTTTTCACCACACAGCCAGTGTGTACAGACCACGTGAGATCCTTCGTGATGTTTATGCTGAGGAACTTAAAGCTGTTTACCCTCTCAACCCCAGATCCATTGATGTCAGTAGGGGTGAGCCTGTCTCCATTCCTCCTGTAGTCCACAACCAGCTCCTTTGTTTTTGTGACATTGAGGGAGGGGTTGTTCTCTTGACACCACTGTGTCAGGTGATGACTTCTTCTCTGTAGGCTGCCTCGTTATTATTTGAGATAAGGCCAATCAATGTAGTATCATCAGCCAATTTAATTAGCAGATTGGAGCTGTGGGTGGTGACACAGTCATGGGTATACAGGGAGTAAATGAGGGGGCTTTGTACACAGCCCAGAGGGGCTCCTGTGTTGAGGGTCAGAGGAGCAGAAGTGAGGGAGCCCACTTTTACCACCTGCCAGTGATCTGACAGGAAGTCCAGGATCCAGCTGCACAAGGAAGAGTGAAAGCTGAGGTCTCTGAGTTTCTTGTCAAGCTTGGAGGGAATTACGGTGTTGAATGCTGTCCAAGAACAGCATTCTTACATAAGCATCCTTCTTCTCCAGACGTGTAAGGAGAGTGTGTAGAGCTGTGGCTATTGCATCATCTGTTGATCAGTAGGCAAATTGTAGGGGGTCCTGTGTGGGTGGTAAATACTGAAGATATAGTCCTTGACCAGCCTCTCAAAGCATTTGCTTATTATTGAGGTGAGTGCGACAGGACACCAGTCATTCAGACATGCTACCTTGGTCTTTTTCGGTACAGGAACAATGGTGTTTATAAGATGATGGGAGGCATAAATAGAGTAGGCAGACAGTATCTGTTTCTCAGGGTTGAAATATCTAATACCAGAAGGTACACCTTTAAGGTGAGAGAGGGTAATTTCAAAGATATATGAAGGGCAAGTTTTCTTTCATACAGAGTGATGTGTGCCTGGAATGAACTGCCTGGGGTGGTGGTGAAGGCAGACACATTAGAAACTTACAAGAGATGTTTAGAAAGACACTTGAATGTGAGAAAACTGGAACAATATGGACATCGGTTGGAAGAAGAGATTAGTTTAGTTGGCTACAATATTGTGGACCGAAGGGCCAGTTCCTGAGCTATACTGTTCCATGTTCTATGTTCATTTCTAACTTCATAGAGTAGTGAGATGTACTTTCAAACAATATAATAAAAGACATTCATTCATTTTGAAAATACTTCTTTATTACATAAATCACTCAGATTGAAGTTTGCATCCAAATGGAAAATTAAACAAAACCCTTAATGCTATTTTTGTAGTGATGAAAGTTCTAATGACCAGATGATGCAAATTAAACAAAAGTGTGCTAACAATTGATTAAGAACAATTCTCAAAGACAAGAATAATAGGTTTTAAACAATCAAAGTACATTGCTTTCAAATAAAAATCTGAAAATCAATATTATAAACAAGAACATATACGTACCAATTCCTTTGATAATTACTCACTTTCCTAATTATGAAATAGTTCCTCTGTTCACAAGATAAGGCATTTACAGTCTTTCATTACTTTGACCAAGTCACATTTAAAAGGTTGAGTCAAGTCATTATGACTTGCTAAGAACAAAGTGAATGAATATTTGCAGTTAAAACTTGGGCTTTGCAATATAAGAAGTAGAATAACTTATTCATTATAAAATATAGTGTTGTATTATGCACTTTCTGAACTAGTCATATTCTTATTCTGGAGTTAGTTACCTTGAATAGTTACCTTGGGAAACTCGGATTTTTAAAATTTCCTTTACTACATATATTAGTAATTTTAAAGTACATAAAATGCACAATGGGGACAGTATTGATAGACTTAAATTATCCAAATCAATATTTTTTAAAATAACATATACATGAACTGCAGTATTTTGTAATCAAATAAGGAATCAGGAAGTCTAGTCAAGAAGAAAAGAAAAGCTTACAAAAGGTTTAGAGAGCTAGGTAATGTTAGAGATCTAGAGGATTATAAGGCTAACAGGAAGGAATTTAAGAAGGAAATTAGGAGAGCCAGAAGGGGCCATGAGAAGGCCTTGGTGGGCAGGATTAAGGAAAACTCCAAGGCATTCTACAAGTATGTGAAGAGCAAGAGGATAAGATGTGAAAGAATAGGACCAATCAAGTGTGACAGTGGGAAAGTGTGTATGGAACAGGAGAAAATAGCACAGATACTTAATGAATACCTTACTTCAGTATTCACTATGGAAAAGGATCTTGGTGATTGTAGTGATGACTTGCAGTGGACTGAAAAGATTGAACATGTAGATATTAAGAAAGAGGATGTGTTGGAACTTTTGGAAAGCATCAAGTTGGATAAGTCGCCAGGACCGGATGAGATGTACCCCAGGCTACTGTGGGAGGTGAGAGAGGGGATTGCTGAGCCTCTGGAGATGATCTTTGCATCATCAATGGGGATGGGAGAGGTTCCGGAGGATTGGAAGGTTGCGGATGTTGTTCCCTTATTCAAGAAAGGGAGTAGAGATAGCCCAGGAAATTATAGACCAGTGAGTCTTACTTCAGTGGTTGGTAAGTTGATGGAGATGATCCTAAGAGGCAGAATATATTAACATTTGGAGAGGTATAATATGATTAGGAATAGTCAGCATGTCTTTGTCAAGGGCAGGTCGTGCCTTATGAGCCTGATTGAATTTTTTGAGGATGTGACTAAACACATTGATGAAGGAAAAGCAGTAGATGTAGTGGATATGGATTTCAGCAAAGCATTTGACAAGGTACCCCATGCAAGACTTATTGAGAAAGTAAGGAGGCATAGGATCCAAGGGGACATTGCTTTGTGGATCCAGAACTGGCTTTCCCACAGAAGGCAAAGAGTGGTTGTAGTCGGGTCATAGTTTGCATGGAGGTTTTTATAAATGACCTGGTTGAGGAAGTGGAGGGATGGGTTGGTAAGTTTGCTGATGACACAAAGGTTGGAGGTGTGGTGGATAGTATGGAGGGCTGTGAGAAGTTGCAGCTGGACATTGATAGGATGCAAAACTGGGCTGGTGTTATGGTCCTGTCTGGAGCCCGCATTCTGGGTCTTGATCAGGTCTGCAGACTCCGGACTCCGGGTCTTGTAGCCGTTCCTTCTTTCGCCCTTGAGCCCAATTAGTCACACCTCGTTAAAGACGAGTTCTTCGAGTAAGTCTGGCAGTCACCCTGGACCTAGTTCCCTTCCTATCCCTTGCCTCTGTCGGGCAAGTCTAGTCGGACTGCCATTGCCCGGCAGGGGGCTCTGCCCCTTTCCATCCCTCGCAGCCGACGGGTTGTGCCCCGCAACCTACCCAGGTGCCCTGCGACCTGTTCAGGCCCCCATGTTCCTGCCTGGGAGGTCCGGGCCCTGCCTAGGAGTTATGCGGCTCACCCAGAAGTCTCTGCCCCTACCTATCCACCGCTGCTGATGGGTTGTGCCCTGTGACCTGTTCAGGCCCCCATGTTCCTGCCTGGGAGGTCCGGGCCCTGCCTAGGAGTTATGCGGCTCACCCAGAAGTCTCTGCCCCTACCTATCCACCGCTGCCGATGGGTTGTGCCCTGTGACCTGTTCAGGCCCCCATGTTCCTGCCTGGGAGGTCCGGGCCCTGCCTAGGAGTTATGCGGCTCACCCAGAAGTCTCTGCCCCTACCTATCCACCGCTGCCGATGGGTTGTGCCCTGCGACCTGTTCAGGCCCCCATGTTCCTGCCTGGGAGATCCAGGCCCTGCCTAGGAGTTATGCGGCTCACCCAGAAGTCTCTGCCCCTACCTATCCATCGCTGTGATGGGTTGTGCCCCGCGACCTGCTCAGGCCCCTGTGTTCCAGCCTGGGAGGTCCGGGCCCTGCCTAGGAGTTATGTGGCTCACCCAGAAGTCTCTGCCCCTACCTATCCACCGCTGCCGATGGGTTGTGCCCTGCGACCTGTTCAGGCCCCCATGTTCCTGCCTGGGAGGTCCGGGCCCTGCCTAGGAGTTATGCGGCTCACCCAGAAGTCTCTGCCCCTACCTATCCATCGCTGCCGATGGGTTGTGCCCCGCCACCTGCTCAGGCCCCTGTGTTCCAGCCTGGGAGGTCCGGGCCCTGCCTAGGAGTTATGTGGCTCACCCAGAAGTCTCTGCCCCTACCTATCCACCGCTGCCGATGGGTTGTGCCCTGCGACCTGTTCAGGCCCCCATGTTCCTGCCTGGGAGGTCCGGGCCCTGCCTAGGAGTTATGCGGCTCACCCAGAAGTCTCTGCCCCTACCTATCCATCGCTGCCGATGGGTTGTGCCCCGCGACCTGCTCAGGCCCCTGTGTTCCAGCCTGGGAGGTCCGGGCCCTGCCTAGGAGTTATGTGGCTCACCCAGAAGTCTCTGCCCCTACCTATCCATCGCTGCGATGGGTTGTGCCCCGCAACCTACCCAGGTGCCCTGCGACCTGTTCAGGCCCCCATGTTCCTGCCTGGGAGGTCCGGGCCCTGCCTAAGAGGTAAGCGGCCTGCCCAGTGAACTCCAAGATTCTGCCTTGCTTGCCTGAACTCTGGATCCTGCCTTGCCTGCCTGAACTCTGGGATCCTCCTTGCCTGAACTCTGGGCTAGAATCACCTTGAACGTCACGTCCCTCACGCACACCAGGGTCACCACATCTTGTCTATCGTTTAGTTGTTCCTGTCCCACCCCTAGTACTTCAGTGCCTGCGTCCTGCACTTGGGTCCAGCCTCCCATCCCCTTATGACAGCTCAAAAGTGGCAGATGGAGTTCAACCCAGATAAGTGTGAAGTGGCTCATTTTGGTAGGTTAAATATGATGGCAGAATATAGTATTAATGGTAAGACTCCTGGCAGTGCGGAGGATCAGAGGGATCTTGGGGTCTGAGTCCATAGGACGCTTAAAGCAGCTACGCAGGTTGACCCTGTGGTTAAGAAGGCATACAGTGTATTGGCCTTCATCAATTGTGGAATTGAATTTAGGAGCCGAGAGGTAATGTTGCAGCTATGTAGGACCCTGCTTAGACCCCACCTGGAGTACTGTGCTCAGTTCTCACTACAGGAAGGATGTGAAAACCATAGAAAGGGTGCAGAGGAGAGTTACAAGGATGTTGCCTGGATTGGGGAGCATGCCTCATCAAAACAGGTTGAGTGAACTCGGCCTTTTCTCCTTGGAGTGACTAAGGTTAAGAGGTGACCTGATAGAGGTGTATAAGATAATGAGAGGCACTGATCGTGTGGATAGTCAGAGGCTTTTTCCCAGGGCTGAAATGGCTGTCACAAGTGGGCACAGGTTTAAGGGGCTTGGGAATAGGTACAGAGGAGCTGTCAGGGGTAAGTTTTTTACTCAGAGAGTGGTGAGTGCATGGAATGGGCTGCTGGCAATGGTGGTGGAGGCAAATACAATAGGGTCTTTTAAGAGACTTCTGGATAGGTACATGGAGCTTAGAAAAATAGAGGGCTATAAGTAACCCAAGTAATTTCTAAGGTAGGGACATTTTCGGCACAACTTTGTGGACCGAAGGGCCTGTATTGCGCTGTAGGTTTTCTATGTTTCTATGTTTCAGTTTCATAAGATTACACCCAATAAACACAGTATCGAATATGATAGATTCATAGATCATATGATAATTACTATCATTTGAAATTTCATTTGAAATTTGTTGATGTGTAAATTGGAGTGAAAATGTTCCTTTTATAGTTATCAATATTCAACATTTAGAATTTGCCATGATTTCAAAACATACTAATTTACCTTCTCACATTAACTTACCACTGTCAAACATCACAAGCAGGTTAACAATGGTGTCAAATGCAGCAACACGTACAGTACTCCCTTCATCTCTAGCCAACTCCACTAACTCTGGAAGTATTGCAGTTTTTGTCTGTTCAACACTGTGTAATGAAAATAAATAAAAAACAGACATTAGTATGAAAATTGTAAGTTCATTCTTTATCTTCTTTCAATTCCTAAAAAATAATTTGCTTGTAAATCATAGCAGTAACCTGCAGATTAATATATATTTGATCTGAAATGTCATGAATAGATTAAACCTGTATGATGACAACTTGTAATTAGGTTTATTTTATTTTATTTAGAGATACAGCACTGAACAGGCCCTTCCAACCCAATGAGCTGCACTGTCCAGCAACCCACTGATTTAACCCTAATCACAGGACAATTTACAATACCAATTAACCTACTAACCAGTACGTGTTTGGACAGTGGGAGAAAACCAGAACTCTGGAGGAACCCCATGCACACACTAGAAGAATGAATAAACTTTCTTACAGAAGACACCAGAATTGAGCTCCAAATTCTCTCACCCTGAGCTGTGTTAACTGCTTAATCTTACTTAAATTTCATAAAACAGAAGAGATAAATTTAAACTGATTACGTGTTTCGAGCTATAAAAGTTCTGTAGAATTTTAATTATTTCACCCATTCCACAGAAAAAGATAAGTAAAGAAAATTGCATCCAAAGCCAATCCTCAAATTTGCAAAATCAAATATAGTGGCTATAAAAATTACTCACCCCACTTGGAGTTTTCATATTTTATTATTTGACAACATTGAATCACAGTGGATTTAATTTGGATTTTTTCAACACTTATCAACAGAAAAAGACTCTTTCATGCCAAACTGAAAACAGATCTCTACAAAGTGATCTAAATTAATTACAAATATAAAACACAAAATATTTGATTGCATAACTATTCACCCCCTTCAGGTCATTATTTAGTAGATGCAGCTTTGGCAGCAATTACAGCCTTGAGTCTGTGTGGATAGGTCTCTATCAGCTTTGCACATCCGGACACTGCAATTTTTCCCCATTCTTCTTTACAAAACTGCTCAAGCTCTGTCAAATTGCATGGGGATTGTGAGTGAACAGCCCTTTTCAAGTCCAGCCACAAATTCTCAATTGGATTGAGGTCTGGACTCTGACTTGACCACTCCAGGACATTAACGTTATTGTTTTTAAGCCATTCCTGTGTAGCTTTGGCTTTATGCTTAGAGTCACTGTCTTGCTGGAAAACGAATCTTCTCCCAAGTCGCAGTTCTCTTGCAGACTGCATCAGGTTTTCCTCCTGGATTTCCCTGTATTTTGCTGCATTCATTTTATCTTCTACTTTCACAAGCCTTGCAGATCCTGCTGCAGTGAAGCATCCCCACAGCATGATGCAGCCACCACCATGTTTCACAGTAGGGATGGTGTGTTCTTGATGATGTGTGGTATTTGGCTTATGACAAACATAGCATTCAGTCTGATGGCCAAAAAGCTCAATTTTGATTCCATCAGCCCTTAGAACCTACTTCCAGCTGATTTTAGAGTTTTCCGCGTGCCTTCTGGTAATTTCTAGCTGAGATTTCATGTGAGCTTTTTTACCCCAACGGTGCCTTTCTCAAGCCACTCTCCATAAAGCTGCAACTGGTGAAGCACCCGGGCAACAGTTGTATGTGAAGTCTCCCCCATCTCAGCCACTGAAGCTTGTAGCTCCTCCAGAGTTGTCATAGATCTCTTGGTGGCCTCCCTCATTAGTCCCCTTCTTGCACAGTCACTCAGTTTTTGAGGACAGCCTGCTCTAGGCAGATTTACAGCTGTGCCATATTCTGTCCATTTCTTGATGATTGACTTCACTCTATGCCAAGGGATATTCAGTGACTTGGAAATTTTCTTGCATCCATCTTCTGACTTGTGCTTTTCAATAAACTTTTCACAGAGTTGCTTGGAGTGTTCTTTTGTCCACATGGTGTAGTCTTTGTCAGGATACTGACTCACCAGCAGCTGGATCTGCCAGATCCAGGTGTGTTTTTACTACAATCAATTGAAACACATTGAATGCACATAGGTCTCCAAAAACAGATCTCCATTTAACTTATTACATGATTTCTAAACCCAGTGATGATTCAGTGTGTCATATTAAAGGGTGGTGGGGAATACTTATGCAATCAATTATTTTGTGTTTTATCTTTGTAATTAATTTAGACCACTTTGTAGAGATGTTTTCACTTTGACATGAGTCTTTTTCTGTTGATTAGTGTTGAAAAAAAGTCAATTTAAACCCACTGTGATTCAATGCTGTAAAACAATAAAACATGAAAACTTCCGGGGGTGAATACTTTTTGTCGGCACAGTAATAGCAAGGCCACCAGGAAATCTGACAACAGAACTTCAAAACATCTAAAGTCTTCTACTCTCTGCTCATGTATTAGGTGCCTTGTAACAATCACCTCAAACATAATTTGTAGAAATCAGTGAATTGATGAGAACATGAGGTGTTTATAAAACATTAATTTTGTTTTTTAAAAAATGGAATTTTCTTTGTAACGTGGGATATTGTAAAATTTTTGGTGGTGAGCTAAACCATCATAATCCCTAAGCCATAAAATCCAAATATTTTGTTGATTTTTCTTTACTGCAGACTAATATTTCAAAATTTGATAAAAGTGGTATTATTTATCAATTACTTTTAAAGTTCAAGACAAATCAGTTTAATTTATTTCTGTGTGTATTTTCCCATACACACAGTCTGTCCTGTGCACCTCCATCATTGTGTGGTTTGGAGCCGCCACCAAGCAGGATAGAACCAGACTACAGCGCACAGTGAGGACTGCCGAGCGCATCATTGGAGCCTCCCTGCCCTCTATTGTGGACCTGTACTCTTCCAGGTTGAAGAAGAGGGTGGGGAACATCATAAAGGACTCCTCCCATCCTGCGCACGGACTGTTTGATCTGCTTCCATCTGGTAGGCGCTTCAGATCCCTCCAGACTAAGACTAATAGGCACTGGAGAAGTTTTTTCCCTACTGCGGTCACTTTGCTGAACAGTTAACTGCCGGTTAACTGTCGGCTAACTATTACTTGAATTGCACTACCTGTATGTATAATCTATATTTTCATTTATATTTATCATTATTATTGTTATGAGCAGAGAGACAACATCTGCCGGAAGTAAATTCCTTGTATGTGCATAGATACTTGGCGATTAAAGTCTGATTCTGATTCTGATAATTTACTTATATTCTGTTAAATATTTAAACTAAGCCAGAATTGTTTGGAGAGCTTAAGATAAAGGAATTGATAGAATTCACCCTGCAATTTGAGGAGAAACTAAGTCAGATGTATCAGTATTACTGTGGAGTAAAGGGAATTACAAAGGCATGAGAAAGGAGATGCCAAAATTGGTCTGAAGGAAATATCAGCAAGGATAATGACAGAGTAGCAAAGGCTGGAATTTCTGGGAGCAAGTAGGAAGGCACAGAATAGATACATCCCACTGAAAAATAAGTCTTCTAAAGGGAGAAGATGCAAAATTGCGGCTAACAAGAGAAATCAAAACCAATATCAAAGCCAAAGGAAGGGCATATATTAGAGTGTGTTGGCGCATGGCCTAGTGGATAAGGCATTGGTCTAGTGACCTAATGGTCACTGGTTCGAGCCTCAGCTGAGGCAGCGTGTTGTGTCCTTGAGCAAGGCACTTAACAACACATTGCTCTGCAATGACACCAGTGCCAAGCTGCTTAGTGCCCTTCCCTTGGACAACATCAGTGATGTGGAGAGGGGAAGGCTTGCTGCTTGGACAACTGCCGGTCTCCCATACAACCCTGCCCAGGCCTGCACCCAGGCACAAATCCATGGTCTCACAAGACTAACGGATGCCTATTGTTATTATAATAGAGCAAAAATTAGTGAGAAGCTAGAGTATTAAGAAGCTTTTAAAAAACAACAAAAAGCAATTTAAAGGAGGAAAAAATAGAATACAAAGGTAAGCTGGCCAATAATATTAAAGAGGATATCAAAAGTTTCTGATACAGAAAGTGTAAAAAAGAGGCGAGAGTAGATATTGGACCACTGGAAAATGATGCTGGAGAGGTAGTAATGGGGGACCAGGAAATGGTGGATGAACTGAATAAGTAGTTTGCATCAGTCTTCACAGTAGAAGACACTATAAGTATGGCAGAGGTTCGAGAGTGTCTGGGAACAGAAGTGAGTGAAATTGCTATTACTATAGAGAAGATGCTTGAGAAAGGTCTGAAGGTAGATAAGTCACCTGGACCAGATAGTATACAACCTTGGTTTCTGAAAGAAATGGATGAAGAGATTATGAGACATTAGTAATGATCTTTTAAGCATCAATAGATTCTGGCATGTTTCCAGAGGACTGGAAAATTGCAAATGTCGCTCCGCTCTTCAAGAAGGGAGAGAGGCAGAAGAAAGGAAATTATAGACCAGTAGGTCTGACCTCACTGATTGAGAAGATGTTGGAGTCGATATTTAAGGATGTAGTTTCGGGGTACTTGGAAGCACGTAATCAAATAGCTGGAAGTCAGCATGATTTCCTTAAGGGGAAATCCTCCCTGACAAATCTGTTGAAATTTGTTGAGGAAATGATAAGTAGGATAGAAAAAGGAAAATCAATTGATGTTGTGTACTTGGATTCTCGGAAGACCTTTGACAAGGCTGCTTAACAAGTTAAGACCCTATGATATTACAGGAAATATACTAGCATGCATAGAGCATTAGCCAATTGGCAGGAGGCAAAAAGTGGGAATAAAGAGAGCATTTTCTGGTTGACTGCCAGTGAATAGTGGTGTTCCACAGGGATCTGTGATGGGACTGATTCTTTTACCATTATATATCAAAGATTTGAATGATGGATTTGGTGGCTTTATGACTAAGTTTGCAGATGATATGAAGACAGGTGGAGGGGCAGGGAGTGTTGAGGAAGCAGAGAGGTTGCAGAAGGACTTTGACAAATTAGGAGAATGGGCAAAGAAGTGGCAGGAGGAATACAGTGTTGGGAAGTTTATGTTCACGCACTTTGGTAAAAGAAATAAAAGTGTAGACTATTTTCGAAATGGAGAGAAAATTCAAAAATCTGAGGTGCAAATGAGGGAGTCCTCATGCAAGATTCGCTAAAGGTTAGTTTGCAGGTTTAATCAGTGGTGAGGAAGGCAAATGCAATGTTACGTTCATTTTGAGATAACTAGAATACAAAAGCAAGGATGTAATGTTGATGCTTTATAAAGCACTGGTGTGGCCTTACTTGGAGTATTGTGAGCAGTTTTGGGCCCCTTGTCTAGGAAAGGATATGCTGACAATGAGAAGGTTTATGAAAATGATTCTGGGATTGTACTCACTGGAATCAAAAGAATGAGGGGTGATTTCATTGAAACCTATCAATGTTGAAAAGCCTCAATAGAGTGGATGTGGAGAGGATATTTCCTATAATGTGGGAGTCTAAGACCAGAGGACACAGCCTCAGAATAGAGGGTCATCCATTTAGAGTGGAGATAAGGAGGAGTTTCTTTAGCCAGAGAGGGGTGATTCTGTGGAATTTATTGCCACAGGCAGCTATACAAGCAAGGTTATTGGTAAAGCCAGAGGTTAATTGGTTCTTGATTAGTTAGTCAGGGCATGAAAGGGTATAGGGAGAAGGCAGGAGATTGGGACTGAGAGGGAAAATGGATGAGCCATGATGAAATGGCAGAGTAGACATGAAAGGCTGAATGGCCTCATTCTGCTCCTATATTTTATGCCCTAAACATTGTATTTTTTTACTTCACAATTTGCTATCTATGAAAATTCTTCATTGAAAGTTGTTCATTGGTCAGTTGGTTAATTTCATTAGTGCTAGATATCAAAGATCCTGGAGGTCATGTCCAGCAACAATTTTTTTTGGGAAAGGAGTGCATCATCCTGGTTTTTGCAAGCAGCTTTCTCCAGAAGAGCAATGAGTGTTACTACTTCACTACTGACAGCAAAGACTTATTACAAAACACATGGTGGAATTGCAAGTTCCATTAAAATCTATCCATTGAAAGAAAAAGGGTAAAATATTACCATCTAAACTCAATACTTAGAACTTACTATATATATTGAAATTATTTCATTTCCTGGAATAATCATTTCAAAATGTTCCTGCTTACTAATTTTTACTTCAACACAAATGTGACTAGAAGTGAAAACTAAATGCAAAATATTACTTTGGAATGGCAAGACTAAAATTCCAATAGAGTGGGAGTTCCCAGACCTCTTGGTTGATGATATGGGTTTATGGCATAAGAAAGGCTGGGAGCCCCAGCAATGGAGGAAATACTACTTTGTAGGATAAAATTTAAATTTAGTGTTGAAATAAGGATCATGTCAAGTTTATTGTTACATGAATAAGCATGGTAAGGTACAAGTAAAATGAAAAGCTTGCTTGCAGAAACCCTATATGAAGTAGAGAATTGATCTATTTCACATCAATGTATGAAAATTAAAAATGTTATCACAAAATATCAAAAATACAAATATAATTCATGAAAGATACCTATCTGTTAAAGATTTAGGCATTTTCATAAAGGCTTTTCTTTAGTTCCAATAAGCAAATCTTAGAGTAAAATGCATGCAGATTAAATGCTATAGCACACACATATTAAATTCATAATCTAATTATTTGATAACACCCAAAACTATTTTAAATCAACATGCACCATGTTTAAGAATACCATCTTCTTTCAATATTTTTCTTGGTGTAATCTGGCACTGAGTTGCCTAATTGGAAGAAAAGCTTGGTTAAGTTCATTGTACATGTTCAATTATGGTATTTATGATTTTATTGGTTGTACTGAAATTCTATTTCAAATTGACATGAATTTATACGTGTTGTAATTGTAAGTTACCATATTTACCCAATTCCCTGTGCTATGTATTCCAGCTGTCGGCACATACAGGAGCGAACTTCATATTCAACATCCTGGCAAAGTGATCTCACTAGAGGCAAAATATCCCGCTTAATTCTGCAAAGATAATACAACTATTTAGGTGCTTCTGAATTTTATAATATAATCATAATAAATATATAACATTAGTGTGTTGTGCCTTGCAGCTCATAAAGGAATGGTTAAAAATGTAAAATAAACAAACCACTTATTATCCCAGGCTATTTTATTGTTGTCACATACCAACACAAACATATTAATGCTTCCCTCCTGTTAGCTGACAGACAACGGAAGGCTGCAACCCTGACAGTTTAAAAAGCAGTAATTTACAATTCTCGTATTTACAAGTGGTGTGGAGGAGGCAACCTTCAAGCAAGAATCATTTCCATGACTAATTCTTACTTCACATTCCAGCAATGACAAAGCAAATTGCTCATATTTGTAATAACAGAATTCATAGAGCTATAGTGCCATTGAGTCGTAGAGTATTACAACAAAGAAACAGGTCCTTTGGCCCTTCTAGTTCGTACTGAACTCTTATTCAACTGTATTATAATCTATATGACCAG
This sequence comes from Hemitrygon akajei, assembly GCF_048418815.1. NCBI lineage: Eukaryota > Metazoa > Chordata > Chondrichthyes > Myliobatiformes > Dasyatidae > Hemitrygon > Hemitrygon akajei. Next base: position 4,529,753 of record NC_133126.1, on the reverse strand, counting down.
AGAGCAGAAAGAGCTGCCACACTTAATATAGTCAATAATTTACAACAATAAATTATATTTATACAGTTTCCTTAAAGTTGGAAATGCACCTAAGTACTTCACTGAAGTCGGTCAAAGAATTTTAAGAGATAAAAGAATGGTAATTGTGCCAGAATGGGACAATTTTAAGCAAACTAAAACTGTGGATAAAAAACATTCATTTTGAAAGGTAGAAGGGAATTCAGGAATTAAAATAGAGGGTGCTAAAAGTTTTACTACCAAAGATTGATAAAAGCAGAAAGGGAAGTGCAAAGATGAAGGAGGGCTAAAAACAGAATGCAAAAAACAAGGAGGAGAAAAGACAGCATTAATATTCTGCCTTTCATACTCTTGGGATGTCTAAAAGCACTTTTGAACTATATTAATGCAAAATAAAAGATAACCACAGTTAAATAGCACACACGAGACACTTTGGACACATACTAGGTAGAATTTCCCTGTTCAACCGCAGACAATTGAGGAAGTCTGGTATGGGCCCCAAATCCTAAAGACTTTCTACAGGGGCACAATTGAGAGCATCCTGACTGGGTGCATCACTGCCTGGTATGGGAACTGTACCTCCCTCAATCGCAGGACTCTGCAGAGAGTAGTGCGGACAGCCCAGCACCTCTGTAGATGTGAACTTCCCATTATTCAGGACATTTACAAGGACAGGTGTGTAAAAAGGGCCTGTAGGATCACTGGGGACCCAAGTCACTCCAACCACAATCTATTCCAGCTGTTAAGCCAGGACCAACAGGCTCAGGGACAGCTTCTTCCACCAGGCCATCAGACTGATGAACTCACACTGATTTGAGTGTACTTCTATGCTACTTTGACTGTTTAATTTATTATAAATTATTATAAATTACTACGATTGCACATTGCACATTTAGATGGAGATGTAACATAAAGATTTTTACTCCTCATGTATGTGAAGGATGTAAGAAATAAAGTCAATTCAATTCAATAACTTCTCTGATAGACAGCATTATCTCTACTAATTACTAAGTACAATATAAAAACTAAATTACAAACAAGAGAGAATCTGGAGATGCTGGAAATCTGAGCTACACACTCAAAATGCTGGAGGAACTCAACAAACCAGGCAGCATCTATGGAAAAAAGTACAGTCGACGTTTCGAGCCAAAACCCTTCAGCAAGTCCTGCCTGCTGAGTTCCTCCAGCATTTTATGTATGTTGATAAAAGACTAAATTATTGTTGTCAGAAACAAAACACCAAGCACACTTCAAGATGTAATATGAATCAATGCAAAAGCAGCATTTGTGTATAAAACCAAGTGAAAAGAGAAAAATGTTTTTTTTGTTGCAGAAAAATGATACAATGCACGAAATCCTAAATCCAGTGTAATGAAATATGGTCAAAAAACAATGGGAATATCTCTCTGGCAGTGAAATGATTCAGCTATTTAACAGATATTTGAATGACAGAATGTACTTGTGATGAAAGGATATATATTGTGCATTTTGGAAACAGCTTAATCTGGTTTCAGAATTTATGTCCAGCATATTCACTCCAATTACACAGAATATACGAGGATGTCCATTGTGTGAACAAGTTGCTGTTAAAGGTTAATGGGAAACTCTGTATTAAAATGTTTATTAGATCCAGGTAAAATGAGAACAAATTGTTGTTAAAGAAAGGTTCAAGATTACAGTGAGTTAATACCACACGAAGCACTACATTTAGATCTTTATGGATTAACTATTTACTGATCGCCATAACATCAACAGAAATAATCAATTTACACCTTGAAATTGTTCAATTAGATGTAGAGTTGGAACAGAAATTTATGTTTTCTTATAAATAGAGTGGATGTGGAGAAGATGTTTCGTATGGTGGGGGAGTCTAAGACTAGAGGACACAGCCTCTGAATTGAGGGACATCCTTTTAGAACAGAGATGAGGAGGAATTTATTTAGCCAGAGAGTGGTGAATCTGTGGAATTCAATGCCGCAGGCAGCTGTGGAGGCCAAGTCATTGGGTGCATTTAAGGCAAAGGTTGTCAAATTCTTGTTTAGTCAGTAGATGAAGGGATATAGGGAGAAAGCAGGAGATTAGGGCTGAGAGGGAAAATGATGAAGTGGTGGAGCAGGATCGATAGCCTAATTCTGCTCCTATATCTTATGGTCTTATGGTCTAAATACAGTATTGTACAAAAGTCTTAGGCACAAACATATAGCTAGGGTGCATAAGACTTTTGTACAGAACATACTAATTTATGTATTGCACCGTACTGCTGCAAAAAAAAACATTTCATGACACATCTGAGTGATGATAAACCCGATTCTTGCATGGGTCTCGAATGTGGACTGTGAGTGGGAAAGGACTGGGAGAGGGGAATCATGGTTGGGAAAAGGAGAAGGGAGAGGAGAGGGAGCAGGAGGCACCAGAGAGACATTCTGTAATGATCAATATACCAATTGTTTGGAATCAAATTACTTTTCCTGGTGTCTCAGGGCTGGGTATGTCTCCACCTACACCACCCACCCCCCACTCCTAGCTCTCCTTCTCTGCCACCTAAGCAACACCCCTCTCATGGCACTCCACCCTTGCAATTTCCAACATCCTTTGCTTCCGCCAAATTTACAAACTCGCTGTCCACTCGAAGTGGACAAATACAGTACTGTGCAAAAGTCTTAGGCACCCTAGCTATATATGAGTGTGTGCATAAGACTTTTGCACAGTGCTGTATATGTGGTTATTCATATATTTTAAGAAACTAATAATGTTTTATGAGTTACAGACAACACTGCTCCATGAACAAGTTTCAATAAAACCACAGAAAATTTAATGAGTAAAAACTGGAGTGAAAAGATTATAGTCCATATTATTTATATGATGTATGTTTGCTATAGAATAAACATCAACTATATTACTGTAAAAATACATTAATGACATATCATTTCAGAAAACAATTTTTCAGTTTATGTTAAATTGAAATATTTAGTCATAATATTATGATAGCATCTTGGGCTTTATGTACAATCAGATTAATACATTTAGCAAGCAATCACCAATGAAACATTCATTTCACTTACACATGAGATTCAAACTTCCTGGCAATTCGGCCCAGAATTTTGCAACTGGCTAAACGTGACTGGATTGTCTGTGATAATTGAGCCTTTGAAACCAGTGGAGATAAAATCTAAACAAGAACAAAAGCTTACTGAAAATAGAAACATTTTAAGCACTAAAAGACAACTATGATGCTTTCAACAATAGTTTAAGATTTGCAACTTTAGTCTCTTATAAAATTCATTCAGAATTCTATTTTGTGTGCTAGGAGAAAGAGGCAAACCTTTAGTCAATGATTTATTATCCCATAAAAATAGGACAAGCATGGGCAGAGTAAGTGCAAAGCTTTTGAAAGCAAACTATATTTTACACACTGATACTCATTGTTGAAATAATAACTGGTTGATGATAAGTGCAATTATGTCTTGGTTGACAAAGAAGTATCGTATATGCCTTCCTTGGTTTGTTAGCGACCAGTGCTGCCATCTTCAGGGATCATTGGACTTGTACAAAAGCTTCCTCTGTTCTTCAATGCTCTGCAAGGTTCTAACATTCATGGTGTATTCTCTGCTCTTACTAGTCCTCTGAAAATGCTTCACCTCACACGTATCAGGATTAAATCCCATCTGCCATTGCTCTGCCCACTTCAGCAATATCGTACTCTCACCTACAGTTATAAAACTAATCCTCCGCCATCAGCTTCTGCAAATATTATCATATCAGCTTTAAATCCTTTTTGCCCATTTGTCCGGGATCCCATGGGCTCTAATTTTTTGCACCGATCTCTCAAGGAACACAAAGGACCCAATGAAGTCCATTGAGACTATTTCTATCACATTGCCCTCATCAATATCTTCTGTGGCCTCTTCACAAAATTGGTCAAATTGGTCAGACAGGATCTCCCAATAATAAAACAATTCTGATCATCTTTGCTTATCTCTGCCTTTTGTAAGTTCAGACTAATCTTTTCTTTCATAATTTTTCTCCCTAAATAAATTTCCTAACATTGATAGTTGGGGTATCACAGTAGCTGTCTGAGTCATACAGTAGGAACTTCACTGGTGGCCAGTAAAGATTTACAACTCTCTAACATGGCCCCAAGCAAACTCTCCCTTGCCACCCATGGCAGCGTTTGTGGCCCAGTGTTCTAGAGTTCTCACCACCCACTCCCTGATTTCTCCACCTATAGGTTCTCCTTCATAGTGAATATAGATGAGAAGTATTCTACATCCTCTGAATGTCCATATTCATCCTTCGCCACCACCAGGGAGATGCTCGATACAAACTGAATAAACATTACATATACTCCACCTGGGTAGTCCAAAATCCTTTGGCATTAACATTGACTTTTCCAATCTTAACCACCCTTCCCTCTGTTAGTTATTTTCCCCCTTCCCCCACTACTGCCCCCCACTTCCAATCCTACTCTGGTCCCCCCACTATTGTCCTATTTTCCTAACACTCACTTCCCAGCATCCCACTCGGATTCCTGACTGTCCACTCCCTATCTGGTTCTGCTTCCACTGACCATTTCCCCTCCCCTAATGGTTCCCCATTATCACCCCTTTTTATGCTCTTTACCAATCTTCACAGTCCCCATTCTCCACCTCGCTCCACTTTTCTCCATTTTTAATCTACCCTAAATCTATATTCCAGCTGTCTTTGGCTCCAACTCCATGTCTGTACCTCATTCCTACCCAGAACAACCTGCCTGTCATCTTGCATCCCTCCTCTGTACACTAATCACCTTGGACTCATTTCAACCCACCCCTTCTTTTTATACTAGCCATCTCAGCTCTCCACTCTCAATCCTGTTGCACAGTTTTGACCTGAAATATTCGCAAGTTCTCTCCCTCCACAGATGTTCCTCCAGAAAACTGTTTGTTGCTACTCTGGCTCCAAGAGAAGATTGCTATTTAGGACCAAAATGAACCCCACACTTTCCCAAGTTATCCCCTGCCATTAATATATAGAAAACCATGGAGTCTTAGAACACTATAGAACAGAAACAGGCCCTTTGGCCTATCTACTCTTTGCCAAACTATTAACATGCCTAGTCCCATTGATGTGTACCCAGATCATATACCGCCATCCCCTCGAATCAATGTACCTATTGAAATTTCCCTTGTTTTGAAAAGAAACCCACATCCACCATCTCCACTGACAGCTCATTCCATACTTTCACCACCCTCTGAGTGAAGAAGCTCACCCTCATGTTCCCTTATAAACATTGAACCTTTCACCCTTAAGCCATTAGCTCTAGTCTCACCTAACCTTAGTGGAAAAAGCCTGCTTGCATTTACCATATCTATACCCCTCATAATTTTGTTTACCTCTATCAAGTCTTCCCCCATTCACTTACAGTACTGTGCAAAAGTCTTAAGTAAATGCACAGTATTTCTATGTATTGCACTGTACTGCTGCCACAAAAAAAAAACACATTTCATGACATATGAGAGTAATAGAACATAGAAACATAGAAAACCCACAGCACAATACAGGCCCTTTGGCCCACAAAGTTGTGCCGAACATGTCCTTACCTTAGAAATTACTAGGATTACCTATAGCTCTCTATTTTTCTAAGCTCCATGTACCTATCCAAAAGTCTCTTAAAAGACCCTGTCATATCTGCCTCCACCACCATTGTCGGCAGCCCATTCCACTTACTCACCATTCTCTGAGTAAAAAACTTACCCCTGACATCTCCTCTGTACCTTCTCCCCAGCACCTTAAACCTGTGTCCTCTTGTGGCAACCATTTCAGCCCTGGGAAAAAGTCTCTGACTATCCACACAATCAATGCCTCTCATCATCTTATACACCTCTATCAGGTCACCTCTCATCCTCCTTCGCTTCAAGGAGAAAAGGTCGAGTTCACTCAACCTATTTCCATAAGGCATGCTTTCCAATCCAGGCAACATGCTTGTAAATCTCCTCTGCACCCTTTCTTTGGCTTCCACATCCTTCTTGTGGTGAGGTGACCAGAACTGAGCACGGTACACCAAGTGGGGTCTAACCAGGGTCCTATATAGCTGCAATGATAGATCTAATTCTGATATGGGTCTCTATTGTGGACTGAAATTAGGAAGGGGGCAGAGAGAGGGTAATCATGCTTGGAAAAGGGGGAATGGAGAGGGGAGGCAGCAGCAAGCACCAAAGAAGCATTCTGTAACAATCAATAACCAATTGTTTGGAATCAAATATCCCTGCCTGGTGTCTCAGGGCTGGGTGAGTCTGCACCCACACCACCATCCTACCTTGGCACTCCTTCTCTACCAGCCATCTCACACCCCTCCCACGGCACTCCACCCTGCTATTCCCAATATCCTTTGCTCCCACCAGATTTACGAATTCGCTCTCCACTCAACGTTGACAAATACAGTACTATACAAAAGTCTTAGGCATCCTAGCTATATATGTGTGCCTAAGAATTTGGCACAATACTGAATGCTCTAGGGAATAAAGTCCTAACCTATTCAATCTTTCCTTATAACTCAGTCCTCCAGTCCCAGCAACAACCTTGTAAATTTTCTCTGTATTCTTTCAATCTTATTTACATCTTTCCTGTAGGTAGGTGACCAGAACTGCACACAACACTCCAAATAAGGCCTCCCTAATGTCTTTTGGACTATGGATCACTATTCTCAGATCTCACTGTTCTACCATACTCACGTGCTCTACCATTTGCACTTGTCTATAGTAAATTCCATCTGCCATTTCTCAGCCCGTTTTTCCAGCTGGTCCAAACCCTGCTTTGACAGTCTTCTTCGTCGTCCACTTGGTGTCATTCACAAATTCTCTTATCTAGTTTACCACATTATCATCCAGATCGTTGATATAGATGACAAATGACAACATTTCCAGCACCAGTCCCTGTGGCACACCACTAGTCACAGGTCTCCAGTCAGAGAGGCAACAAAATTTTACCACTCCTTGGCTTCTTCCATGTAGCCAATGACTAATCCAATTTACTACATTATCCTGAATGCAAAGCAACTGAACCTTTCTGACCAACCTGTTCATGCAGATCTTGTCAAAAGCCTTGCTGAAGTCCATGTAGTCAAGAACCACTGCCTTGTCTTCATCAACTTTTCTGGTAACTTCCTCAAAAAACTCCATAAGATTGGTTACACACTAGCTACCAAGCAAAAGCCATGTTGACTATCCCTAATCAGGCTCCTTCTATCTTAATACTTATATATCCATTTCTTTAGAATACCTTCTGATAGTTTACCCAGTATTGATGTCAGGCTCACTGACCTAGAACTTCCTGGCTTATTTTTAGAGCCTTCCCTAAACAACAGAACAAAATTTGCTATCCTTTAGTGCTCTGGCAGCTCAGTGTGGATCCATATTGAACGGTGGATAAATAACCAAAAGGGGAAAAACAAGCAGGAGATGTGGAGGGTATTGAGATAAATGGATCACTATCATTCAGGAACCCCATGACCCAGGACATGCCCTCTTCTCATTACCACCATCAAAGAGGCAGAACAGTTGTGTGGAGACATACCCTCAAAGTTTAGGAACAGCTTCTCCCCCATCGCCATCAGATTCCTAAATGGAAAATGAACCTATGTGCACTGTATTATTCTTTTTCTCTCTTTTTGCAAATTATCTAATTTTATATACAATATATTTATTTGTATTGTAATTTTTATTGTTTTATTATTATGTATTGCAATATGCAGCTCTCACAAAACAATATATTTCATGACATATACCAGTGATATTAAACCTGAATCTGATTCTGAAATTGGACAGGTGTAATAAAGAGCTGGCTTAATCATGATTAATCATTCAGCCTTCTCCCATGTTCCATGACTGATGCAGCATTTCTGCTTTAACTAGAGCAGGTATAATGGACAGCACTTCACTGTTATTCGTGCCATTTTAATGAATGTCTGTAAATAAATGCAAACATCACAGTTGACATATTCATCAAGATATTCATGTTCATGCAATCAGAAAGTAAATACATGGTTTACTTTTACATTACCTCTTGCCTGATGGTTTCCTTTGGTAAAGCATTGATTACAGTCAGGAGAGTCTCCAACCATGCATTGCTGACCACTGACCAAAATACAAACATAATAAACGGTGACAAATTAATCTACAAAATTAACATATTGCATAATTAAGTCCATTATCTAGTTCTGTAACCTAATACATGAGCCATGCTTGGCACATGCACAAATCTGCTTTATTTTTATGCCTGAAACAAAATAGTCTTATTATGAAGTAACAAGTTAGAGACACTTATTTGGATCTTAGAGAAGAACTGTACGGATCTAAATTATTTTCATATTAGTCAACCTTCCAGAAGATTATGCTGCAGAACTTATTACCAGGTAAAAAAAGCCTGATGAGTTTATGCAGACATTACTTTTGCAGAAACTGTCTTAAAATATTTCATTAGGTACTTTTCTACATTTTGAAAAGCCTAATTCTAACTGCTCTGTAAAAAGCAGTATCTTGTAGTATCTCTTTTCCTTTTGTATTACCTCAAAATACTTCTGCATGAAATAATCTGTCTGGATGGCATGTACAGTACATAAAAGCTTTTCACTATATGTTGGTAGACATGACAATAATAAACCGATTACCAGTACTCTGAATCTCGTTGTCAATTACAATTTCTTGACCATCAATGTATTTCTTCATTGATGGTTTTAAGAGACAGTCATTTCTGCCTGTCACCCACACAACCCCACCCTCACACACACAAAAGGAACTATTGTGGAGTGTTTCTTTGTAACTATACCTATTAAACACTACTAAACAAGTTTATACAAATTGCTGATCACATGCTGCTCAATATCATGAGCTTTAAATGGATAATCTTTGGTCTTCTTCAAGCCAATACTTAAATGGATAATCTTTGACCCCCTTCAAGCCAATACTTAAAAAACAACATATTTCACCAAGAAAACAAGACAGTTTCAAATTCACATTATCCCCATTATTCGAATACACTTTATCATAATTTTCCAAAAATGGTTACTTATTAAAATCAGTACAACAGATGAGATATTAAGAATGAAAATCAGATTTTAAAACTACTACCACAAGCATGCAATGCTGAAGGATTCAGTTCAGTAATGTAACTAACCTGTATCTTTGTGATCTAGGTTTACCAATATAATCGGGAGAAAAGAGTGGATATAAGCTGCTGTGGAAACCAACTCTTCTTGTAAGATGGTAAGAAATGCAACTGCAGCAACCAACTGCATCTCCACCCCTGCAACATGGAGTACCTCCTATAACAAATATTTTTTTTATATCAGAATTGACTGATAAGTGGAAAATATCTGAATTTTCACATTTAGAACATAGAACATAGAATAGTACAATACTGTATGGGCCCTTTCACCTCTGAGGTTGCTTTGACTATACTTTGAATATACTCCATGATCAATCTGACCCTTCCCTCCTATATTACCCATAACTCTCAACTTTTCTTTCATTTATGTGCCATCAAAGAGTCTCTAAATGTCCTTATTGTATCTGCTTCTACCACTACCTCTGACAGTGCATTCCCAACATTTAATATTCTGTATTAAAAAACCTAGCTTTGACATTCCCCTAAACCTTGCTCCACTCACCTTAAAAGGATGACATCTACTATTAGCCATTGCCACCCTTGGAAAAGACATTGACTGTCAACTCTCTGTGCCTCTTATCATTGTATAGACCTCTATCATGTGGCCTCTCACCCTCCTTTGCTCCAAAGAGAAAAGCTCTGGCTTACTCATCCTATCCTCTCTAATCCAGGCAGCACCTGGATAAATCTCCTTTGCAACCTCTCTTATGATTCCACAGCCTTCCTACTATGAAGCAACCAGGATTGAGCACAATGCTCTCTGTGGTCTGTCCAGGGTTTTATAAAGCTACAATATTACCTTGTGAATCTTGAACATATTCCTCAGGCTAATGAAGGCCAATACATCATACACTTTCTTAACACCTTATCAACTTTTGCAGCAACTTCGTGGGATCTACAGACTTCATACCCAAGGTCCTTCTGTTTATCCACACTGCAAAAAATTCTACCATTAATCTTGTAATATCCCTTAAAGTTCAATCTTCCAAAGTGTATCACTTCACACTTTTCTGGACTGAAGTCCATCTGCCACTTCTCAACCCAGCTCTACATCTGCCTCTGTCCAACATTCTACACTATTCCCAACACCATCCTTCCATTTTCTCATCCAAGTCATTTACAAAAATCACAAAGAGCAGTGGTACCACAACAGATTCACCAATCAACAACTTCCAGGCACAATATGTTCCATTTACTATAACCCTCTGCCTTCTGTGGACTGGCTAATTTTGATCCATGCTGTCAGGTTTCCATGGATATCATGCCTCATTTCTTTCTGGAAGAGCCTCCCAAAGAAACCTTGTTAAATGCTGTACTAAAATCCATATACAGTGCCCATAAAAAGAATTCACCCCCCCCCCCCCCCCAGCCTTAGAAGTTTTCATGTTTTATTGTTTTACAACATTGTATCACAGTGGATTAATTGGGCTTGTTTGACATTAAGACCATAAGATAGGGAACCAGAAGTAGGCCGTTTGGCCATCGAGTTTTCTCCACCATTCAACATTGATCAACAGAAAAAAACTATCATGTCAAAGTGAAAACAGATCTCTACAAAGTGATCTAAATTAATTACAAATACAAAACACAAAATAATTGATTGCCTAAGAATTCCCCCCCCCCCAATATGATACACCAAAGCATCACTGGTACAGCCATTTGGTTTTAGAAGTCACATAATTAGTTAAATGGAGATCTATTTTTGAAGACCTGTGTGCAGTCAAAGTGTTTCAATTAACTGTAGTAGAAATACAGCTGTATCTGGAATGTCCAACTGCTGGTGAGTCAGTATCCTGGCAAAAACTACACCATGAAGCTAAAAGAAGATGCCAAGCAACACCAGAAAAAAGTTTTGAAAAGCACAAGTCAGCAGAGATACATACAAGAAAATTTCCAAGTCACTGAAAATCTCTTGGAGTACAGTTAATTCAGTCATCAAGAAATGGAAAGAACATGACAGTATTCCCCAGGCTGCTCCACGAGGCGAGAGAAGAGATTGCTGAGCCTCTGGCTAGGATCCTAATGTATCCATTGTCCATGGGAATGGTACCGGAGGATTGAAGGGAGGCGAATGTTGTCCCCTTGTTCAAAAAAAGTAGTAGGGATAGTCCGAGTAATTATAGACCAGTGAACCTTACGTCTGTGGTGGGAAAGCTGTTGAAAAAGATTCTTAGAGAGAGGATCTATGGGCATTTAGAGAATCATTTAGAGAATCATGGATTGATCAGGGTTAGTCAGCATGGCTTTGTGAAGGGCAGATCATGTCTAACAAGCCTGATAGAGTTCTTTGAGGAGGTGACCAGGCATATAGATGAGGGTAGTGCAGTGGATGTGCTCTACATGGATTTTAGTCAGGCATTTTACAAGGTTCCACACAGTAGGCTTATTCAGAAAGTCAGAAGGCATGGGATCCAGGGAAGTTTGGCCAGGTGGATTCAGAATTGGCTTGCCTGCAGAAAGAAGAGGGTCATGGTGGAGGCAGTACGTTCGGATTTGAGGGTTGTGACTACTGGTGTCCCACAAGGATCGGTTCTGGGACCTCTACTTTTCATGATTTTTATTAACAGCCTGGATGTAGGGGGTGGAAGGGTGGGTTGGCAAGTTTGCAGATGACACAAAGGTTGGTGGTGTTGTAGGTAGTGTAGAGGATTGTCTAAGATTGCAGAGAGACATTGATAGGATACAGAGGTGGGCTAAAAAGTGGAAGATGCAGTTCAACCCAGAGAAGTGTGAGGTGGTACACTTTGGAAGGGCAAACTCCAAGGCAGAATACAAAGTAAATGGCAGGATACTTGGTAGTGTGGAGGAGCAGAGGGATCTGGGGGTACATGTCCACAGATCCCTGAAAGTTGCCTCACAGGTAGATAGGGTAGTTAAGAAAGCTTATGGAGTGTTAGCTTTCATTAGTCGAGGGATAGAGTTTAAGAGTCGCGGGGTAATGATGCAGCTCTATAAAACTCTGGTTAGGCCACACTTGGAGTACTGTGTCCAGTTCTGATCGCCTCATTATAGGAAGGATGTGGAAGCATTGGAAAGGGTACAGAGGAGATTTACCAGGACGCTGCCTGGTTTAGAGAGTATGGATTATGATCATAGATTAAGGGAGCTAGGGCTTTACTCTCTGGAGAGAAGGAGGATGAGAGGAGACATGATAGAGGTATACAAGATATTAAGAGGAATAGATAGAGTGGACAGCCAGCGCCTCTTCCCCAGGACACCACTGCTCAATACAAGAGGGTATGGCTTTAAGGTAAGGGGAGGGAAGTTCAAGGGGGATATTAGAGGAAGGTTTTTTACTGAGAGAGTGGTTGGTGTGTAGAATGCACTGCCTGAGTCAGTGGTGGAGGCAGATACACTAGTGAAGTTTAAGAGACTACTAGACAGGTATATGAAGGAACTTAAGGTGGGGGGTTATATGGGAGGCTGGGTTTAAGGGTCAGCACAGCATTGTGGGCCAAAGGGCCTGTACTGTGCTGTATTGTTCTATGTTCTATGACTGTAATCCTGCTTGAATCAGGCCATTCACAAAAGCTGAGGAGCCATGCAAGAAGGGACTAGTATGGGAGGCCACCAAGAGAAGAGACCTATGACATCTCTGGAAGAGTTACAAGCTTCGGTAGCTGAGATGGGAGTGGCTACGCAAACAACTGTTATCCAGGTGCTTCACCAGTCACAGTTTTATGGGAGAGTGGCAAAGAGAAACCCACTATTGAAAAAAGCTCACCTGAAATCTCGGCTAGAGTTTGCCAGAAGGCATGTGAGAGTGAGAGACTCTGAATTCAGCTGGAAGAAGGTTTTATGGTCTAATGAAACCAAATTTGAGCTTTTTGGCCATCAGACTAAACGCTATGTTTGGCATAAACCAAACACCTCACATCCTCAAAAATATCCCATCCCTTCCATGAAGCATGGTGGTGGCAGCATCATGCTGTGGGGATGTTTCACTGCAGCAGGATCTGGAAGGCTTGTGAAGGTAGAGGGTAAAATGAATGCAGCAATATACAGGGAAATCCTGGAGGAAAAACCTGATGCAGTCTGCAAGAGAACTGCCATTTGGGAGAAGATTTGTTTTCCAGCAAGACAATGACTCCAAGCAGAAAGCCAAAGCTGCACAGGTGGCTTAAAAACCACAAAGTTAGTGTCCTGGAGTGGCCAAGTCAGAGTCCAGACCTCAATCCAATTGAGAATTTGGACTTGAAAAGCGCTGTTCACTTATGATCCCCATGCAATCTGACAGAGGTTAAGCAGTTTTGTAAAGAAGAATAGAGAAAAATAGCAGTGTTCAGATATGCAAAGCTGATAGAGATCTATCCACACAGACTCAAGGCTGTAATTGCTGCCAAAGGTGCATCTACTAAATACTGACATGAAGGGGGTGAATTCTTATGCAATCAATTACTTAGTGTTTTATATTTGTAATTAATAAAGATTCGTAAAAATTTGTAAATTTCTGATTTGTAAAAAGAGTCTTCTTCTGTTGTTCAGTGTCAAAAAAGCCAAATTAAATCCACTGTGATTCAATGTTGTAAAACAATAAAACCTGAAAACTTTCAAGGTGGCTGATTACTTTTTATAGACACTGTATATTATATCTACCGCTCTACCTTCATCAACTTGGTATTTTTCTTCAAAAAAAGTCTATCAGGCTCGTCAGGCATGACCTGTCCCTCATAAAACTATGCTGAGATTATTAAACATGCCTTGTAATTAATTTGCCTCTCAAAATATTTATTAATACTGTCTCTAAGAATCATCTGCCAGCTACTGATATAAGACTCAGTGCTCTAGAATTCCCAGGATTATCCCTACTACTCTTCTTGAACAAGGGTACAAAATTTGTCATCCTCCAATTCTCTGATACTAATGTCTGTCAAAAGCTCCAACACTGCCTCTTTCTTAATCTCAATGTGCATTAGTTTGTTCTACATTGACCTAATATTCATCAAGGTCCCTCCACTGGTGCACACTGAATTTCTGTAAATTATAAATAATAATATTATTCTGGGTTAACTGTTAATGTTAATAACTGACAGTAATCAGTGGTTAATATTTTTACAATGCTTTTGTTGAAATAAACACATTTCAAATACATAACTACAATAACAAAACAATGTCACTATACCTGTAATTGTCTCAGCTGCAGGTAACTGAAACTTCTGCTTCTTAGTTGCATTAAGTAGGATTCTTTTTCAATGTACATTACAAAAATATACATATATTGGTTCACATTCCATTGAAACACGTTATTCTCATGACACTCTCAAACAAGAGAAAATCTGCAGATGTTGAAAATCCAAGCAACACATGCAAAATGCTAGAGGAACTCAGCAGGCCAGGCATGAAAAAGAACATAGTGTATGGAAAAGAGTGTAGTTGATGTTTGGGCTGAGACCCTTCATCAGGACTGTCCTGCTGAGTTCCTCCAGCATTTTGTGTAGCTGGACACTCTTTTGGTAATTTCACTGCAGATAATGTATTGATTCCTTGTTAGGTAAATATTTGATTTTTATCCCCAATCCCTTCAGTAGTTACAGTACTAATAAGTACAGAGTTAAAAAATTCACATTTTATAAGAAATAAGAATGGATATGGAACTTTTACATGATTCATTGAAGCATTCAACAAAGTACAGAGGGATTAAAAGTTCTTCATTTATATTGTTTATCTCATATACTCCAAACAACTGTAACTACAGAATAGAAAATGCCAGAAACATTCAGTAGGTCAAAAAGCACCTGTAGAGTTGGGGATGATGTATTAGCATGAATAGAGGATTGGTTAACTAATAGAAACTGGAGAGTTGGAATACATTGGTGTCACTCTGGTTGGCAATCGATGGTGAGTGGTGTGCAACAGGGGTCAGTGCTGGGCCCACAAATGTTCACCATATACATTAACGATCTGGAAGAGGAGACCGAGTGTAGTGTAAGTTTGCTGATGATACTAAATTGAGCAGAAAAGGAAATTGTGTAGAAGATACGAGGAGTCTGCAGAGAGATATAGTTAGGTTAAGTGAGTGGGCAAGGGTCTGGCATATGGAGTACAATGTTGGTAAATGGGAGATCATCCACTTTGGAAGGAAAAATGAAACAGCAGATTATTATTTTAATGGTAAAAATTGCAGCATGCTGCTGTGCAGAAGGACTTGGGAGTGCTTGTGCATGAATCACACAAGGTTGGTTTGCAGGTACAGTAGACTATCAAGAAGGCAAATGGAATGTTGGCATTCATTGCTAGAGGAATTGAATTTAAGAGCAGGGAGGTTTGCTGCATCCAGGCCGCACCTGGTGTACTATGTGCAGTTCTGGTCAGGAAGGATATACTGGCTTTGGAGGAAGTGCAGAGGAGGTTCACCAGGTTGATTCCAGAGATGAGGGGGGTTTGACTATAAGGGACTGTACTTGCTGCAATTCAGAAGAATGAGAGGAGATCTTATAGAAACATATAAAATTATAAAAGGAATAGATAAGATAGAGGCAGGAAAGTTGTTTCCACTGGTGGGTGAGACTAGAACTAAGGGATATAGCCTCGAGATTCAGGGGAGTTGAATTAGGATGGAGATGAGGAGCAGCTGCTTTTCCCAGAGAGTGGTGAAACTGTGGAACTTTCTGCCCAATGAAACAGTAGAGGCTACCTCGGTAAATATATTTAAGACAAGGTTGGATAGATTTTTGCAAAGTAAGGGAATTAAAGGTTACGGGGAAAAGGCAGATAGGTGGAGATGAGTCCATGGCCAGATCAGCCATGAACTTATTGAATGGCGAAGCAGGCTCATCGGGCCAGATGGCCCACTCCTGCTCCTATTTCTTATGTTCTTATGTTCTTAAAACTAAGCAGTTTATGTTTCAAGTCCAGGACCCTTTGTTAGTGCTGAGAAAGGGAGAAAACAAGCTAGTTTAGGTAGCAGAACACCTTCTTTAATCTAGTGCACTGTATTCAATGTTCACTATTTGCCTCTCTCTACAATGGACAACGAGAAACTAAATGCAAATTGGGCAGCAGATCAGTGGAGAGGCTGCATTCCAACCACAAGAGTGACCCAAAGCTGCTGGTTGCCTGCTGCTATCACTCAATACCCCACTCACACTCTGATCTCTCCCCTGTGGCCTCCTGCAATGTTCAAACAAGACATAGCACACGTTGAGAAACGACATATCACCTTCCATCTGAGCACTTTGCAGATCAATATCAACTTAGAAATGCACAGCACAGGAATGGGATTAATGATTCACCTTGATGATGCCAGCCTGATGCCTATTTGTGCTAATCCCATTTGCTCTGTACACCCTTATGCCTTTCCTATCCTATCCTATGTACTTCTCCAGACACCTTTTACGCACTGTAATTGCATCAGCCTCTATCACATCCTCTGGATACTCGTTACAGATAAATGTGAAAAACGTACCCCTTAGATCCACCCTCACCTTAAACCTCGGCCTTCTGGTTCTCGACTCCCCAGCCTTGGGAAAAAGTCACTGACTACTGAAAATGTCTATGTCCTTCAAAATTCCTCCTTTTCACACCCCACTTTACATCAGAGACACAACAGTGGAAAATACAAGCAGTTTCAAATTCCTGGCAGTGCATATCTCCCACAACTTTTCATGGTCCCAGAGCACATTCTACATGGTCAAGGAAGCTCACCAACACCTTGGCCTTCTGAGAAGGCTCAAGAGAGCTGGGCTTTGCACATCTATACTCACCTCATTCTACAGATGCACAGCAGAGAGCATCCTAACAAGCTGCATCACTGGCTGGTGCAAAATCACACCGTGGCAGTCAGGAAGACTCAACAAAACTACCCTACTCCCTCATGGACATATGTACAGAAAGGTGCTGGAAAAGGTCTAGTAGCATCATGAAGGATCCCACACACCCAGCTCATGGAGTGTTTGTCCCACTCACATCAGAGAGGAAGCTGTATAGCATCCACACGAGGATACCCAGACTCAAAAACAGTTATTTTGCCGAAACAGTAAGGCAGATCAACCTCTCCACGCACTAACTCCACCACTACTTTATTATTTCCTGTCAGTCACCTTATGTACAACCTAGTGTCACTTTATGGACATACAATCAATTTACATATATAAGCTACCTAATGTATTTATATTTATTGTGTATTTATTATTACTATTGTCATGTATTTTATCTTTTGTATTTTTTGTGCTGCATTGAGTCAGGAGTAATAATTATTTTGTTTTCCTTAAACTTGTGTACAGGAAATTACATTAAACAATCTTGAATCTAGAATTTTGTAAATCTTCATAAGGTATCCTCTCTTTCTCTTATGTTCTAGAGACAATAAGCCCAATCTATGCAATCTCTCCTGGTACCTACAACCCTACATTCCTGGCAGCATCCTGGTTTTTTTTTTAACTTTTTTTTATTGTTTTCAAATAGTTACAGAATAAATGTGTATGAAAAAAAAATGTGTTGCCCAGCCCCCCTCCCCTTAACCCCTCCCCCCTAACATCCCTATTAAAAAAATAAGAAAGAAAGAAAAAAAAAGGGAATGCCTGGACACTGGAAGATCCCCACATGCTCCATGGAGTTCGTAATAACTTTAGTATATATATTTATTTCTTTCCCCAAGTAACCAATTATTTCCATTAAAACTTAAAAAATTTAGTAGATTAGTCGTTATTTTTTTTATTATATTACTCCAATCTATAATAATACCTAATCTTTCAACTTTCGTGGTATCCTGGGAAATCTTTATAAAAATCTCCATGTTGCTATGTGTGTCCCCACCAATCATCCAGGCAAAAAGTTAGAAGAAAATTAAAATATAAATGTAATTAGTTTTGCTACAACAAGTGTATGGGACATTGGAAAAAAAGTTGAATTTCCCCATGGGGATGAATAAAGTATCTATCTATCTATCTATCTAAAGAAAAAAACAAAATACCCCCCTACTAATGTTGTGGGAAAAAAACCACAACATTACCCCCCTCTGCTGTACGGGTCATGGTAACCGCCATGATTACACACGTGAATCCCGCAGTAACAGATCCAAAGTTCCCCAGCCCCCCCGCAACATAAAAAAGTATATGTATAAGAAGAGAAAAAAAAATACTATTCTCATTTAGTATTTCTAAAATTTTGCTTTTCTCTTCTATAATATCCATAAATGTCCATCACTTCTGTTCGTTGGGTCTATCTTCATCTTTAATCCATTACGTTTGGAAGCCTCTATGTGTAATTAGCGAATAGATGGAAGTTCTTGTACAAACTCCTCCGCTTTTCGATAAACTGAAAAAAAAAAATTTCCCTCCTCCAAAAAAATTATCAGTGTTGCTGGATGACGCATTGTAAATTTATAACCCTTTTCCCATAAGGCTTTTTTCGCTGGGTTAAATTCCTTCTTTCTCTTCAACAGGTTGTAACTTATATCAGGATAAAAAAGAACTGGTTTCCCTGCTATCATCAGTGGCCCATTTCTATTTTTGGCACTTTGGGCAGCAGCCTTCAGGATCTTTTCTTTGTCTTGGTATCGTAAGCATTTTATCAAAATTGATTGTGGGTTTTGATCAGCTCGAGGTCTTGACCTTAAGGATCTATGAGCCCTTTCGATCTCAATTGGAGTTTCTCTTTCCATTTCCAATTTTTCAGGGATCCATTTTTGAAAAAAATTTATTGGATCTTCTCCTTCTATATCTTCTTTAAGTCCAACAATTTTAATATTATTTCGTCTACTGAAATTTTCAAGCTTATCAATTTTTTCCATAAATTGTTTTCTTTCTGATGTCCAAGCAGTATTTTCATTTTCCATTTTGTCCATTCTTTCAACCATGTCCTCCGTTGTAGTTTCCAAGTCCGTAATTCTTTTTTCCATTTTTTCCTGTCTCTTTGTCATTTTTTCAAGCATAATCTCCATATTGGTCATTTTTTTTCGAGTATTTTTTGATTATTTTAAATTACTTTTAATGTGTCTAATTTACGCATTATTTGCCTCAAAGTCTTTTCTATATTTCTAGAAGGACTTTTAACTCCCTCTTCATCTGATCTTTCCGGAAGGTCTGATTCTCCCTCCGATTTGCTATCACTTTCAGTTGCAGTGGTAGCTGGGCTTTGTAGTTCTTGTTGCTCCCGTTTGCGCATGCTCCATCCTTCATGTTTGCGCAGTTCACGATGGTTTTTTCCTTTAGAAATGGCCGATGTTGCCGCAGTCTCCTGTTCCGTATCGCCGGTGGTATAATGTACCTGAGACCGCGGTTCCTCGGTAGACATGGGCCTTGTTCTTGTTCCAACTTGCGTAGTCTTCCCGGTATTAGTTTTCTTCATCTTCCTTCCTTAAGGCATAGCTTGACACAATCCGGAGTAGTTTATAAATAACTTTTAGAAAGTATTGACTAACTTTTCTTCATTTAGACATTAATTTATTAACTTTTTACGGGAGAGCTGGGTTCCAGCGTCTCGATCCTACGTCATCACGTGACGTCCCCCCGGTGGCATCCTGGTTGATCTATCCTGAGTTCTCTCCTTTGTTATCACTTCTTTCCTGCAATATGGTGGCAGGAAGTGCACACAATAGCCCAAGTGCAGTCTAACCAATATTTTGTACAAATGCAACATGACATCCAAACTTTTATACTTTGCCTATTCCTATGACGGCAAGCATAATAAATTCCTTTTCCACCAACCCATTCAGAGAGCTGACCTAATGGAGATTTATAAAATTATAAAGGACGTGGATTGGATAGGTCATCAGAATCTTTTTCCCAAGGTAGGAATGTCGAGAACCAGAGGACATAGGTTTAAAGTGAGGGCAGAAATTAAATGGAGATCCACCTCAGTTATTATGTGCTTGCGTAATAAAAGAACTTCAGTTCCTAGTGGGCAATGTGGGTGCTTCACCCAGAACCAGAAGCTTCAATGGTGAGCGGGACTCACGTGCTTAGTTTTGAACACTGTTGAGTAATTAAAAGCTCTAGCGATATTCATGCCAAGTTTGTCTTTATTAAACATAACATGGTGCCAGAAGTCAGTGTAAGGTCTAAACATTGACAGTAAATGAACACGGTACTGTGTGCGACTGATGATACTAATGACGGGAAAAGCTGGCCAGCAAGGCAAAACAACATATGTTCCCAAAGTTCAGCAGTCACCAAATCCACCAAGAAATTCAGGTGAGAGGCCAAGAATTCCCATCATAGATAACCTAAGTCCTCCCACACCTATGTAGTTTATCACCAATCTAACTTATAACTGGAAATACGTCAAAAAGCAATTCAATATATATTTAGTGGCTGGCAGAGTAAGGGGGGGTGTTGATGAAAAATTGAAAGAGTCTATTTTTCTGTAATTGGCAAAGATGCTTTGGATGCTATAATTGGCAAAGATGCTATAAGAGTTTTCAAATTGATGAGACAGCTTTTATATTGGACACAAATGACAAAATTTGAGGAGTATTTTGTCCCAAGTAAATACATCATTTCTTTTCTTGGGATCAGAAACAAGGTGTTAGCTTTGACCAATACTTAGCTGATGTTCACACATTGAGTAAGTCCTGTGAGTTTAGAGATTTGAGAGACTCACCAGTTGGAGACAGAGTACGGTAGTTTGTGGAATACCAGATAATTGGCTCAGAGAAAAATTGATCCATGAAAATGTTTAGACATTGGAAAAAGCTGTGGACATGTGTAGAGCAGAAGAGACCACACGAGCACAAGCTAAGGAGCTACACAGGGCAGACATAACAGTGTATGCTGTAAAACAGAAGAGCAGTGCGCAAATCGTTTCTCAAATCAACAGCAAAGCAAAGAGATAGGCTCAAACAGCAAATGCAGCAACCGTGGAGGTAATCACATTCCAAAGTCACGTCCTGCTTGTGGAAAGTCCTGCAATAATTTGGGAGAAGAATCATTTTGCAAAGTGCTGCAAAGCTGCAGCTACCCAAGAGAAAGGTGCACACTGTTGATGAGGAAATTGAGGAAGTCTTTGTGGATTCTCTACAGACTTCTGGTGCTGGTAAAACAAAATGGATTATTCCAGAGACTGAGTAATTATTCCAGAATGGATTATTCCAGAAACAGTAATTACATTGAAGCCTGACACCAGAGCCCAGATGAATTTGTTATCCAGAGAGGATTACAAGACTCTCAAAGTAAAGAGCACGATTTACTCAGTGCAGTTAAAAGTGACAGGCTACCTTGTATGTTCTACCTTGGTTTGACCTTCCGAAGTGCAATACCTCACACTTGTCCGCATTAAACTCCATCTGCCATTTTTCTGCCCATTCCTCCAACTGGTCCAAATCCCTCTGCAAGCTTTGAAAACCTTCCTTACTGTCCACTACACCTCCAATCTTTGTATCATCAGCAAATTTGCTGATCCAATTTGCCACATTATCATCCAGATCATTGATATAGATGACAAATAACAATGGACCCAGCACTGATCCCTGTGGCACACCACTATCCACAGGCCTCCACTCAGAGTAGCAATCCTCCACTACCACTCTCTGGCTTCTTCCATTGAGCCAATGTCTAGTCCAATTTACTACCTCTCCATGTATACCTAGCGACTGAATCTTCCTAACTAACCTCCCATGTGGGACCTTGTCAAAGGCCTTACTGAAGTCCATGTATACAACATCCACTGCTTTCCCTTCATCCACTTTCCTGGTAACTTCCTCGAAAAACTCTAATAGATTGGTTAAACGTGACCTACCACACACAAAGCCATGCTGACTGTTTCTAATAAGTCCCTGTCTATCCAAATACTTGTAGGTCCTATCTCTTAGTATTCCTTCCAATAATTTACCTACTACTGATGACAAACTTACCAGCCTATAATTTCCCAGCTTACTTTTTGATCCTTTTTTAAACGATGGAACTACATAAGCTATTCTCCAATCCTCCGGCACCTGACCCATGGATATCGACATTTTAAATATTTTTTCCAGGGCCCCTGCAATTTCAACACTAGTCTCCCTCAAGGTCCGAGGGAATACCCTGTCAGGTCCTGGGGATTTATCTACTCTGATTTGCCTCAAGACAGCAAGCACCTCCTCCTCTTTAATTTAATGGTAATAACTGTTCCTAAACATGTGGTCCTGAGACTCCTGCCCCATCTCCCTAATGGCAGTAGCAAGAAGAGAGCTTGGCATGGATAGTTAGAGTCCTTGATGATGGATGCTGCTTTCCTGAGACAATGGTCTGTATAATGTGCTCAGTGGTGAGAAGGGCTTTACCCATGATGGACTGGACGTATCCACTATTTTTTGGCTTTTCCATACAAAGGCCTTGACGTTTCCATACCACACATTTACTGCCACACTTGGCCTTTTGATCTCAGTGGAGATATTTATTTTGTTATATCATATAACCATATAACAATTACAGCACAGAAACAGACCATCTCGGCCCTTCTAGTCCGTGCTGAACGCTTGCTCTCACCTAGTCCCACTAGTCTGCACTCAGCCCATAACCCTCCATTCCTTTCCTGTTCATATACCTATCCAATTTTACTTTAATATAACCATATAACCATATCCATCTCCTTTCTTAATTTCCTTTGCTAATAAAACTAATTGCCCTCTCCCTTTCCTACATTTGATGAAGAGTTCCTGGACATGCAAAATTAACCATCTCTCTCTCTCTCCACAGTTTTGCCCTATCTGCTGAGCCTTTCCAGCATTTCTATAGATGCTGCTTGACCTGCTGAGTTGTTCCAGCACTTTGTGTGTGTTCCTTTGATTTCCAACATCTGCAGATTTTCTCTTTTTTTCCAGCATTTTCTGTTTTTATTTTAGATATACAGTACTTGCAGGGTGTTTTTATTTTTGGAAATTACCACATGATTCATGCAATTTCAAAATGTCAAGTTATTATTATTAATTTCCTCAAATATTTGGTTAGAATTAAAGGAATTCGCTTGTCTGTACTTTGCACTTAAAGCTTATCTTCTTATGAAACTGATACAACAGGAAAGAAACCATCCTGAAACTTTTAGATATTAACAGTAATATGCTTGAATCTGGATATTTAATCAAAAAGAAAATGTTGAGAAGAGATAGAGAAAGAGTAACGGAATGGGATTAATTAATTAATTACCACTTTCAAAGCGCAAGCACTGGTTTGGTAAACTGAATTAATGAATTATTTAAATCACTTAGCAATATGCCTGATAAATACTTGATGCAGTATGTAATCCAAGCAATTGCTCATGCATATATGTAACTAGTGTTAATGATATGCCTAATGGATGATTTTTTAAACAAATATAGTGGATTATATAAACAAAAAATCAGTTATAACAACAAGATCAGTCACATTTTGAGGCCACAACCATTTCAAACAGAGATTGAGGAGGAATGTCTTTAGTCAAAGGGTGGTGCATCTTTAGAATTCATCGCCACAAATGGCTGTGGAAGCCAAGTCATTGGGTATATTTAAAGTGGAGGCTAATTAGACAGGACAACAAAGTCACTGGGGAGAAGGTACGAGGATGGGGTTGAGAGGGATAATAAATCAGCCATGATGGAATTGCAGAACAGTCTCAATGGGCTGGCCTAATTCTGCTCTTATGTCTTATGGTCTTATAACAATTTGAACAGTCACATTTGTAGAAAATACATGCTTTTGATTTCACAAAGGAGAAGACTTTGAAGGCAGCTTGACTGACAAATATTCTGATCCATTACAGTAAACATACTTTAAAATAGGATGCATTCCAAATATACAGTTGATATCTGAAATTCTCATAAATATGGGGCAATTAATCATTGCCACAGGATGATATCAAGTACTGGCTATGATTTTTAACAAATTGTTTTACGTACAGCTTTCACATCTGCAGTGGACACTTTGAGTAACAAATGGTTATATTACAGCACCTCACTAATATCGCAAGCATCGATAGTGACTGCAAGGTACAAGGGAACACTACATTCTCTGAGTAAAGTGAAGAAAATCTTTCATATTGAAAACACAGCAGGAGTAGAGGGGTGATGACTGAGAGAGGTTTGTCCAGACACTAAAAACAAAACAATTCAGAGAATAAAGTAGATGAACTTTTCAAAGGCAAATGTATCAAAAAGCAATTTATGTTTTTCCATTCTGTCATTAAATATGTCAGCCCACAGAATTCTTTAACCTCTGGAAATTGTAATACTTAATATGTTAATACCACAGTATGTAGTGTAATCTTTTCTGATACATGATAGTGGTGAGACCAGACATTTAAATGCTGCTACCATGGCCTTGCAAGGTGATTGAAATTAGTACAATGCCATTTCTGATACAATATTTTCAACTGTCCAAATCTTGGCACTCTGTTACTGGTGCAACTTACTCTAATTTTTGGCACCACTCTTCGAATAGTCTCAGAAGTATTCTGTCGCATCAGCTTCGGTAGATTAACCACCACACTGGTTCGCTGAACATCTTGACCAGAACTGCAAAAAAAAAACAATTGAACTTACTCCTTCAAACAGAATGAGATAGACAGCAGATCATAAAAAAATGAGAGGAAATATTTTTCAACATCACTTTTCTATACACAAAGTTCAAAGTAAATTAATTATCAAAGTACATACCTGTCACCGTATAAAACCCTGAAATTCATTTTCCTGTGGGCATACTCAGTAAATCCAGGAAACAATAGAATCAATGAAAGATTGCACCCAACAAGACAGATAAACAACCAATATGCAAAAGACAACAAACTGCATATACAAAAGAGAATAATAAAAATAACGATAATAATAATAAAAAAGCAATAAATATTGAGAAAATGAGATGAAGAATCCTTGAAAGTGAGTCTAAAGGTTGTGGGAACAGTAACCCTAATATGCAAAAATCTATTAATCACAGTCTTGAATTTACCCCAGTCATTGTGACTAGATCATTCCAAAGATGCCCTATGCTCTGAGTGATGAACTTTCCTCTCAGTTCGCTCTTGAAAGAGCACCTCTGCATTCTAACTACTTGTTCTAGACACAGCAATTTGCAGGGGGTGGGGTACAAGATCACTCCTGCATCTACCCTGCCATACCCTCTCATTCACAGGCCCTGTCTGTTTAATTTCTTCCAATCTGAATAATTCGCTCATCGCAGGAATCACTCTGGTTAACCTTTATTGCATTTTATCTCAATCATCTAGCTACCATGATCTTTTCCATCCTAAGTAAAAATGAGAAGTATTAATTTAAAACTCTACACATCTACTGTAGCCTCTCACATAAATAATGGCTGATCTTTAAGGGGACCTATTTTCTCACTAGTTATTATTTTGCTCTTAAATATATCATTAGACATTCTTAACATTCTCCTTTAACTTATTTGTCAAGGATATCTCATGACCCCTTACTTCCCTTAATACTTCTTACCTGCACTCCCTTATAGTAAATTCCCTTCCTCAAGGGATTTACTTCTTCTCAGCAGGATCCACTTGACATATGGCTCCTTTCTTTTCCTGATCAGAACCTCAATATCTATAATCAGCAAGGGCTCCCTAATTCTGCCAACCTTGCTTTTAACTCTAACACAAACATGTTAACCTTGTACTTTCCCTATCTCACTTTTAAAAGCTTCTAACTTGCCTTTTTACCTCCTGTTAGTGTCTCCCAATGAACTTTTGCAAGTTCCTGTCTAATACTATCAATATCAGCCTTTCCCCAATTTAGAACTTCAATATGTGGTAATGTAGAATACTGTAGGTCCACTGGCTCGTTAGTGGGGCCGATGGCGGGGGAGCTGCCTGTCCTCAGTTCTAGAGTGCACCAGGCCCTCATGCTGCAAGGTTATCTGTGGCAGCCCCCACACAGGGGAGGAGACATCAGAGGCAGTGCAGTGTAACTGGGTTGAAGGTTGGCCCCTCCATTTGGTACTGCTCTCCATTGTTCGCTCAGAGCAAGACAAGTTGGATTATGATCATCTACAGCTACACAACGCGTAATGAAGAACTGCTGTACATGCTTGTTCTTGCAGAAACGTGGCTCCAGGACAACCATCCCATGCACTATTAATCTACAGGCCATGACATCAGGGACTCGGGCTATACTATTTATTATTTTTATGGCTATAGGTTTTACAGCCACCTTGTACTGTGTGTGACTGTTGGAACTGTGTTTTGCACCTTGGCCCCTCAGGAACAATGTCTTGTTTGGCTGTATTCATGTGTATGACTGAATGACAATTAAACTTAAAACTTGATCTGGTGGACTAGTCCTCTCTTTTCTTCATTACTATTTTAAAACTATGAATTATGGTCACTAGTCCAAAATTGCTCTGTCACTGACACTTCAATCACTTGCACAGCTTCATTTCCCAAAAGAATGTGATTTAGCATTAAAATCAAATTATAACCATGCAAAATGATAATTGATTGTTAACAGATGAATCCTTAGTTTTTGAAATAAAGCAACAGACTTCTATGCGGATACCACATGACCAATTGTTATGATTTATTCATCAATCAGGAGATACAATGGAGAAGTGTTCTGCTTTTGCTTTTACTAATTTCCCTCAACATACACGGGCATTAACTGGGCACAGCAGGAATGAGCGGCCAAAGAAACTACACAAGAAATAGAAACTGGAGTAATGTTCACACACACATCTCCTTAGGGGATTTGTTGACACAATCTGATTGATAATGCTCCTCTGTTAAAATCTGCCATAAGAATGCAAGTTATTATTTACCTGTCAATCAAAGAGAGTCAGGAGCTTGTGATAATAATCTGCTTTATTTACACTGTACATGTCAACAATAGAAGGGGTTATTTTCAATCAGGACTTTCTGTGTCTCAAATTATGCATAACAGCATACTTGCCGTCCCTGAGAACATGGAACTTCTGCACGTAGCGTCCGAATCTATGTAAGAGTCATCTCACATTGTCAAATGTAAAGTGTTTTAATCGCTATTGACTTGGTTGATGTACAAAAGTAATTCTATAATCACAGAAACTCTGCACAACAAAAACATTAATCAATGGTAATGCAGTTATTCATGAATAAGATGATGTGCAGCATTTAGACTGAGACAAATGGAACAAGGTCAAGAGGGTATTCTGACTAGAATGCTGTGTGTTCATTTTGTACTATGTTCAAACAATAAACTTCAATGCTCCTGTTGGCTTAGCAGCAAAATAACTTCATAGCAATATTCTAATTTGGCAAGTAGTAGGAGCATTCAAACTACTGTAGCACAGATCAGGCCCTGTTGCAGCCGCCCAGGGCAGGTGAAGCCAGAGGCGAGGCAGGCATTTGAGCTGGGATGGGAGCTCGTTCGTCCCATCAGTGATGCTCTTCATTGCTTGATCAGTGGAAGACAAGCTGGTTTGTACTTGTCTCCGGCTGCACTAGTGCGTGATGATTGGACTGCCTTGGGCTTGTTCTTGCCGTCAAACATCCCATGCCCCATTAATTTACAGAACATGATGTTCAGGGACTTGGCCCATGTTATTATTTTTTGTGACTGTATGTTTACTTTTAACATAATTATACGTGCTGTATATGTTTCATACTGTGTAAAGCTGTTTTGCACCTTGGCCCCCGGAGTAACACTGTTTTGTTTGGCTGTACTTATGGATGTCCATATATGGTTAAATGCTTAATTATTTTAATTAATTAAAAATGGTTAAATTAAACTTGAACTCAAACTTGAATAACAGGTTAAAAAAATTATAAACATTAAAAACAGTCGTTAATGTAGCTGTAGTGACTGAGGCTCATGGATTTAGACTGAAATAACTGTACAATTTGAATCCAAGGACAGAAGGAGAAAAGCAAAACAAAGGACACGTCTCTTTTTGTCAGAAATGTTGTTTACACATTTGTTCAAACCAGCATTTGGTCCCAGGTGTCTCATAGCAACACCATTAACAGCTAGTCAGCTTGGCTATAGCAGCCCTGGCATTTATTTCCTTAATAATTCTTATATACAATTCCTTTTAACAAAGCAGGAAAATGAATGAAGTGTAGTAATTGTAATAAAATCAAGTACCCTTACATCATGAGCAATACAAGACATACAATTAACACTTTTACCTTCTGTTTAGATAGGCCTTAAAAGGCCTAGATAGAATGGATGAGGAGAAGATGATTCCTATCGTGGAGGAACTAGCAACAGAGGACACAGCCTCAGAATAGAGATGTGGAAGAATTTCTTAAGCCAGAGGGTGGTGAATCTGTGGAATTGAATTGAATTTAACTACTTCTAGCTTTCCTATACATCAGGAGTAAAAAATCTTTACGTTATGTCTCCATCTAAATGTGCAATGTGCAATTTATGGTAATTTATAATTATTAGTATGTACAACAGGATAGTCAATATAACATAGAAATACAGTTGTGTCAGCATGAGTTAAGCAGTCTGATGGCCTGGTGGAAGAAGCTGTCCTGGAGCCTGTTGGTCCTGGCTTTTGTGCTGTGGTGCCGTTTCCCAGATGGTATCAGCTGGAACAGTTTGTGGTTGGGGTGACTCAGGTCTCCAATGATCCTTCGGGCCCTTTCTACACACCTGGATTTGTAAATGTTCTGAATAGTGAGAGGTTCACAGCTACAGATGCACTGGGCTGTCCACACCACTCTCTACAGAATCCTGCAATTGAGGGAAGGACAGTTCCCATACCAGGCAGTGATGCAGTCAGTCAGGATGCTCTCAATTGTGTTCCTGTAGAAAGTTCTTGGTATTTGAGCGCCCACACCAAACTTCTTCAACCATCTCAGGTGAAAGAGGTGCTGTTGTATCTTGTATCAAATGACTTCTTTAAGTCTAAATTATCTGGTTCTTTCTTCTTAAATGCAAAGCAGAAGGAAGCTGCAGCTGTAAAACAATCAACTTGTGAAAATAGACTACAAGGTAGCAGAAGGGATAAACATGATAAAGTGAACCTTCTCCTATTTCTCCAGTAGTGCCAATGCCAACCACCTACATGTAGAAAACAGCAGAAGAGTTTCCATTCATTCCCAATTTCACTTCAAAGTTACAGATTGAGAATACGCCAGACAGAAATGTCATATTCTAAAGTGAGATGCCCAAAACCATGAAGTTCAAAGTTCAAAGCAAAATTTATAATCAAAGTGCTCACATGTCACCACATACAACACCGAGATTCATGTTCTGTGGACATACTTAGCAAATCTATAGAACAGTAACTTTACACCACACATCTATAGAAGTTTGCTAAGGTTTTCAATTACATGCCTAATCTCTGCAGACTCATGAGGAAGTAGAGGCATTGTCCTGCTTTCTTCGCAGTAATAGTTATATGACAGGTCCAGGACAGATCCTCTGCGATAGTGACACCCAGGAATTTAAAGTTATTTACCCTCTCCACCTCTGATTCTCTGGCGATTACTGGCTCATGGACCTCTAATTCTTCATTTTCAATCTTTTTTTTATTGATTTTCCAACAAAAGAAAAGATACAGATCAGAGGAGAAGTTGTAGCAAACACATAATACAAAAAAACACAGAAACAACAAAAGAATATATACTGTCAAAATCAAATAAATATGATGTTGAGCTATTGTATATGAACAAAAAACTACAACTTCTCTTGACAAATCATAGAGAAAAAAAAAGACTGGAAATTTTTATAGTAAGGAGAAAAAACCCGCTAAACTAACCTAAAACAAAAAAAAAGAAAGATTGGGCAGTCCATTTGAGGATAAAAAAATTTTAAAAAAAGAAGAAAACATCCTTCTAGTCATCTCTGAACCTTCATGGATAAGGAGGAACAAAAAGGAAAAAAAATGTTTCCTTAAAAATTTGTTTAAATCATATGAAAATATTGAATAGAAGGTCACCAGACTTGCTCAAAGTTAAAAGATGTGTCAAACATCTGGCTTCTAATTTTCTCCAAACTTAAACAGGACATAATGGAGGAGAGCCAGTTAAAAACAGTAGGTGGATTAGAATCTTTCCAGTATAACCAGATAGCTCTCCTAGCCAGTAAAGTTGAAAAAGCTATCACATGTTGAGCAGGAGCTTCCTCTGGAATAATCCCAAAGATTGCCGTAAGTGAATTGGGTTGTACATCCACACCTATAACTTTTGATAATATTCTAAACACATCCCTCCAAAAATTATTTAACTTTACGCAGGACCAAAACATATGAGTTAGAGTAGCCACCTCAACATTGCATCTGTCACAGGTAGGGCTTATATTTGAAAAAATATGCGCTAGTTTATCTTTTGACATATGGGCCCTGTGTACTATCTTAAACTGAATTAGGGAGTGACGAGCACGGATAGATGAATTATTAACTAGATAATAAATTTTATTCCATTGATCATCTGAAAATGAATGTTGAAGTTCTATTTCCCAAGTACGTTTAACCTTATCATTAGGCATCATACATGCATTCATTAACTGTTTATATATAATAGCTGTTAATCATTTTTGAAGTGGTTTAAGCTGAAAAATAGCGTAAATCAAATTTGGTGAATGAGCCATTGGATAATTTGGTAAAAAATAATGTAAAAAATTCCTAACTTGTAAGTACCTAAAAAAATGTGCACTAGATATATCATATTTATCCACTAACGGCGAAAAAGACATTAAAGAATCCTCTGAAAACAAATCTAAAAAAGTTTTTATTCCCTTAGTTTTCCATATAAAAAAGCCTTATCCAGAGTTGATGGTTTAAAGAAAAAATTAAAATGGATATTACTGGAGAGTACAAAGTTATTTAATTCAAAAAATCTACGAAACAGAAACCAAATTTTTAAAGTATGTTTAACAATAGGACTAAGACCTTGTCTACCTATCCTGGAAAACAAAAAAGGAAGAGGAGCTCCCAATAAAGAAGCTAAAGAAAACCCCTTTGCTGCATTCTCCTCCAAATGTAACCATGAAATGTAACCTGGTTATCTATACCATGAATCCAGAAGGTGATATAATGAATATTAATTGCCCAATAATAAAATTTAAAGTTTAGTAGCACCAGTCCTCCATCTTTTTTTGATTTTTGCAATAAAAATTTATTCACTCTGGAGCTTTTATTATTCCAAATGTAAGACAGGATCATGGAATCTATTCTATCAAAAAAAAATTTCAGAACAAAAGATGGAACTGCTTTAAATGTATATAAAATTTCAGTAAAATAACCATTTTTATAGCATTTATTCAACCAATTAATGACATCAACATAGGCGACCATTTAGAAAGCGTTTGTTGAGTATATTCAATTAGAGGGGAAAAATTATATTTACATAGATCTTTAAAATTTATAGTAATTTTAATACCAAGGTAAGTAAAATAGTTTTTAGCAATATTAAAAGGTATTGGATCATAATAATCAGAATAGTTATTAATAGGAAATAATTCACTTTTATGTAAGTTTAATTTATATCCAGAGAAAATGCTAAATTCAGTAAATATAGATAACATAAAAGGAATAGATCTCCTAGTGTCTGAAATGTAAACTAATAAATCATCCGCATATAATGAAACTTTATGTAATTTATCCCCTCTCTAAATACCCTGAACAGAATTAGAATCCCTAAGAGCAATAGCAAGTGGTTCTAAAACCAAATTAAATAATAAAGGACTGAAAGGACAACCCTGACGGGTTCCTCTATATAGTCTAAAATAAGGAGACTTTTATTAATTATAATCGCAGCCACTGGGGCTTGATAAATCAGTTTAATCCAGGAAATAAATCCCAGACCGAAATTAATCCTTTCAAAACCTGAAACAAATAAGGCCACTCCACCCTATCAAAAGCTTTCTCTGCATCCAGAGACACAATACATTCAGATTCTTTAACTGATGGGGAATAAATGATATTTAACAGTCTTTGAATATTAAAATGTGAGTACCTATTTTTAATAAATCCAGTTTGATCATTTGAGATAACAGTAGGCAAAATATTCTCAAGTCTATTTGCTAAAATCTTAGAGAGAATTTAAAAATCTACATTCAGTAAGGAGCTAGGTCAATAGGATGCACATTCTGATAAATCTTTTCCTTTTTTAGGAATCAATGAAATTAATGCCTCATAAAAAGTTTTTGGAAGATTCCCAGAGGATATAGAATCAGTAAAAGTTTGATAAAGATGTGGTATAAGCATTTAATGGAGAGTCTTGTAAAATTCCACCGTATAACCATCTGGTCCCGGAGCTTTCCCTAATTGCATAGAGGATATAGCTTTGGCTATTCCTCTTGTTTAATAGCTGCATCTAATATATCAATACCTTGAGTCGAAATTTTAGGTATATTTAATTTTTGCAAAAATCTATTCATAATAAAAGTATTGTCAGAGAATTCAGATTTATAAAGATTAGAGTAAAAAACCATAAATATCTTATTAATTTCATAAGGATCTAGGGTTTCAGTTCTATCTGGTCTATGTATTTTCAAAATCTGTCTTCTAACCATGCCTGCCTTTAACTGACCACCCAAAAGTTTAACTGACTTATCTCCATGTATATAAAATAGACTTTTAGATTTAAAAATTTGCTGTTCAATGGGAAAGGTCAGAAGCAAATCATATTGTGTTTGAAGTTCAACCCTTTCCTTATATAGATCTTCAGTAGGTTTTACTGAATACGCTTTATCTATCTCTCTAATTTTATTAGTAAGCTCTGACAGTTCTGCTTTAGTTTTCTTTCTTAAAGCTGCTGAGTGTGAAATTATCTGTCCCCTAAGAAAAGATCTCATCGTGTCCCATATAAATAAGTTTGACATTCCTTCAGTTGTATTAAATTCAAAAAATATAGAAATTTGCTCCTTAATAAAACTAACAAAAGCTGGATCCTGTAACAATATGGGATTCAATCTTCACTGTGACACTTTCAAAAAGCTATCAGAGAGCTTCAGGGTTAATTTCAAAGGCACGTGATCTGACAACGCAATGACATCATACGCACACTCAACAACGGAGTGTAGTAAGCGTGTATCTAGAAAAAAGTAATCAATTCTAGAGTATTTATGATGAATGTGTGAAAAAAAAGAAAAATTTTTGTCGTTAGGGTGTTTATATCTCCAGATATTGACCAGGCCATATTCTAGTAGAAAAGAATTAATACAAGCTGCCGCTTTATTAGGTAGCGACGGATTGGTTGATGACCTGTCAATCACCGGATTCAGACAACAATTAAAGTCACCACCCATGATCAACTTATATTCATTCAGATTCGGTAGCTCAGGAAAAAGCTTCTTAAAAAAATTCAGGACTATCTACATTAGATGCGTATACACACCAAAGCTACCTTTTAATCGCATAATAAACCAGTAACAATTAAATATCTTCCAATTGAATCAGTAATAGTATTAAAGTGTACAAAGGGGACTTTAGAGTTAACAAAAATTGATACCCCTTAACTTTATTAGTCGATAAAGAATGAAATAAAGGACCTTTCCAAAATTTGAAAAAGTGGTCCTTATCCTGTCTCCGTAATTGATTTTCTTACGCAAAAATAATATCTGCATTAAGTGTTTTTAATTTCTTAAAAATTGTTTTACGCTTAATAGGATGATTCACGCCATTCAGATTCCAAGAGATTATATTAATTTTATTAACATCCATGTTTAAGATTTAATTTAATATTTTATAAAGAAAACTATTGCACAAAGGCAGATTAATCCAAAAGGTACGGATATGACTAGAAGGGATGAAGTATTTGAGAGAAAATGTCCATCTAAAGAACCGCCCAGTCGAGAAAGAAAACCTATTCTAATAGTTATTCTAAATGTTATTTCTAATAACAAAGCCAGAAAAACACCAACCAATAGGCTGGTTGCATGCTAAACTAATGACCCTTGACCCTATCCTCCATTTTGCAGCTATTTATATTAAAATTGAAATATTAATCCCATCCAATTTAGCCATATTAAAAGAGACAAACAAATTTCAAACACTGTAATGTTATGTCTAACAGTAATAAAAACATAACTGGCGACAGCCATCTTAAATTCATCTAAATTGTATTAATCACATATTCAAAAAAATGTAAATCCAAGCAAATAATATTACAATTGAAGTTCTTTCTTTCAAAAAAACTTATGTCATACAAAAACAATAAATGAATATATATATATATATATATTTATATATATATAAAGCCTAAAACTATATTAATGTTGGAACAAGTGAAATTATAAAAAAAAATTCAAGCCAGGACCTATACAGACCTCTATAGTATGATACTATAAAGATTCCTTACAAAGCAATTATGAGTATATACTAATAATGAATAAAAAAATTTAATCAGCCAAATCCCATACGGAGATTAAAAAAGCATAGATGACTTTGCTCAAGACATCTATAAACATCTCATACATCAGAATTACCTATTCAACAATCAGCTTAACTTTAAGATTTTTAATGTACTCCCATCCTTCTTGAGGGGAGTAGATCTTCTGTGGCTGAGAATTAGCAGGGAAGATTATCAGCCACTTGGGTACTGAAGAGATGGATGTAAATTTCTCTTATATATTTCGCTAATGACTTCCCGGTATTTCCTTCTTACGGCAAAAATCTCAGGAGGAAAATCTTCGACTATATGAATTTCTGTTGATTTGAAGATTATCTTTCACTTTCTTCTGGCCTCTCGAAGTATGGCTTCTTTGTTTGTATAATAATGCAAACAAAGTACGATTGGCCGAGGGTGTAATTCAGATGAACGCTGAAATCTTGGAACTCTATGGGCTATATTGAGTAAAGGGCTCGCTTCCAGGGTCTCACTAAAAAGTGAGTACAACATATCTGAGAAGAACTTTAGCAGGTCACCAGCTTCAGTATTTTCAGGCAATCCTAATATACACAAATTCCTCCGATGTGCTCTACAGTCTAAATCAATCATTTTTTTCTTCATTTTAGATAGTTCCGAGGTAATTTTGATGTCTTTTCCATCGAAGACATCTTCAGTTCTTGATCTTTAATAGTTTGCCTGAATTGTTCGTGTTCATTCTCAATTTGGTGTGTAGTCTGCTTAAGCGTCTGAATTTGAGAGTCCAGATTCTTCAGAGATTCTTGGACATTAAAGATAGATTTTTCAAGCTTCCCTTTGGTATCTGTCAGCTTATCAATCTTAGTATTGAGCGATCCAAATTCAAACTTCATATCTTGTATTGAAGAGAATATTCCTGCTAAAGTAACAGGTTCCTCCGATTTCTTTATTTGTTCAGTTTGCTCCATTTCAGGAAAAGTCTTGCCGCTTCTCAGTTCAATACCAGATCGACTTCCGGCCATCACAGTTAAATTGTAAGTCTTTCAACAAAAGTAATAAATCATCAAACTTAAAAGGAATCTGACAGTGGGATGTAGAATATAAAGAAAAGTGGAGCCGCTATAAAATGTGTCTCACTCCATGCACTGCAAAATTGAGTCTCCTATGGACCTCTAATTTACCTCTCCTGAAGTCTACAATCATTTCCTTAGTCTTGTTGACATTGAATGAGAGGTTGTTGTTATTACACCACTCAGCTAAGTTTTCAAAGTCCCTCCTGTATGCTGATTTATCACACCATTACAGTGGTGTCATCAGCAAACTTGTATATGGTATTGGAGCTGTACTTAGCCACACAGCCATAGGTGTAAAGCAAGTAGAGCAGGGTGCTAAGTACACATCCCTGTGGTGCTCCTGTGCCGATGGAGATTGTGGAGGAGATGTTTTTGCCAATCTGAAGTGAGGAAATCCAGGATCCAATTGCACAAAGGTATATTGAGACCCAGGGCTTGGAGTTCATTGATTAGTTTTGAGGTGATGATGGTGTTAAGTGTCAAAGTGTAATCGAGAAAAAGCATACTGATATCTGCATCTTAGCTGTCCAGATGTTTCAGGGTTGCATAATGAGCCAATGAGATGGCATCCACTGTAGCCCTGTTGCTTCAGTAGGTGAATAGGAGTGGCTCCAAGTCACTGTTCAGACAGAAGCTGATATTCTCCAATCCCAACCTCTCAAAAACTTCATCACTGTGGATGGAGGTATGACTGGGCAATAGAGAATGATGACGAGAACTTCATCAAGTCACGGGAAGTAACATTCCATTAAAAAAACAGTTCATATGCAAAACAAACTGATAAAATGGAAAATGTGTCTAGTGAGCAGAGGTACAAATTATCTTTTATTTTTTCTAGCAAATTCAAGTGGAACTTCATTGTCATTCAGCTGTACACAACTAACTTGTGGACCCCATCAACAGATCACTTGCAATACCAGAGAAAACAACACATTGAACCATTGCTACACCACCATCAAGAATGCCTACCGTGCTATTCCACGCCCTCACTTCGGGAAGTCTGATCACCTGGCTATACTCCCTGAGTATAGGCAGAGACTGAAGCATCAGTAGTGAGGACCAAGAAGGTTTGGACAAGGGAAGTACAGGAGTGTTTACAGGGCTGCTTTGAATCGGTGGACTGGACTGTATTCAGGGATTCATCTTTGAACCTGGATGAATATGTTGCAGTCGTTACTGACTTCATTAAAACCTGTGTGGATGAGTGGGGTGCCTACAAAGACTTACTGTACATTACCAAACCAAAAGCCAAGGATGAACCAGGAGGTACGTCATCTGCTGAAGGCTAGATCCATGGCATTCAAGTCTGGCGACCCAGGCCTGTACCAGAAAACCAGCTATGATTTGTAGAGGCAAACACGAGGAAATCTGCAGATGCTGGAAATTCAAGCAACACACACAAAATGCTGGTGGAATGCAGCAGCATTTTGTATGTGTTGCTATGATTTGCAGAGGGCTATTTCAAGGGCAAAGAGACAATTTCAAATGAGGTTAGAGGAGACATCAGATGCACGGCAACTCTGGCAGGGTTTGCAAGACATTACTTTCTACAAAGCGAAATCCAATAGCATGAATGGCAGTGATGCTTCACTACCAGATAAACTCAACCCCTTCCATGCCCTCTTTGAAAGGGAGAACAGAACTATCACTGTGATGATCCCTACTGCACCTGATGACCCTGTGATCTCTGTCTCAGTGGCTGATGTTAGGCTGTCTTTAAAAAGAGTGAACCCTCACAAGGCGGAATGTCCCAATGGAGTATCTGGTAAGGCTCTGAAAACCTGCGCAAACCAACTAGCGGGAGTATTCAAGGACTTTTTCAACCTCTCACTGCTACGGGCGTAAGTTCCCACTTGCTTCATAAAGGCAACAATTATACTAGTTCCTAAGAAAAAATAATGTGAGCTGCCTTAACGATAATAGCCTGGTAGCACTCACATCTACAGTGATGAAATGCTTTGAGAGGTTGGTCATGACTAGACTGAACTCCTGCCTAGTAAGGACCTGGACCCATTGCAATTTGCCTATTGCCACAATACGTCAAGAGCAGATGCAATCTCAATGGCTCTCCACACGGCTTTAGACCACCTGGACAACACAAACACCTATGTCAGCATGTTGTTCATTGACTATAGCTCAGCATTTAATACCGTCATTCCTACAATCCTGATTGAGAAGTTGCAGAGCCTGGGCCTCTGTACCTCCGTCTGCAATTGGATCCACAACTTGCTAACCAGAACACCACAATCTGTGTGGATTGGCGACAACATATCCTCATCAGTCCTCCTCACTGATGATCAATACTGGCACACCTCAGGGTGTGTGCTTAGCCCACTGCTCTACTCTCTACATACACATGACTATTTGGCTCGGCATAGCTCAAATACCATCTATAAATTTGCTGACAATACAACCATTGCTGGTAGAATCTCAGGTGGTGATGAGAGGGCATACAGGAGTGAGATATGCCCTCCTGATAGGAAAGCAAGATCTGCTGAGAGGACCATCAGGGTCACAATCACTTCTTATAGATCTCAGCAAGTATGCGTTCCAGATATCAGTTATAATCTCAGATGCAAGAAAGGAGTCTAAAACACAATTTCAAGAAACAATAGGAGAGTTCACCTAGGTATCCAAGCTAATGTTTCACCCCATTAATACAATATGATAAATTGTCCTTTGGTGTTTGCTATCAATATGCTGTTTGTTGAGCCTCTACATTTGAGACATACTTTATTAGCCATAATTGTTGAAAATCCAGAGGTCACAAAAGGTAATTTTTCCCCTGCTATTTAGACTTAAATGTACAATGGCTATTTGCTGAAAACACTGTAGTGCCAATTTACAATGGCCAAATACTTCATCTCCAAATATCTACACATACAATTCTAAATGCTAATATAAGCTTAAAATGTATGCACCGATGTTAATTTGTCTGCTACTTAAGGCTTGTTTATTTCAGAGTAAGTATTCTTTTAACAGTAGAGAATGGCCAAATGGCCAAATTCTGTTTATACGTCTTATGGTCTTCTTTCATCCAAACAGTGCATATACAAAAAGAAAATCACAGATGAAATAATGAGCACAGATAAATAAGCAATAAATATCAAGAACATGAGGTAAAGTGTCCTTACCCATGGTGTGATAAGAACAATGGTGAATATACAATGGTAATAGACTTAGCATCCATTATAAGCTAAGAGCAAAGTGGCAAGTAACATGCTTGCCTAACCAAGGAAATTGAGAGTTTGGTATACAAGTTATCATGCTCCTCCAGTAGCTTTGTTTCTATAATATTTT
Organism: Hemitrygon akajei; assembly: GCF_048418815.1. Classification (NCBI taxonomy): domain Eukaryota; kingdom Metazoa; phylum Chordata; class Chondrichthyes; order Myliobatiformes; family Dasyatidae; genus Hemitrygon; species Hemitrygon akajei. Next base: position 4,491,090 of record NC_133126.1, on the reverse strand, counting down.
CCAAGAAGTGAATACATTGAGGCATGATATTTGGTACATGTAAAATAAATCTTCAAGGAGTGGTGCCTCAGAAAGGTGACATCCAGTATTAAGGACACCCATCACCCAGGGCATGCTTTCCCCTCCTTGCTACCATCAGAAAAGAGGTACAGAAGATCGAAAGCACGCACACAGCGATTCAGGAACAGCTTCTTCCCCTCTGCCATATGACCCTAACTGGATATTGTATTGACCACTGCCTCACTTTTTTGATTTTGCAATATTTTAGTCTATTCAAAATACATATATACTTAAAGTAATTGATTTACTTACTTTTTCTTCTTTTTATAATGTCATATATTGCATTGAACTGCTGCTGCTAAGTTAACAAATTTCATGTTACATGCTGGTGATAATAAACCTGATTCTGATTCTAATTCTGAAATAGTGCAGGCTGCAGCTCAGTTTATAGAACTTTCATGCAAACTTGTGGATTCATATCTCAATCCAAGACTGACACTGAGACTTGTCTTGATTTTTGAGTACTGACATAATGCCACATATAAAATTCCACAAGGCACTGGAAAGGATCGCAGGCAATACATAGGTCTCTACACACCACAGACAGTTCTGAGATGTGACCTCACATACTCCAAGTGGGTTTCTGTTGGCGCCAGTTTGTTTTCAGTAATGATCATAGCCAGACCTTGAAGCATTACTCACAGCAATACAACTGTATTTCTATCCTCTCCACATCCACCCTATCTAGTCCTTCCAACATTCAGTAGGTTTCAATGAGATCCCCCTGCATTCTTCTAAATTCCAGTGAGTACAGGCCTAATGTTTCAAAACGTTCCTCATATGTTAACCCGGTCATTCCCAGAATCATCCTCGTGAACCTCCTCTGGATTTTCTCCAACGACAGCACATCCTTTCTGAGATATGGGGCCCAAAACTGTTGACAATACTCCAAGTGTAGCCTGACTGGTGGCTTATAAAGGCTCAGAATTATCTCCTTGCTTTTATATTCTATTCCACTTGAAATAAGTGCCAGCATTGCATTTGCCTTCTTTACCACGGACTCAACCAGTAAATCAACCTTCTGGGAGTCTTGCTCAAGGACTCCTAAGCCCCTCTGCACCTCTGATGTTTGAATATTCTCCCCATTTAGATAATTATCCGCACTATTGTTCCTTTAACCAAAATGTATTATCATACATTCCCAACACTGTATTCCATCTGCCACATTTTCAAAGGTTTCAAAGCTACATTTAATGTCAGAGAAATGTATACAATATACATCCTGAAATGCTTTTTCTTCACAACCATCCATGAAAACAGAGGAGTGCCCCCAAAGAATGAACGACAGTTAAATGTTAGAAAGCCCCCCAGCTTCCTTCCTTCCCGCATGTGAGTGGCAGCAAGCAACAATCCACCCCCCCCGTGACAAAAAAAAGCATCGGCACCCGCCACCAAGCCCTCAAGTGTGAGCCAGGCAAAAGCAAAGACACAGACTTGCAGTACTCCAAAGACTACTTTTTGCCAATTCTTCCAATTTGCCTAGGTCCTGCTGCAATCACATTGCTTCCTCAGTACTATCTATACTTCCACCCATCTTCGTATCATCTCCAAACTTTGCACAAAGCCATCAATTCCATTATCTAAATCATTGACAAACAATGTGAAAAGTAGCGGTCCCAATACTGACCACTGAGGAACACCTCTTGTCACTGGCAGCCAACCAGAAAAGGCTCCTTTTATTCCCACTCACTGCCTCCTGCCTGTCAGCCATTCCACTATCCATGTCAGTAACTTTCTTGTAATGTCATAGGATTTTATCTTGTTAAGCATCCTCTTATGTGGCACCTAATCAAGTGCCTTCAGAAAATCCAAGTAAATGACATCCACTGCCTCTCCTTTATCCACCCTACTTGTTACTTCCTTGAAGAACTCTAACAGATTTGGCAGGCAAGCTATCCCCTTACAGAAACTGTGCTGACTTTGGCTTATTTTATTTTTAGTCTCCAAGTACTTTGAAACCACATCCTTAATAATACACTCCAACACTTTCCCAACCAATTAGGTTAGGCTAACTAGCCTATAATTTCCTTTCTTTTGCCTTCCTCCCTTCTTAAACAGTGGAGTGGCATTTGCAATCTTCCAGTCCTCTGAGACCATACCAGAATCAAATGGTTCTTCAAAGATCATGACCAATGCATCCATTATCACTTCAACAATCTCTCTCAGGACTCTGGGATGTAGTCCATCTGGCCCAGGTGATTTATCCACTTTAAAACCTTTGACTTTGCCTAGCACTTTTTCCTTTGTAATAGCAATGACACTCACTGCTGCTCCCTGACACTCACAGACATCTGGCACACTGCTAGTGTCTTCCATAGTGAAGACAGATGCAAAGTACTCATTAAGCTGATCTGACACTTCTTTGTCCCATATAACTACCTCACCAGCATTATTTTCCCATGGTCTAACATCAACTCTCATCTCCTTCTTACTTTTTATATAACTGAAAAAAACTTCTGGTATCAAGCTTTATATTAGTCTGCCCTCATATTTCATCTTTTCCTTTCTTTTGACTTTTTTAGTTGCCTTGTGTTGGATTTCAAAAGCTTCCCAATCATCTAACTTCCCACTCACTTTTGCTATCTTATAGGTCCTTTCCTTGGCTTTTATGCAGTCCCAAACTTCCTTTATCTGCCATGGTTGCCACGGTTGCCAACCCCTGCCATATGAGAACTTCTTGCTCTGTGGAACATATCTATCCTGCACCTTGTGAACTATTCCCAGAAACTTCAGCCATCTCTGCTCTGCCTTCATCACCACCAGTATCCTCCTCCAGTCCACCTGAGCAAGCTCCTCCCCTATGCCTCTGCAATTTCCTTTATTCCATTGTGATACTGATAAATGTGAGTTATGTTTCTCCCTTTCAACTTGCAGTATAAATTCAATCATACTATGATCACTGCCTCCTAAGGGTTCCTTTATGTTAAGCTCCCTAATAAGATCTGGGTTATTACACAACACCCATTCGAGCTGCACCACTCACAAATTACCCGATTTAGCCTAGCTCAATCACAGGACAATTTATAATGACTAATTAGCCCACTAACTGGTACATCTTTGATCTGTGAGAGAAAACTGGTGCACCCAGAGGAAACCCACAGATTCCATGGGGAGAACATACAAACTCCTTACAGGCAGCAGTGGGAGTTGAATCCGGGTCGTAAAGTGTTGTGCTAACCACTACACTACCATGCCACAGCAACTCCTGCCTGATGCGAGGGGTTCAAAGAGATTGTTGGACGGATGGGAAGGAACATTGGCAAAGCTAAGGGTTCTGCATATGCAGCACTCCTAATAAATATCTTTGATGGATAGAAGTGAGACTTGGATGATTCTCTGAATAATCCTTGCAATCCTTTGTATGGACTTGTGGTCAGATGCCTTGCAATTCATAGGGAATTGCAGTCAGATACCTTGCCATGAAATGTAAAGCACATAAAAATACTGACATTAATTGCTCCACCATCTTTTTTGTCTGGTGTGGCAGAAGCACTGTGTATTGTATTTAGTATAGAAACTGGCTATCCCATCTGTAATGTCATACTGGCTTTGGACCTCCTCCCACCCTGCCACCTTTATACCCATCAACAGCTTCAATTTACTCACTCACCCTTTAACATTTATGCTATTGCCCTATCTACTCTCTTGTCATGATTTTTTCCTTTTAACCAGAATGGGCAACGAAGTTTCCTCTAAATTATAATTAGATTTATTAAGGAATATTTTAAATTGACTGCTCTTGTTTCTGGTTTCACCCATTTCACTACACTGAAGATGGTCCAATTTTCTACATTACTTTAGAAAAAAATAAATCAAGAGTAGATGTTTTAACCCTTTTGAGACTATTCCACAATTCATTATGATCAGGCAGACAACATCTCAGGCCAAGTACTCAGGGAGTGTGCACACCAGCTCACTGACAACTTCAATGCTTCACTCAGCCAGGCTGCTGTCCCCACATGCTTTAAATCAACTACCATCATCCCTGTACCAAATAACTCTACACCTTCACAACTAAATGATTACTGCCCAGTGGCACTGATGCCAATCTTCATGAAGCACTTTGAACAACTGATAATGGCACATAGTAAAAATCCATTCCTGTCATGCTAGACCCTCACCAATATGTTTACCAACAGAACCACTCTACGACAGATGCCAATGCATTTGTCGTGCACCTGGCCCTGACACACCTAGAAAACAAGGACACTTATGTCAGAGTTCTGTTTCTGGATTTCAGTTCAACATTCAAAACTATTGTGTCACAGACCTTAGTGAACAAACTCCTATTCCTCAGTCTAAATACACCACTATGCAACTGGATGATGGACTTCCTAACAACAAACCTCAGATGGTCAGGTCTGCTCCTCCCTCTCCATCATCCCAACACAGGTGTCCCCCAGGGCTGTGTGCTGAGCCCACTGCTGTACACTCTGCTGACATATGACTGCACGGCCTAACACCTGAGCAATATCATCATCAAGTTGCCGATGACATAACAGTAGTGGGGCTCTGGAGAGGTATCTGAGGAGGTTCGCAAGGATGATTCCAGGAACGAAAAGATTATCTTACGAGGAACATTTGATGGCTCTGGGTCTGTGCTCACAGGAATTCAGAAGGATGAGAGGGGATTTCATTGAAACCTTTTGAATGATAAAAGGCCTAGACGGAGTAGATGTGGAAAGGATGTTTCCTATGGTGGAAGAGGCTAGAACAAGAGGGCACAGCCTCAGGATAGAGGGACAGAGATGCAGAAAAATTGCTTTAGCCAAAGGGTGGTGAATTTATTGAATTTGTTGCCACATGCAGCTGTGGTGGCCAGGTCATTGGGTGTATTTAAGGCAGAGATTGATAGCTTCTTGATTAGACATGGCATCAAAGGCTATGGGGAGAACACTGGGAACTGGGGTTGAGGAGAAGATAGAAAAAAAAGATTAGCCATGATTGAATGGCAGAGCAGACTCAATTGGCCAGATGGCCCAATTCTGCTCCTGTGTCTTATGGTCTTATGATCTTATCATCAACAAAGATGAGATGGCCTACAGAGAGGGCATGGAAGAGTTTGAGGCTAGGTGCCAGGCAAATAACCTCTTCCTTAATGTCAACAAGATAAAGAAGATGGTTATTGACATCAGAGAACTTGCACCACTCACAACATCCTTTACATCAGCAGCACAGCAGTGTAAATTGCGGGCAGATTCAAAACTCCTGGGAGTACATAGTACACACGATCTCTCATGGTCCCAGAACACATCCTACACAGTCAAGAAAGCTCATCAATGTCTTGACTTTTTGAGGGGGCTGAAGAGAGCTGAAATTCAAACATCCATCTGCATATCATTCTATCGATGTCCAATAGAGAGAAGCCTAACAAGCTGCATCACTGTTTGGAACAATAACTGTACTCCAGTGGACAGGAGCTCTACAAATAGTGGTCAAAACTTCCCAAAGAATCACTGGCACCACGCTACACACCATCAAGGACAAATATACAGGAAGGTACCAGAAAATGTCCAGTAACATCATCAATGAGGATGGGAGAGGTTCCAAACGATTGGAGCGTTGCGGATGTTGTTCCCTTCTTCAAGAAAGGGAGTAGAGATAGACCAGGAAATTATAGACCAGTGAGTCTTACTTCAGTGGTTGGTAAGCTGATGGAGACGTTCCTGAGAGGTAGGATTTATGAACATTTGGAGAGGCATAATGATTAGGAATAGTCAGCATGGCTTTGTCAAGGGCAGGTCATCCCTTACGAGCCTGATTGAATTTTTTGAGGACGTGACTAAACACATTGATGAAGGTAGAGCCATAGATGTAGTTTTTATGGATTTCAGCAAGGCATTTCTACAAGGCATTGAGAAAGTAAGCAGGCATGGGATCCAAGGGGACATTGCTTTGTGGATCCAGAACTGGCTTGCCCACAGAAGGCAAAGTGTGGTTGTAGACAAGTCATATTCTGCATGGAGGTTGGTCACCAGTGGAATGCATCAGGGAGCTGTTCTGGGACCCTTACTCTTCGTGATTTTTATAAATGACCTAGATGAGGAAGTGGAAGGATGGGTTAGTAAGTTTGCTGATGACACAAAGGTTGGGGAGTGGATGGTGTGGAGAGCTGTCAAAGGTTACAGCAGGGCATTGACAGGATGCAAAACTGGGCTGGAAAGTGGCAGATGGAGTTCAACCCAGATAAGTGTGAAGTGGTTCATTTTGGTAGGTCAAATATGATGGCAGAATATTGCATTAATGGTAAGACTCTTGGCAGTGTGGAGGATCAGAGGGATCTTGGGATCCGAGTCCATAGCACACTCAAAGCTACTACGCAGCTTGACTCTGTGGTTAAGAAGGCATATGGTGCATTGGCCTTTGTCAACCATGGGACTGAGTTTAAGAGCTGAGAGGTAAAGTTGCAGCTATATAGTACCCTGGTCAGACCCCACTTGGAGTATTGTGCTCAGTTCTGGGCGCCTCAATACAGGAAGGACGTGGAAACTATAGAACGGATGCAGAGAGACTTACAAGGATGTTGCCTGGATTGGGGAGCATGCCTTATGAGAATAGGTTGAACTTGGCCTTTTCTCCTTGGAGCGATGGAGGATGAGACAGAGGTGTATAAGATGATGAGAGGCATTGATTGCATGGATAGTCAGTGGCTTTTTCCCAGGGTTGAAATGGTTGCCACAAGAGAACACAGGTTTAAGGTGCTTGGAAGAAGTTAGAGAGGGGATGTCAGGGATAATTTTTTCACTCAGAGAGTGGTGAGTACGTGGAATGGGCTACCGGCGAGGATGGTGGAGACGGAAACGATAGGGTCTTTTAAGAGACTCCTGGATGGCTACATGGAGCTTAGAAAAATAGAGAGCCATGGGTAAAGCTTAGGTAGTTCTAAGGTAGGCACAGCTTTGTGGGCCGAAGGTCCGGTTTTGTGCTGTAGGTTTTCTATGTTTCTATGTAACATCATGAAGGATCCAACCCACCCTCCACATGGACTGTTTTTCCCACTGCCATCAGGGAGGAGGTTATATAACATCCATACCAAGATCATCAGACTCAAAAATAGATACTTTCCCCAAGCAGTAAGGCTGATCAACATCTCCACACACTAACTGCACCATAACTTTATTATTTCCCATCAGCTACCATATAACTATATAACAATTACAGCACGGAAACAGGCCATCTTGCCCCTTCTAGTCCATGCCAAATGCTTATTCTCACCTAGTCCCACCTACCTGCACTCAGCTCATAACGCTCCATTCCTTTCCTGTCCATATACCTATCTAATTTCTTTAAATGACAACATCGAACCTGCCTCTACCACTTCTACTAGAAGCTCATTCCACAGAGCTACCACTCTCTGAGTAAAGAAGTTCCCCCTCGTGTTACCCCTAAACTTTTGCCCCTTAACTCTCAACTCATGTCCTCTTGTTTGAATCTCCCCTACTCTCAATGGAATAAGCCTATCCACGTCAACTCTATCTATCCCCCTCATAATTTTAAATACCTCTATCAAATCCCCCCTCAACCTTCTACGCTCCAAAGAATAAAGACCTAACTTGTTCAACCTTTCTCTGTAACTTATGTGCTGAAACCCAGGTAACATTCTACAAACATAGTAAATCTCCTCTGTACTCTCTCTATTTTGTTGACATCTTTCCTATAATTCGGTGACCAGAACTGTACACAATACTCCAAATTTGGCCTCACCAATGCCTTGTACAATTTTAACATTACATCCCAACTCCTATACTCAATGCTCTGATTTATAAAGGCTAGCATACCAAAAGCTTTCTTCACCACCCTATCCACATGAGATTCCACCTTCAGGGAACTATGCACCATTATTCCTAGATCACTCTATTCTCTGCATTCCTCAACGTCCTACCATTTACCATGTATGTCCTATTTGGATTAGTCCTACCAAAATGTAGCACCTCACACTTATCAGCATTAAACTCCATCTGCCATCGTTCAGCCCACTCTTCTAACTGGCCTAAATCTCTCTGCAAGCTTTGAAAACCTACTTCATTATCCGCAACGCCACCTATTTTAGTATCATCTGCATACTTACTAATCCAATTTACCACCCCATCATCCAGATCATTAATGTATATGACAAACAACATTGGACCCAGTACAGATCCCTGAGGCACAACACTAGTCACCAGCCTCCAACCTGACAAACAGTTATCCACCACTACTCTCTGGCATCTCCCATCCAGCCACTGTTGAATCCATTTTACTACTTCAATATTAATACCTAACGATTGAACCTTCCCAACTAACCTTCCCTGTGGAGACTTGTCAAAGGCCTTACTGAAGTCCATATAGACAACATCCATTGCTTTACCCTCGTCAACTTTCCGAGTAACCTCTTCAAAAAATTCAGTAAGATTTGTCAATCTTGACTTTCCACACACAAATCCATGTTGACTGTTCCTAATCAGACCCTGGCTATCCAGATAATTATATATACCATCTCTAAGAATACTTTCCATTCATTTACCCACCACTGACGTCAAACCTACAGGTCAATAATGGCTAGGTTTACTCTTAGAACCCTTTTTAAACAATGGAACCACATGAGCAATATGCCAATCCTCCAGCACCATCCCCATCTCTAATGACATTTGAAATATTTCTGTCAGAGCCCCTGCTATTCCTACACTAAATTCCCTCAAGGTCCTAGAGAATATCCTGTCAGGATCTGGAGATTTATCCACTTTAATATTCTTTAAAAGCGCCAGTACTTCCTCTTCTTTAATCATCATAGTTTCCATAACTACCCTACTTGTTTCCCTTACCCTACACAATTCAATCTCCTTCTCCTTAGTGAATACCAAAGAAAAGAAATTGTTCAAAATCTCCCTTATCTCTTTTGTCTCCGCACATAGCTGTCCACTCTGATTCTCTAAGGGACCAATTTTATCCCTCACTATCCTTTTGCTATTAATATAACTGTAGAAACCCTTTGGATTTATTTTCACCTTACTTGCCAAAGCAACCTCATATCTTCTTTTAACTTTTCTAATTTCTTTCTTAGGATTCTTTTTACATTCTTTAGATTCCTCGAGCACCTCATTTACTCCATGCTACCTATATTTATTGTAGATCTCCCTCTTTTTCCGAACCAAGTTTCCAATATCCCTTGAAAACCATGGTTCTCTCAAACTTTTAACCTTTCCTTTCAACCTAACAGGAACATAAAGATTCTGTACACTCAAAATTTCACCTTTAAATGACCTCCATTTCTCTATTACAGCCCTCCCATAAAACAAATTGTCCCAATCCACTCCTTCTAAATCCTTTCGCATCTCCTCAAAGTTAGCCTTTCTCCAGTCAAAAATCTCAACCCTGGGTCCAGTCCTATCCTTCTCCATAATTATATTGAAACTAATTACCTTATGTATAGCCTAGTATCTAATCGTATGGACATACAATTAGAATCAGAATCAGAATCAGGTTTATTATCACCGGCCTGTATCGTGAAATTTGTTATCTTATCAGCAGCAGTTCAATGCAATACATAATAGTATAAGGGGGTTTCTTCTTTCTTTATGTTACTGCGTGTATTAATCAAAATGGCTTCTTTGTTTGTTAAAAGTAAAAATGCTTCCTTGTTATGCTAACTGGTGAGAAAGTGCTTTCTCTCGCAGCTTGTTTGTGTTATAATTGCTGATAACGAGAATTGTATTCGTTTGTTAACCAATTGGGATAGAGGTTATTCTTTCTTGTGAGTCTGTAAACTAGTGTTGGGCGGGCTTTGGGGAGACAGCGCGAGGGGGTTAGAGGGAGAAGTCGCGGTGTTGTAAGCTGGGCGACGGAACGGACCCCGAGTGGGGGTCCCGGGCCCAGAGTTTTCGGCGAAAAGAGGAGACGAGGACAGATTTGTGTGGAGCGTCTGGTCGACCATCGTTGTTAGTCCCAGGCGGTGGGTCGAGGAGGTCGGAGGGGATTGAATGGTGGCAAGAAGACTTTGTTAACTGAGCTCCAACGGTTGTGCACGAAGTGGTTTGGACTTTGATAAGTTTGGCGCCTTTTACTTTTCCTTTTATATTGTATCTCTATTAAGTACATAGCTCCAGTAAGATCTATAAAGTGTAATCATTTAATCACATATGGTGTACTGTCTGTTATTTGGCACGGTGGGGACATCACACAGCATCTACACAAGCTGATTACCCAATTTGGCGGGGTCAAAGGCTGCTCCCCCCAGACGGAAGCGAGCTGAGCGAGTCTGAGGTTTACCAGGGGGCTACAATATAGAAGAAGAAAATAATAATATATAAACCAACTACAGTATACGTGTATTGTTTTGACTAAAAATCATGCAAAAAACAGAAATAATATATATTTTAAAAACTGAGGTAGTGTTCACAGGTTCAATGTCCATTTAGGAATCGGATGGCAGAGGGTAAGAAGCTGTTCCTGAATCGCTGAGTGTGTGCCTTCAGGCTTCTTACCTCCTACCTGTTGGTAACAGTCAGAAAAGGGCATGCCCTTGGTGCTGGAGGTCCTCAATTATTCTATGTATTTAAGCTATCTATGTATTTATATTTATTGTGTTTTTATTATTATTGTATTTTTATCTTTTGTGAATTTTTTCGTGCTGCACTAAATCTGGAGTAACAATTATTTTGTTGTTAATTACACTTGTGTACAGGAAATGACATTAAATGATCTTGAGTTGAATTGTTTGGTAAGTGTGTGGCACGTGACCAAGTGGATAAGGCGTCGGTCTAGTGATCTGAAGGTCACAAGTTAGAGCCTTAGCTGAGACAGCGTGTTGTGTCCTTGAGCAAGGCACTTAACCACACATTGTTCTGTGACGACACCAGTGTCCAGCTGTATAGGTCCTAATGCCCATTCCTTAGACAACATTGGTGGTGTGCAGAGGGGAGACTTGCAGCATGGGCAACTGCTGGTCTTCCATACAACCTTGCCCAGGCCTCAGTCATAATCGAAAATCGATGGGCAGCCGAAGAAAAGAAGAAGACAAAAAAGGCACATATTATTCCAGATGTATTCTCACCATTCTCATTCCACCGAGATGTAACACTGAGCGTCACAGGAAGTCATTCCTACCTGTGGCCATCAAACTTTACAACTCCTCCCTTGGAGTGTCAGACACCCTGTGCCAATAGGCTGGTCCTGGACTTATTTCCACTTGGCATGATTAACTTACTAATATTTAATTATTTATGGTTTTATATTGCTATTTTTCTTCACTATTCTTGGTTGGTGCGGCTGTAACAAAACCCAATTTCCCTCGGGATCAATAAAGTATGTCTGTCTGTCTGTCTGTCTGTCTGTAACTGCATGCTTTACCTGCACATTTGCTTTCAGTGAATGGGTACAAGTCCCTTTGTACAGCAGCATTTCCAAAGCTTTCAGCATTTAAGTAATACATTACCTTTGATTTTGCTGTCCATACGGATAACTTTACACCTTACTACATCTGCCAAATATTTACCCATTCATTCAAAGAGTCTGAATTCCCTTGAAGCCTGTTTACATCATCCTCACAAACTTCCCTCATTTTGTGTCATCAGCAAAAACCACAGTAACCAAACTGTTTATTTTTATTATGAGTAGCTACGATCCCTGTAGTATGCAAGCTCAAGTATATTGTCATTCAACTGTAAGCATGTATACTGCCAAATGAAACTATGTTCCTTCAGACCAAGGTGCACAACACAGTAAATATAACTCACACACAACCCATAAAGCAATATTACCACAAATAGATTAACAAATAATAAGGTGAATTTACAACACAAATTAAAAAGTAAACAGTATAATACTACTGGCACTCCATATGTGATGACTGATGGCAGGGAGTTCAGTAGTCTGGCAACCTAAATGAAGAAGTTGTTTCCCATCCTAACAGCTCTTATCCGAATGCTACGATACCTCCTGCCTGATGATAGGGGGTCAAATAAATTGTTTTATGGATGGGAGGAATCAACAATGCCGAGACCCTGTATACACAGTGCTCCTGATAAATATCTCTGATGGTTGGAAGAGGGACTCCAATGATTCTTTCAGCAGTCATCCTAATCCTTTATAGGAACTTGCAGTCAGATGCCTTGCAATTCCCGTACCAGGCAGTGATGCAGCCAATCAGGCACTCTCGATGGAGCCACTAGTCACTGTCCACTATCCAGAAAAAGATCCATTTATTTTTACTTTCTTTCAGTTCATGTCAGCATATTAGCCCTGATCTCAGGTGTTTTAGATTGGTAGCCTGAGCTCTTATTTAGTATATAAAGGACATCTGAAAATCCGAGTACGCTGGTTCTCCCTTATCTATTCAACCAGTTACATCTTCAATATTCCCATTTATCAACTATGATTTCTCTTTCATAAAGTTATGTCCACTTTATCTAATCCCAATTATATTTTCTAAATATCCTATAATCCCATCCTTCAGCATGGACTCTAAGCATTTTCTTCTCATTAATGTAAGGCTTTGAATTCTGCAGTTCCTACTTTTCCCCTTTGCTCCTTTTCAAATCATTTGCCACCAATCTTCAGAGACTGCTCCAATACTATAAAATGTTGAAGGTATCCTTTATTTCCATAGCTACAGTACTTCTCATTGTATTCTGAGATGCAGCTCACCAGACGCTAGAGATTGCTTAGTTTTCTGTCACATTAATTTCTCCAGCATTTTTATATTACTACCAATTATTTTCAATTCCTCATTTTATTCTTCCAAACACTTTTAAAACATCTTTGTGATCTCTACCATGAAAAGAGGGTAAAACACAAAACAGTCTTTGTTCCTGTTGTAACAAGCTTCACAGAAATTTGTTCTCCCAGTACATCAAAGTGCACTGGTGCTGCTTCCCGCAGAACGAACAAATTTCCTCCCTGCACTCACCTTTCTGTGTTCCATTTCAGATCCTTCTTTTCCCTTTCTGGTTCACTGTGTATCTAACTCAGGGATAGACTATCCACCAACTTCCACTATAATCCCACAGATTTTTGGAGCTACTTGCCCCACTCTTCCAAGGATGTCATTTCATTCTGCCTATTCCACCATATTATATCTTATGTTACATTCCTCTATGTATATAAAGCTCCACAATTTGATCAAGGCTGATTCATTATCTCTCTCAACCCCATTTTCCCGCCTTCTCCCCATGACCTTTGAAGCCCTGACTAACCAAGAACCTATCAACGCCCACTTTAAATATACCCAATGATTTGGTCTCTACAGCTGTCAGTGGCAATGAATTCATTTCTGGTTAATCACATGTAATTAACTGCTCTCTTGCTAAAGAAATCCCTCCTCATCGCTGTTCTAAAGGGATGTACATCAATTCTGAGGCGGTGTCTCTGATCCTAGACTCTTCCACTATAGGAAACATTCTCTCCAAATCCAAATCTCTACCTAAGCCTTTCAATATTTGATGAGTTTCAATAAGATCTCCCCCCTCCTTCATCTAAACTCCAGTCAGTACAGAACCAGAGCCATCAAAAGCTCCTCGTGCAGTAATCCTTTAATTCCTGGGATCATTCTTGTGAATATCCTTTGGATCCTCTCCAATGCCAGCACATTTTTCTTAGATAAGAGGTCAAAAACTGCTCAAAATATCCAAAACACAATCTGACCAAAGCTTTATAAAGCCTCAGCATTGCATCCTTGCTTTTATATTCTTGTCCTCTCAGAATAAATGCTGACATTGCATATACCTTTTTTCCTACTGACTCACCCTACAAGTTAACCTTTAGGAAATCCTGCACCAGGACTCCCAAGACCCTTTGCAGCTCTGAATTTACAATTTTCTCAGCCATTTAGAAAATAGTCTATGTCTTTATCCTTCTACTAACTGCATGACCATACACTTGTCTAGACTGAATTCCATCTGTTACTTCGTTAACTTATTCTTCTAATATGTCCAAGTCTTTCTGAAGACTACCTGCTTCCTCAAATTTACCTTCCCCTTCACCTGTCTTTGTATCATCTGCGAATCTGGCCACAAACCCATCAATTCCATCATCCAGATCATTAAAATATAATGTGAAAATTAGTGGACACAGCACCTACCCCAAAGAACACTACTAGCCAACCAGAAAAGGTCCCCTTTATTCCAATTCTTTGCCAGTCAGCCAATCTTCTGTCTATGCTAGTACTTTTCTGTAATACCATGTGCTCTCATCTTGTTTAGCAGCCTCATGTGCGACACCTATTGTCTAGTAGCACATACGTCCCCAGTGATAAAGTGTTTTGAGAGTTTGGTGATGAAACTCTTGTCTGAGAGGTGATTTGGATCCAGATGCTACTTTCTTGGTTCTTCATTCAAACATGGAACATCTGGAGAGTGAAGATGCTGAAATCAGGATGCTCTTCATTGACTACAGTTTAGTATTCAAAACTATCACCACTCAAAGCTAAACAATAAGTTTCGTCCTAGGCCTCAGTACTTTCTTGTGCAACTGGATCCTCATTTTCCACAGTCGCAGACTCCAGCCAGTTAAGATCGATAACAGTAACTCCTCCAAGATTCCCTCAGCACAAGTACACCACAAGGTTATGTGCTTAGCGTGCTGCTCTATCCACTTTATGCTTATGACTGTGAGGCTAAGCACAGCTCCAATGCCAATTTTAAGTTTGCCAACTGTCACGGACCAAATCAAAAGTGGTAACTAATCAGTCTACAGGAGGAAGATTGAAAATCTAGCTGGGAGGATTTCACTCAATATCAGAAAGACCAAAGAGGTGGTTATTGACATCAGGGGAACAAACCTGGAGGTCTGTGACTCAGTGCTCATTGGAGGATCAGAGGCGGAGAGGGCCAGAAACTTTAAATTCCTCAGTGTCATGATTTCCAAAGATCTGTGCTAGATCCAGCACATACTGTAAGTGCCATTATGAAGTAAGCATGGCAGTGCGTCAACTTACTTAAAAGTTTGCAAAGATTCGGCATGTCATCTAAAACATTGATACACTTCTGTAGAAGTGTGGTGAAGAGTATATTGACTGGTAAAATCAAGACATCCTGCAAAAATCCTACAAAAAGTATGGCCCAGTCCATCATGATTAAAGCCCTCCCCACCATTAAGCACATCTACATGAGGCACTGTCACAGGAAAGAAACGTCCATCATCAAAGACCCTCACCATCCAGGCCTTGCACTCTTCTCACTGCTGCCATTAGGAAGGGGCACAGGAGCCTCAGGACCTATGCCACAGGTTCAGGAACAATTAATAACCTTCAACCATCAGGATCTTAAACCAGAGGGGATAACTTCTGTCAAATTCTCTCACCCCGTCACTGAATTGTGCCCACAACCTATGGACTCACCTCAAGGACTCTTCATCTCATGTTTTTGATATCTATTGCTTATTTAATTATTATAATTACTTCTTTTTTACTTCTCTTCCTTTTTGTATTTGCACAGTTTGTTGTTATTGTATGCACATTGGTTGTTGCCCATCCTGGTGGGTGCAGCCTTTCATTGATTCGATTGTGTTTCTTCTATTTACTGTGAATGCCCACAAGAAAATAAATCAGGGTTGTATATAAGACCATAAAACTTAGGAGCAAAATTAGGCCATTTGGCCCATCAAGTCTGCTCTGTCAATTGATCACAGCTGATCTATTTCTTTCTCAACCGCATTCTCCTGCCTTCTCCTGCCTTCTCCTCATAACTTTTAATGCCCTGACTTAGCAAGAATTTA
Organism: Hemitrygon akajei; assembly: GCF_048418815.1. NCBI lineage: Eukaryota > Metazoa > Chordata > Chondrichthyes > Myliobatiformes > Dasyatidae > Hemitrygon > Hemitrygon akajei. Next base: position 4,475,343 of record NC_133126.1, on the reverse strand, counting down.
TCAACCTCTGCCTTAAATAAACTCATTGCGTTGTCCTCCACAGCTGCCTGTGGTAATGAATTCCATAGATTCACATGCTCTGGCTATAGAAATTCCTCCTCATCTCTGTTCTAAACAGATGTCCCTCTATTCTGAGGTTGAACCTTCTGGTCCTAGACTCCCCCACTATAGGAAACATCCTCTCTACATCCACTCTATCTAGGCCTTTCAATATTTGATAGGTATAAATGAGATCCCTCCCCATTCTTCTAAATTCCAGTGAGTACACTCCAGCTGTCAAATGCTCCTTTACTTCCTGGAATCACTTTCATGAACCTTAATTGAACCCTTCCAATGTCAGCACATCCTTCCTAAGATAAGGGGCTTAAATCTGCTCACAATACTTCATACAACCTTACTAGTGCTTTAAAAAGTCACGGCATTATATCTTTGTTTTTATATTCTAGTTCTCTTGAAATGAATGTTAACATTGCATTTGCCTTCCTCACCGTAGACTCAACCTGCAAGTTATCCTTCAGGGAATCCTACATAAGGACTCCAAAGTCACTTCGCACCTTAGATTTTTGAATTTTCCACCAGTTAGAAAGTAGTCTACACTTTTGTTCCTTCTATCAAAGTGCATGACCATACACTTCCCAACACTGTTTTCCATCTAATACTTCTTTGCAATTCTCCTAATCTACCTAAGTCTTTCTGCAGCCTTTCTTCTTCCTCAAAACTTCTTGCCCTCCACCTATCTTCATATTGTTTGCACACTTGGCCATAAAACCAAATCATTGACCTCCAACATAAAAAGGCCCTTCATTGATCCCTGTGGAACACCAATAATCACTAGCAGCCAATCAGAAAATTCTCCCTTTATTCCTACTGTTTGCCTTCTGCCAATCAACTAATGCTCTTTCCATGCTCGTATGGGCTGTTATCTTGTGAAACAACCTCATGTGTGGCACCTTGTAAAAGGCCCTCTATAAATCCAAGTACACAAAATCCACCGATTCCCCTTTGTCTGTATTTGTTATTTCCTCAAAGAATTTCAACAGATTTGTCAGGCAAGATTTTCCCTTAAGGAAACGATGTTGGCTGTGGCCTATTTTTACCATAAGGCTCCAAGTACCCTGAAACCTCACCTTTAACAATAGACTCAAATATCTTCCCAACAACTGAGGTCAGGCTAACTGGCCTATAATTTCTTCTGCCTCCCTCCCTTCTTGAAGGGTGAATTGGCATTTGCAATTTTCCAGTCCTCCAGAACCAGGCCAGAAGCTAGTGATTCTTGAAAGGTCATTACAAATACCTCCACATTCGCTTCAGCCACCTCTTTCAGAACCCTGGGGTGTAGTCCACCTGGTCCAGGTACCTTCAGACCTTTCAGCTTCCTAAGCACTGTTTCCCTAGTAATGGCAACTTCACACACTTCTGCCCCCTATCACTCTTGAACTTGTGGCATACTGCTAGTGTCTTCCACAGTGAAGACCAATGCAAAATACTTATTGAGTTCATCCGCCAATTTCCTTGTCCCCTGTTACTACCTCTCCAGTGTCATTTTAAGTGGTCCAATATCTACTCTCACTTCTCTTTTACTCTTTATATATCTGGAAAAAAAACTTTTGATATCCACTTTGATATTATTACTTGCCTAACTTCATATTTCATCCTTTCCCTCTTTTTGGCTTGTTTAGTTGCCTTCTGGTGGTTTTTAAAAGCTTCCCAATTCTCCAACTTCCCACTAATATTTGTTTTATAATCTGCCCTCTCTTTTATTTCTATGTTGGCTTTGACTTCAGATGTCAGCCACAGTTGTGTCATCAGGCCTTTAGAATACTTCTTTTTTGGTATGTATCCATCCTGTGCCCTTCAGATTGCTCCCAGAAACTCATGCCATTGCTACTCTTCCCTCATCCCTGCTCACGAGGATATTGGTCCTCCAATCAGCTTTGGCTATCTCTTCTCTCATGCATCTTTAATTTTCCATACTCCACTGTAACACTGATAAATCTGACTTTCGCTTCTACCTCTCAGATAGCAGGGTGAATTCTATCATACTATGATCACTATCTCCTAAGGGTTTCTTTGCCTCAAACTCCCTAATCAAAACCAGTTCATTACATGACACCCAATCCAGAACAGCTGATTCCCTCATAGGCTCAAGCACAAGTCGACATAAATAGCCATCTCAAAAGCATTCTACAAAGCTCTCTCTTGGGATCCAAAATCAGCACTAACCTGATTTTCCCAATCTACCTGCATATTGAAAGCCCCATGAATCATGACTTATATGAGGGGTGATTGATAAGTTTGTGGCCTAAGGTAGAAGGAGTCAATTTTAGAAAACCTAGCACATTTATTTTTCAACATAGTCTCCTCCTACATTTACACACTTAGCTCAGCAGTCGTGGAGCATACGGATCTTGGACCTCCATAAAGTGTCTACAGGTGGGTGATTGATAAGTTTGTGTCCTAAGGTAGAAGAAGATGAGTTATACATCTCTCGTTATATGTATATGCAGGACAACTCTTTGAGTGATTATGCATAAAGTGTGAAGTTAATAACATCTCCTTCTACATTAGGCCACAAGCTTATCAATCACCCCTGATGAGTTATTAACTGATGAGTTACTAACTTCAAATTTTCTGCATAATCACTCAAAGAGAGGGAAGGGGAAGAGTCAGGCACTAGAGAGTACCCCTGTGGCTGTACCCCATGACAATAAGTACTACTGTTTGAATACTGCTGGGGGGGGTGGGGGGGATAGCTTACCTGGGGGAAGCAACACTAGCCATGCCTCTGGCACAGAATCCAGCCCTGTGGCTCAGAAGGGTAGAGAAAGGAACAGGAAGGCAGTAGTGATAGGGGACTCTTTAGTTAGGGGGTCAGACAGGTGAATCTGTGGATGCCGGAAAGAAACTAGGATGGTAGTTTGCCTCCCAGGTGCCAGGGTCCGTTATGTTTCAGATTGCGTGCAAGATATCCTGCAGTGGAAGGGAGAACAGCCAGAGGTTGTGGTACATATTGGTACCAATGACATAGGTAGGAAAAGGGAAGAGGTCCTGAAAAAAGACTACAGGGAGTTCGGAAGGAAGTTGAGAAGCAGGACCACAAAGGTTATCATCTCAGGATTACTGCCTGTGCCACTCGACAGTAAGAATAGGAATAGAATGAGGTGGAGGATAAATGCGTGGCTGAGGGATTCGAGTAGGGGGCAGGGATTCAGATTTCTGGATCATTGGGACCTCTTTTGGGGCAGGTGTGACCTGTACAAAAAGGACAGGGTGCACTTGAATCCCAGGGGGACCAATATCCTGGCGAGAAGGTTTACTAAGGCTACTGGGGAGAGTTTAAACTAGAATTGTTGGGGGAGGGAACCAAACTGAAGAGACTGGGGAAGAGGGGGTTGGCTCACAAATAGAGAAATCTTGGAGACAGTGTGTGAGGGAGGATAGACAGGTGATAGAAAAAGGAAGCACTTAGATGGATGGTTGGAGCTACAATGTGGTGGCTATTACAGAGACTTGGATGGCTCAGGGACAAGAATGATTACTTCAAGTGCCAGGTTTTAGATGTTTCAGAAAGGACAGGGAGGGAGGCAAAAGAGTTGGGGGCGTGGTACTGTTGATCAGAGATAGTGTCACGGCTGCAGAAAAGTTGGACTTCATGGAGGGATTGTCTACGGAGTCTCTGTGGGTGGAGAGAAGGAACAGGAAGTCAATAACTTTACTGGGTGTTTTTTTACTGGGTTTTTTATTGGGTGTTTTTTATAGGCCACCCAATAGTAACGGGGATATCGAGAAGCAGATAGGGAAACAGATCCTGGAAATAATAACAGAGTTGTCGTGATGGGAGTTTTCAATTTCCCAAATATTGATTGGCATATCCCTAGAGCAAGGGATTTAGATGGGGTGGAGTTTGTTAGGTGTGTTCAGGAAGGTTTCTTGTCACAATATGTAGATAAGTGTACAAGAGGAGAGGCTGTACTTGATTTGGTATTGGGAAATGAACCTGGTCAGCTGTCAGATCTCACAGTGGGAGAGCATTTGGAGTTAGAGATCATAATTCTTTCTCCTTTACAATAGCATTGGAGAGAGATAGGAACAGACAAGTTAGAAAATGTTTAATTGGAGTAAGAGGAATTATGAGGCTATCAGGCAGGAACTTGGAAGCTTAAATTGGGAACAGATGTTCTCAGGGAAAAGTATGGAAGAAATGTGGCAAATGTTCAGGGGATATTTGTGTGGAGTTCTGCATAGGTACATTCCAATGAGACAGGGAAGTTATGGGAGGGTACAGGAACCGTGGTCTACAAAGTCTATAATAAATCTAGTCAAGAAGAAAAGAAAAGCTTACAAAATGTTTAGAGAGTTAGGTAATGTTTGGGATCTAGAAGAGTATAAGGCTAACAGGAAGGAGCTTAAAAAGGAAATTTGGAGAGCCAGAAGGGGCTGTGAGAAGGCTTTGGTGGGCAGGATTAAGGAAAACCCTAAGGCCTTCTACAAGTATGCGAAGAGCAAGAGGATAAGACGTGAAAGAATAGGACCTATCAAGTGTAACAGTGGGAAAGTGTGTATGGAACCGGAGGAAATAGCAGAGGTACTTAATGAATACTTTACTTCAGTATTCACTATTGAAAAGGATCTTGATGATTGTAGTGCTGACTTGCAGCAGACTGAAAAGTTTGAGCATGTAGATATTAAGAAAGAGGATGCGTTGGAGTTTTTGAAAAGCATCAAGTTGGATAAGTCGCCAGGACTGGATGAGATGTACCCCAGGCTACTGTAGGAGGTGAGGGAGAAGATTGCTGAGCCTCTGGTGATGATCTTTGCATCATCAATGGGAACGGGAGAGTTTCCAGAGGATTGGAGGGTTGCAGATGTTGTTCCTTTATTCAAGAAAAGGAGTAGAGATAGCCAGGAAATTATAGACCAGTGTGTCTTACTTCAGTGGTTGGTAAGTTGATGGAAAAGGTCCTGAGAGGCAGGATTTATGAACATTTGGAGAGGTATAATATGATTAAGAATAGTCAGCATGGCTTAGTCAAGGGCAGATCGTTCCTTACAAGCCTGATTGAATTTATTGAGGATGTGACTAAACACATTGATGAAGGAAGAGCAGTAGATGTAGTTTATATGGATTTCAGCAAGGCATTTGATAAGGTACCCCATGTTAGGCTAATTGAGAAAGTAAGAAGGCATGGGATCCAAGGGGACATTGCTTTGTGGCTCCAGAACTGGCTTTCCCAGAGAAGGCAAAGAGTGCTTGTAGATGGGTCATATTCTGCATGGAGGTCGGTGACCAGTGGTGTGCCTCAGGGATCTGTTCTGGGACCCTTACTCTTCGTGATTTTTATAAATGACCTGGATGAGGAAGTGGAGGCATGGGTTAGTAAGTTTGCTGATGACACAAAGGTTGGAGGTGTTGTGGATACTGTGGAGGGCTGTCAGAGGTTACAACGGGACATTGATAGGATGCAAAATTGGGCTGAGAAATGGCAGATGGAGTTCAACCCAGATAAATGTGAAGTGGTTCATTTTAGTAGGTCAAATATGATGGCAGAATATACCATTAATGGTAAGACTCTTGGCTGTGTGGAGGATCAGAGGGATCTTGGGGTCCGAGCCCATGGGACACTCAAAGCAGCTGTGCAAGTTGATGCTGTGGTTAAGAAGGCATACAATGTATTGGCCTTCATTAATTGTGGAATTGAACTTGGGAGCCGAGATGTAATGTTGCAGCTATATAGGACCCTGGTCAGACCCCACTTGGAGTACTGTGCTCAGTTCTGGTCACCGCACTACAGGAAGGATGTGGAACCCATAGAAAGGGTTCAGAGGAGATTTACAAGGTTGTTGCCTGGATTGGGGAGCATGCCTTATGAAAACAGGTTGACTGAACTCAGCCTTTTCTCCTTGGAGCGACAGAAGATGAGAGGTGACCTGATAGAGGTGTATAAGATGATGAGAGGCATTGATTGTGTGGATAGTCAGAGGCTTTTTCCCAGGGCTGAAATGGTTGCCACAAGAGGACACAGGTTTAAGGTGCTGGGGAGTAGGTACAGAGGAGATGTCAGGGGCAAGTTTTTTACTCAGAGAGTGTTGACTGCATGGAATGGGCTGCCAGCAACGGTGGTGGATGCGGATATGATAGGGTCTTTTAAGAGACTTTTCGATAGGTACATGGAGCTTAGAAAAATAGAGGGCTATGGGGAAGTCTAGTAATTTCTAAGGTAGGGACATGTTCAGCACAACTTTGTGGGCCAAAGGGCCTGTATTGTGCTGTCGGTTTTCTATGTTTCTGTATGGATGGAAAAGGTATGGAGGGCTATTGACCATGTGAATATTGATGGTAATAGACAGATTAATGGTTTGGCACAGACGAGATACATCAAAGAGCCTGCTTCTGCACTGTAGTACTTTGAATCTATGCCTATGATAGCAGAGCCATGTTCAGGTCAATTACTTTTGATTTTGTCCTTGAGAACTACAACATTCCAGGTCCCAAAGTTCATATTGTGGAATGAGCAGTTGTTATATGCCAACTGCATTGCAGATGACTTGCAAAGAAGAAAGTCTTATTCCAGGGGCAAGGGGGACCAAAACAACAATGGAACTACAACTTTTGTTGTAATCTTGTGTACTATAGTGTTGAAGGGAGATGCAAGTTCCCTTGTTTGGCTACCCTAATCATTTTTGGAGTGAGCTTCTGCCTTAATGGATTACTATGTCCATAAAACTAAGAAAAATAATTAGGACAAATAAGAGCTTAAGTCAAATATGCATTGCATGATTTAATATGATTTTAATTGGGTCTGTCCTCAGGGAAATTGAAGAAAAATTAGTAGAATGCAAAAATCCCAAGGAAGCAATGGGTGATGCAACAGATGACATGAGTGTCCTACTTAACTGGGAAATGAACCTATTTCAACTTAGGATGCAGGTAAAATAATTGATACATGTTTCAAGTGGACCATAAACATTTTCATAGGTACAAAAACATTCCAAGTGGTCTCATCACCTAACCACAACTGTTATAGCATAGAAAGTAGCTATGTGGACTGTTGAAATACTATTGCTTTTATTTAAGAGAAATCAAGTCCCATTCCCATGTCCTCTCTTCCAGAACCTTGCAATTATTTTCCTTTTCAGACCCTTACACAGATCTCTTTCAAATGCTGCAGTTGAATATGCATGTACTATTACTCCAGACAATTTAGAACACAGATGGTTCCTATATCCATAAAACTAAGAATAAAATAAATTAAATAACTAATAAAAGAGCAATTCCAAACCATCAATGCTCCTTACACAAAACAAAATTTTGTCCTCATGTGCCTTTCAGATTTTTTTTCCAAACTCTTTTCATCTGTGGTTCATTAAGGTTGTTATAGCCGGGGGTGGGAATGGGGATAAGATCCCACTACCTATAAATGTTACCAATAATGTGTGCCTCAAATAGCCACTGACAACCAAGTCCAGATCCTGCCCTTCACTGGAACCCTAAAACCAGTCGTTTCAGGCAGATGGGGCTCATCAGCCATGGTAGGAAGCTCATCAAGGAGAAGGAAAACTCTGATCTCAAAACTCTGCTGCCTTGCAGCTATAGCCACACATGGGGAAGGCTTCAAGAGTAAACTCAAGGGGAAAAATCCGGAGCTGGAGTCCCTAAGGCAGTCCTACATTGTGTTCAATGCTGACTAGCAACTCCTGTGATGCTGCTGGTGCTAAACCTTATCAGTCTCTGCTGTTCCTTTGGATTCATCAACTGCATGAAGAGGGGAAACCTGCTGCATGGGTCACAGCTTGTTCTCCATATCGTACTGCCCTGGCTTGTGAATTGACTTCACTGGACAGCGAGGATGCAACATCCATGATCAACCCTGACCAATGGAAGCCTATAAAGACTTTCCATCTGTGAAACTTATTTCTTGACCCCCCCCCATCGCTAATGGAAACCATTTCTAACCATTTACTCTAACTATACCCTTTATGATTGAAGTACATCTGTCAGATTTCCTGATGATTTCCTCAGCAGCACAACTCTATGCACAATGAAAGACCTTCAAATGTGCAAACTCTTCAGTTAATCCAAAGCATTTACATCTTTTCCAAAAAGTAGATCCTAAAACCGAATCCAAAACTCTAGTTGTAGATAGAGTACTGTATTAATGATCCATTGTGATATCCTTGTTCTTGCAATATCCTTTCTTTTAAAAGATAAGAACTTTCTTAACCTGTCCTGCCACTTTCAATGAATGATGCATATCTACCTCAAATCTTTCTGTACTTGCAATTCTTTTACATTTGTGCATTCAGGTTTATATTGCTTCATTTCAGTCTTTGTATCAAAAATTTAATATCTTATGTGTCAGCATTAAATATCTTCCGCCACCTATTCACTCAGTTAGTATCCTCTGCATACTTCCAAGCTGTGTCAATTTACATATAAGACATAAGACATGGGAGCAGAATCAGGCCATTCAGTCCATCGAGTCTGCTCCACCATTCCATCATGGCTGATTTATTATCCCTCTCAATCCCATTTTCCTGCCTTCTCCCTGTAACCTTTGATGCCCTGAATAATGAAGAACCTATCAAACCTCCACTTTAAATATATCCAATGACTTTGCCTCAACAACCGTCTGTGAAAATGAATTCTACTGATTCATCAACCTCTGGCGAAAGAAATTGTTCCTCATGTCTGTTTTAAATTCATGTCCCTCTATTCTAGGACTGTGCCCTCTGGTCCTGGACTCCCCCCACTATAGGAAACATCCACTCCACATTCACTCTATCTAGGCCTTTCAATATTCAATAGGTTTCAATGAGATTCCTTCTCATTCTTCTAAAATCCACTGAGTACAGACCTAGAGCCATCAAGCCTCCTCAGATGTTAACCCTTTCATTCCCAGGATCATTATTGTTAAATCTCTCCAAAGCAGGCCCAAAACTGCTCACAATATTGCAAGTGTGGTCTAACCAATGCCTTGAGCTTTGCTCAGCGGCCAATCCAGACATTGGAAAGTTGGAGAGGAGGGGACTTCAACTAGGTCAACTGCCCAAGGATAAAAGGCAGGAGCGAGTCATGGCAGCATAATAGAGCTTTGACCAGCAACCAATTGGCATTTGGGATTGATTAGTAAGAGCAAATTAAAGGAAGGCAGTGACAAGCACAGTAGCTGCCATCTGAGTGGACATAGTCAGAGTGATGACCTTAAGGTTTTAGCTCTTCAAGGCTTCAGTGAAAGGAGGCTTCATTCAGAGAAAGCAAAGGGAAAAAAAGCTCAAGATTTTTCCTTCTCTTCTTTATATCTACTCAGCTAGGACGGTAGGGATGACAGGTAGGATAGTGAAATGTTCCTCTTGCAGGATGTGGGAAGGTAGGGAGACCTCCAGTGTTGCTGATGACTACAACTGCGAGAAGTGCATTCAGCTGCAGCTTCTAACAAACCATATTATGGAGATGGTGCTGGAACTGGATGAACTCTGGATCATTCAGGAAGCTGAAGGGGTAATGGATAGGACATATCAAGAATTAGTTACATGCATGTTGCTCAACGCAGGAAAATGGGTGACAGTCAGGAAGGGAAAGGGGTTAAGGAGCCAGTGCAGAGTATCCCTGGAGGCCATCCCCCTCAACAACAGATATATCACTTTGGATACTGTCAGGGGGGATAGCTTGACAGAGGAAAGTCACAGAGGTCAGGTAAGGTGGAAGTTCCAGGTGTCAGGGAGCAGGATGTATGTGAAGTTGACATAGCTAGAGAGAAGGTTCTTGGGAAACTAAAAGGTCTGAAGATAGGTAAGTCATCTGATCCAGAGTTCTGAAAGAGGTGGCTGAAGAGATCGTGGAGGCATGAGTAATGATGTTTCAAGAATCACTAGATTCTGGAATGGTTCCGGACGACTGGAAAAATTGCAAATGTCACTCCACTCTTCAAGAAAGGAGAAAGGCAGAATAAAGCATCCATCTTCAATGTGAACAACACAAACGTCGACAGTGCTTCTCCTTATAGATGCTGCCTGGCCTGCTATGTTCCACCAGCATTTTGTGTGTGTTGTTTGAATTTCCAGCATCTGCAGATTTCCTCGTGTTTGCATCTTCAATGTGGAAGGCACTAGCAGTATAGTGGAAGTTCCAGGTATCAGATGTCATAAAGTGTGAAGTTACCATTACTAGGAAGAAGGTTCTTGGGAAACTGAATAGTCTGAAGGTAGATAAGACACTTGGACCAGATTGTGTACACTCCTTTGCTCTGAAGAAGGTGGCCGAAGAAATTGTAGAGGCATTAGTAATGACCTTTCATAGAAATCATTGGACTCTGGCATGGTGCCAGAAGACTGGAAAGACTGAAAAGAAGGGAGAGAGGCAGAAGAAAGCTAACTATAGGCCAGTTAGCCTGACCTCAGTAGTTGGAAAGATGTTAAGAGTCGATTATTAAGGATAAGGGCTCAGGGTACATGGTGGCACATAATAAAATAGGCCATAGTCAGATTGGTTTCCTCAAGGGAATATCTTGCCTTACAAATCTGTTGGAATTCTTTGCAGAAGGAACAAACAGGGTAGACAAAGGTGAATTGGTTCATGTTATGTACTTGGATTTTCAGAAGGCCTTTGACAAGGTGCTACACATGAGGCTGCTTAACAAACTACGAGCCTATGGTATTACAGGAAAGATTCTAGCATGGATGAAGCAGTGGTTGATTGGCACGAGGCAAAGAGTGGGAATAAAGGGAGCTTGTTCTGACTGGCTGCCAGTGACTAGGGTGCTCCACAGGAGTCTATGTTGGGAACAATTCTTTTATGTTATATGTCAGTGATTTAGATAATGGAATTGATGGCTTTGCTGCAAAGTTTGCATATGATATAATGATAGGTGGAGGGGCAGGTAGTTTTGAGGAAGAAGAGAGGCTATAGAAGGACAGACAGTTTAGGAGAATGGGCAAAGAAATGGCAGATGGAATACAGTGTCGGAAGTGTATGGTCATGCACTTTGGTAGAAGAAATAAAAGGGTTGACTATTTTCTAAGTGGAGAGAAAATACAAAAATCTGAGGTGCAAAGGGACTTGGGAGTCCTTGTGCAAGATTCCCTAAAGGTTAATTTGCAGGTTGAGTCTGTGGTGAAGAAGGCAAATGCAGAGCAGCCATTGTCGGGATTAGGCCAGTGTCAAAGTAGAAGCAACAGGCTTTGGCTCAAAGGAGGCTTTGGCTCTGAAGAGGCGTCAGCTCTGTGTAAAGGGTCTGTTAAGGTCTCCTTTTTATCTTTTTTCCTCTCTTACTGTCTCATTTAAATGGCTGTGGTGTGTTCATCATGCCGGATGTTCGAGTGCATCTGGCAGCAGCTCCTTGAAGACCACGTTAGGGATCTGCAGCAGCAACTGAATGACCTTTGGCTTGTATGGGAGAGTGAGGAGATAATTGATCAAAGTTACAGGGAAGTAGTCATCTCGAAGTTGCAGGAGGAGAGTAGCTGGGTGAGCGTAAGGAGAAATGGAAATGGGCAATTACAGCAGAGCACCCCTGTGGACATCCACTTCAAAAACAAGTATACCGCTTTGGATACTTTTGTAGGGGATGACCTCCCGGGAGAATGCCGCGGCAACTGAGTTACAGGCAGAAGGGAAAGAGAGAGAAGAAGGGAGCGGTAATGATAGGGGACTCAATAGTGAGGGGAACAAATAGGAGGTTCTTTGGACTTGAACGGGACACCCAGATGGTATGTTGCCTCTGAGGTGCCAGGGTCAGGGATGTCTCAGATCACGACCACAACATTTTGGAGAGGGTGGGGGACCAGCCAGATGTTTTGGTACATATTGGTACCAATGACATAGGATGGAAAAGTAATGGTGTCCTGAAAAGAGAAATTAGAGAGCTAGGTAGAAAGCTGAGAAGCAGGACCTCCTAGATAGTAATTTCTGGATTGTTGCCGGTGCCATGCACCAGTGAGGGTTAAAACAGGATAAATTGGCAGATAAATGTGTGGCTGCGAAGCTGGTGCAGGGGGCAGGGCTTCAGGTACTTGGATCATTGGGATCTCTTCCTGTTCAAAAGTGACTGGTTGCACCTGAATCCGAGGGAGACCAATATTCGCATGGGCTGATTTGTTTGAGCTGTTGGAGGTGGGGTTTAAGCTAATTTTATAGGGGGGGGGGTGGGAACTGGAGTGAAGGGACTCAACATAGGACGGATGGTAAAAAAGTAAAGATAGCATGCAGTCAGACTGTCAGGAAGGACAGGCAGGTAATGGGACTTAGTTGCAGTCAACAGGCTGAGTATCAAAACATTAGCGATGCAGAATCAGGAAGGATAGCAAATACGGTACTCAAGGTGTTGTATCTAAATACGCATAGTATAAGAAATAAGGTGGAGGATCATGTTGCACTATTAAGGATTGCCAGGTATGATGTTGTGGACATCACTGAATCATGACTGAAGGATGGTTGTAATTGGGAGTTGAATGTTGAAGGTTATGCGTTATATCGGAAGGATAGGAAGATAGGCAGAGGGGGTAGTGTAGCTATACTGGTAAAGTTAAAGTTAAAGTCTGTCCCAAGCCTTATAGGCTCATCAGGCCAGTGCTTATGCCAGTTTCCATGGCGTGAAGCGGCTGAGAGTACGAGACTTCCCCCAGCCCCTCCCCCCGGATAGGACGCCAATCTATCACGAGGTTGACCCCCAGAATTTTGCCAGTACCCATTTTCAGCTGGATTAACTGGAGCAGTGTGTGGTTAAGTGTCTTGCTCAAGGATACAACATGCTGCCTTGGCTGGGGCTCGAACTCACAACCTTCAGATCACTAGTCCAACGCCTTAACCACTTGAAAAGATGTGACATAGGTTCAGTCAGAAGATGTTGAATTCTTGTGGGCTGAGTTAAGAAACTGCAAGGGTAAAAGGACGTTGATGGTAGTTATATACAGGCCTCCCAACAGTGTCTAAGAGGTGGACCATGGATTACAACAGGAAATAGAAAAGGCATGTCAAAAGGGCAACATTATGGTAGTCATGGGAGATTTTAACATGCAGGTCGATGGGAAAATCAGGTTGGTAATGGATCTCAAAAGAGTGAGTTTGTTGAACACTTAAGAGATGGCTTTTTAGACCAGTTTGTTGTTGAGCCTACCAGGGGATCAGTTATTCTGGAATGAGTGTTATGTAATGAACCGGGGGTGATTAGGGAGCTTAAGGTAAAAGAACCGTTAGGAACCAGTGATCACAATGAGATTGAGTTCAACTTGAAATTTGACAGGGAGAAAGTAAAGTCTGATGGAGTAGGGGAAATTACAGTGGTATGACAGAGGAGTCTGCCAAAGTAAATTAGAAGAAGCTGCTGGAAGGAATGTCAGCAGAGCAGCAATGCCGTGCTTTTCTGGGAAAAATGAGGAAACTGCAGGACATGTATATTCCAAAAATGAAGAAATACTCAAATGGTAAAATAATACAACTGTGGCTGACAAGGGAAGTCAAAGCTATTGTAAAAGCAAAAGAAAGGGCATACAACAAAGCAAAAATTAGTGGGAAGATAGAGGATTGGGAAGTTTTTAAAAATCTACAGAGAGCAAAAAAATTATCAGAAGGAAAAAGGTGAAATATGAAAACAAGCTAGCAAATAATATCAAAGTAGATAGTAAAAGTTTTTTCAAATATGTTAAAAATAAAAGAAAAATGAGAGCGAATAAAGGACCACTAGAAAATGAGACAGGAGAAATAATAACGGGTGTCAAGGAGGTGGCTGATGAACTATATGAGTATTTTGCATCAATCTTCACTGTGGAAGACACTAGCAGTATGCCTATTGTTGTAATGTGTGAAGGAAGAAAAGTAGGTGCAGTTACTTCTACAAGAGAGAGGGTGGTCAAAAAGCTAAAAGCTCTAAAAGGCACGTAAGGCACCCGAACCGGATGAACTGCACCCTAGGGTTGTGAAAGAGGTAGCGTTAGACATTATGGTGGCATTAGAAATTATCTTTCAAAATTTATTAGACTCTGGCATGGTGCCAGAGGACTGAAAAATTGCAAATGTCACTCCACTCTTTAAGAAAGGAGGAAGGCAGCAGAAAGGAATTATAGACCAGTTAGCCTGATCTCAGTTGTTGAGAAGATGTTGGACTCAGTTGTTTAGGATGAGGTTATAGAATATTTGGTGACACAGGACAAGATGAGACAAAGTCAGCATGGTTATCTTCAGAAAAAATCTTGCCTAACAAATCTGTTGGAATTCTTTGAGGAGATTACAAGTAGGATAGATAAAGGGGCTGCAGTGGATGTTGTATATATGGACTTTCAGAAGGCCTTTGACAAGGTGCCACACATGAGGCTGCTTACCAAATTAAGAGTTACTAACATAGTTAGTGCATTAGCTGATTTGTAGGAGACAGCAAGTGGGAATAAAAGGATCAATTTCTGGTTGGCTGCCAGTGATTAGTGGTGTTCCACAGGGTTCAGTGTTGGAACTACTTCTTTTTATGCTGTGTATAAATGATTTAGATGATGGAATAGATAGCCTTGTTGCCAAGTTTTCAGATGATACAAAGATTGCTGGAGGGGCAGGTAGTGTTGAGGAAACAGGTAGGATGCAGAAGGACAGACAGATTAGAAGAATGAGCAAGAAAGTGACAAATGAAATACAATGTTGGGAAATACACGGTCATGCACTATGGTAGTAAAAATAAATGTGCAGACTAATTTCTAAACAGGGAGAAAATCCAAAAATCTGAGATGCAAAGGGACTTGGGAGTCTTTGTGCAGAACACCCTAAAAGTTGATTTGCGCATTGAGTCAGTGGTGTGGAAGGAAAATGCAATGTTAGCATTTATTTCAGGAGGTCTGGAATACAAGAGCAAGGATGTAATGCTGAGGCTTTATAAGGCACTGGTGAGGCCTCAACTTGAGTAGTGTGAACAGTTTTGGGCTCCTCATCTGAGAAAAAAATGTACTGGCATTGGAGTGGGTCCAGAGAAGGTTCACAAGGATGATTCCAGAAATTAAAGGGTTATCATACGAGGAACATTTGATGGCTCAGGGTCTGTACTCGCCTGAATTCAGAAGGATGAGGGGGGATTTCATTGAAACCTTTCAATATTGAAAGGCCTAGACAGAGTAGATGTGAGGAAGATGTTTCCCACGGTGGGAGAGTCAAGGACAAGAGGTCGCAGCCTCAGGATAGAGGGGTGCCCTTTCAAAACAGAGATGTGGTGAAATTTCTTTAGCCAAAGGGTGGAATTTGTTGCCACGTGCAGCTGTGCAGGCCAGGCCGTTGGGCATAATTAAGGCAGAGCTTGACAGGTTCTTGATTGGACATGGTATCAAAGGTTACAGGGAGAAGGCCAGGAACTGGCATTGAGGAGGAGTTAAAAAAAAGGGTCAGCTGTGATTGAATGGCAGAGCAGACTCAATGGACCAGATGGCCTAATTCTGCTCCTATGTCTTATGGTCTTATGGTGAATGTTAGCATTCATTTCAAGAGGACTAAAATATAAAAGTAAGGAAGTAATGTTGAGGCTTAATAAAGCACTGGTGAAGCTTCACTTGTGAGCAATTTTGGGCCCCTTATTGTAGAAAGGATGTGCTGAAACTGCATAGCGTTCAAAGGAGGTTCACAAAAATATGTCCAGGATTAAATGACTTGTCATCTGAAGAGCATTTGATGGCTCTGGGTCTGTATTCATTGGAATTCAGAAGAATGAGAGGTAACCTCATTGAAACCTATTGAATAGTGAAAGGCCTTGATAGAGTGGATGTGGAGAGGATGTTTCCTATGGTGGGAGAGTCTAAGACCAGAGGACACAACCTCAAAATAGAGGGGCATCCTTTTTGAAGGGAGAGGAGGAGGAATTTCTTTAGCTAGAGAGTGTTAAATCTGTGGAACTCTTTGCCACAAGCAGCTGTGGAGGCCAAGTCTTTAAGTATACTTAAGGCAGACATTAATAGATTCTTGATTGGTCAGGGTATGAAGGGATACTGGGAGAAGACAGGAGAATGGGGCTAGAGGAAAACTGGATCAGGCATGGTGAAATGGCGGAGCAGACTTGATGGGCCAAATAGCCTACTTCTGCTCCTATATTCTTATGGTTTTATGGTCTTATAAAACCCCAGCATTATGTCCTTGCTTTTAAACTCTAGCCCTCTCAAAATCAATGCTAACATTGTATTTGCCTTCCTTAGCACCAACTCATCCTCCAAGTTAACTTTCAGGGAATCATGAACAAAGACTCCCAAGTCTCTTTGCAACTCCGATTTTTGAATTTTCTTTGAGATTAAAAAATAGTGTATGTCTTTATTCCTTCTACCAAAGTGCATAACCATACCTTCCTATCTGCCAGTTATTTACCTATTCTCACAATCTGTAGGAACAACTTGTGTATGTTAGTCCTAGTTATTGGTATGCATAAGAAATGCATAGTCCTAAAACTGACCCTGTGGCATTCTACTATACAATTAGAATGAAATTCTACTCTACTATAAGTGCATGTTTCTGTTAAATGATGAATTTCAAAATTCAAAGTAAGATTATTATCAAACTACATATATGTCACCATATACAACTCTGAGATTCATTTTCTTGTGGGCATACTCAATAAATCCATAATAAAATATAATCATTACCGAATCAATGAAAGAACGTGCCAGAATGGACATTTGACAAGTGCACAAATACAAAAAGAAAGAAATAATAATAATAATAATAAATAAATAACCAATAACTATAAAGAACATGAAATGAAGAGCCCTTGAAAGTGAGTCCATTAGTTGTGGGAACATTTCAATGATGGGGCAAATGAAGTTGTATGAAGTTACCCCCTTTGGTTCAGGAGCCTGATGGTTCCCACCCATTTCCTACTCATATTGCTGCACCCCCTTTAAGTTCATTGTATTCAATCTTTATGATGTACCTACCACATGACAACTTATCAAATGCCTTTTGGAAGTCCATGTATACAATATCAGTTGCATTTCCCCTGTCAATCCTCTCTTGCTAATTCATCAAAATACTTTCATCAAATAACTTAGTTAGATATTTGGAGCATAGAAGGTTCAGGGGGGACTTGATAGAGGTATTTAAAATATAAGGGGGATAGATCAAGTTGACATGGATAGGCTTTTTCTGTTGAGAGTAGGGGAGATTCAAACAAGAGGACATGAGTTGAGAGTTAGGGGGCAAAAGTTTAAGGGTAACATGAGGGGGAACTTCTTTACTCAGAGAGTGGTAGCTGTGTGGAACGAGCTTCCAGTAGAAGTGGTAGAGGCGGGTTCGATTTTGTCATTTAAAAAAAAATTGGATAGGTATATGAACAGGAAAGGAATGGAGTGCAGGTAGGTGGGACTAGGTGAGAGTAAGCATTCGGCACGGACTAGAAGGGCTGAGATGGCCTGTTTCTGTGCTGTAATTGTTATATGGTTATATAGATATGATTTGTCTTTAACAAATCTGTGCCGGTTTTCTTGATTCAATTCTCACAAGCCAAATGACTACAATTTTTGTCTTTGATTACTGAATATGGAACTTTCCCTAATGCTGAAGTTAAACTGGCTGACCTGTTGTTACAAGTCAAGTCATTTTTTATTGTCATTTCGACCATAACTGCTGGTACAGTACATAGTAAAAATGAGACAACATTTTTCAGGACCATGGTGTTACATGACACGGTACAAAAACTAGACTGAACTACGTAAAAAACAACACAGAAAAAAACTACACTAGACTACAGACCTACCCAGGACTGCATAAAGTGCATAAAACAGTGCAGGCATTACAATAAATAATAAACAAGACAATAGGGCAGTAAGGCATCAGTCCAGGCTCTGGGTATTGAGGAGTCTGATAGCTTGGGGGAAGAAACTGTTACATAGTCTGGTCATGAGAGCCCGAATGCTTAGGAGCCTTTTCCCAGATGGCAGGAGGGAGAAGACATTGTATGAGGGGTGCGTGGGGTCCTTCATAATGCTGTTTCCTTTGCAGATGCAGCGTGTAGTGTAAATGTCCGTAATGGCGGGAAGAGAGACCCCGATGATCTTCTCAGCTGACCTCACTATCCGCTGCAGGGCCTTGTGATCTGAGATGGTGCAATTTCCGAACCAGGCAGTGATGCAGCTACTCAGGATGCTCTCAATACAACCCCTGTAGAATGTGATGAGGATGGGTGGTGGGAGATGGACTTTCCTCAGCCTTCGCAAAAAGTAGAGACACTGCTGGGCTTTCTTTGCTATGGAGCTGGTGTTGAGGGACCAGGTGAGATTCTCTGCCAGGTGAACACCAAGAAATCTGGTGCTCTTAATGATCTCTACTGAGGAGCCGTCAATGTGCAGCGGGGAGTGTTCGCTCCGTGCCCTCCTGAAGTAAACAACCATCTCTTTTGTTTTGTTCACATTAAGAGACAGGCTGTTGGCTCTGCACCAGTCCATTAGCCGCTGCACCTCCTCTCTGTAAGCTGACTCGTTGTTCTTGCTGATGAGACCCACCATGGTCGTGTCATCGGCAAACTTGATGATGTGGTTTGAGCTGTGTGTTGCAGCACAGTCATGGGTCAGCAGAGTGAACAGTGGTGGACTGAGCACACAGCCCTGGGGAGCCCCCGTGCTCAGTGTGATGGTGTTGGAGATGCTGCCTCTGATCTGGACTGACTGAGGTCTCCCAGTCAGGAAGTCTAGAATCCAGGTGCAGAGGGAGGTGTTCAGGCCCAGTAGGCTCAGCTTTCCAATTAGTTTCTGAGGGATGATTGTGTTGAACGCTGAAATAAAGTCTATGAACAGCATCCGAACGTACGTGTCTTTTTTGTCCAGGTGGACAAAAGTTAGTTACTGGTTAACTAGACACTTTTCTGAACGAGCACGAATATCAGCTGTATCTTTCTTTGCTGAGATACAAGTTCAAGTTCTGTTTATTGTCATTCAATCGTGCACGTGTACAGTGGATTCTGGTTTGGCCCATTGGTTAATCGGGGAAGCCACTTGTTGGGGCAACTCTTAATGAATAAAAACAAATCAAGAAAATAGCCAGGATTCCCTTTGTTTATTTTGAACACTATGCCACTTAAATGGGACGAGAGAGTGTTGCCAAACATTTTCTTTCTAGCATCAGTTGTGTGCATGTTGTCTGGCCATCAGATACTACAACATGCTTAGAAACACAGAAAATCTACAGCACAATACAGGCCCTTCGGCCCACAAAGTTGTGCTTAATATGTCCCTACCTTAAAATTACTAGGGCTACCCATAGCCCTCTATTTTTCCAAGCTCCATGTACCTATCCAGAAGTCTCTTAAAAGACCCTATCGTATCCACCTCCACCGTTGCTCTGTTGCCAGCAGCCCATTCCAAGCACTCACCACTCTCTGTGTAAAAAACTTACCCCTGACATCTCCTCTGTACCTGCTCCTAAGCACCTTAAACCTGTGCCCTCTTGTGGCAGCCATTTCAGCCCTGGGAAAAAGCCTCTGACTATCCACACGATCAATGCCTCTCATCATCTTATACATCTCTATCAGGTCACCTCTCATCCTCCTTCACTCCAAGGAGAAAAGGTCGTTCACTCAACCTATTCTCATGAGGCATGCTCCCCAATCCAGGCAACATCCTTGTAAATTTCCTCTGCACCCTTTCTATGGCTTCCACATCCTTCCTGTAGTGAGGCGACCAGAACTGAGCACAATACTCCAAGTGGGGTCTGACCAGGGTCCTATATAGCTGCAACATTACCTCTCGGCTCCTAAATACAATTCTATGATTAATGAAGGCCAATATACCATATGTCTTCTTAACTGCAGAGTCAACCTGCGCAGCTGCTTTGAGCATCCTATTGTCTCAGACCCCAAGATCCCTCTGATCTTCCACACTGCCAAGAGTCTTACCATTAATACTATATTCTGCTATCATATTTGACCTACCGAAACGAACCACTTCATACTTATCTGGGTAGTGAATCGTTTTTAAATGACATCAGTCGCATGTGTTTGTGTTTAGAAAGTAGTTATTTTTGTCACTGATGGTTAGTGAGAAATAAGCAGTAAGACAATTCAGAACCGTTTTGTTCACAGCAATTTCAAACATTCGGGCTCAGAGATGGAAAAATTGCTGGGAGTGGTAATTAAGCAATTTCACTACTTCAGCAAATTAGGAACTAAGAACAAGTTGAAGGTATCAATAATATCACAATGAATTTGAAGATTTAGAGAATTTGATCATCAAAAGCATTGTACGAAGGCAGTCTGTAATCAACACTGGGTATCTGCACTGATTTTGTTCAAGTCAGCGTACACTGGATTAATTCCTCCATTGCTAACTATTAGGAACTAATATATAGTTTTATAATACTGTAGTAGGTTTGGTAGCATTCTAATTTATTCTGAATTTTGTTTAAATACATAATTTGTTACTCAGTTAAATAGTAGTTTATCTATTTTTATACCTTTTTAATTAGTTCCATGAAACTTTGGCTAAATGGCCCAAAATGTACTGGTCCAGAGGTGTCCTAATTAACTAGAATCCACTGTACATCGGGTGACGGAACAATGTATCTCCAAACCAAGATGCACAACACAGTTCATACAACACTATGCAAAAGCCTTCGGCACATATAGAAAGCTAGGGTGGTAGGACTGCACTGTAATGAGGTTTACTCACTGATGAGCTCAATGCCATTTATGCTTTTGCCGTTAGGGAGTATTCTGAAGTTATGTGAATATAGCAGATATTAATTCAAACAATAATCATTCATCAGTTCTGAATGTAAATTATAAATTGCAAGCAGTAAATTGAAGTTACAGTACTGTGTAAAAGTCTGGGGCACCCTAGCTATATACAGTGCCTGTAAAGAGTATTCATCCCCCCTTGGAAGTTTTCATCCTTTATTGTTCTACAATATTGAATCACAGTAGATTTAATTTGGGGTTTTTTGACACTGATCAACTGAAAAAGACTCGTGTCAAAGTGAAAACAGATCTCTACAGATTGCTCTAAACTTATTAAAATTATTAAACACAAAGTTATTGATTGTATAAGAATTCACCCCCTTCAAGTCAGTACTTAGAAGATGCACCTTTGGTAGCAATTATAGCCTTGACTCTGTGTGGATAGGTCTCTATCAGCTTTGCACATCTGAATACTGCAATTTTTCCCATTCTTCTTTACAAAGCTATTCGAGCTCTGTTCAAGCTCTGTCAGATTGCATGGGAATCATGAGTCCAAACACAAATTCTCAGTTGGATTGAGGTCTGGACTCTGACTTGGTCACTCCAGGACATTAACTTTGTTATTTTTAAATCATTCCTGTGTAGCTTTGGCTTTATGCTTGAGGTCATTGTCTTGCTACAAAACAAATCTTCTCCCAAGTCACAGTTCTCTTGCGGACTGCATCAGGTTTAACTCCAGGATTTTCCTGTACTTTGCTGCATTCATTTTAATCTCTACCTTCAAGAACCATCTAGGGCCTGTTACAGTGAAGCATCCTCACAGCATGATGCAGTCACCACCATGCTTCATGGTAGAGATAATGTGTTTTTGATGATGTGTCGGGTTTGGCTTACGCCAAACACAGCTTTTAGTCTGCTGGCCAAAAAGCTCAATTTTGGTTTCAATAGACCATAGATCCTTCTTTCAGTTGACTTCAGAGTCTCCTATATGCATTCTAGCAAACTCTAGCTAAGAATTCATGGGAGTTTTTTTTACCTCAATAGTGCCTTTCTCTTTGCCACTCTCCCATAAAGCTGTGACTGATAAAGCAGCTCGGCAACAGTTGTTGAATGAGCAGTCTCAACCATCTCAGCCACTGAAGTTTGTAACTCCTGCAGAGTTGTTATAGGACTCTTGGTGGCCTCCCTCACAAGTCCTCTTCTTGCACAGTCACTCAGTTTTTGAGAACAGCCTGTCCTAGGGAGATTTACAGCTGTACAATATTCTTTCCATTTCTTGATGATTGACTTAACTGGACTCCAAGGGATATTCAGTAACTTGTAAATTTTCTTGTATCCATCTCCTGAATTATGCTTTTCAAAACCTTCTTGTGGAGTTGCTTGGAGTGTTCTTTTGTCTTCATGGTGTGGTTTTGCCAGAATACCATCTCACCAGCAGTTAGACCTTCCAGATATTTACTACTATCAATTAAAACACCTTCCATGCACACTGTGATCTCCATTTAACTAATTATGTGATTTCTAAAACCAAATGATGATTTGGTGTGTCATATTAAAGGAGGTGAATACTTATGCAATCAATAATTTTGTGTTATATATTTGTAATAAATTAGATCACTTAGACCCTACGATCATAAGACCATAAGATATAGGAGCAGGAGTAGGCCATTTGGCCCATTGAGTCTGTTCCACTATTCAATCATGGGCTGATCCAATCCTTCCAGTCATCCCCACTCCCCTGCTTTTGCCCCATACCCTTTGATGCCCTGGCTAATCAAGAACCTGTCTATCCTTGCCTTAAATACCCCCAATGACTTGGCCTCCACAGCCGCTCGTGGTAACAAGTTCCACAGATTTACCACCCTCTGACTAAAGTAATTTCTCCTCATCTCAGTTCTAAAAAGACATCCTTCAATTCTGAAGTTGTGCCCTCTTGTCCTAGAATCCCCTACCATGGGAAATAACTTTGCCTTATCTAATTTGTTCAGGCCTTTTAACATTTGGAATGTTTCTATGAGATCCCTTCTCATTCTCCTGAACGCCAGGGAATACAGCCCAAGAGCTGCCATACATTCCTCATACGGTAACCCTTTCATTCCTGGAATCATTCTCATGAATCTTCTCTGAACCATCTCCAATGTCAGTATATACTTTCTAAAATAAAGAAACCAAAACTGTACATAATATTCCAAGTGTGGTATCAGAAGTGCCATATAGAGCCTCAACATCACATCCCTGGTTTTATATTCTATACCTCTAGAAATGAATGCCAACTTTGCATTCGGCTTCTTCACAACCGACTCAACCTGGACGTTAACCTTTAGGGTATCTTGCACAAGGACCCCTAAGTCCCTTTGCATCTCTGCATTTTGAATTTTCTCCCCATCTAAATAATAGTTTGCCCATTTATTTCTTTCACCAAAGTGCATGACCATACACTTTCCAACATTGGATTTCATTTGCCACTACTTTGCTCATTCCTCTAAACTATCTAAGTCTCTCTGCAGGTTCTCTATTTCCTCAAATCTACCTGCTCCTCCACCTACCTTTGTATCATTGGCAAATTTAGCCAAGATCCATAGTCCAAATCATTGACATACATCGTAAAAAACAGTCGTCTCAACACCGTTCCCTGTGGAACTCCACTGGTAACCGGCAGCCAGCCAGAATAGGATCCCTTTATTCCCAGACTCTATTTTCTGCCGACTAGCCAATGCTCCACCCATGCTAGTAACTTCCCTGTAATTCCATGGGCTCTTATCTTGCTAAGTAGCCTCATGTGCGGCACCTTGTCAAAGGCCTTCTGAAAATCTAAGTACACCACGTAAACTGCATCTCCATTGTCTACCCTGCTTGTAATTTCCTCAAAGAGTTGCAGTAGGTTTGTCAGGCAGGATTTTCCTTTCAGGAAACCATACCTTATCATGTGCATCCAGGTACTCCGTAATCTCATCCATAACAATCGATTCCAACAACTTCCCAACCACTGATGTCAGACTAACAGGTCAATAGTTTCCTTTCTGCTGCCTCCCACCTTTCTTAAGTAGTGGAGTAAATTTTGCAATTTTCCAATCATCCGGTACAATGTCAGAATCTATCGATTCTTGAAAGCTCATCGTTAATGCCTCTGCAATCTCTCCAGCTACTTCCTTCAGAACCCAAGGATGCATTCCATCAGGTCCAGGAGATTTATCCACCCTCAGAGCATTAAGCTTCCTGAACACCTTCTCAGTCATAATTTTCACTGAACAAACTTCACTTCCCTGACACTCTTGATTATCCGGTATACTGCAGATATTTTCCACTATGAAGACTGATGCAAAATATGCATTCAGTTCCTCTGCCATCTCTGCATCTCTCATTACAATATCTCCAGCGTCATTTTGTATTGGTCCTATATCTACCCTTGACTCTTTTTTACCCTGTATGTACTTAAAAAAGCTTTGAGTATCTTCTTTGATATTAGAGATCCGTTTTCACTTTATATTGGAGCCTTTGTAGAGATCTGTTTTTACTTTGACGCAGAAGAGTCTTTTACTGTTCATCAGTGTCAAAAAAAAGCCAAATTAAACCACTGTGATTCAATATTGCTAAACAATAAAACATGAGAACTTCCAAGAGGGGTGAATACTTTTTATAGGCTCTGTAAATGTGTCTAGGAGTTTTGCACAATACTGATTAATTAGACACACAACACATAAAGTAATAATACCACAAAACAACAAATAATAAGGTGCATTTTACAAGTTAAAAAGGAAACAGTATAACACTTTCACCATTTTCATTCTCAAATTATAAAGTATGTAAACTGAAATAAAATGGAACTCACATGACCTAAAATGGATCTATTAAGTTCTTACATACTTTAATCAATGACAGACGGAAATTTAGGGGGTTTATAGCAGAAACAAACTGAAGTTAATTCAGAGCAATGCAACAGGAACTCAGCAAGTTGGACAGTATCTATGGAAATTAATAAACAGTTGATGTTTGGGACAAGACTCTTTACCAGGACTGGAAAGGAAAGGGGAAGATGTTTGAATAAGATGGTGGAAGGAGGAGAAGGAATATAAGCTAGAAGGTGATAGGTGAAGATGGGCAGGTGGGGAGGGCGAATAAAGTGAGAAGCCGAGGGGGCAGGGTGGGGGTGATAGGTGGAAAAGGTAAAGTGCTGGAGAAGGAATCTGATAGGAGAGGAGAGTGGACAATAGGAGAAAGGGATCGGGGAAGGTGATAGACAAGAGAGGAGAAGAAGTAATGGCGGGGCCAGAGTGGGGATTTAAAGAAGAGGGATGCGGAATATGGAAATATTACCAGAAGTTGAAGAAATCGACATTCGTGCTAACAGGTTGGAGGTAGGTTGATTCATTGTGGATGGTGAATGAACTATAGATTGTAATTGATTTCATCATCATCTTTCACTAAACCTGATTGATTGGCACCTGATTAGTTCCAATGGTTTAGACAGGGTAAAGTCTGTTAAGTGTGTCTAGGATGGATTTCTGTCACAGTATGTTCACAAGCCGACTAGGGGGAATGCCATACTAGATCTAGTATTAGGTAACGAACCAGGTCAGATCACAGATCTCTCAGTGGATGAGTATCTGGGGGACAGTGACCACCACTCCCTGGCCTTTAGCAATATCATGGAAAAGGATGCAATCAGAGAGGACAGGAAAATTTTTAATTGGAGAAGAGCAAATTATGAGGCTATAAGGCTAGAACTTGCGGGTGTGAATTGGGATGATGTTTTTGCAGGGAAATGTACTATGGACATGTGGTTAATGTTTAGGGATCTCTTGCAGGATGTTAGGGATAAATTTGTCCCGGTGAGGAAGATAAAGAATGGTAGGGTGAAGGAACCATAGGAGACAAGTGAGGTGGAAAATCTAGTCAGGTGGAAGAAGGCAGCATACATGAGGTTTAGGAAGCAAGGATCAGTTGGGTCTATTGAGGAATATAGGGTAGCAAGAAAGGAGCTTAAGAAGGGGCTGAGGAGAACAAGAAGGGGGCATGAGAAGACCTTGGTGAGTAGGTAAAGGAAAACCCCAAGGCATTCTTCAATTATGTAAAGAACAAAAGGTTGACAGGAGTGAAGATAGGACCGATTAGAGATAAAGGTGGGAAGATGTGCCTGGAGGTTGTGGAAGTGAGTGAGGTCCTCAATGAATACTTCACTTTGGTATTCACCAATGAGAGGGAATTTGATGACGGTGAGGACACTATGAGTGAGGTTGGAGATCTGGAGCATGCTGATATTAAGGGAGAGGAGGTGTTGGAGTTATTAAAATACATTAGGACGGATAAGTCCCCGGGGCCTGACGGAATATTCCCCAGGCTGCTCCACGAGGCGAGGGAAGAGATTGCTAACCCTCTGGCTAGGATCTTTATGTCCTCGTTGTCCACAGGAATGGTACTGGAGGACTGGAGGGAGGCGAATGTTGTCCCCTTGTTCAAAAAAGGTAGTAGGGATAGTCCAGGTAATTATAGACCAGTGAGCCTTAGGTGGTGGGAACAGCTGTTGGAAAAGATTCTTAGAGATAGGATCTATGGGCATTTAGAGAATCATGGTCTGATCAGGGACAGTCAGCATGGCTTTGTGAAGGGCAGATCATGTCTAACAAGCCTGATAGAGTTCTTTGAGGAGGTAACCAGGCATATACAGTAGATGAGGGTAGTGCAGTGGATGTGATCTACATGGATTTTAGTAAGGCATTTGACAAGGTTCCTCATGGTAGGCTTATTCAGAAAGTCAGAATGCATGGGATCCAGGGAAGTTTGGCCAGGCGGATTCAGAATTGGCTTGCCTGCAGAAGGCAGAGGGTTGTGGTGGAGGGAGTACATTCAGATTGGAAGGTTGTGACTAGTGATGTCCCACATGGATCGGTTCTGAGACCTCTAGTTCTCATGATTTTTATTAATGACTTGGATGTGGGGGTAGAAGGGTGGGTTAGCAAGTTTGCAGACGACACAAAGGTTGGTGGTGTTGTGGACAGTGTAGAGAATTGTCGAAGGTTGCAGAGAGACATTGATAGGATGCAGAAGTTGGCTGAGAAGAGGCAGATGGAGTTCAACCCGGAGAAGTGTGAGGTGGTACACTTTGGAAGGACAAACTCCAAGGCAGAGTACAAAGTAAATGGCAGGATATTTGGTAGTATGGAGGAGCAGAGGGATCTGGGGTTACATGTCCACAGATCCCTGAAAGTTGCCTCACAGGTAGATAGGGTAGTTAAGAAATCTTATGGGGTGTTGGCTTTCATAAGTCCAGGGATAGATTTTAAGAGTCGCGAGGCAATGATGCAGCTCTATAAAACTCTGGTTAGACCACACTTGGAGTACTGTGTCCATTTCTGGTCGCCTCACTATGGGAAGGATGTGGAAGCATTGGAAAGGGTACAGAAGAGATTTACCAGGATGCTGCCTGGTTTAGAGAGTATGGATTATGATCAGAGATTAAGGGAGCTAGGGCTTCACTCTTTGGAGAGAAGGAGGATGAGAGGAGACATGATAGAGGTGTACAAGATATTAAGAGGAATAGACAGAGTGGACAGCCAGCGCCTCTTCCCCAGGGCACCACTGCTCAATACAAGTGGACATGGCTTTAAGGTAAGGGGAGGGAAGTTCAAGGGGGATATTAGAGGAAGGTTTTTTACTCAGAGAGTGGTTGGTGCGTGGAATGCACTGCCTGAGTCAGTGGTGGAGGCAGATACACTAGTGAAATTTAAGAGACTACTAGACAGGTATATGGAGGAATTTAAGGTGGAGGGTTATATGGGAGGCAGGGTTTAAGGGTCGGCACAACATTGTGAGCCGAAGGGCCTGTACTGTGCTGTACTATTCTATGTTCTATGTTCTAAACCTTTTCCCTTGCTAACTCATATATTTTTCTTGGTGATTAGCTCCAGACTTGAAGTAAGCAAGTACAATTCCTTCAGGAACCACCTACACTCCCACCAGCTGTCATCACTACCAACACCACCACCATAGCCCAAAGACCACATTATTTTCAACAGTCTGTGTGTTTCGCCACCTCTTCACTTTATCCCACCAGCAAGATCTGTCCTTCTAACGCCCTCCTAATCATAATAAGCCAGGAGGTTTTTTGTATCTTAAAGACATCCAGGAAGGAGATTGAAAACTTAACAACTACCTCTCATTCAATGTCAATAAGACTGAGGAACTGATGTAGACTTAGGGAAAGCGAAACCAGAGGTCCAAGAGCAAGTAGTCATCAGGGGATCAGAAGTGGAGAGGGTCAGTAACTTTAAGTTCCTGCGAGTTACTAACTCAGAGGATCTGTCCTGGGCCCATCATACAAATATTATTGTGAAGAAAGCACAATGCCTCTACTTCCTCAGAAGTCTGCAGAGGTTTGGCATGTCATCGAAAACCTTGGCAAACTTCTATAGATGTGTTCTATAGATTTCCAGTAAATCAGAATTTTGAAATTAAAATTAATGCAAGACAACCTGATTTGATGAGATATTTGAGATTCACTGTGCATGGTTAAAATAGCATTCAGCACCTGCTAATCTGCATGTAGATTAAAGCCATTTGGCTTCAATCCCATGTGAAAAAAATAGCTAACTACTGCAGTGAACTTCAAAATACAAAAACTGAAAAGATACCACATTTCAAAATTCTCTCTGTGATGTAATAAAAACCCCTTCCATGATATGATATTTTTTAAAGTCTTAGAAAAGGTTTAGTAATGTGGTATCTTTTCAGCTTTTGTGTCTTATATATGATCAACATAAGGGCTGGACTTCTAAATAAGTTCAATAATTAACAAAGGACTTTCTGCTATGATGGTTATTCATAGTAAAATAACAGCAGTTACCACATTATAAATATTTTCCACTTCCATTACTCTCTTCGAATTCAACCAAAAGTCTTAAGTATCAAAACCCAAGGGAAAAATGAGTCAACTGCATTAAACAATGATATGAGAGTTAGATATATGAGATAATCATCAGGAGGCACTGATCCCTGTAATCCACCAGAATAATTTTCTAATTTGTTTAGTATTAATTTTCATGGCCATTACTGAGGACAAGATCATTCATGGAAAAAAAGATATGCATGGGAGGCAAGGTTAATACAGCAAATAATTCATTTTATAAAATTAGAAGAATTTCTAACATTGTTCCAGTGCCTGAATGGTTAAAAAAAAAGCCCCACTACTATTAACTGTTGCCTATATTATGTTTGCACTGATACCTTAAACATATTATTCTTTAATAGTAAATAGTGCTCAGATTTTACATTTTCGATCTCCGTCTACAAATCAGACTCAGAATCAGTTTTATTATCACTGACATGTGATGGAAAACTGTCGTTTTGTGGCAGAAATCCTACCATTATCAGAAGCACACAATGAAAGTGTAGGAGGAAATAAAGAGGGTGAGAAAAATGTCATACTTAGAACTGAAGAGACAGGGATTATATATGTATCCATAAATAAAGGCTGAAGAACTTTACCTAATGTCCTCAGTAGATTTTTGAAACACAGTTTTCTCCCTATTGAAGTCTGCAAGAGCTTGTGGAGAACTGAAGGAACGGGAAGATTGATATGATGCAACACTCCCACCACCACAATTTCGTACGATGTAGTGTTGATGAGGGCTGTTGCTGAAATAGGAGAGAAAAAAATGGGAGACAGATAGATAGTGGAAGATGATATCAAATCAGAACAAGTCATAGGGAGATTTAGAAAGTAAGAGCCCAAATAAAGATAAAGATATAATTTAATAGACAAAAGGGGTCAACAGGTCTGAGAGGAAGGGAGAACACAACAAAAATATAAGGATTCAGTATGCTTAGAAACGTACAGGGAAGACACAGAAAGAAAACTTGGTATGCTTGTGACAATGTTGGAAATCACAGACAGCCCCTGAATTTATTCCAAGTTTTAAGGGTTTTGTCTTTCCCTAATTAATGTTGCGGTGTTCCCAAAATTATGAAGTTCAGTGTGCATTATATATCCAAAGACTCCAATTCTAATGAAGAACGCATACACCAACATTGTTCTGATAGTGGTTTAGTATTGACTAACAATTATACAACATTCTAGCAGAGCCTGCTCTCCACTCATTCCATTCATCTGTTACCACTGTTGTTTAGTTAAGACTGTGGTAATCTGAGTTCAGCAGGCACACCACATTGAACATAATCAATCACAGCTATCTTCCACTCCTCAGAACTTTAAAATAGCATTTATTTGCTTAACATGAAATTTCAGTAATAATAACAATAACTTACTTATAGAGTAATTTTCATATAGACAATATAATTCAAAGTGCTTTACAAAGGTTAAAATGCAAAATGAAAATAAAAGACAAGAAGATGTTAGCTAAAAGCAAGATTAAATGATTAGGTTTTGAGCTGTAATGTAAATATCATCTGAGTCTGCTTCTCTTTGTAGGTATTAAGTTCTATTATGAACCTGTTGCTTGAATGCTTGACAGATTATGTGTTCTTGATTTTCCCATTACAATGAGATGGTGTTTAAGTGGCCATTGTAGCTCATTTCTTTTGGTGCATTTTGAATACAAATGTAGAATCTAAAACTTGTCCATTTTTAAAAGTAGATTACATAAACCCCAGATTCAGTTTCACTTTAACATATTCTATCAGGAGTCCAAGTGTTTCCTCACAGAAAATATACCAGTTTAACACTTCAGCATTTTAACTGCACACAAAAGGTATAATCAGATTTATTGCAATAACTCAAAACAATATGATCATATATTAAGAGCAAAATGAAATGACTTTGAACCAAAGTCACTGGATGTACCAGCCAAACTAACGCATTAACTTCCAATAAATTATAATCAACAGGAAGTATTTCTCTGCAAAGTGAAAATATGTAAATTGAAAACACAAGATGCTGGAAATCCCATGTCTCAACCTAAAACACCAGCTATTTATTCCTGTCCATAGATGCTGCCTGACCTGCTGAGTTCCTCCAGCATTTTGTGTGTGTTACTTTGTAAATTAATCAGACTCTAATTATGCAACTCTCAATTACCATGGAGATTGTTACTCATCACTAAATTTACTAGCTCATAAACTCTGCACTATTTAGAAAGCTTCCTTTTAATCAGATGTTCTATATAGTAAGACAGGCAACAGTTCGAAATTTTCCTTTGGCCGCCTCCCCTAAAATCACACCTGAGTACAGTATCTGTACATGTTCCTTTCCACATAATCAATTTCAGAGCAGGCAAATACATTGAAAGAGTATAACAGGTAACCAAAAATTAATTCATGTATTTAGGCAGAATTTCTCACTATCGGTCTCTCCAAATAAAGCAAAACTTTAGATTACTGAGTCCAAACAAGATTGCTTTCTACTTATAATAATTTGATTTTTTATTATATAAAGGTTAATATTAGAATCTTGCTGATAGTAGCAAGATTTTAATCACAGTACTATTTCAAATATCCTAGTCGTAAGTGAAAACAAATTGTGCTCTATATTAATCAGCCATCAGCAATAAAAGATGCAAATACTTAACAGGTATTCAAGTTATATAGTTTGTGTTGAATGCTTGCATTTCAAATTTCAACCATTACAAGAATGCCAGTAAATAATACAAAACCTGAGAAGTTACAAGATGTTGCCAGGACTTGAGGACCTGAGTTTTATGGAAAGATTGAATAGGTTAGGACTTTGTCCTTTGGAACATAGAAGATTGAGACAAGATTTGATAGAGGCATACAAAATTATGAGCGGTATAGATAGGGTAAATGCAGGCAGTTGTTTTCTACTGAGACTAGAACTAGAGGCCATTGGTTAAGGGTGAAAGGTGAAATGTTTAAGGGGAACAAGATGGGGAACATTCTTCACTCAGAGAGTGATGAGAGTGTGAAATGAGCTGCCAGTGCAAGTGGTGCATGTGGGCTTAATTTCAGAAATTTGGGTAGGTACGTGAATGGGAGGGATATGAAGGGCTACGGTCTGGGTGCAGGTGGATGGGACTAGGCAGAGTAATAGTTCAGCATAGACCAGATGGGCCGAAGAGTACTACAGCACGGAGAAAGGCTCTATGACTGTAAGTACAAGAAAGGTACCATAGATCAAAGTGCACAATTAAAGTGAAGTTTAACTCAAAAATCTATCCACTTCCGGTTTTAACAAAGGCAAGGTGAGAGTCAGCCACAGGAGGCAGCTTGATCATTTAAGTGTCTGAATAGGAACATGTACTGTACTTACACTTACCATGATTCCGTGCATAACTATCATAAGCCAGTTCCTAGGATTTAAAATACCTTACAAGATTTAGAATTCACAATCTATGTCCACTATGTGGTAGGAGCAGGTTTTTTTCCTTCAGGGCTAAAAGGCTTCTAAATACCCCACCCCATTCATGAACAATAAGTGCCCTTCTTCATACAGAAACATCTGTATGATGCTAAGCTAGGGCACATCATCAGTGATGTTACCTGGGGTTCTCAGGTGTTTCAGGTCTTTCAACATCATACACCCTTGCCCAGGCGACACGACCGGGGTTGATCAGACCCCGGCCTGTGCCCTAGCAACAACCCATGGATCTGCCCTCTTTATCCAGAGCCATCTTGACGCCTTCTCTGCTGCATCTGTGGTGGTAG
Source organism: Hemitrygon akajei (assembly GCF_048418815.1). NCBI lineage: Eukaryota > Metazoa > Chordata > Chondrichthyes > Myliobatiformes > Dasyatidae > Hemitrygon > Hemitrygon akajei. The sequence continues at coordinate 4,443,115 of NC_133126.1, read as the reverse complement.
AAATGGCTCTCCTTCTTCCCTCTCCCATGATTCCAAGTGCAGTGTATACTTTGCAGAGCGACTGGCCTGCAAAGCCACGACGTCCGACTTCCACGGGCCAACACTTTGCTCTCCAGCCTTTTCTTTGGCAGTTGTTCTTCAGATCATCATACTTGGCTCTTTTCTGTTTGTAGGCCTTCTCCATGCGTTCTTCCCATGGCACTGTAAGCTCAAGCATAAGAACGTGCTTGATGAGTCAGACCACAACGCAATGTCGGGCCACAATGTGGTCTCTGATGTGGAGAGGAAACTGCAGCTGTTTTCCCAGGACTGCTTTTAACTTCCAATCCTGCACAGTGAAGAGCAACCCGGTTGCTTTCTGGTGTTCTGTCGGTCTTTCCCCCTCTTTGACGAAGCAGATGGTATTCTTAACTGGACTTGTTTTCTGGCAGATGTCAAGGGTGCTGCAGATTGTCTCAGCGATGCTGCTGATATTCCTTGGTAAACCCAGCCATCTTCGCAAGAACCGGCTGACTACCCTCTCTAATTCAGCAACAGTGGAATTTGGAAACTCATAGAGAAACAGTAGCCAGAGGATTCTTGGTAGTATACCGTGCTGGTAAATCCATGCCTTAAACCACCCTGGAAGGCCAGTCCTGTCAACCTCTTGCAACCATTGTTCAAACTCCCCACAGGTGTTTCTTATTGCTGCCTTATCTCTGAGTGTTGTATCAAACATCTTCCCAAGACTTTTAACAGGGTTCTCTGTGATGGTAGGAATTAGAATGTCCTCAAAAGAGAAACACAATTTCTCCTGTACTCTCCCCTTCTTCAGCACTACAGATCTTGATTTTGCAGGCTTAAAAGACATCCTTGCCCAGCTTATCAACCTTTCCAGCCCCTTAAGAATCCACCTAGCACCTGGCACTGACTCCGTAGTGATAGTCAGATCATCCATGAAGGCTCATTTTGGTGATTGGTGGATCCCAGATCTTGATTTCGGGCCTTGACACACTGGCTCTGCAGATTTTACCAGCATGTTCATTGCCAGGGCGAAAAGGATAACTGAGATGGTGCAGCCTGTGATGATACCAATCTCCAGCCTGCACCAGTCTGATGTTATTGGTCCTGTTGAGACTCTCAGGTGGAACTCATTGCAGTGGTCCATAGGGAGGCCTCTGATTCCTTCAGGAACATGGTGCCTCTTCAGAGCGTCTTCAACAACCTTGTGGGGGATTGATCTATAGGCATTGGCCAGATCCAACCACAAAACCACTAAGTCACCCTTATTCTCTCTGGCCTCTCTCAGGAGCTGTGTGATGACTCCCGTGTGCTCCAAGCAGCCTGGTACCCTTGGAACACCACCCTTCTGGATGGAGGTGTCGATGTAATTGTTCCTCAGAAAATACTCTGTTAGGCGCTTTGCCACCACGCTAAAGAAGATCTTCCCTTCAACACTCAGTAAGGATATTATCCTAAACTGGCTGATGTTCGCAGAGTTCTCTTCCTTTAGAACCCACACTCCGGTTGCATACTTCCATTGCTTGGGCACTTTGCCTCTCTTCCAGATGACCTTGAGGATTCTCCACAGCCACCGGAGAAGCCGGGGGCAGTGTTTGTAGATGTTATAGGTGATGCCACTCAGACCAGGTGCTGAGCCAGCTCCGGCTTTCTTGACTACTTGCTGAACCTCCTTGAAGAGAGGCTCTCATAGGTCTCATAGGCCCCTGTTGGTTCTGCGGGGGCGATGAGCACATCACAGTCTACCAGTTCAACTTCTCTGTCCAGGTTACTGAAGGTGCTTCAAAGATGGTGGTCCATCTGTTCCTTTCTACAGGACAGCTTTCTGCTTCTCTTCTGACCCAGCAGTTGTTTGGTGAACTGAAATGGGTTACTGATAAATGCAGATCTTTTCTGTGGTCTTCCTCTCCTGTGCCTCTGATGTTGCTCCACTCTTCTCAGAGTTATGAGCCTTTTCCTCAGCATCACACGCAGTTCTTCCAGTGGTCCCCTTTCCTCATGGTTTGCCAGTTTATGTTGTTGCTTGAGTGCCTTGAGTTCTTTCCGGATGTTGTGGATTTTGGTGGCTCTGTTGTTTCTAACATATGGCTGTTTGGCCCGCTTCTCTTCCTTGGTACCAAATCTTTCTGCTGCCACAGTTATGATCACTGTTGTCATCATCTGCAATCTCCTCTCCACACCACCTTTGGCCACTGTTTTCAACACTAGATCTACGTCCTCATCAAAACTTTGCTACTCTGCTATCTGGCAGGCTTTGGGCCTTCTGATCCGCACGGTCTGAGATGTGATGTTAGGATGCACAGCTTGCATCACGCGGAGACTCTGGGTACTGTGGGGTGCTTCCTCACCCTGCTCCTCCTCTGTCTCACCAGACTGGGAATCTGCACATTGTGGGGCTCTCTGTTGCTCTTCACAATTCATCCCTGACTGATGGATTTTAACTAAGTGCAGAGCTCAGCTATCAGGTCTCCAGCCTATCAATCAAGTTGACCATAGGTGCAAAAACAACAGCACTTGCAATATCAGCCCAGGTTTCACGACACAAAACAGCATACACCATATGTAATGTGCCTCCAATCTGAAATTCGAGCCACTGTATGCAAGTTAGATTTTAGGAAATCACGTTATATTTTATTAACTTATTTGTGATAATATTTTATTTTATGTGCTGTGTGTGATATATGTATTGTGGGTGCACCAGGATCTGGAGGAATATTGTTTAGGTTAGTTAGATACATGTACAGTCCAATAAACTTGAACTATGTTGAGAAACCGGTACTAATTAATTTCTCCAAGGTATATACTAATTAATATTCTTTTTAAATGAATATTTCCAAGGTATTCATATTTGAACCATGCTAAAACAATTTCATTGTTTTGATTAGAAATGGAACCCAAACTTCATTATTATTGCATAATTTTCTATAACTCTGAATATTGTCCCAAACACCAGAGGGCATATGTACAAAATTAAGGGAGGGAAGTTTAGGGGAGACATCAGGGGTAAGTTTTTTACACAGAGGGTTGTGAGTGCCTGGAATGACATGCCAGGGATGGTGGTGGAGGCTAAAACATTAGGGGTATTTAAGAGCCTCTTGGACAGGCACATGGATGAAAGAAAATGGAGGGTAATGGAATAGTGTGGGTTTAGTCCTTTTTTTAAAGGATTATATGGGTCGGCACAACATGGAGGGCTGAAGGGCCTGTACTGTGCTGTAGTGTTCTATGGTTCTAAATCTGAGAGAGATTATTTCTCTGTCAGACCAAGACAGCACCAACGTACTATGATGGTTATTATCATACAAAGAATGGTTGGTAGCTCTAGGTCTGTACCTACTGGAATTTGGAAGGATGAGAGGGGATCTCATTGAACCTTTAGAATGTTGAAAGGTCTATACATGGTGGATATGGAAAGGATGTTTCCCATGGTGAGGGAGTCTAGAACAAGAGGGCACAGCCTCGAGATAAATGGACCATTTAAAACAGCGATGCGGAGAAATTTCTTTAGCTAGAGGGTGGTGAATTTGTGGAATTTGTTAGCACAGGTTATTGGGTGCACTTAAAGCAGAGCTTGATCAGTTCTTGACTAGACACGGCATCAAAGGTTACGGGGAGATGGATGGCAAGTGGGGTTGAGGAGAGGAGAAAAGGATCAGCCATGATCGAATGGCAGAGCAGACTCGATGGGTCAAATGGCCAAATTCTGCTCCTATGTCTGATGGTCTAATTCATTCATTACAGTTCTCAATTTTCATTAACTGACTAACCAAAAGCTCTAAGTTTGGATTCTGGAATGCAAATTAATGAATTACAACAAACAAATTGTGATGAAATCAGAAATTTTCTCTCTTTTCTCCAAATACACTATATAAGTAACTAGAGTGGGTATTAGAGTGGGAGCAAAAAAGAGATTTTAGGAAAAATTGCCTTCATTTAAATTAGTTTATGGGGAGGGTGGTGAGGGCAGGGAGAGAAAAAGGCAAACCTGTGAAAAGCCAATTTTCAAAGCTGATCATTAACTAGAAGTATGAAATTGTTTTAAACCACACCTGTTTAAAATGATTAAAGGAATGTCCCTTTATCACGGAAAACACATTTTCTTCCCTACATCATTCTTCATTCCTCCAATTTTTTAATATTTTTGATTCCTAGCTAAAGAATGCAAAGGCTTGTGCTACTGGAGTACTTTTATTTGGCAAAATCACAAAACAGTGATATGCCTGTATATGTATATTTTTAAGTATAATCCCTGCATGCTTTGATTCTGGCATGGTTCCGGAAGAATGGAAAATTGCAAATGTCACTCCACTCTTCAAGAAAGGAGAGAGGCAGAGGAAAATAAACAATTGGCCAGTTAGTCTGACCTCAGTGGTTGGGAAGATGTTGGAGTCGGTTATTAAGGATGAGGTCTCAGGAAACTTGGAGGCATATGATAAAATAGGCCATGGTCAGCATGGTTTCATCAAGAGAAAATCTTGCCTGACGAATCTATTGGAATTCTTCGAAGAAATAACAAGCGGGGTAGACAAAGGAGAGTTGGTTGATGTTGTCTACTTGGATTTTCAGAAGGCTTTTGACAAGGTGCCACACATGAGGCTGTTTGATAAGCTATAACCCCACAGTATTACAGGGAAGATTCTGGCAGGGATAAAGGAGTGGATGATTGACAGGAGGAAAAGAATGAGAATAAAGGGAGACTTTTCTTGTTGGCTGTTGGTGACTAATGTTGTTCCACAGGGGTCTGTGTTGGGACTGCTTCTTATGTTATATGTCAATAACTTGGATGATGGAAGTGATGGCTTTGTAGCCAAGTTTGTAGATGAGGAGAAGTGGAGGGGCAGGTAGATTCAGGAAATCTATTCAGGAAATAGCTACAGAAGGACTTAGACAGATTAGTAGAATGGAAAAAGAAGTGACAGATGGAATACAATGTATGGTCATGGACTTTGGTAGAAGAAATAAAGGGTAGACTATTTTTGAAATGGAGAGAAAATACAAAAATCTGGGGTGCAAAGGGACTTGGGAGTCCTTGTTCAGGATTTCCTAAAGGTTAAATTGCAGTTTGAGGCAGTGGCGAGAAAGGCAAATGTGACGTTAACATTCTTTCAAGAGGAATGGATTATAAATCTAGTTTTCTAAGTTTCTATAAAAGCAAGGATGTAATGTTGAGGCTTTATAAACCATTGGTGAGGCCTCTCTTGGAGTACTGTGAGAAGGTTTTGGCCCCTTATCTTAGAAAGGATGTGCTGAAACTGGAGAAGGTTTAAAGGAGGTTCATGAAAATGATTCCAGGATTGAAAGGCTTATCATATGAGGAGTGTTTGATGGTTCTGGACCTCCATCTTCTCAAATTCAGAAGAATGAATGGGACCTCATTGAAACCTATCAATAGAGTGGATGTGGAGAGAACATTTCCTATGGTAGGGAAGTCTAAGACTGGAGGATACAGCCACAGAGTAGAGAGACGTCCTTTTAGAACAGAGATGAGGACGAATTTCTTTAGCCAGGGAGTGGTGAATCTGTGCCACAGGCAGTTGTGTAGGCCAAGTCATTGGGTATGTTCAAGGCAGAGCAGATAGATTCTTGATTAGTCAGGGCATGAAAGGATACAGGGAAAAGGCAGAAGATTGGGGCTGAGAGGAAAAACAGATCAGATGTAGATAGATAGATAGATAGATAGATACTTTATTCATCCCCATGGGGAAATTCAACTTTTTTTTCCAATGTCCCATACACTTGTTGTAGTAAAACTAATTACATACAATACTTAACTCAGTAAAAAAAAAATATGATATGCATCTAAATCACCGTCTCAAAAAGCATTAATAATAGCTTTTAAAAAGTTCTTAAGTCCTGGCGGTAGAATTGTAAAGCCTAATGGCATTGGGGAGTATTGACCTCTTCATCCTGTTTGAGGAGCATTGCATCGATAGTAACCTGTCACTGAAACTGCTTCTCTGTCTCTGGGTGGTGCTATGTAGAGGATGTTCAGAGTTATCCATAATTGACCGTAGCCTACTCAGCGCCCTTCGCTCAGCTACCGATGTTAAACTCTCCAGTACTTTGCCCACGACAGAGCCCGCCTTCCTTACCAGCTTATTAAGACGTGAGGCGTCCCTCTTCTTAATGCTTCCTCCCCAACACGCCACCACAAAGAAGAGGGCGCTCTCCACAACTGACCTATAGAACATCTTCAGCATCTCACTACAGACATTGAATGACGCCAACCTTCTTAGGAAATGTAATGAAATGGTGGAGCAGACTCGATGCCCAAATGGCCTAATTCAGCCCCTATATCTTAAGGTCTTATGGTATTTATATTCATTCTGCAAGAATTAAAGGGGAATCTGTAGGGACTCCTTAATTTCATTAGGCAGAATTCACTCAGACTGTTAAGGGTTAAGTTTGCGATGTATGTTACGTGTTACATTGCATGTCATTACATTTTGGGGCAGGTTTTTTTCTTATATATACACAACATCGCCATTTTTTTCTTTTCTATATACACATTGCCATTTGTTTGCTGTTTGTATGTTAGAAGTAATTACACTTGTGTCGATTTTTGTCAACACTTCTTCAGAAGTATGATAAAATCAGTTAACCAAATAAGAAATATATGCATAAGCAACAATATTTACTGACAGTTTAAATACTACCACCAAATAAAATGCAAAGAAAGATTGTGTTTTTTTAAGAACTTCAAACATTTTTCTCATAAAGTAAATCAGGGGAAATAATTGTTTTTCTTTCATTGTCAAGCAAATTACATCATAAAGTCAAAAAAATGTATAGATTGTAAAAGTAAAGTTTACATTCAGAAGACAGGCAATAAGAAATAAAACTATTTACAACAAGATTGAAAAGAGAATAATTTGTGCCAATTAATCTCATATCTCTAGGCTGAACATATTTAATTGCAAAATAAGCAAGTGGGCTGTAGGAATGATTCAGCTAACTAAAAGAGGAAACTGATAAAGGAATGTCAATGTGCTAATTAAAGGGTGTTTGACTTCTGCAGACAGTTTAACTGATTCTAGAATTCTTCATATGAAAGTTGCATTATCAACTTTAACCCTGATATTGGGAATGTTCATCTCATCTCTGGAATCTATTCATGAACAAATATTCTTTTCCAAAGTGATCATATACTTTTGGTCAGATATATCCATTGCAACTGAACTAGCCACAGAAATACAGTTGTTTTATGATAAGTAGAAAATAGAAATTTTGCAGCAATTGCCTTTCCTCCTGACACCCCTAAGTTTTCCACTAACTGAACAATACAGAACAATGAAGATCAGACCAGTCTAACTTTTTTTTTAAAACTGTAAGATCTAGTTGAATGCTCTGACCTAGACTTTCACATCAAATTAACCTTTACCAGTTTCCCACAAATAAAGTCATAATGAATAGTTAAAAACTTTTCAGAAATAATTATATTTTAATAGTCATGATATCAAGATCTCATAAATGACATTAGTTATTTTATCAACAGTTAAGCCTTACAACAGAGCAAAAATTCTCTGAATGTGTAATAGCTGGAAAGGTACAACACTCACATGTAAATAATGCTGTAAAAGTTGTTTCAGCTTCTGTTAATTACAAATGTTCATACTGAACATCTGTTGGCAAATGTGCCCATGAGCTGACATAATGAAGCCAAACTACATACCAAATTCTGCTCAGGTTAGCATGACCCAAATTGAATGTGATCTTTGAAAGATATTACTAAATTGATAAGCCATTCTGATAAAGAGAAAACTATGAAAGGGAAGAAATTGGTAAAGATTTGTAACATCCATAAAAAATCATTTTTATTGTTATGTGAAGAATACACTGCAATTTTGTCTTTATTCACAGCATCAGAACAAGTTCATTTTGAAAACCTGTTTTATTAAACAAATAGTGTTCAAATAGAATCAATATGTTCTCAAAATTGGAATTATGTTTCATATTATTGGCATAGGTCATGATCTCTTTGTGGCGCAGAGACATAATGGTGCAATGCCATTAAAAAGCTGTAAATTACAATAATATAAAAATTAAATTAAATAAGCAGTGCAAAACAAGAGGGAAAAAGTGAGATAGTGCAGAGGGTTCATTGTCAATTCAGAAATCTGATAGCAAGGGAGAAGAAGCTGTTACTAAAAGGTTGACCTTCTCCTTGATGGTAGCAATGAGAAGAGAGTGTGCCCTGTATGATGAGGGTCCTTAATGATGGATGCCACCTTTAGAACTTCTACAGATATACCAGGGAGAACATTCTGACTGGTGGGTTTATGGTCTACTAACTTAGTTGATTTAATCTTCTTTTGGATCAAGTTGGGGAGCCATCAATTCATATATGACTTTTGTTATATACTGAATGTATTGGTATAGTAAACAGAAGCAGCAGGAGCAAAAAGAGGTCAGAGAGACATTTTCTTTGAACTAAAACCAAGTTCAATGTGAACTATTGAACAAAGTCACCATAAAACATTTATAGAACAGCTTATCACACATTATTATATGAAAATAATGTGAGACATTGCCATATGTCAATCTCTCTAAATCAAGCTGAAACAGTAATACAATAAAAGTATGGCTTCATGACATCATTGACTTTGTGTTACAAACATAAATAAAGCAGCATTGCATTCCTTCCACAAGAAATTCTGCAGGTGCTGGTACATTCTTTAACCTGCTTTGGTACTTAAACTCTCGTGCTGTTTTGATATTTTATTGTATGAGAAATTTTACTTTACAGAGCAATTTCAAGGCACAAAATTACAAAACCACAAACTTGTCACATCCTCCCCCACATTACAACAGTATCCGCATACAGAAACAGCTAACATCGGAAAAAAGACAATAACATAATGGCCCAGATTTTAACTCACGACAATCAACACTCAGTATCATTAAGAAAAAACTCCCCGAGGCTGCACTGAAACAGTGGCAAATCCACTGAAATTTGAGAAATAGAACTGCAGACATTGGCAACTTGGCCTCCCTTGTGGCAATTCCACTATTCGATAAGACAATGAGTAAACTTTTATTTTAGGGACAATTTCCTGGGGTATGAACCCCATATTCTTTGATCATTTCAATATCCAAACTGGAGTTGCGAGGGGATGGGAACCAAGAGTGCCCTGACAGGCGATGAAGTGGTTGTGGGGAGAGCAGATGTTAAGCCTACATATAAAAACAGGAACCAAAAGGTTGATCATGGTGGGACTGATGTAAGTTGCTTCTATTTCAATACAACGAGTATTGTAGGAAAGACAGATGAGTTTAGGACATGAATCAATACATTAAATTATGATATTGTAGCCTTTGATGAGACTTGGTTGTTGAAGGGGCAGGAAGGGCCAATGAAAAAGGACCTTAGCAATTGTGGGGATGACTTACAGCAGATTGGAATGCTTGAGTGTATAGACAGGATGTGCTGGAGCTTTTGAAAGGTATTAAGCTAAATAAGTCACCGGGGCCGGACAAGATATACCCCAGGCTACTGTGTGAAGTGTGGGAGGAGATTGCTGAGCCTCTGACAATGGTCTTTGCATTATTAATAAGGATGGAACAAGTATCAGAGGATTGGAAGGTTGCAAACATTGTTCCCTTGTTCAAGAAAGGGAGTAGAGATAACTCAGGAAATTATAGACCAGTGAGCCTGACTTCAGTGATGGGCAAATTGTTGGAGAAGGCAGGATTTATGAGCATTTGGAGAGACAAAATCTGATTAGGGATAGTCAGCATGGCTTTGTCAAGGGCTGGTCATGACTTACGAGCCTGATTGAATTCTTTGAGGATGTAACAAAACACATTGATGAAGGTAGAGCAATGGATGTAGTGCATATGGATTTCAATAAGACATTAGATAAAGTTCCCCATGTGAGGCTCATTCAGAAAGTAAGGAGATATGGGATCCAAGGAGACCTTGCTTTGTGGATCTAGAATTGGCTTGCCCACAGAATGCAAAGGGTGGTTGTGGATGGTTCATATTCTGCATGAAGGATGGTGACCAGTGGTGATCCACAGGGATCTGTTCTGAGACCCCTCTTCTTTGTGATTTTTATAAATGACCTGGATGAGGAAGTAGAAGAGTGAGTTAGTAAGTTTGCTGATGTCGTAAAAGATGGGGGTTTTGTGAATAGTTTGGAGGATTGTCAGAGGTTACAGCGTGACATTGATAGGATGCAGAACTGGACTGAGTGGCAGAGTTCAACCCAGATAAGTGTGAAGTGGTTCATATTGGTAGGTCAAATTTGAAGACAGAATGTAATATTAATGGTAAGACTCTTGGCAGTGTGGAGGATCAGCAAGATTTTGGGATCCATGTCCATAGGTGTTACGCAGGTTGACAGTGTTTAGACCTAGTAATCATAATTCCATTAGTTTGAAGATAATTATGGAGAAGGGTAAAACTGATCCTTAGGTTGAAATTCAAAATTGGAGAAAGGCCAACTTTGATAGCATCAGAATGGATCGGTAGGCATGGATTAAGGGAGTTTGTTTTCTGGCTAAGGGATGCTTGGTAAGTGGAAGGCCTTCAAAGGTTAATGCCTTTTCTTCTGGTAAGATGGTGGAGTGCTCAGAATGTCTCTTTGGGTCCAAACAAAGGTGTAGTTGTTCATCCTTTATGTCATTTTTTACAATTGCAAGATACAATTTCTAGACCATCAAGTACTACAGGTTTACCCCACTGGCGAGTTGCTTACAGCAGTGGAGCTGGACTTGTTCCACACTGAGCCGCAGCCTGCTTCAGCCACCCAGGGAAGGTGTCAGCGTCAGTGTGTGGAGGCAGTACACAATCCAACAAACAGTGGAAATGATTAGCTTGGACATTTTTCTTGTGATTGCCAGACACTGTTGGACATTGGTAATGTAGAACACTGATTCACTGATTCATTGCTAGACTGACAGCAAGGCGGCTGTGTGGCCTCAGTTGTTGCAGAGACCAGGACCTCACGCCACAGGGTCGCCTGTTGTCGCCACCAGGGAAGGAGATACTGGAGCCAGCTGCGTGCTGCTCTCTAGGGCTTGCACAGTGCAAGACAAGCTGGATTGTGTTCGTCTATGGCAGCATTTGCACAAGATGAGAAACTGCTACAGGCTTGTTCTTGTACAAACATGGCTCCAGGACAACATCCACGCACCATCAATCCACAGGCCATGACTCTCAGGGACTTGGGCTATATTATATTACTTTATATTTTTTGTAACTATGTTTTTCTGCTATCGTAATTATATGTGACTGTTGTACAGTGTTTTACACCTTGGCCCAAGAGAAACACTTTCATTTGGCTGTATTCATGTGTATGATTGAATAATAATTTAACTGGAACTTAAACTTAGGTCCCATAATACCAGGTTCAGGACAGTTATTACCCTTCAACCATCAGGGTCATGAATAGTGTGGACATCTTCACTCACCACAACACATAACTAGAGGGTAAAGCCTTCCCCACCATTGAGCATATCTACGTGGAGTGATGTTTCAGGAAAGCAGCACCTATCATCAGAGACCCCTGCCATCCAGGCCATGCTCCCTTCTCACTGCTGCCATCAGGAAGGAGGCTCACAACCCACACGACCAGGTTCAGGAACACTTATTACCCCTCAACCATCAGGCTCTTGAACCAGAGGGGATAACTTCACTCACCCCATGACTGAAATATTTCCACAACCTATGGGCTCAAGGACTCTTCATGCCATGTTCTCGATACCTATGTTTATTTATTTCTTATTGTTATTTTGATTTCTTTTAATTGCTCCTTTTTATTTGCTGTGAATGCCCGTAAGAAAATGAACCTTGGGGTTGTATATGGTGACATATATGTATGTTGATAAAAGTAATATGTAATGAACAGAACTTAATGAAAAATAGAAAAAATGCATGAAGCAATAAATGAAAATGATGATCATACATTGAAAGAGGGTTCACCAGTGGTGGAGTGAACATACGCTGCTTAACAGTATGCTGATCATGAAACAAGCGAAGATCTATCATGACTAACTGAAAATTGAAAGTAATTCTGAATATTCTGAAGGTAATTCTGGTTGCAGAAATTTTAAAAAGGCACAGCAATTTTTTTTAAAGATTTGTGGTGACGAAACATCTGCTGATCACAAAGCAGCAGAGAAATTCATTGGAGTTTGAGAAAATCTTCACTGATGAAAATCTAACACCAGAACAAGTCTGCAATGCTGATTGTTTTTATACCTTATATAAAACTGAAAAAAGTAAATACAAATATAGTGTACTGTAACATCTTAATCAAAGCATGGCATCATAGGTGGAGACTAAAAGCCTGCTGTTGTTTGTTGTTGTTCAACAGCTGATTCAGGTATTCTCCCGATGCCGTTGGGCTGCTTTTGTTACCCTGCACATGCTATATTTTCATTACATTAATGGAATGCAATAATTTTTACTGCTAAGTGCAGATGGGTGATGAACAAATGTAATTTCTAGAATTTGTTACCACGTGCAGCTCTGGAGGCCAGGGCGTTGGGTGTACTTAAGGCAGATATTGATAGGCTCCTGATTGGACACGGCATCAAAGATTACGGGGAGAAGACTGAGGGAAGGGGTTTGAGGAGGGGAGAAAAGGTTCAGCCATGATTAAATAGAGGAGCAGACTCGATGGGCCAAATGGCCTAATTCTGCTCCTATGTCTTACGTTCTTATGGTCTAAGACAAATACTGCTTAACAGTTGCACATAAATTCAGAGTCATAAATGATGGTGCTCCCAAACTATCTCATTATATATCCCCAAATCTGAAAAATCAGAAATCCAAAACACCTCCAACCCCAAGCATTTCAGATAAGAGGTACGCAAACGTGTATTACTTATTTATTATTATTCATTTCTTTTTGTATTTGCACAGTTTGACTTCTTTTGCACATAAGTTGCTTGACAACCTTTGCTTGTGTGTAGTTTTTATTGTACTTCTTTGTTCTACTGAGAGTGCCTGCAAGAAAATGAATCTCAGGATAGTATTTGCTGATATATATGTACTTTCATAATACATTTACTTTGAACTTTGAACTTTTGAAATACTATTTTGAGAGTGCTGAGTTTGCTTGTTCCTGTTAGGATAAAATGCAAAGCAACTGTTTTAGGGAAACTTGTGTTTCCAAGGGATATTGAGGCCCTGGTTGAGAAGGTACATATCATGTATAGGCAATAAGGAACAAATAGAACTGGGAAAAAGCAGTAGAGATGTTATGGACTGTATCCAGAAGGTGCTTGCTGTCTTAGGGTGGATAAATCCCCAGGGCTTGACAAGGTGTACCCTCAGACCTTGTGGGAGTCTCGTGCATAAATTGCAAGGGCCCTGGCAGAGGTATTTGAAATGTCCTTAGCCACAGGTGGGATGCTGGAGGCCTGGAGGATAGCTAATGATATTCCATTGTTCAGAAAAGCTCTAAGAAAAAGTCAGGAAATTATACGCCAGTGAGCCTGATGTCATTAGTGGATAAATTATAGGAAGGTATTCTGAGGGACAGGATATATATGTATTTAAGTAGATAGAGCCCGATTAGGGATAGTCAACATGGCTAACAATCTTAGGAGTTTTTCAAGGAAAGTTGATGAAGGAAAGGCAATGAACATTGTCCTCATGGACTTTAGCATGGCAGTCTGGTACAGAAGATTCAGTCACTTGGCATTTCGGGTGAAGTAGTAAACTGAATTCAAAATTAGCTTAGCAGGAGAAGCCAGAGAGTGGTAGTACATGATTACAGCCTTCCCCCGATACCCCTCCCCCCTCCCCATTCAACTGGAAGTTTATGACTAGTGGTGTGCTGCTAGTCCCCAGTTTGCCATCTATATTAATTATTTGGATGATAATATGGTATCAGCAAACTTGCAGATGATGCCAAGACTGGGGGTGTAGTGGACAGTGAGGAAGACTATCAAAGCTTGCAGCGAAATCAGGACCAGCTACAAAAATGGCCTGAAAAAAGGTAGATGGAAGCTAATGCAGACAAGTGTGACATGCTGCACTTGGAGAAGACAAACTAGGGTGAACAGCAGGGCACTGGGGAAGATGATAGAAAAGAGGGATCCATAATCCTTGAAAGTGTCACAGCTAGAAAAGGTTGCAAAGAGATCTTTTTGCTCATTGGCCTTCAATAATCAGAATATTCAGTACAAAATTCAGATTTAAGTAGTATAAGATATTGGTGGTCTAATTTGAAGTATTTTGTGCAGTTTTAGTCATCTAACTGCAGGTAAGGTATCAATAAGATTGAAAGGGTACACAGAAAATTCACAAGGATGTTGCTGGGACTTGAGAACCTGAGTTATATGGGAAGGTTGAATAGGTTAGGACTTTATTCCCTGGACTATAGGAGAATGAGGGGAGATTTGACAGTGACATACAAAATGATAAGGAGTATAGATAGAGTATATGCAAGCAGATTTTTTCCACTGAGGTTGGGTGAGAGTAGAACTAGAGGTCATGGGTTAAGGGTGAAAGGTGAAATGCTTAAGGGGAACATGAGGGGGAATTTCTTCACTCAGAGGGTGGTGAGAGTGTAGAATGAGCTGCCAGCGTAAATGGGGGATGCAGGTTTGATTTCAACATTTAAAAGTAGTTTGAGAAGTACACGGTTATAAGGGGTATAGAGGGCTATTGTCCAAGTGTGGATCGATGCAACTTCAACAGAATATCAGTTCAGCATGGACTAGATGGGCAAAGGGGCCTGTTTCATAGTGCTGTATGACTCTAAATATCTACTGACTTCTGCCTTGAATACCCTTAACTACTGTACTGTGCCTCCCTATCCCTCTTGGAATAAAAATACAAAATTTACTTCCTTTTGGTTGAATAAGTTTCCTTTGAGCTCAATCCTGACTTTGATATTGTAATCAATGATTCTAGCACCACTGACAAAGCTGTCATCATCCCTGCATCTACTCTGTCAAGTCCTGCAAGTCCTTTATTTTCATATTTAAATTAGTATTTAAAAATATTTAGTTTTGAATATTCAATATCTTTTCCTTTTACTGGAATTAGAAGCATAATATTTCTAAATTCACAGAAATAATTAATAAATTTGCAGAATGGGTAAATAATCAGCAAATTGTGTTTCTACAGAATTATATATGATGTAGTATATTTTGTAGGAAGAACACAGATGTCACTAACTGCTTAAAGGATGTACACATACGTGAAATGGAGGATCAACATGATCTCTGGGTACTAAGGCAATCAGAAGATGTATGTCATTAGAAAAAAAATCAAACTGACCATTAACCTTTATTTGACAAAGTTATGCAAAATCTCTTTCAACCCTTGATTAGACCACAGTACTGTATGCAGTTCTAGTAGTCATGTTATGAAAGAAACAGAGATATTGGATTTACAAGATTTACAAGATACAAGAGACAAGATTTACAAGATATCGAAGAGCAAACAACAGAATTTGTTTAAGGAAATGATAATGAATGAATGAGATCTCTTCATCTAGGGTAAAATGAAACATAGAAAAGAACAGCAGAGGTCCTTCAGCACAACATGATGTGCTGATCACTTAGCGTACTGTAAGATAATTCTAACTCTTCCCTCCCATACAGCCCTCCATTTTTTTATTGTACCACCATAAGGCCATAAGATATAGAAGCAGAATTAGGCCATTTGGCCTATCAAGTCTGCCCTGCCATTTCATCATGGCAGATCCATTTTCCTCTCAGCCCCAGTCTCCTGCCTTCTCCCCATATCCCTTCATGTGCTAACTAATCAAGAATCTACCTACATAAGAGTTTCTTAAATGGCCCGAATACATATAGGTACATTTGGAGTGACCATAAGACCATAAGATATAGGAGCAGAATTAGGCCATTTGGCCCATCAAGTCTGCTCCACCATTCAATCATGGGCTGATCCAATTCTTCCAGTCATCCCCACTCCCCTGCCTTCTCCCCATACCCTTTGATGCCCTGGCTAATCAAGAACCTATCTATCTCTGCCTTAAATGCACCCAATGACTTGGTCTCCAGAGCCGCTCGTGGTAACAAATTTCACAGATTTACCACCCTCTGACTAAAGTAATTGCTCCACTTCTCTATTTTAAATGGACATCCGTCAATCCTAAAGTCGTAGTCTCTTGCCTGGACTCCCCTACTATGAGAAATAACTTTGCCATATCTAATCTGTTCAGGCCTTTTAACATTCAGAAAGTTTCTATGAGATCCCCCCTCATTCTCCTGATCTCCAGGGAATACAGCTCAAGAGCTGCCAGACGTTCCTCATATGGTAACCCCTTCATTCCTGAAATCATTCTCGTGAATCTTCTCTGAACCTTCTCCAATGTCAGTATATCCTTTCTAAAATAAGGAGCCCAAAACTGCACACAATACTCCAAGTGTGTTCTCACAAGTGCCTTATAGGGACTCAACATCATACCCCTGGTCTTATATTCTATACCTCTAGAAATGAATGCCAACATTGCATTTGCCTTCTTTGCCATCAACTCAACCTGGAGTATCCTGCACAAGGACTCCCAAGTCCCTTTCCATCTCTGCATTTTGAATTCTCTCCGCATCTAAATAATAACCTCCCCATTTATTTCTTCCACCAAAGTGCATGACCTTACACTTTCCAACATTGTATTTCATTTGCCACTTCTTTCCCCATTCCCCTAAACTATCTAAGTCTCTCTGCAGGTTCTCCATTTCCTCAACACCACCTGCTCTTCCACCTATCTTTGTATCATTGGCAATCTTAGCCTCAAATCCATAGTCCAAGTCATTGACATACATTGTAAAAAGCAGCAGTCTCAACATCGACCCCTGTGGAACTCCACTGGTAAACAGCAGCCAACCAGAATAGGATCCCTTTATTCTCACTCTCTGTTTTCTGCCAATCAGCCAATGTTCCACCCACACTAATAACTTCCCTGTAATTCCATGGGATCTTATATTGCTAAGCAGCCTCATGTGTGGCACCTTGTCAAAGGCCTTCTGAAAATCCAAGTACACCACATCTACTACCCTGCTTGTAATTTCCTCCAAAAATTTCAGCAGGTTAGTCAGGCAGGATTTTCCTTTCAGGAAACCACGCTGGCTTTGGCCTATCTTGTCATGTGCCTCCAGGTACTCCATAATCTCATCCTTAACAATCGATTCCAACAAATTCCCAACCACTGATTTCAGGCTAACAGGTCTATAGTTTCCTTTCTGCTACCTCCTACCCTTCTTAAATAGCGGAGTAACTTATGTAATTTTCCAGTCATCCGGTACAATGCCAGAATCTATTGATTCTTTAAAGATCATTGTTACTGCCTCTGCAATCTCTCCAGCTACTTCCTTCAGAACCCGAGGGTGCATTCCATCAGGTCCAGGAGATTTATCCCCCTCAGACCATTAAGCTTCCTGAGCACCTTCTCAGTCGTAATTTTCACTTCACTTCCCTGACAGACTTGAATGTCCGGTATACTGCAGATGACTTCCACTGTGAAGACTGATGCAAAATATACATTCAGTTCCTCTGTCATCTCTGCGCCTCTCATTTAGTGACACTATACAAGTAAAAATATGAATGATTTACGAATATCATGGATCAGGAAAATTATTTCCATGTGTAGGAACGAGCATAAGTGGAAATCATATATATAGTAGTCACCCAAAATGCAATGAGAATGTACAGAGGATAATTGAAGAGAACAGAAACAGATGCATTCAGAATGAAGGGGATTGGAAACAGGCCTTTATGCTTTGAAAGAAACAGAGCGATATGGAGAGGTCACTAACACCTCTAGTTTCTGAGAAGGCTGGAGAGCTGAACTGCGCATATCTATATGCACGTTATTCTACAGAAATGCAGTAGAGAGCATCATGTCTATGAAGGCTCTCAATCATCCAGGTTATTGTACATCTAGCAGTAGTAAATCAGGGCAACTGGACTTGCTGAGTTGTCTAGAAAATGTTTCACCATTCATCCGGGAGGCTTCTTCAGTTCTGATCCATGGTAGATAGTTTTCCGGCGTACAAACTCACTCACCTTTCAGGTGAGTGGCAAAATGTCTTCTAGACAACACAGCAAGTCCAGTTGCATTGATTTACTACTGCTTGATAGTAGAGAGCATGCTAACAAGCTGCATCACTGCATGGTATGGAAACTGCCCTTCAGCAGACAGGAAGGCTCTACACAGGTGGTCAAAACAGACCAATGCATCACTGGCACAGCCTAGTCACCAACAAGGACATATATACAGAAAGGCAATGACAGAAACATCATGATTGATCTCACGCACCCTGCTCATGGACTGTTTGTCCCACTCCCATCAGAGAGGAGGCTACATAGGACCACCACAAACAAAAACAGTTACTTTCTCCAAGCAGTTAAGTAAGGTTGATCAATACCTACACCTGCTAACCCACCCCTCCACACTCTCCACCACTACTTTATAATTTCCTTTTAGTCACTTTATGTACAGACAATCCTGTGCCTCGCACCACTTTATGCACATACAATCAATCTAGGTACATAAGCTAGCCTATGTGTTTTTATTATTATGTGTTCCTTTTTTACTTGTGTGTTTTTTTTTTGTTCTGTATCAGATCTGGAATAACAATTATTTTGTTCTGCTTTACACTTGTGTACTGGAAATGACATTAAACAATCCTGAATGTAGAATGCTCACAATTGAAGTTGAGCCTGGGCTAGAATGAAGAGCAGATGAAGAAAGGCAGGATAATCTTCAATGTTGAATCTTGAACCTGATGAAAAGGCAAAAGGAGTAATTAAGATATCACATCTGGAGAATGCAGCAATGTCATCATCACTGAAGAGCTGTGGTTTGTAAGTTGATGCTTCACTTGGGAAGCAGTAAGCCATCTTAGAAAGATTTCTATTAAAGCTAGAAATCATGTTCTATCTTTCCCAAGGTCCCATATGCTGTAAGAAAAAGCAATGACCTCAATTTCTACTACTCTGAATGGAGACATAATAAATGTATCCCTACAAAGTAGTCAACTTATTTAACATGTTCCTCAACAACTTCTGAAGGGTTACTTTCTTTCCAAAGATTCATCCAACAGAATCCAGACTCTGCCAAAGACTCCTCTATAGAAAACTGCCACTTTTGTCAACTGCAATTACATAGTTCACGGGGTACTGTCTGAACCAAACGGAAGAGCCAGCAAAGTAACTCAGAACATTGGAGAAGTGCTCCAGATCTCTACATCCTTCTACTGCCATTGGTTTATGTGAAGAAACATGGGAAACTAAATTTTGCAGTTTAAAAAACTAAACTTTCTCTTTCTGAGTTTAATTTCATTATGTTCCACTATACTCATGTTATAGCCTTAATATACACTATAATATCTAAGTTCATAATTATGCCTCTTCAGTGGTCAATGAGGAACCTACTACAGTGGATTTCAGTTAATCGGGACACTTTGGGACCAGTACACTTTGGCCCAATTAAGTGGCTGTCCCAATTAAACAAAGTTTCATGGAAATAGTTAAAGTATTAAAATTAAAAACTGAGTAACAAATTATGTATTGAAATGAAATACAGAATAAGTTAGAACACTACCAATACTACTGCAGTATTATAAAACTGTGCATTACTTCCTAATAGTTATTGACAAAGGAACTCATCCTGAATCAGAATCAAAATCAAAATCAAAATCAGAATTGGTTTTATTATCACCGGCATATGTCGTGGAATTTGTTAGTTAGCAGCAGCAGTTCAATGCCATTCATAATTTGTATGTGTGAAGAAAAGGCTTACCAGAAGGGCAGAGTTATGATAATTGTGGGGGATTTTAACATGCGAGTGGATTGGGAAAATCAGGTCGGCACTGAATCTCAAGAAAGAAAATTTGTAGAACGTCTATGAGATGGCTTTTTAGAACAGTTTGTAGTTGAGCCCCTAGGGGATCAACTGTACTGGATTGGGTATTGTGTAATGAACCAGAGTTGATTAGAGAGATTGAGGTGAAGGAACCCTTAGGAGGCAGTGATCATAACATGACTGAGTTCACTGTGAAATTTGAGAAAGAGAAGCCGAAATTTGATGTGTCGTTATTTCAGTGAAGTAAAGGAAATTACAGTGGCATGAGAGAGGAACTGGCCAAAGTTGACTGGAAAGGGACACTAGCGGGAAGGACAGCAGAGCAGCAGTGGCTGGAGTTTATGCGAGAAGTGAGGAAGGTGCAAGACAGATATATTCCAAAGAAGAAGAAATTTTCGAATGGAAAAAGGATGTAATTGTGGCTGACAAGAGAAGTCAAAGCCAAAGTAAAAGCAAAGGAGAGGGCATATAAGGAAGCAAAAATTAGTGGGAAGACAGAGGATTAGGAAGTTTTTAAAAGCTTACAAAAGGAAACTAAGAAGGTCATTAAGAGGGAAATGATGAACTATGAAAGGAAGCTAGCAAATAATATCAAAGAGGATACTAAAAGCTTTTTCAAGAATATAAAGAGTAAAAGACAGGTGAGAGTAGATATAGGACCGATAGAAAATTATGCTGGAGAAATTGTAATGGGAGATAAGGAGATGGCAGAGGAATTGAACGAGTATTTTGCATCAGTCTTCACTGAGGAAGACTTCAGCAGTAGACCGGACACTCAAGGGTGTCAGGGAAGAGAAGTGTGCACAGTCACAGTTACGACAGAGGAAGTACTCAGGAAGCTGAATAGTCTAAGGGTAGATAAATCTCCCGGACCAGATAGAATGCACCCTCATGTTCTGAAGGAAGTAGCTGTTGAGATTGCGGAGGCATTAACAATAATCTTTCAAAAACCAATAGATTCTGGCATGGTTCCGGAGGACTGGAAGATTGCAAATGTCACTCCGCTATTTAAGAAGGGGCCAAGGAAGCAAAAAGAAATTATAGACCTGTTAGCTTGACATCGGTGGTCGGGAAGTTGTTGGAGTCGATTGTCAAGGATGAGGTTATGGAGTACCTAGAGGCATATGACAAGATAGGCAGAACTCAGCATGGTTTCCTTAAAGGAAAATCCTTCCTGACAAAACTTTTGCAATTTTTTGAGGAAATTACAAGTAGGCTAGACAAGGGAGATGCAGTGGATGTTGTATGTTTGGATTTGCAGAAGGCCTTTGACAAGGTGTCACACATGAGGCTGCTAAACAAGATAAGAGCTCATGGAATTATGGGAAAGTTACATATGTGGATAGAGCGTTGGCTGATTGGCAGGAAACAGAGAGTGGAAATAAAGGGATCCCATTCTGGTTGGCTGCTGGTTACCAGTGGTGTTCCACAGGGGTCTGTGTTGGGGCTGCTTCTTTTTATGTTGTATATCAACAATTTGGATTATAGAATAGATAGCTTTGTGGCTAAGTTTGCTGATGATACAAAGATAGGTGAAGGGGCCGGTAGTGCTGAGGAAACAGAAAATCTGCAGAAAGACCTGGATAGATTGGGGGAATGGGCAAAGAAGTGGCAAATGAATTACAGTGTCGGAAAGTGTATGGTGATACACTTTGGTAGAAGAAATAAATGGGCAGAGAATTCAAAATGCAGAGATGCAACGGGACTTGGGAGTCCTCATGCAGGATACCCTTAAGGTAAAACATTGAGTCGGTGGTGAAGAAGGCAAATGCAATGTTGGCATTCATTTCTGGAGGAATAGAGTACAGAGCAGGGTTGTGATGTTGAGGCTGTATAAGGCACTGGTAAGACCTCACTTGGAATACTGTGTGCAGTTTTGGGCTCCTTATTTAAGAAAGGATGTGCTGACGTTGGAGAAGGTTCAGAGAAGATTCACTAGAATGATTCCAGGAATGAGAGGGTTAACATATGAGGAAAGTTTGACTGCTCTTGGACTGTACTCCTTGGAGTTTAGAAGAATGAGGGGGGACCTCATAGAAACATTTCGAATGTCGAAAGGCATGGACAGAGTGGATGTGGCAAAGTTGTTTCCCATGGTGGGGGAATCTAGTACAAGAGGGCATAACTTAAGGATTGAAGGGTGCCCATTCAGAACAGAGATGCGAAGAAATGTTTTTAGCCAGAGGGTGGTGAATCTGTGGAATTTGTTGCCACGGGCTGCAGTGGAAGTCAAGTCATCGGTGTATTTAAGGCAGAGATTGATAGGCATCTGAGTAGCCAGGGCATCAAAGGTTATGGTGAGAAGGCAGGGGAGCAGGACTAAATGGGAGAATGGATCAGCTCATGAAAAATGGCGGAGCAGACTCGACGGGCCGAATGGCCGACTTCTGCTCCTTTGTCTTATGGTTTTATGGTCATAACAAGACAGAAAGAAAAAAAGTAAATCAATTATAGTAAATATATATATGTATATTAGATTTTAAATAGTGCAAAACAGAAACAATATATAAAAAAGTGAGGTTCAATGTCCATTTAGGAATTGGATGGCAGAGGGGAAGAAACTGTTCCTGAATTGCTGAGAGTGTGCCTTCAAGCTTCTGTAACTCCTGCCTGATGGTAACAAAGAGAAGAGGGCATGCCCTGGGTAATGGGGGTCCACAATAATGAACACTGCCTTTCTGAGGCACCACTCCTTGAAGATGTCTTGGATACTACAGAGAGTAGTACTTATGATGGAGCTGACTTTCTGTAGCTTCTTTCAGTCCTGTGCAGTAGCCACTTCCCCCCACCCCTTGAAATTGCCACTTGAAATTGCTCACTCTCTCCACTTCTGATCCCTCTATGAGGATTTGCTCAAGTTCCCTCATCTTACCCTTCTTTAAGTCCACAATCAGTTCTTTTGTCTTCCTAACAATGAGTGTAGGAATGTTGCTGTGACTCCACTCATCTAGCTGATATATCTCAGTCCTGCAGACTTCTCATCTCTATCTGAGATTCTGCCAACAATAGTTGTATCATCAGCAAATTTATAGATGATATTTGAGCTATACTTAGCCACACAGCCATGGGTATATAGGGAGTAGGGCAGCAGGCTAAGCACACACACCTAGGGTGCGCCAGTGTTGATCATCAGCGAGGAGGAGATATTATTACCAATCCACACAGATTGTCTTCTGGTTACAAAATTGAGGATCCAAATTCAGGCAGAGGTACAGAGGCCCAGGTTCTGTAGCTTATCGATCAGGACTGTGGGAATGATAGTGTTAAACACTGAGCTATACTCAAAGAACAGCATCCTGATATAGGTGTTTATATTGTTCAAGTGATCTGAGGCCATGTGAAGAGCCATTAAGATTGTATCTGCTGTAGACCTATTGTGGCAATAGGCAAAATTCAATGGGTCCAGGTCCTTGCTGAGGCAGGAGTTGATTCTAGACATGACCAACCTCTCAAAGCATTTCATCACCATAGATGTGAGTGCTACTGGACAATAGTCACTGAGACAGTTCACTCTAAACTTCTTAGGCACACAATGACCAAAATCAGCAGATTTTGTTACACTGTAGCAAACATCAAATTTCCAACAATTTTATGTGACACAAATAGAAACTAGCAATTACATCACCTATCAGAAAGTTACTGTAAATTTCAGATTAATGTTCACAGTCTCGAAATGCAGGTACACAAATACTTATCTATCAAATAACAATAAACTTCAATTACAGTGCTTTTAACTTTGGAAAGCTTCTCAAGGCTTTTAAGGAAGAAATTTTAAAGTATACATTGGTCAGGTCAAGGCACCAAAGAACATAGGCTAGGGAGATTCAAAGTAAAGAGTGAATGCAGTTTGAACTGAAGGACAGGATATAAACAGCACAGACAGGTGCACAGTAGTAAGTCAGTATTTCAACAGTGTTATCTCACTGAACTAGATTCTGGCTAATCTATACTTCATATCTTTTGACACAATTTTTTTAAAGGTTCAAAGGTCAAAGTTATTGTCAGAGAAATGTATACAATATACATCCTGAAATGCTTTTTCTTTGCAGACATCCATGAAAACAGAGAAGCGCCCCAGAGAATGAACGATGGTTAAACGTGAGAACCCCAAAGTTCCCCCCAAGATCCCCCCCACACGTAAACGGCAGCAAGCAATGATCCTCCCTCCCTACCACCAGCAAAAAAAAAAACAATCAGTACCATCACTGAGCCTAAGCGTGTGCTAAGCAATAGCAAAGACACAGACCAAAGTTACCCCAAAAGCTTCGCATTTCTTCCAACAATCGACAAACCAAAGGTTCTCTCTTTCTCTGGCAAGAATCTGACCAAACTCATTTTTGAAAGCCTTGGTTGATTGAGCTTCCACATGAGATAGAAATCAGGATTTCTGAGCATATTACATGAGAAACTAAATTTCTGAATTTCATTCATTAACCAACATGTCCCATTTTAAGGTTACATCTATTTTTCTATTTTCCTCAAAAGTAATATGCTTCCTTTGTATATACCTTATTGACTTCTTTTAGCATGCTAACAATCTTAATCCAGTCATTTTTCAAACTTTAGAACAAAATCACAGAAGGAAATCTGTTCTCATAATTTAAATGCTCCTCAGACAGGATGAAGAGGTCAATACTCCCCAATGCCATTAGGCTTTACAATTCTACCGCCAGGACTTAAGAACTTTTTAAAAGCTATTATTAATGCTTTTTGAGATAGTGATTTAGATGCATATCATATTTTTTACTGAGTTAAGTATTGTATGTAATTAGATTTGCTACAACAAGTGTATGGGACATTGGAAAAAAAGTTGAATTTCCCCATGGGGATGAATAAAGTATCTATCTATCTATCTATCTATCTATCTATCTAAATCTCCAAATCCTAGCATCACTTCAATTGATCCGCACAAAACTTGCAAATATGTCCTCTCGACAGCAAGTCCATAATGTACTGGTTAGGCACAGGAGTACATTCAGCCAGAGACACATTCCACCAAGATGCAACACTGAGCATCATAGGAAGTCATTCCTGCCTGTGGCCATCAAACTTTACAACTCCTCCCTCGGAGCGTCAGACACCCTGAGCCAATAGGCTGGTCCTGGACTTATTTCCACTTGGAATAATTTACTTGTTATTATTTAATTATTTATGGTTTTACATTGCTATATTTCTACACTATTCTTGGTTGGTGCGACTGTAACGAAACCCAATTTCCCTCGGGATCAATAAAGTATGTCTGTCTGTCAACTGTTATCATATGAGTTGAGATCTTTTTTTTTATATAAAGTGTGGACATCATAAAGCCAGTTAGGAAAATATATCAATAATCAATGTTAGAGTGACAAAAGTGAAAACGAGAGCTTCATGGACAATGGAAGCAGCAAGGGAAGCAAACAATGTTTAATGAAAGGACTGACATGTGTATTTTTCCAAAGTTTACGTGGAAGGAATCTTGGACCATGACTGGATGACAGAGAAATAGTAAGGCAGTGCATAAACAACACAGGTCAAAAGAACTACTGGGAAGATGGAACTGTTTTCACTAATTTTTGCATATTCTCAGATGGTAAATGACTGGTCTGTGTTGGGACCTCTTCTGTTTGTAATGTATACTGTATAAAGAACCTGGATGAAAATGCATATGGGTGGTTTAGTAAATTTGTGGATGATACAAAGATTGATTGAGTTGTGGATTGTGTAGAAGACTGGAAAAGAATACAGCACGATATAGACCAGTTGCAAATATAGGCAAATATAGAAAGTATTCTTAGAGATAGTATTTATAATTATCTGGATAGACAGAATCTGATTAGGAGTAGCCAGCATGGATTTGTGCGTGGAAGGTCATGTTTGACAAACCTTATTGAATTTTTTGAAGAAGTTACGAGGAATGTTGACGAGGGTAAGGCAGTGGATGTAGTCTATATGGACTTCAGCAAGGCCTTTGACAAAGTTCCACATGGAAGGTTAGTTAAGAAGGTTCAGTTGTTAGGTATTAATGCTGGAGTAATAAAATGGATTCAACAGTGGCTAGATGGGAGATGCCAGAGAGTAGTGGTGGATAATTGTTTATCGGGATGGAGGCCGGTGACTAGCGGGGTGCCTCAGGGATCTGTTTTGGGCCCAATGTTGTTTGTAATATACATAAATGATCTGGATGATGGGGTGGTAAATTGGATTAGTAAGTATGCCGATGATACTAAGGTAGGAGGTGTTGTAGATAATGAGGTGGGTTTTCAAAGCTTGCAGGGAGATTTATGCCGGTTAGAAGAATGGGCTGAACATTGGCAGATGGAGTTTAATGCTGAGAAGTGTGAGGTTCTACATTTTGGCAGGAATAATCCAAATAGAACATACAGGGTAAATGGTAGGGCATTGAGGAATGCAGTGGAACAGACAGATCTAGGAATAACAGTGCATAGTTCCCTGAAGGTGGAGTCTCATGTAGATAGGGTGGTGAAGAAGGCTTTTGGAACGCTGGCCTTTATAAATCAGAGCACTGAGTACAGAAGTTGGGATGTAATGTTAAAATTGTACAAGGCATTGGTAAGGCCAAATTTGGAATATTGTGTACAGTTCTGGTCACCGAATTATAGGAAAGATATCAATAAATTAGAGAGAGTGCAGAGACGATTTACTAGGATGTTACCTGGGTTTCAGCACTTATGTTACAGAGAAAGGTTGAACAAGTTAGGTCTCTATTCATTGGAGCGTAGAAGGTTGAGGGGGGATTTGATCGAGGTATTTAAAATTTTGAGAGGGATAGATAGAGTTGACGTGAATAGGCTGTTTCCATTGAGAGTAGGGGAGATTCAAATGAGAGGACATGATTTGAGAGTTAGGGGGCAAAAGTTTAAGGGAAACACGAGGGGGTATTTCTTTACTCAGAGAGTGATAGCTGTGTGGAATGAGCTTCCTGTAGAAGTAGTAGAGGCCAGTTCAGTTGTGTCATTTAAGGTACAATTGGATAGGTATATGGACAGGAAAGGAGTGAAGGGTTATGGGCTGAGTGCGGGTAGGTGGGACTAGGTGAGATTAAGAGTTCGGCACGGACTAGGAGGGCCAGAATGGCCTGTTTCCGTGCTGTGATTGTTATATGGTTATAGGCTGAGAAATGACAGATGGAGCGTATCCCAGATAAATGTGAAGGATGGCGCCTCAGCGGGGCAAATGCAAGGAGACAGTACACTGCTAAGGTGAAAGTCCTTAACAGTGTTGCTAGGCATAAAGATCTTGGGATCCAATTTCTTAGCTCCTTGAAAGTGGCTACACAGGTCAATAAGGTGGTTAAAAAGGCTTATGGAATGCTTGCTTTTATGAGTCAAGGCATTGAGTTCAAAAGTTAGGAGGTTATGTTGCAACTTTATAAAACTAGTTAGGCCTCATCTGAAGTATTGCATACAGTTCTAGTCGCCCCACTATAGGAAGGATATTGAGGCTTTGGAGAGGGTTCAGAAGAGATTCACCAGGATGCTGCCTGGTCTAGTGTTATAACAAGAGGCTGGATAAACTTGGGATGTTTTCTCTGGAATGTTGAAGGTTGAGGGGAGATCTCATAGAGGTTTACAAGATAATGAGAGACATAGATAGAGTGGGCAGAGAGTATCTTTTTTCCAGAGTTAAAATGTCGAATACCAGAGGGCATGCATTGAAGGTGAGAGGGGATAGATATAAGGGAGAAGTGAGGGGTAAGATTTTTATTCAGAGAGTCGTGAATGCTTGGAATGCGCTGCCTGGTTTGGTGGTAGAGGCAAATATATTAGAGGCTTTTCAGAGACAGTTGGATAGGCAAATGAATGTAAGAAAGATGGAGGAACATGGACATGGTGTAGGTAGGAAAGATTAGTATTTGGGGTTTTCAATTCGCTTTTTAGCTGGTGCGGCACAACATTGGTCCTGTGCTGTTCTCTTCTAATGTACATATAAAGAAGTCAATTTGTTTCATGACACCAGACAAGCCCCGATCCTAACCTAGACCACATCAGATCTAATCGCAGTGAAGACTAGTGTCAAATAAGGCTCCATCAATCTTTCTTGTCAGTGTTTTACCTCACACCTAATAACTTTTCTTTTGCAGTGGATCCAATGTATGGGACTGATGGGAAAATGTCCAATCCACCATGCCTCTACACACCAGAATCAAGGTCACCCGAACTCAGTAGTCAAGCTGAAGTAAACAATTGAAACCAGCCAGCATGTATATTCAGAGGGGTGGTGGTAGAGGCAGATATGTTCAGGACGTTTAAAAGACATTTAGATAGGCACAAGAATGGGAGGAAAATGGAGGGACTGAAATATTGTATTGACATAAGAGCCTAGTTTAGTTGGCTATTTGATTACTAATTTATTTCATGCCATTATGGGCCCAAGGGCCAAATCTATGTTCCAAAAATTGTTTTAAGAAATCAGAACATACATCTCCTGGATAAGATGAGCTTGGTAAGAGCACAATATAAAGTTGGGGAAATGTTGGGAGAGAACAGAGTTCAGAGCTTTTGGATGAAGTAAAATGGTAGAATAATGAAATACAAAGCACATGTAGAATTTAAAAACAAGACAGATTCTCATTCCAGCAGCATCTTTTAAACAATATAGAAATACCATTGGCATTTCATATTTGCACAGCATTTTATTATTAATTGAATTGAAATATTAATATAGTATGAACCAAATGAATATCATAAGTCAAATGCTGCTACAATTTTTCTTGAATTCACTGAAGAGAATTTGAAAATCACTATCATACTGTGGATAATTTATAACAAGAAAAAGTTCAAGAATATCTGGAGGGAACAGAAGAATGGAATTACTCCTTTAAAGTACTTTAAAGTATTTTAGAGCTTAGAACGTTCAATGGCGCCTAAGAGTGACTCCTTTGCTTGCATCTTCGGAAACAGCTCTATTTCCACCTTTAATATCTATATTTTTCCCTTTCCGGGTTCTTTTGAAGACCCTGACCTAGAGCTACACGCTGACTACAGTTCTTTGCGGGAATGGGACCTGCTCTCAGGGTTTCATGAATGGCCATCTTTTGGCATGCCAAGGGTGCAGCCTAAAAGCTCCGCTTGCCATCAGAGGACCGAGATCTCATGGCTCTGGAGACAGGGGGATTGGAGGTCAGTGTCCGGGAAGGATATCAGTGTGTCTTAGGAGATTTAAGATCTAAGGCTGTGTGCCCAGAGACCCGAGATCTTTGGGCACAGAGCTCGGAAAAAGTGATGCAACGGTCTTTTAACATCGTAAACCAGCGAATTGTTTATCATGTCTCCCCTCTCACTGTGAAACGGAGACACCT
Organism: Hemitrygon akajei; assembly: GCF_048418815.1. Taxonomy (NCBI): domain Eukaryota; kingdom Metazoa; phylum Chordata; class Chondrichthyes; order Myliobatiformes; family Dasyatidae; genus Hemitrygon; species Hemitrygon akajei. The sequence continues at coordinate 4,414,024 of NC_133126.1, read as the reverse complement.
CTTTCTCCCTTATTAGGGAGAGAGAGAGCCTGTAGTATGTCGAATGCCAGGTGAACTTGTTCGGGAGAGGGAGGATCGTTGTTGTTGCCGCTTTCGCGTGGGAGGGAGGGGAGCTGGCGTGAATATGGGGTTCTAACATTTAACTGTCATTGGGGACACTCTGTTTTTTGTGGACGATTGCAAAGAAAAAGCATTTCAGGATGTATATTGTATACATTTGTCTGACATTAAATGTACCTTTAAAACCTTTGAAAGTATTTGCACAAAATGGATACCCATGAAACTTCATATAAGGATGTCTACGAGGTCAACAACGCACCAACCAAAAAGCCACCAAATGGGTTGTCTTTCCATACCTTTGAAATATCTTGGAAATGACAGCCCAGTTGCTCCAAGAATGTAGAATTTTGGTCACATGTAAAACAAAAGCAACATTAGGGAGAGTACTCTGCAGAGCTAAGCAACAAAACAAGCTATTGAACAAGACCAATGTTGTCCACCAAATCCAATGCAGGGATGGTAGCAATTATTACGTCAGCCAAACTGGGAGCAAACTTTCCACAAGGATCCATGAACATCAACTGGCTGTGCAGCAGCTTGACCAACTCTCCCTGGTGTCTACCCATGAAGATCGAGAGGGGCACAAATTCAACTGGGCATTAGTGAAAGTCATGATGCAAGCAAACACATGGCATGCAAGAATATTCCTAGAAGCATGGCTGTCTGCGAACAATTCTGTAAACAATCACGTAGACTTCGATCCAATTTATGAACAGAGCATGGTTCACCATGCAACCAATCAGTGACGAGAATTCCTCCCCACATCACATACAAGTTTTCGAAACGACGACAGGTCAGATGATTGATAAGTATATAAAGGCCATTAATTGGGAGGACAGACCACAATTACAGGGCACTGATTATGTCTCCTCATATGGTGATGAATGGTTTACAAGTAAATTGCCAAGATCGGAGAACAACTCAACTCAAACATCAACCACCCAAACTACACATTTTCTGAATTGTTTTCAGTTAGTCCCTTATTCAGAAAAGAAAAAAAAGGAGAGATCATTGTGGGACTTCAGAAGTAGATGATAGTGAATGGTAGAGATGAGATATGAATCTCTTGGTGGAAAACAGCAAGAGTCTAATGACTTTTTCCAGAGTCATTGACAACTATTCAAATAAGGAAAGCCATAAACATGGATGTATAGGGAAGTATCAATATTTACTCAGGAACATTAATTGAATGTTATACTCTTCAATTATATATTAATTCTATTCATATCAATGATTTCCTTATTAGATTGTCATTGTCAATCAAGATGTTACAATATATCCATCTTGGGTTGATGGTGACCACAACAGTTAGATTAATTTTGCCAATATTTTCAGCCTTTTCACAAATATTGTAACATATATGGTCTATACAATGTAACACATACAAAATGCTGGAGGAACTCAGCAGGTCAGGTAGCATCTATTGAAAAAACAGTCAATGTTTTGGGCTGAGATCCTTCATCAGGACTGGAAAGGAAGGGAAGATACATAATAAGAAGATACAGGGAGGGGACAGGATACAAGCTGGCAGGTGATAGGTGAAGCCATGTGGGTGGGGAGGAGAGATGAAGTGAGAAGCGGGGAGCTGATAAAGTAAAAGGTAAGGGACTGGAGAAGGAGGAATCTGGTAGGAAAGGTGAGAGGACCAAAGGAGAAAGGAAAGGAAGAGGGGTACCAAAATCAGAATCAGAATCAGGTGACATGAAATTTGTTAACGTAGCAACAACAGTTCAATGCAATACGTAATACAGAAGAGAGAAAAAAAAGTAAAATAAAAATAATAATAATAATAATAATAAATAAACAAGTTAATCAATTACAGAATAAACATATTGAATAGATTGTTTTAAATGTGCAAAATAACAGAAATACCGGTAATGTATATTTAAAAAAAGTGAGGTAGTGTTCAAGGATTCAATGTCCATTTAGGAATAGGATGGCAGAGGGAAAAAAGCTGTTTCTGAATCACTGAGTGTGTGCTTTCAGTCTTCTGTATCTCCTACCTGATGGTAACAGTGAGAAAAAGGCGTGCCCTGGGTGCTGGAGGTCCTTAATAATCAATGCTGCCTTTCTGAGACACCGCTCCCTGAAGATATCCCAGGTATTTTGTCGGCTAGTACCCAAGATGGAACTGAGTAGACTTACAACCCTCTGCAGCTTCTTTCAGTTCTGTGTAGTAGCTCCCCCCCACCCCGTCATACCAGACAGTGATGCAGCCTGTCAGAATGCTCTGCATCGCACATCTATTGAAGTTTTTGAGTGTACTTGTTGATACGCCAAATCACTTCAAACTCCTAATGAAGTATAGCCATTGTCTTGCCTTGTTTATAACTATATTGATATATTGGAACCAGGTTAAATCCGCAGAGATCTTGACACCCATGAACTTGAAACTGCTCACTCTCTCCACTTCTGATCCCCCTATGAGGATTGGTATGTGCTCCTTTGTCTTACTCTTCCTGTTGTCCACAATTAGATCTTTCGTCTCAATGACATTGAGTGCCAGGTTGTTGCTGCGGCATTATTCCACTAGTTAGCATATCTCACTCCTGTCATCACCTGAGATTTTACCAACAATGGTTGTATCGTCAGCAAATTTATAGATGGCATTTGAGTTATGACTACCCACACAGTCATGTGTATATAGAGAGAACAGCAGTGGGCTAGGCACACACCCCTGAGGTGCGCCAGCGTTGATCGTCAGCAAGGAGGATATGTTATCACCAATCCTCACAAACTGTGGTCTTCCGGTTAGGAAGTTGGGGATCCAATTGCAGAGGGAGGTACAGAGGCCCAGGTTCTGCAACTTCTCAATCAGGATTGTGGGGATGATGGTATTAAATGCTGAGCAATATTCGATGAACAGCATCCTGACATACGTATCCAGGTGGACTAAAGCTGCGTGGAGAGCGATTGAGATTGCATCTGCCATTGACCCACTGTGACGATAGGCAAAATGCAACAGGACCAGGTCCTTGCTGAGGCAGGAGTTCAGTCTAGTCATGATCAACCTCTCAAAGCATTTCATCACTGTCGATGTGAGTGCTTCCAAGCGGTAGTCATTAAGGCAGCCCACATTATTCTTCTTAGGCACTGGTATGATTGTTGCCTTTTTGAAGCAAGTGGGAACTTCTGCCCGTATGAGTAAGAGGTTGAAAATGTCCATGAATACTCCCGCTAGTTGGTTGGCACAGGTTTTCAGAGCCAGGGAGAGGAGAAGAAAAGAGTTAAGAGGAGAGCCAGAGTGAGAAATAAAAGCAGAGGGAAGGGGGAGGGAGAAAAATTACCAAAAGTTGGAGAGATCAATGCTCATGGCATCAGGCTGGAGGCTACCTAGATGGAATATGAGGTATTCCTCCTCTAACCAGAGAGTGGCCTCACCATGATGGAAGAGGAGTCCACGAATTGACATGTTGCAATGGGGTGGGGGAGTGGGGATTGGCCACAAGGAAATCCTGCTTGCATTGTCTATACAATACTGGCTGATACCACTAATAATTTTATTATATACTGTAGCAACATGTTATTTGGAATCCACCAGAAAGATGGACAGTCTCAATGAGACAATCTCTTTACAAAGAATAGAAACATAAGGTTGTTACTGTAAGTGATTTTAACTTTCCACATATTGACCGGGATCTCATATTGTAAAAAGACTAGATGGGATAAGAGTTTGTCGAATACATTCAGGAAAGTTTCCCAATGAGAGAGCATGTAATTCCAGATCATCTATTAGGGAATGAGACAGGGCAGGTGACAGAAGTTTGTGTAGGGGAGCACTTTGCATCCTGTGACCACCATGCCATTAGTTTCAAAGTAAATATGCAAAGAGAAGGTCTGGGCCGTGGATGGAGATTTTAAATTGGAGAAAGACCTGTTTTGATGGTATCAGAAATGATCTGGCAAATGTAGATTGGGACAGGTTGGATTCTAGCAAAGGTGTACTTGGAAAGTGGGAGGCCTTCAAAAGTGAAATTTTGAAAGTACAAACCTTGTATATGCCTGTCAGAATAAGATATAAAGATAACAAGTGTAAGGAACCTTGGTTTTTAAGAGATATTGTGGCATCTAGTTAAGAGAAAAAAGAAGGCGCATAACAGTTATAGGCAGGAAGGAACAAATGAGGTACTTAAGGAGTACAAGAAATGCAAGAGAACACTTCAGAAAGAAATCAGGAAGACTAAAAGAAGGCATGAAGTTGCTCTAGCAGACAAGGTGAAGGAGAATCCTAAAGTATGTTAAGAGCAAAAGGATTGCGAGGGTCGAAATTGATCCTCTGGAAGAACAAAACGGCATTCCATATGTGGAACCAAAACAGGCAGGAGAGCTCTTAAGTACATTCTTTGCATCTGTATTTACTTGGAAGACATATACAGAGTCTACAGAAGTGAGACAAAGTGGCATCAACATCATGGACCCTGTACAGTTTGCTACTCTGAATAAATCAGGGTGGATAAATCCCCAGAGCCTGACAATGTGTACCCTTGGACACTATGGGAGGCAAGTGCAGAAACTACCAGGGTCCTAGTAGAGATATTTAAATCATCCTTAGCGACAGAAAAGGTTCCAGAGAATTGGAGGATAGCCGATGTTGTTTCGCTGTTTAAAACAAGCTCTAAACAGAAACCAGGAAATTGTAGGCCTGTGAATCTGACATCAGGTGTGGGAAAGTCATTGGAAGGTATTCGAAGGGACTGGATATATAAGTATTTGGATAAACATGGACTGATTAAGGATAGTCAGCATGGTTTCGTTCATGGTAGGTAATGCCTAACCAATCTCATAGAGCTTTTTGAGTAAGTTACCAGGAAAGTGGATGAAGGGAAGGCAATGGATGTTGTCTACATGGACTTTAGTAAGGCATTTGACAAGGTCCTGCATGGGAGATTGGTCAAGAAGGTTCAGTTGCTTGGTGTTCTGGATGAGGTAGTAAATTGGATTAGACATTGGCTTTGTGGGAGAAGTCAGAGAGTGGTAGTAGAGGGTTGCCTCTCTGACTGGAGGCCTGTGTCTAGTGGTGTGCAGTAGGGATTGGTGCTGGGTCCTTTGTTGTTTGTCATCTATATCAATGATATGGATGATAATGTGGTTATCTGGATCATTAAATTTACAGTTGACTCCAATTGGGGATGTAGTAGGCAGTGAGGAAGGCTATCCTGGCTTTCAGAGGGTTCTGCACCTGCTGGAAAAATGGGTTGAAAATGGCAAATGGAATTTAATGCAGACAACTACAAGGTTTTGCACTTCGGTAAGACCAACCAGAGTAGGTCTTACAGAGTGAACAATATGACACTGAGGAGCGTGGTAGAACAAAGATCTGGGAATATAGATCCACAGTTCATTGAAAATTGCATCACAGGTAGATAGGGTTGTAAGGAAAGCTTTTGGCACATTATCCTTTATAAATCAATGTATTGAGTACAGAAGATGGGATGTTATGTTGAAGTTATATAAGACGTTGGTGAAGCGCTATTTGGAATATTGTGTGCAGTCTTGGTCGCCTAACTACAGGAAAATGTAAAGATTGAAAGAGTGCAGAGAAAATTTACAAAGATGTTCCGAGGTCTGTAGGACCTGAGTTATAAGGACAGATTGAATAAGTTAGAACTGTGTAATTTAGAATGTAGAAGACTGAGAGGAGATTTGATGGAGGAATACAAAATTATGAGGGGTAGCAATAGAGTAAAAGCAAGCAGCCTCTTTCCACTGAGTTTGGGTGGGACTAAGACATGGCTTAAGGGTGAAAGGTGAAAAGTTGATGGGAATCTTTAGGGAAACTTCTTTACTTGGGGGGTTGTGAAAGTAGGGAATGAGCTGCCAACACAAGTGGTGCACGCAAGCTCAATTTCAACATTTAAGAGAAGTTTGAATAGGTACATGGATGGTAGGGATATGGAGGGCTGTGGTCCCAGTGCAGGACGATGGCAGTAGGCAGTTTTAATGATTTTGGCATGGACTAGATGGGCCAAAGAGCCTGTTTCTGGGCTGTACTTCTCTATGACTCGAATATTGTCTTGAAATTGTAATTTTTTTAATAAAGTACAATTACCTTTCATTCAAATTACCAACTATTTCTCAGTGGGAATTTTAGTAGGAATGAGCCTAATATGTGGTATCAGGTTCTTGTGCTTCTTTTACAATATTGCAAAAGTGTACTAATAGATTTTTATAACAAAAGGGCATTCTAATAGGAGCCAAATCTAATAGGTGATCCCCCATTCCCTCCCCCCCCCCCAACTCAGAGACAGTGCAGTCTTGATAAGAGGGAATATTATGAAACAAATGCAAGATGAAGCCGGGAACAGAATGTAAAGTGGCCTGCCAATTAACCAGCAGATGATTTACAGGGTTGTTTGCAAGTTAATAATGCATATACTTTCAAGGCCAACATTGCCATAAAGGCCTGCATTCAGAAATTCTAGACTCTAGAATTCTAGAGAAAAGAGTAAGATGACAACGACAGGTAAAGTGCAATAAAAGTACAGAACCGGATTAATTACACTTAAAATGTGCATTTAAAGATGATTGAACATTAATAGTTAGAGAAACTTATTTATACAATATTGATTTCTCTAACTTCTGTAAATACCCCTCCTCCCCTTCTTACCCCATTCCTTATTTATTTGTTTACTCCCCCCCCTTTTTTTCTCTCTCTCTCTTTTTTCTCTCTCTGCCCCTCTCACAATCACTCCTTGCCTGCTCTCCATCTCCCTCTGGTGCTCCCCTCCCCCTTTCTTTCTCCCTAGGCCTCCCGTCCCATGATCCTCTTCCTTCTCCAGCTGTGTATCACTTTTGCCAATCAACTTCCTAGCTCTTAGCTTCATCCCACCCCTCCTGTCTTCTCCTGTCATTTCGGATCTCCCCCTCTCCCTCCCACCTTCAAATCTCTTGCTATCTCTTTTCAGTTAGTTCTGACGAAGGGTCTCAGCCCGAAACGTCGACTGTACTTCTTCCTATAGATGTTGCCTGGCCTACTGCAATCCACCAGCATTTTGTGTGTGTTACACAATATTATACTGTGAGGCTAAGCACAGCTCCAAAGCCATATTTAAATTTTCTGACAACGAATCAGAATATAGGAGAAATTGAAAATCTGGCTCAGTGGTGCCCCAACAGTAATCTTTTATACAGTGTCAGCAAGACCAAAGAGTTGATTTATTGACTTCTGGAGGAGGAAAGCAGAGGTCTGTGAGCCAGTCATCATTGGAGGTTCAGAGCTGGACAGGGTCAGCAATTTTAAATTCCTCGGTGTTACCATTTCAGAGGATCTGTCCTGGATCCACCATTATGAAGGAATGTACATTATGTAGCACCTCTACTTCTTCAGAAGTTTGTGACGATTCAGCTTATCATCTAAAGTTTTGACAAACCTATAGAGACACAGTGGAGAGTATACAAACTGGTTGCTTCACAGCCTGGTATTCCCTTGAACAGAAAAGACCACAAAATGTTGTAGATACAGCACAGGCCATCATGGGTAAAGCCTGCCCCACCACTGAGCCCATCTACAAGGATTGCTGTTGCAGGAAAGCAGCATTGATTATCAAGAATCCCCTCACCCAGGACATACTCCCTTCTCACCGGACAGGAGCCTCAGGACTCACACCACCAGACTCAGGAACAGTTATTTCCCCTCAACCATCAGGCTCTTCAACCAGAGAGGATAATTTCACTCAACTTCACTCACCCCATCTGAAATGTTCCCATAACCTCTGGATTCAATAATTAAAAAAAATAAGCAATACATATTGAACATGAGATGAAGAGTCCTTGAAAGTGAGTCATTATTATGCTTGGGTTTTTTTTGTTTTGTAATTGCAGTTTGTTGTCTTTTCCACATTGGTCATTTGTCTGTCTAGTTGTGAGAGGTTTTTCATTGATTCTGTTGGTTTTTTTGTATTTACTATGAATGATCGCAAGAAAATGAATCTTAGGGTGGTATATGGTGACATATCTGTACTTTGATATATGCAAAGTACTTATACTCCAAATATTTATATGTAAGTACTTAATACAATTGCCTAAGCACTAAATTGGTTCAAGGCTGTGGACTCACTTTTGGGAATGCTGCAGTTCATGTTTTATATGATGTATAAGATGATGAGAGGCATTGATCATGTGGATAGTCAGAGGTTTTTTCCCAGGGCTAAAATGGTTGCCACAAGAGGGCACAGGTTTAAGGTGCTGGAGAGTAGGTACAGAGGAGATATCGGGTAAGTTTTTTATGCAGAGAGTGGTGAGTGTGTAGAATGGGCTGCCAGCAACGGTGGTGGAGGTGAATATGATAGGGTCTTTTAAGAGACCTTTGGATAGGTACATGGAGCTTAGAAAAATAGAGGGCTATGGGTAAACCTAGTAATTTCTAAAGTAGGGACATGTTCGGCACACTTTGTAGGCCGAAGGGACTGTATTGTGCTGTAGGTTTTCTATGTTTCTCTATTTCTATTTATATGTTACTTATTTACTTTTTTTTGTTTGCATGATTTGTTCTTTTTTTTCATACATTGGGTGTTCACTGGTCTTTGTTGTGTGGGTTTCTTTGTTTCTTTGTTATTTTGTTTCTTTGCTTTGTAGCTGCCTGGAAGAAGGTTGTATACAGGATACATATGTTGATAATAAATTTTATTTTGAACTTTGATATTCCAGAGGCATACTGTGTTGTAAATGGATCTGTAATTTCCAGTAAACAGAAACACCCGGCAAAGAAACTTGGAGTGCTTGAGAAGCTAGATAATGATATCACAATAAACTTGAATAAGCACAGCTGTTTTAATAAACATTTATGTTGAAAATGAGCAACATCCTTTAAATTGTTTTGTTTTACGCCATTATTTTTCAATTATTCAGAGGGAAGTAGGTGCTCCCCCTACTATGCTGGATAACTGAGTATCAACCATACATTCAAGACAACTAACAATACAAAGTAAATTGTGATGAAATTATACATACTATTAACTATTCAAAGTTTAAAGTCATTTATTATCGAAGTACACACATGTCACCATATACAAGCCTGAAATTTACTTTTCACAATAAACACAAAGAAACATAATACAGTCAATGAAAAACAGCCCCCAATAGGTCAGGTAGTCAACCAATGTGCAAAAATCAACAAACTGCGCAAATAGAATAGAAAAAAAGAAATAATAATAATAAAGGAGGCGGAGCAAAATTAAGGTGGCACTAGATAGATAGATAGATAGATAGATAGATAGATAGATACTTTATTCATCCCCATGGGGAAATTCAACTTTTTTCCAATGTCCCATACACTTGTTGTAGCAAAACTAATTACATACAATACTTAACTCAGTTAAAGCCTATTGTAAAGCCTAATGGCATTGGGGAGTATTGACCTCTTCATCCTGTCTGAGGAGCATTGCATCGATAGTAACCTGTCGCTGAAACTGCTTCTCTGTCTCTGGATGGTGCTATGTAGAGGATGTTCAGAGTTATCCATAATTGACCGTAGCCTACTCAGCGCCCTTCGCTCAGCTACCGATGTTAAACTCTCCAGTACTTTGCCCACAACAGAGCCCGCCTTCCTTACCAGCTTATTAAGACGTGAGGCGTCCCTCTTCTTAATGCTTCCTCCCCAACATGCCACCACAAAGAAGAGGGCGCTCTCCACAACTGACCTATAGAACATCTTCAGCACCTCACTACAGACATTGAATGACGCCAACCTTCTAAGGAAGTACAGTCGACTCTGTGCCTTCCTGCACAAGGCATCTGTGTTGGCAGTCCAGTCTAGCTTTTCGTCTAACTGTACTCCCAGATACTTGTAGGTCTTAACCTGCTCCACACATTCTCCATTAATGATCACTGGCTCCATATGAGGCCTAGATCTCCTAAAGTCCACCACCATCTCCTTGGTCTTGGTGATATTGAGACGCAAGTAGTTTGAGTTGCACCATATCACAAAGTCCTGTATCAGTTTCCTATACTCCTCCTCCTGTCCATTCCTGACACACCCCACTATGGCCGTGTCATCAGCGAACTTCTGCACATGGCAGGACTCCGAGTTATATTGGAAGTCTGATGTGTACAGGGTGAACAGGACCGGAGAGAGTACGGTTCCCTGCGACGCTCCTGTGCTGCTGACCACTGTGTCAGACCTACAGTCTCCCAACCGCACACACTGAGGTCTATCTGTCAAGTAGTCCACTATCCAATCCACCATGTGAGAGTCTACTCCCATCTCCGTTAGTTTGTGCCTTAAGATCTTGGGCTGGATGGTGTTAAAGGCACTAGAGAAGTCAAGGAATGTAATCCTCACAGCACCACTGACCCCATCTAGGTGAGAGAGTGATTTGTGCAGCAAATACGTGATAGCATCCTCCACTCCCACCTTCTCCTTATACGCAAACTGAAGAGGATCCTGGGCGTGCCTGGTTTGTGGCCTCAGATTCTGTATTATCAGCCGCTCCATGGTCTTCGTCACGTGCGACGTCAAGGCAACAGGTCTGAAGTCATTCAACTCCTTTGGTTGTGGTTTCTTCGGTACCGGGACAATACAGGATGCTTTCCACTGTCTGGGTACTCTTCTCTGCTCCAGGCTCATGTTGAAGATGCGCTGTAGTGGTTCTCCCAGCTCAGTCGCACAGGCCCTCAGTAATCGTGGGGAAACTCCATCCGGTCCAGCCGCCTTGCTGGTACAGATCTTCCTCAGTTGACCTTCCACCTGTGCAGCCGTAATCCTGGGCGTGGGCAAGGTCTCCTGTGAGTGGCTATTTTCCTGTGAGGGAAGTAAGCCTGGTGTGGATTTCTGCGGTGAGGATGAGATTGAGCTGTCGAACCTGTTGAAGAAGTTGTTCAGCTTGTTCGCTTTCTCCACATCTCCACTTATGTTCGCCCCCCGCTTTGCACCGCATCCGGTGATGATCTTCATCAGCAACTCCTTTGCGTGCATCTTCGGAAACAACTTTATTTCTATCTTTGATATCTCTTTTTTTCCTTTTCGGGACACAGCTGAGAAGACAAGCACACTTTCAGGGTTCCAGGATTTCATGGCTCTGGAAATGTGCTGATTCTAGGCCAGTGCCCCTAACTGAAGCATCGCAGCAGAACGTAGAACACCGGGAGTAGTGGGCTGAGTGCCCGGAGAGCTGTGCCTTTTTGGTGCCAACTCTCCTAGCACTGAGCTTAGAAAGAGCAACACAACAGACTTCTAACATCATAAATCAGCTAGTTGTTTGTTATGTCTCCCCTCTCGATGTGAAACAGGGATACCTCTTTTACCCTTATTAGGGAGAGAGAGAGAGTGTGGTATGTAAAATTATCAGGTGAACATGTAGTTTTTGGGTACTACGACTCTGTGTCTTTAACGATGCTTTGCTGCATGCTTGAGTGCTTGATGGAGGGTGCTGATGCCTTTGTGCTGGGGACTGGGGGGATCATTACCTTGATGCTGCTTGTGAGTGGGAGGGGGAGTTGGGGGGTTCTTTGGGCTTCTAACATTTTAACTGTCATTCATTCTTTGGGGCACTCCTCTATTTTCATGGATGTCTGCAAAGAAAAAGAATTTCAGAATGTATGTTGTATACATTTCTCTGACATTAAATGCACCTATTGAAACCTAATGAAACCTATTGAAATAAATAGAAAACAAGAGATGAAGAGTGCTTGAAAGTGAGTCTACTGGTTGTGGAAACAGTTCAGAGTTGGGGTAGGTGGACCTATTTTAGTAACTTATTTGTGTAATATTTTGTTTTAAAATGGTGCTATAAAGATTGTGAACCTTTCAGAATTTTCTCTGTTTCTACATAAATATGACCTAAAATGTGATCAGATCTTCATGTTTAAGTTCTAAAACTAGATAAAGAAAACCCAATTGAATAAATAACACAACAAGAAATATATTTGTTCATTTATTTATGGAGAAAAATTATCCAGTATTACATACATTTGTTGGAATAAGTATACTTTGATTTTAGTAACTGTTGTGACTTCTTTGTATTTCCGGTAACTGTTGATATCTCCTGCACATTGGCTTGGAGGACTCTTAGGCCATTCCTCCAAACAAAACTGCTTTAATTCATCAATATTTCTGGGACACCTTGCATGATTAGCCCTCTTCAGGTCATGCCACAGCACCTCAATTGGATTAAGGTCTGGACTCTGATTTGGTCATTCCAAAACACAAATTTTCTTCTTTTTATACAATTCTGTTGTTGATTTACAGTTGTGTTGTGGATCATTGTTTTGTTGCATCAATCAACTTCTATTAAGCTTCAGCTCATGGACCACTACCTTGACATTCTCCAGTAAAATATCTTGACACAATTTTGAATTTATTGTTTTCTCAATAATTCCAAGCTGTCCAGGCCCTGAGGAGGCAAAGCAACCCCAAACCATGATGTTCCTTCCACTATGCTTCACAGAAATGTTTTTGTAGTCTTTTCCAACTTCATGCATCTCTAGAACTCTTCTACTAAGGTCCTCTGAAAGTTGTGTTGATCGAGGCATGGTGCTCATAAAGACATCTTTTCTTGAGGGGCACAGGCTCTGACTTTGTCTTTTTTATAGGGCGGGGCACCTCTACAACCCACACCTCCAATCTAATTTCATTGATTGGAACACATGACTCCAAATAGATTTTGTAGAAGGCATTACCCCAAAGGTTAACATATTTTTTTGAACCTAGACTGTGATTGTTTAAAAAGTGTACTCAGTAATGACAAGAAGTAGTACAATTGTTTGCATTTTATTAGCTTAGGCAGATTGCGTTAGTCTATTATTGTGACGTACATAAAGATCAGACTTCATTTTATGAGTAACTGATGCAGAAAACAGTTAATTGCAAAGGGTTCACAAAATTTTTCTTGCAACTGTATGTGCTGTGTGTGATATGTGATTTGCAGGTACACTGTGGTCTGGAGGAACATTGTTCCATTTAGTTGTACAGTCTATACTGTATGTACAGTCAGGTGACAATAAACTTGAACTTGCCTGAGATGCAATTCAATATGATCAAGTCTCGCCCTTTGCCACCAGACACTTTCCTGCATTCCCTGCAAATCCTTTGAGTCCTTTAACATTCAAATATCTATCAATTAGTCCTTCAAATAGAGTTCCAGATTCAATACCCTACGGGTGAAGACTTCCTTCTCATCTCAGTCCTGAATCTCTGACCTCCTATTTTGAACCCATGATCCCTTACTCTGGACATTCCAGCAGTGAAAACAGCATCCCAACACAACCTGTCAGACTGAGTAAGCACTTTGTACACTTCAATGAATTTGGAAGATGGAAAGATTATCTGAAGAAGTATAGACCCAATCTACACAATCACTGCTCACAGGACAAACCCCTATTTCTTGGAATCAAACTGGTACACTTTCATTTTATTTCTTTTACTTCATTTCTTAAGTAAACCTATACACAATATTCTATGACCTATAGACTTAATTTGAAGAACTCTTTATGGCTCATGTTCTTAGTTTTTTGAACAATTTGTCTTTTGCACATTACTTGTATCTCAATCTTTAAGGATAGATTGTTCATAAATTCTATAATGCTTTCATTTTCCCATAAATGCCTGAAAGTAAATGCATCTCAAGGGAGTATATGCTAACATATGCAGGTACATACCTTGGTAATAAATTTAATTTGAATGTTGAACTATTCTAATCCTCAGTTTGAGAAGACTAGAATATAAAAGCAAGGATGTAATGCCGAGGGTTTATAAGTCATTGGTCATCAAGTATTGTGAGCAATTTAGGAAAGCACTGGCATTGAAGAGTAGCCAGAGAAGGTTCACGAGAATGATTCTGGGAAAGAAAGGGTTACCATGAGGAGAGTTTGATGACTCTGGGTCTCTACTCACAGGAGTTTAGAAGAATGAGGGGGATCTTATTGAAACCTATCGAATATTGAAAGTCTTAGATAGTGTGTGGAGAGATGTGGAGAGGATATTTCCTATTGTGGGAGAGTCTAGGGCAAGAGGGCAGAACCTCTGAACAGAGGGGTGCTCATTTAGAACAGAAATGAGGAAAAAAATTCTTTAGGCAGAGATTGGTGAATCTGTGGAATTCATTGCTAAGTGATTGGGTATATTTAAAGTGATGGTTGATAGGTTCTTGATTAGTTTGGGTGTCAAAGGTTACGGCATGAAGGCAGGAGAATGGAGTTAAGAGGGATAATAAATCAACTATGGTGGAATGGCAGAGCAGACGATGGGCCAAATGGCCTAATTCTGGTCCTATGTTCTATGGTCTTATTCCAGGTATTATTTCATCAAGACAATAGGAATTCAATGTGATGCATTAAAATCCTCCAGCAATAAAGGTCAATACTCAGTGCATGATGAACTTGCTCATATTCTTGGAGAGATGTCTAGTCTATACATTTTGTAACTAGTTGTTGGTCACCATTCAAACACATTGCCTTTTGTCTCCCTTCTAGATTCTTGCAATTGCACCAGCAAATGAATGTCACAAATCCTAGGAAAGCAAAAAGCAAGAAGTGCAAATGTATCAGATGAACAAATAAGGACAAGATTGGAATGTTTCATTGTCCAAACGATACAAAAACAACAAGACAACTTTTATGCCTGTCTTACATTTTATTGCTTTGAGAAGTAAGAAACAATAAATATTTATAATATTGTTATCAAGCAAAGAAATAATCCTTACATAGAACAACAGTACATTGTCATCCTGCCATCAAGGACATAAATACAGAAAGGTACCAGCAAAAGGCCAGCAATACCCTACTCGTGGTCTGTTTGTCCCACTCCCATGAGGGAGGAAACTATGTAGTATCCGCACCAGGACCACCAGACTCAAAAACAGTTATTTTCCCTACGCAGTGAGGCTGATCAACATCTCCACCACTAACCCACCCACCACACCCCCAACCACCACTACTTTATCATTTCCTTTCAGAGTCACCTTATGTACAGACACTCCTGTGCCTCGTGTCACTTTATGGACATACAGTCAATGTATACAAGCTATCTTTTGTATTTAGATATATTAATCGTGCTTCTTTTAATTACTGCGTTTTAAAATCTTATAGTGTTTTTTTCTGTTACATCAGACCTGGAGTAACAATTATTTCATTCTTTACACTTGTGTACTGGAATTGACATTCAACAAACTTGAAATTGAACAATAATGTTCAGCATAGTTCCAATATAGCCTTGTATTCTACTGAGTAGGTATTTTCAAGAAACAGAATGGTAGTCTTTTTCATCTCAATCACAAGTAGCCAAGTCCAAAAACTCAAAATCTACATTTCATGACTAACATGGGCAAAAGGAAAATTTGAAACTATGTGATTAAATATTACAGAACCAATGAAACAGATGAATATTTCATATTACATAACAGGAAAATAATGTACATACATGAAATAACATTTTTAAAACTTTCCTTTGAGTAATGATACAGAAATAAAAACAGATCAGCGGCAATCTAGGAGAGTGTCATGCATCTTCCAATTGTTATTTTAACACTCCAATATCAGAGTCCTTGAAAGACTGATAGAAAGCTGACACAGCTGTGAGCAAACTAATTATGTAAACTAAGTGCACCAAAAGGCAAAATATTGTGTTTTTTGTGTTAGTACATAGCTAGTGCACTGAGAATGAATCCAGAGGTTGTAGTATTTTCTTTGTGCGAGATGTGAGAACTCTCGGAGACCTCAGTCTCCGTGGTAACTACATCTGTGTGATGTGCATCGAGCTGCAGCTCCTTCGACACCTTGTTAAGGAACCAGAGTGCAGCAGGGTGACCCTCGGCTTATTCAGGAAACTGAGGTGGTGATAGATAGAAGCTACAGGGAGGTAGTCAGCCCAAGCTGCAGGAGGCAGGTACCTGGGTGACGGTCAGGAGTGGGAAAGGAAATAAGCAGAGCACCCCTGTGTCCATACCACTCAATAGTAAGTATACCACTTTGGACAAGGTTGTGGGGGCGGACCTACAAGGGGGAAGCTGCAGCTGCCAAGTCCCTGGCACTGAGTCTGGCTCAGAGGGAAGAGGAGAGAAGAGGAGTGCAGTCATGATTGGGGATTCCGTAGTTAGAGGAGCAAAAAGTAGATTTTATGGACATAAAGGGGACACCTTGACGGCGTGTTGCCTCCCAGGTGCCAGGGTCAAAGATGTCTCAGATCAGATCCACAGTATTCTAAAGGGGAAGGGTGAACAGTTGGACATATTGGTGTCAACAATAGGTAGGAAATGGGAGGAGATCCTGGAGAGATAATATGGGGAGTTAGGTAGAAAGCTGAAAGGCAGGCCATCCAGGTAGTAATCTCTGGATTTCTGCTATGCCACATACCAGTAAGAGTGGGATGATTTGCTAGGTGAATGGGTGACTGAAGAATTGGTGCAAGGGACAGGATTTCAAATTTCTGGATCATTGGGATCTCTTCTGGGGAAGGTATGACCTGTACAAGAAGGATAGGTTACTCATGAACCTGAGGGGGACCAATATTCTTGCAGGCAGGTTTGCTAGAGCTGTTGAGGAGGGTTTAATTTGGCAGGGGGAAGGGAACTGGAGTGATAGGGCTGAGGATGAAGCAGTTGGTATACAATTAGACGTGGTGTGTAGTGAGACTGTGAGGAAGAAAAAGCAGATAACAGGGCAAAATTGCAGTCAGTAGAATGGATTAAAGTGTAACAGGGGACCAAAATCAAAAAAAAGTGATCAATACAGGAATGAAAGTGTTATATTTGAATGCACGCAGTGTAGGGAATAAGGTAGATGATCTTGTATCATAGTTAGTGATTGGCAAGTACGATGTTGTGGGCACCTGAGTTCTAGCTGAAATAAAATTATGGTTGCGAGTTTAGCATCTCAGGAAATACATTGTATCAAAAGGACAAGCAGGTAGGCAGAGAGAGAGGCTTGGCTGTGTTGGTAAAAAAAAATCAAATCCTTAGAAAGAGGTGACGTATGATCAGAAAATATAGAATCCTTGTGGGTAGAGTGAAGAAACTGCAAAGGTAAAAAAAACCCTAATGGACACTGAAGGGTAAAAAGACCCTAATTGACACTAAAGAGTAAAAATACCCTAATGGACAATGAAAGGGTAAAAAGACACTAATTGACACTGAAAGGGTAAAAATACCTTAATGGACACTGAAGGGTAAACAGACCCTAATGGACACTGAAGGGTAAACAGACCTTAATGGCACTGAAAGGGTAAAAAGACCCTAATGGACACTGAAGGGTAAAAAGACCCATTGAAAGGGTAAACAGAACCTAATGGCACTGAAAGGGTAAAGAGACCCTAATGGACACTGAAATGGTAAACAGACCCTAATGGACACAGAAGGGTAAAAAGACCATATTGGACACTGAAAGGGTAAATAGACCGTAATGGACACTAAAAGGGTAAATAGCCCCTAATAGCACTGAAAGGGTAAAAAGACCCTAATTGACACGGAAGGGTAAAAAGACTCTAATGGACACTGAAGGGTAAACAGACCCATTGAAAGGATAAACAGACCCTAATTGCAATGAAAGGGTAAAAAAAAACTCATAGACACTGAAAGGATAAAAAGACCCCAATGGACATGGAAGGGTAAAAAGATCCTAATGGACACTGAAGGGTAAACAGACCCTAATTACACTGAAAGTGTAAAAAGACCCTCATAGACACTGAAAGGTTAAAAATACCCTAATGGACATTGAAAGGGTTAAAAGACCCTACTGGACATTGCAAGGGTAAACAGACCCTAATTGCACTGAAACTGTAGAAAGACCCTAATGTACATTGAAACAGTAAAAAGACCTTGATGGCCTAATGGACACTGAAGGGTAAAAAGATCCTAATGGACACTGAAGGGTAAACAGACCCTAATTGCACTGAAAGGGTAAAAAGACCCTCATAGACACTGAAAGAGTAAAAATACCCTAATGGACATTGAAAGGGTAAAAAGACCCTACTGGACACTGAGGTGTAAAAAGACCCTAATGGATACTGAAGGGTAAAAATATCCTAATGGACAATGAAGGGTAAAAAGACCCCAATGGACAGTGCAAGGGTAAACAGACCCTAATGGACACTGAAGGGTAAGAAGACCCTAATGGGCACGGAAGGGTACAAAGACCATATTGGACACTGAAAGGGTAAATAGACCCTAATGGTCACTAGAGGGTAAAAAGACCCTAATGAACACTGAAGGGTAAACAGACCGTAATGGCACTGAAAGGGTAAAAATACCCTAATGGACACTAAAAGGGTAAATAGCCCCTAATGGCACTGAAAGGGTAAAAAGACCCTAATTGACACGGAAGGGTAAAAAGACCCTAATTGACACTAAAGAGTAAAAATACCCTAATGGACAATGAAAGGGTAAAAAGACACTAATTGACACTGAAAGGGTAAAAATACCTTAATGGACACTGAAGGGTAAACAGACCCTAATGGACACTGAAGGGTAAACAGACCTTAATGACACTGAAAGGGTAAAAAGACCCTAATGGACACTGAAATGGTAAACAGACCCTTATGGACACGGAAGGGTAAAAAGACCATATTGGACACTGAAGGGT
This sequence comes from Hemitrygon akajei, assembly GCF_048418815.1. Taxonomy (NCBI): domain Eukaryota; kingdom Metazoa; phylum Chordata; class Chondrichthyes; order Myliobatiformes; family Dasyatidae; genus Hemitrygon; species Hemitrygon akajei. The sequence goes on along the minus strand of NC_133126.1, from coordinate 4,395,457 downwards.
AAACAGACCCATTGAAAGGATAAACAGACCCTAATTGCAATGAAAGGGTAAAAGAAACCCTCATAGACACTGAAAGGATAAAAAGACCCCAATGGACACGGAAGGGTAAAAAGACCCTAATGGACACTGAAGGGTAAACAGACCCTAATTACACTGAAAGTGTAAAAAGACCCTCATAGACACTGAAAGGGTAAAAATACCCTAATGGACATTGAAAGGGTTAAAAGACCCTACTGGACATTGCAAGGGTAAACAGACCCTAATTGCACTGAAACTGTAGAAAGACCCTAATGTACATTGAAACAGTAAAAATACCTTGATGGCCTAATGGACACTGAAGGGTAAAAAGATCCTAATGGACACTGAAGGGTAAACAGACCCTAATTGCACTGAAAGGGTAAAAAGACCCTCATAGACACTGAAAGAGTAAAAATACCCTAATGGACATTGAAAGGGTAAAAAGACCCTACTGGACACTGAGGTGTAAAAAGACCCTAATGGATACTGAAGGGTAAAAATATCCTAATGGACAATGAAGGGTAAAAAGACCCCAATGGACAGTGCAAGGGTAAACAGACCCTAATGGACACTGAAGGGTAAGAAGACCCTAATGGGCACGGAAGGGTACAAAGACCATATTGGACACTGAAAGGGTAAATAGACCCTAATGGTCACTAGAGGGTAAAAAGACCCTAATGAACACTGAAGGGTAAACAGACCGTAATGGCACTGAAAGGGTAAAAATACCCTAATGGACACTAAAAGGGTAAATAGCCCCTAATGGCACTGAAAGGGTAAAAAGACCCTAATTGACACGGAAGGGTAAAAAGACCCTAATTGACACTAAAGAGTAAAAATACCCTAATGGACAATGAAAGGGTAAAAAGACACTAATTGACACTGAAAGGGTAAAAATACCTTAATGGACACTGAAGGGTAAACAGACCCTAATGGACACTGAAGGGTAAACAGACCTTAATGACACTGAAAGGGTAAAAAGACCCTAATGGACACTGAAATGGTAAACAGACCCTTATGGACACGGAAGGGTAAAAAGACCATATTGGACACTGAAGGGTAAACAGACCCATTGAAAGGATAAACAGACCCTAATTGCAATGAAAGGGTAAAAGAAACCCTCATAGACACTGAAAGGATAAAAAGACCCCAATGGACACGGAAGGGTAAAAAGACCCTAATGGACACTGAAGGGTAAACAGACCCTAATTACACTGAAAGTGTAAAAAGACCCTCATAGACACTGAAAGGGTAAAAATACCCTAATGGACATTGAAAGGGTTAAAAGACCCTACTGGACATTGCAAGGGTAAACAGACCCTAATTGCACTGAAACTGTAGAAAGACCCTAATGTACATTGAAACAGTAAAAATACCTTGATGGCCTAATGGACACTGAAGGGTAAAAAGACCCCAATAGACACTGAAGGATAAAAAGATCCTCAAGGACACTGAAGGGTAAAAAGATCCTAATGGACACTGAAGGGTAAACAGACCCTAATTGCACTGAAAGGGTAAAAAGACCCTCATAGACACTGAAAGAGTAAAAATACCCTAATGGACATTGAAAGGGTAAAAAGACCCTACTGGACACTGAAGTGTAAAAAGACCCTAACGGACATTGCATGAAAAGATATGTTAAGAAAATTGGGTGATTCACAAGAGGCTAACAGTTGGAATAAAGGTTGTCTGCCGGTGACAAGTTGTGTTCCACAGGGGTCAATTTTGGGACCCTTCTTTTCACATTATATTTCAGTGATTTGGATAATGAATTTGATAGCTTGTGGCCAAGTTTGTGGATGATACAAAGATAGGTGGAGGGGTAGTTAGTCTTGAGGGAGCAGGGTGTTTGCAAAAGGACTTTAACAGATTGTGGAAATGGGCAAAGAAATAGTAGATGGAATATAACATAGGGAAGTGCATGGTCATGCACTTTGGCAAAAAGAATAAAGGCAAAAAGCTATTTTCTAAATAAGGAGGAAATTCAAAAATCAGAAGTGCAAAGGCACTTGGGATTACTCATGCATGTTATGTTTCCCTAAAGGTTAACTTGCAGATTGAATCGGTGGTAAGGAAAGCAAATGCAATGTTAGAGAGGACCAGAATACAAAAACAAGGGTGTAATGCTGAGGTTATACAAGGCGTTGATCAGACTGCACTTGGGGTGTTGTGAACAGTTAAGGGCCGTTATCTAAGATGTATTGGCATTGGAGAGCGACCAGAGGACATTAATGAGAAGGATCCCAGGAACGAAAGGGTTAACATACAAGGAACATTTGATGACTTTGGGCCTATACTCACTGGAGTTGAGAAGGACAGGGGATCCTTTTGAAATATATCAAATAGTGAAAGGCCTAGATAGAGTGGATGTGGAGAGGATTTTTCTTATAGCAGGGGAGTCTTGGACCAGAGGGCACAACCTCAGAACTGAGGGATGTCTATTTACAACAGAGATGAGGAACATTCCTTTAGCCAAGGAGTGGTGAAGCTGTGGAATTCATTGCCACAGACAGCTGTGCAGACTGTCATTGTGTGTATTTAAAGCGGAGATTGATAGATTCTTGATTAGATAGGGCACCAAAGGTTACGGGGAGAGGGCAGGTGAATGGAATTAAGAGGGATAATAAACAAGCCATGATGAAGCAAACTTGATGGACCAAATGTCCTAATTCTACTCATGTGTTATGGCCAAAAATAGTCATCATCATCTTCACCATTATGTGTTGTGTCATATGACATACTTTTTTAACAGAAGTGGTTTCCTATTGCCTTCTTCTGGACAGTGTCTTTACAAGATGGGTGACCCCAGCCATTATCAATACTCTTTAGAGATTGTCTGCCTAGCATCAATGGTTGCATAACGAAGACTTGTGATATGCACCAGTTGCTCATACGACCATCCACCAGCTAGTCCCATGGCTTCACGTGACCCTGATCGGAGGGGCTAAGCAGGCGCTACATCTTGTCCAAGCTTGACCTCCAGGCTAGCAGAGGGAAGGAGTGCCTTACACCTTGTTTTGGAGATGAATCTCCACCCCTCAAAAAGTAGTACCAGGTTTAAAAATGCCACTGGCTGATGACTTTGCAAAATAAGCAAATGATCTTCAAACTTTTATAAATACAATATGACATTATTGGCTTTAATTATAATTACAATTTCAGACATTTCACTTCCTGTTCAGTGTTAGGAAATTGGAATTTGTAACCTACCTCAGAAGATAGACAGCCCTTTCAATATCATTGAGCTCTTCATCAACTGTCAATCTTTCTATCTCCTCTGGAGTCTAAAAATATAAATAGATATTTAAAATGTTATTGATTTGGAACAACTGGGTGGCAATAAGAAATTATTAAAAGGATTTCATATAAAATAAACTGTAATGGAAAAGTCTCTCCAAAGGAAGCTCTGCCAACCCAGAAAACCCGTAGCCTTTGTCAAAGCTGGAGACCAATCACAGCCTCAGACCAGATCACCAGCAGGCTTACTTGGCAGGTGTACGACTGGCAACTGACAATCAATTAAAGTTACCTGACTTCATCGCATCATCATCCCTGAATCCTGACATGGTCATTCTTTTAGAAACCTCAAAGCAGATCGTCACAGATAGTGCCTTGGAAAGACCGGATCAAGGATGCATTTGAGCTCAAGAAAGCCAAGTACTATGAGCTGGTAGAACAGTGCCAGAGACGGGTGGAGGGCACGTTGTGAGATTATAGAGGTACAGGTTTTGCTGGTTGCTCACTGTGCAGAGCCTACTATCTCCTTGGCATGACAGAGGCTGCAGAGAAAAGTGCCATCAGGACCACAACATAGGCTGCTGAGTGAGCCTCTGTTGGCTATGGACCAAGACATATGACCAGTGCTGCTGGGACTCAAGCCAGGGCCTGATCAACCCTGGCTGGGTCGCTGGGCAAGTGAGGCTGATGCTGAAAGACCTGAAATACCAGATGACCCCAAGTTACATCAGTGATGATGTGTCCAAGGATGTACAATATCTCAGCATCAATATTTGTGACTGTTTTTAAAATAGAAGCTTAGATACCATTTCTGAAATTTCTGTACAATTATATGGAATTGTTACATTTTGGAACTTATTTTTCTCAATATGGAAGAAAATTAATCTGAATTGTCAAAGGTTAGCACAGCTCTGACTACCTATTTACTTATACAAGAAATTCATTGGTGTGAAGTCGTCAGGAAGGTAAATCATCATCAATTAAATATAGCAGGACCTCTGATCCACTGGTAACAATGTGCCCAAGGTTCAGAAATTTTGAATTTGCTGTTGGTACATTATCACCCACACTCCCTATGTACAGCCAGGGAGACATACTGTACAAGACATACAGGTTCCAGTCAAAGAACATGTTAATTTTTAACCTCTTAAGGTATTTATGATTGTGGTTGTATATGCATTTCACAGGACAAACATTACATAAAACCATAAGATAGAGGAGCAGAATTAGGCCATTCAGTCCATCGAGTTTGCTCTGCCATGTATCATGGCTGATTTATTATCCCTCTCAACCCCATTCTCCTGCTTTCTCCCTGTAACCTTTGACACCCTGACTAATCAAGAACCTACCAGCTTCTGCTTTAAATATACCCAATGACTTGCCCTCAACAGCCATCTGTGGCAACAAATTCCACAGATTCACCACTCTCTGGCTAAAAAAATCCTTCTCATCTCTGTTCATCCCTCCATTCTGAGGCTGTGCAATGTGGTCCTAGATTCCACCCCCCCCCCCCCCCATTCTTCCAGACGCCAGCGAGTATGGACCAGAGCTATCAAACACTCCTCATATGTTAATCCTTTCACTCCAGAATCATAAGCTGACAAGAGATAGCCAAGGACATAACTGCAGCAAATGTTCTTTTTAAAGTGTCAGATCTACAGTTGACGTATTTGTGCAGACTAGAGAGACTGAGGTGAGATGTGCTTTATGTGTAAGGATACCCAGTTTGTAAAGCACCAGAAATTCTTTCAGTGAATGATTGACATCTCTCCATCAATAATGCTACTGAATTAACATTGAAATGTGAACTGAAATTTATTCTGATCGATTTATTGGTAACATTTGTGACCGATTTCATATCTGTAGAACATGAATAAGTCTAACGTTTTACGCTCCGTAAATAAGCACGATACGGGTACTCCATATTTATAGTGTTGGTTTGCCGTTAGAATAACTAATTCGTAAACCATGCCAATTGCGACGCTGGGTTTAAATGCTTCATTTGCTGATATTTTCCCAATTCATATCACTGCCTTGTGATTACAAAATATTGGATTGAATCCCATTATCCCAGGTAGTTAAATTTCCTTCTCAAATCATTCGGAGCGCCGTCGGGTCAGGGAGCGAATGCATTGCAACTGGACCGTCCGTTATATTTGCTTATTGCAAGCGGAGCAACAATCAATAAATGCGATTTAAAATATGATCTATTATTCGCTGTCCCAGGTACGTACCTTCAGGTATCTCCGCACGGGTCTTTCAATGAAACTAAGTTCTTGTAAATCTCCCATCTGAGCGAACACATTCTCCGGGTTCAAATCCATTATTCCGTCGCCGGTAGCACAGAATGCGGCGGGGGCGGAAGGCAGAGAGGGGGGAGATAGAGGGGAGGAGGAAGAAGAGAGGGGGAGAGGGGGAGGATGGGAGAGAGAGAGAGGAGGAGAGAGGGGAGAGAGGGTGGAGAGGGGGCGAGAGGGGGAAGAGAGGAGGGAGAGAGAGGGGAGGGAGGGGAAGAGGGGGAGAGAGGGATGAGGGGACGAGAGGGGGAGCGAGGAGGAGAGGGAGGAGAAAGGGAAGAGGGGAGGGGTGGAAAGAGGTAGGGAGATGGGGAGAGGGAGGGAGGGGGACGTGAGGGAGATGGGGAAGGAGGGGGGAGGAAGGGTGAGGGGATCGGAGGGAGGAGAGAGGATGTGAGGGGGAGGGAGGCTGAAGGAGGGGTGGGAGGGTAGAAGGATGAGAGGGATCAGTACGGGATGGAGGGGAGAGGCAGAGGAGGAAGGCTCAGCGGTTCTCGGACCACACCAGCATCATCGCCTGCTGCTCTGGCCGTCCCTATCCACCTCCTCCCTCCGCCCCAACCCAACACCGATCCCGGCCCGAACTCCGCACGGCCTGCGGCAAAAATCCGTTCTCTGTGTGACACGCTGGCGAGCGGCACCGGCAGGAGGTGAAGCCGCCACCGCACGGGGACCGTCATTCGTTCCAACCCTCCGTCACCCCGGCACTAAGGCCGTCGCCAAGGAAACCAGGCGCTACGGCAAGCGGCAGCGGACAAACCACCCCCCACCCCGCACTCGTGTTCGTCCTCTCCCTGCGAGAAACGATTCAATATTGTTTCATAATAACTTTATTTATAGAGCACTTTTCATACAGATGAAGTAGTTCAATGTGCTTACAATGGGATAAAGTGCAAAAGTTCCTAGAAATGAGTGCGCTTAGCTGTGCCCATACCTCGGGCTTTTATCGGCTTAAGCTGAGAAAAAATAAAAATATAATGGTAATAATCTTATTTATAGAACTCTATTCATACAAATTATGTAGCTGAATGCGCGTACAAGGGACAAAGTAAAAACATAAAAATAAAATAAAAAATAAAAATGACCATGGAAATTAAAGATAAATGTGATTGGTTGTCTGTCATCTCTGACAATGACAGGTTTGTGCATAAACACGAGAGATTCTGCAGATGCTGGAAATCCAGAGGAACACACAGAAAATGCTGGAGGAACTCGGCTGGTCAGGCAGCATCTATGGGAAAGAATAAACAGTCGACGTTTCGGGCCGAAACACTTCCTCACGACCTTAGGTGGCTGTCTGGTCCAAGTTGCAAGCGGCACAGAGGAGGACATTAAATCTCTGCTGGATCTGGAAGTGGAGCCGTTGTTAATGAGTTCTTTCTTTGGCTGTCATGGTCAGCGATTAGTACTGCTCGGCGTCTCTCCTCCAGGTTGTTGTGAGCGGTTCTAACTAACCAAGGCTCGACAGCTCCTCCAGTCTTGTGTACTCTGATTCAGCCGCTTTGCCGCAAGCCCAGCGTGTGCAATTGTTAGCTTTCATGTATTCTTTTCGATTCCTCATGCCCAGTGAAAGCTCACCATATAGTAGCTGCTTAGGGATTCGAGAATCCTTAATGCGTAAGACAAGCTCTGCTCCCAGAAAAGATGTTAGCTAAAAGCAAGGTTAAACAAATTGGTTTTGGACTGGCGTTTAAAAGTGTTAACTGAGTCTGCATCCCTTATAGTTTCAGGTATTGAGTTCCCCAGTTTAGGAGCGTAGTTCAAAAAAACAGCTGACCTACAATTATCTTTTGAGGTATATAGTATAAATTGAAGAGACTGGTGGAAGAAAACCTGAGAACTCGAGCAGGATTATAAAACGAAAACGATTTTCTGATGTACTCCGGTCCCAGACCATCAAGAGCTTTAAAAACAAGTGAAATAGCTGTGGCATCAATTCTAAAGATACAGGAAGCCAATGCAGAGTAGTTAGGACGGCAATCATATGGTCGCTCATCCTGGTTCTACTTAAAAATCTAGCAGCGGCGTTCTGAATGAGATGAAGTTTGTCAATTGATTGCTTTAGAAGGCCAGTAAAATGTGCATTGCAGTAATGTCATTTCCTGTACACATTTGTAAGGAGAACGAAGTTATATATAGGAGCAGCTGCTGAATCTTAGAAACCAAATCGCTGCAGTAGCACGTAGGCATTTTAAAATCACTGTTACTTGCGTCAGTGCGGATCTGTCAGTGCGGCCTGCAGTTCAGTGATAACGACCGACTGCGGCCAGTTTCACTGCTAGCGAGCAGGATTATTCGGCCACGGATTCCCGATTTGTACCGGTAGCCGCAAAATCAAGTACAAGTTTGTCATTCAACTATTGACATTAATACAGCCAGATTCATGAATACAGTTCCTCCGGGGCCACGGTGTAAAACAGTCATACCCAGCACAAGACACATTTCGATAGGATAGCAGGAAACATAGCTGGAAATGTTTAAAAAAAATCTGAATCAGGTTTAGTATCACTGGCATATAGATAGATAGATACTTTATTGATCCCAAAGGAAATTAGTGTCACAGTAGCTTTACAAGTGCACAGATAAACAATTATTGGAAGAGAAGTAAGAGAGAATAAAAATTAAGTTACCTCATACAGTCTAACAGAAGGGGGTCATCACTTCCCTGGCTATAGGTTGACTCATTATAGAGCCTAATGGCCAAGGGTAAGAATGATCTCATACAGCACTCTTTGGAGCAGCACAGTTGTCTTAGTCTATTATTGAAAGTGCTCCTCTGTTCAGACAATGTTACCTGCAGAGGGTAAGAAATATTGTCCAGAATTGCCAAGATTTTCTGTAAGGTCCTTTGTTCTACCACAGCCTCCAGTGAGTCCAGTTTGGCTCACAGTAACAGAGCCAGCCTTTCTAATCAGTTTATTGAGCCTGGTGGCATTAGCCATGTTGATGCCATTGCCCCAACACACTAGCATATAGAAGATTGTACTGGTGACAACAGACTGGGAGAACATGTGAAGGAGAGGCCTGCACACTCCGAAGGACCTCAGTCCCCTCAGGAAGTAGAGGCTACTCTGGCCCTTCTTGTACAGCCTCTGTGTCAGTGCTTCACTCAAGTCTGTCATTCAGGTGCACCGCCAGGGACTTGTAAATCCACACCACCTCAATATCCTCACCAGCAGTAGTAACAGGGAGCAGTGCAGGCTTAGTCTTCCTAAAGTCCATCATCATCTCCTTCGTCTTACTGATATTGAGCTGCAGATGACTCAACTTGCATCATTTGACAAAGTCCTCCACCTGGGCCCTGTATTCATTCTCCCGTCCTCCCTTTATACACCCAACTATTGCTGAGTCATCAGAGAATTTCTGCAGATGACATGACTCTAAAGTGGTGTATCTAAAGTCTGGGGTAAACACGGTAAACAGGAAGGGAGCCAATACAGTCCCTTGTGGGGCCCCAGTGCTGATTATGACCATGTCTGACAAACAGGCCTGAAGCCACACATACTGTGGTCTGCCAGTCAGGTAGTCCATTATCCAGGATACAATGGAGGTGCCAGCCTGCATTGAATGCTCTTCCCCCAGAAATGAGGGTTGTGTGGTATTGAAGGCACTTGAGAAATCAAAAAACCTGATCCTCACAGTGCTGCCCTGCTTATCCACATGGGCGTAAGCTCTGTTCAGCAGGTAGATGACAGCATTGTTGACTCCGATGTGCTCCCGGAAGGCAAACTGCAGGGAATCGAGGGCTGATCTGACCAGGGGATCGGAGGTGAGCCAGGACCAGCCTCTCTGGGGTCTTCATGATGTGTAATCATTGCCACTACAACTGGATGGTAGTCATTTAAGATTTTCGGTTTCCCTTCTTGAACATTGGAACCACACGTGATATTTTCCACACAGTCGGGACCCTTTCCAGGCAGAAACTCAGAGTGAAAATGTGCTGGAGAACTCCACACAGCTGCTCAGCACACTGGGGTTCACCCTGGGGTTCACTACGTCTGGTCCCAAAGTTCTGCCGTGTCAGAGTTACCCCAGAGCCCCTCTCACCTGCTCAGTAGAGAAGAAGAGCCCATGATGAGTGGGAAGGTGGGTTCTGCGGAGATGAGGATTGGGAAGATGGCAGTTGGTATGTGGGAGGTATGGATGGTAGGTGCAGGGCAAGGAGGGGATGCAGACAGTGGTAGCCTGTATTGTTCATCCACATGTTGAACTGGAGGGGGAGAAGGGAGGAGAAGAAGTAATGGTGCTGAGGGAGCATTGCGTGCCTCGTCATCTGGACTGGTGTGCTGAGGGGGTGTGAACAGGAGGACAATTGTGAAAGCTATTGAAGAATTAGTTTAGCCTATTTGCAGCTGCATTCCAAAGGCTCTACAGCCAGGCTGATTGAGGTCATTCTTCTTGCCTCTCACACCTCCTGTCGTCGTGAAATGTCATGAAATTTGTTGTTTAGCAGCAGCAGAACATTCCAATACATAATAATAAAAGCTATAAATTATAATAAATGTACTGTATACAAAAAATTTAAATTAAGTAAGTAGTGCAAAAAGAGAAGGCATCATGCAACAGGAAAGATGTGATTAAGCAGGATGGGTGCAGCAAAGATTCACAAATACATGGCCTTGATGGAGGTTGTGATTGAATAGACTGGATCTGTTTTCCCTAGACCAAGAGGTGACATGATCGAGGTGTGTAACTCAGAAAGATGACATTTGTTGCAAGCTGATCCCTGCAGATCCATTTACTACTTCTGCAATCATTCAACTCTTTTCGTGTCTCTAAGAATTACTAATAATGTTCTTTTAAATCTTACAGATAGATAGATAGATAGATACTTTATTCATCCCCATGGGGAAATTCAACTTTTTTCCAATGTCCCATACACTTGTTGTAGCAAAACTAATTACATACAATACTTAACTCAGTAAAAAATATGATATGCATCTAAATCACTATCTCAAAAAGCATTAATAATAGCTTTTAAAAAGTTCTTAAGTCCTGGCGGTTGAATTGTAAAGCCTAATGGCATTGGGGAGTATTGACCTCTTCATCCTGTCTGAGGAGCATTGCATCGATAGTAACCTGTCGCTGAAACTGCTTCTCTGTCTCTGGATGGTGCTATGTAGAGGATGTTCAGAGTTTTCCATAATTGACTGTAGCCTACTCAGCGCCCTTCGCTCAGCTACCGATGTTAAACTCTCCAGTACTTTGCCCACGACAGAGCCCGCCTTCCTTACCAGCTTATTAAGACGTGAGGCGTCCCTCTTCTTAATGCTTCCTCCCCAACACGCCACCACAAAGAAGAGGGCGCTCTCCACAACTGACCTATAGAACATCTTCAGCATCTCACTACAGACATTGAATGACGCCAACCTTCTAAGGAAGTACAGTCGACTCTGTGCCTTCCTGCACAAGGCATCTGTGTTGGCAGTCCAGTCTAGCTTCTCGTCTAACTGTACTCCCAGATACTTGTAGGTCTTAACCTGCTCCACACATTCTCCATTAATGATCACTGGCTCCATATGAGGCCTAGATCTCCTAAAGTCCACCACCATCTCCTTGGTCTTGGTGATATTGAGACGCAGGTAGTTTGAGTTGCACCATATCACAAAGTCCTGTATCAGTTTCCTATACTCCTCCTCCTGTCCTCCTCAAGGTCTGGCAATCTCCTGTTCTCCAGGAGCTGATCTACTGACCTGACAGAAGGACTCTTGGATGCTAATAATAACTTATTTATTGAGCCCTTTTCATACAGACAATGTAGTTTGAAGTGGTTAGCAATGGGAAATGGGCATCTTGTACAGTAAGATGGACTCTTGAACCCCCCCCCCCATACACCTTCTCTGTAATTTCTCTATAGCTTTTCCACTATATTCTGCATTGTTGTTGTTTTACTCCATTCTGCCTCGCTGCACTGTGTAATGATCTGATCTGTATGAGCAGCATGCAAGACAAGCTTTTTGCTATATCCTGATACTTGTGGCAATAATAAACCCATATCAATAAAATAATGAGAGGCACAGACAGGAAAAATATTATGGCCATCTATCTTCTGAGGGGAGTGTAAAACTAGGGCTTGAGGAGAGAGGAAGGAGGTTTAAAAGGGATCTGAGAGGTAAAATTTTCACAGAAAATGTAGTTGATATCTGAAATGAGATGTCAGAGGAGGCAGGAACAAAATCAGTTAAATGGGACCTGGAGGCCTGTTTAAATGAACAGGGCAGAGAGATTCAAGATTCAAGATTGCTTAATGTCATGTCCAGTACACAAGTGTAAAAGAGAACAAAATAATTATTACTCTGGATTTTAAGCAGCAAAAAATACACAGTAAGATAAAAAAAAGCACAATAATTAAAAAAACGAGATAAACCAGTTAGTTGAGTGGTGTCGCAGCAACAACCTTGCATTCAACATCAGTAAGACCAATGAACTGACTAAGGACTTCAGAAAGGGTAGGGTGAGGGAACACACACCAGTCCTTATTGAGGGATCAGAAGTGGAGAGACTGAGCAATTTCAAGTTCTTGGGTAGATAGATAGATAGATAGATAGATAGATAGATAGATAGATAGATAGATAGATAGATAGATAGATAGATAGATAGATAGATAGATAGATAGATAGATAGATAGATAGATACTTTATTTATCCCCATGGGGAAATTCAACTTTTTTTCCAATGTCCCATACACTTGTTGTAGCAAAACTAATTACATACAATACTTAACTCAGTAAAAAATATGATATGCATCTAAATCACTATCTCAAAAAGCATTAATAATAGCTTTTAAAAAGTCCTTAAGTCCTGGCGGTTGAATTGTAAAGCCTAATGGCATTGGGGAGTATTGACCTCTTCATCCTGTCTGAGGAGCATTGCATTGATAGTAACCTGTCGATATCTCTGAGGATCTATCCAGGTCCGAATGTATTGATGCAGCTACAGAGAAGGCATGACAGCGGCTATACTTCTTTAGGAGCTTGAGGAGATTTGGTATGCCAACAAAGTCTTACAGAAAGGCAGTGTCCATTATTAAGGACCTCCCTTTTCTCACTATTACCATCAAGTACGAGGTACAGAAGCCTGAAGGCACACACTCAGCGATTCAGGAACAGCTTCTTCCCCTCTGCCATCCAATTCCTAATTGGACATTGAACCTATGAACACTACCTCTTATTTCCACTTGGCATGATTAACTTATTATTATTTAATTATTTATGGTTTTATATTGCTATATTTCTGAACTATTCTTGGTTGGTGTGGCTGTAACAAAACCCAGTTTCCCTCGGGATCAATAAAGTATGTCTGTCTGTCTCACTTTTTAATATATATTATTTCTGTTTTTTTGCACGATTATGAATCTATTCAATATATGTACACTGTAATTGATTTACTTATTTATTATTTTTTTCTTTTTCTATGTTATGTATTGCATTGAACTGCTGTTGCTAAGTTAACAAATTTCACAACACATGCCGGTGATAATAAACCTGATTCTGATTCACTCTCAAATTTCTAGATGTACTATGGAGAGCTTTCCAACCATCTGTTTTTTTGAGGGGGGGGGGGGGGAATGCTACTGCACAGGATCGAAAGAAGCCGAAGAAAGTTGTGAACTCAGACAGCTCCATCATGGGCACTAGCTTTCATGGAGCAATGACTCCTTAAAAAAGGTGGCAACCATCATTAAGGGTCTCCATCTCCCTCTTCTCATTCCTACCATCACGGAGGAGGTAAAGAAGCCCCGAAGACACACACTCGAAGATTCAGAAGCAGCTTCTTCCCATTTGCCATCAGATTTCTGAATGGACAATGAGCCCATGAACACTGCCTCTACAATTTTTACGTTTTATTTAACTGTTACCTATCTCTCTAAATAGATAGATAACAGTTGTTACATATATTTTATAAATATGTATATCTTACTTTATTTCATGTTTTTGGACAATGAATTTTATTGTACTGCCGCAAAGACAACAAATTTGACAACATATTAAACCTGTGGGTGAGGGGACTGATGCTTAACCCTGCTTCAATGAGAGTCCATGCTTCCGCGTTCTCTCCCGCACCTCGGAGTATCGGGGCCCGCTATTGGTCACGGCGGAGTGACGCAGCGGCAGCGTGGCGCCGGAGGTGGCGTGCGGCGTGTTGGCTGGGCGAGGGCAACCGGACCACGTTCCTCAGGTAAGGTGCCCGCCGGGTCGGGGGCATTTGGCAACGCCAGAGACGGTCGCGCATGTTGTCGGTTTTCACATCTAATAAAACACGGTTTTCAAATGGAAGGCCCGAGATCGGACAAGGCTGTGGGGTCTAGGCTTATGTGTACATTTCTTATGGGTCCCTGCCCATGTTGGAGATGACAGACATTTTAGCCAAACAATCACTTAAAGATACAAACTTCAGAATTAAAGTGTGAACGGCTATATATGGGTGGTAGGGCTACGGTCCTGGTGTAGGCAGTATAAACGTTCGGCATGGACTAGATGGCCCGTTTCCACGCTGTAGTTTTCTGTGACTCTATAAATGTAGTGATGCCTTTGCAAAAAGGGGTGGTGAAAACCATGATTAAAAAGTCGCTGTGGCAACAAAGTTGGAATATTGAAAAGAAGGACAACATTTATATAAAATTCTGAGGATAGTGGGAACTAAACTTGGACATTGGTATAAAAGGAGGGAAGAAGTTACACTTACATGTTTATGCATTGGACATACCAGGTTGAATAATTCCTTGTTCAAAATTAATATACGTGATACAGTCATTTGTAGGGAGTGCACTTGTTAGTACAGCATATATTATTTGAATGCAGTTCCTGTGAGGATGCAAAGGAAACATCTAATTACTAAATTGAGATCTTTCGCACAGTTCAACATGCAAAGCTTGTTAGGAGAGGGAGCATTTTTTTTTAGGATATCAGTGCCACCATAATGTATATAAGTGCATTTTTGACTATCTGAAAAACCTTTTGATATTGGTTGAATATTTTTGGTGTGGTGTAATTTAGTAGGTACACTCACCTGCCCACACAGGCACTTCCCCTTCTGCCTGACCAGGGACCAACCCCACCAAAGTACACTATCCCTCCCTCTTACCCCCACCCCACCGCCTAGGGTCCCCTTCTTCCTGTCTTTTTGCTCCACACCAACTCAGTAGCTGGCAATAACGCATTTTATGTTGGGCAGCCAACTGCCATTTAACTTTATAAGAAGAGGCTATGCCAGAATACGGTGCTGGGTGTAAAGTCCTTGGTACTGGACTGAGCTTTGTGCCTCAGATGCTTTTGCAAAGGAGTTGTTGATGAAATCACCATGAGGAAAGCAGCCAGTGGGCTGCCCAGTGTTTCACTTCACCCTGTTGAGGTTTTCCACTTCAATTCCAGCAGTGGTCGTCAGAAATGTGATGGAAGTGGCTAGTGTACTGGTATAATTACACAGTAGTATGTGGTGATTCACTGGTATCACCACACGGCAGTTATTCACCAGTAACACAATGGGTTCTACAGATGCTGAAAATCTAGAGAACATGCTGGAGGTCAGGCACCATCCATAAAAATGAATAAACAGCTGATGTTTTGGGCTGAGACCCCTCTTCAGGACTGGAGTTACTCACCAGTTGTTTGAGAGGAGATTTGATGGAGGTATACAAAATTATGAGGGGTATAGAGAGGGTAAATACAAGCAGGCTTTATCCAGTGAGGTTGTGTGGAACAGCACTGGAGGTCACCAGGTAGAGTGAAAGGTGAAAAGTTCAAGGGGAACATGAGGCGAAACCTTCACTCAGAGGGTCGTGAGAATATGGACTTGAGTTTATTGTTCAATAGAAGTTTGGATAGGTACATGGAATCACATACCAGTGATAATAAACCTGATTCTGATTCTAAGGTATGGAGGCTATGGTCCGAGTGAAGCTAGATGGAGTAGGCAGTAAACATGGTTCAGTATTAATTAGCTGGCTGGAAGGACCTGTTTCTTTGCTGTACTCTATGAACTTTTCTATGATTCTGTAATGGGGTTTTTTTCTTTTTCTTTGTTACTGTGTATGTAATCAAAATGGCGTCTTTGTTTTGTTACAAGTAGGAATGCTGGCGCCTGTATTAATAGTAGGAATGCTAGGTTCTTTGTTATGATAAGTGCTGGAAGCTTGTTTGGGACTATAAACTGATTGTTGGTGGGGGTTTTGGGGAGTCGGCGCGATGGAGTGAGAGAGAGAGGACGGGGTGCTGGAAGCTGGGCGACGGTACGGACCCCGAGCGGGGGTCCCCGGCCCAAGGTTTTCGGTGAGGAGAGGAGACGGAGACAGAGGAGTGTGGAACGTCTGGTCGACCACCGTGGGGGTCCCAGGAGGCGGGTCGAGGAGTTCGGAGGGGATCGAATACCAGAAGACTTCAGTAATTGAGCTCCAACGATTGTGCACGAAGTGGTTTGGACTTTGATAAGTTTGGCGCCTTTTCTTTTTTTTTCTCTTATTCATATATACTGTATCGTTAGTAATCGCTTAGTTATAGTAATCTTTATAAATTGTACTCATTTAATCGCATAAGGTGTACTGTCTGGTTTTGGGCGAGGCGGGGACATCACACAGCATCTACACCAGCTGATTACTCAGTTTGGCGGGGCCGAAGGCTGCTCCCCCTAGACGAGAACGAGTTTGAGCGATGCCTGAGGTGACCCAGGGGTTACATTGTGGGGGCTCGTCCGGGATTGATTTCTGTGGAAGCTGTGTGATCGCCCTCTTTAAATTGTGTCTGCGGCGAAGAGCTGGTGTGCCTTTGTGGGTGTGCGATTGCCGGTTATCTCTGCATGTGTGTTGGGTGGGGTGGCTGCTGTTGGTAGCCCGGAAGTCGTTGTTCGAGTTCCGACTAGCGCTGACAAAATGGTGGTGGTACCATGGGTTGTCCGTACTGTTTGGAGAGTGAGGAGTGACAGGTTGGGATGTTTCAGCTATGGTGGGCTCCGCCCGGTTGTTGGAATAATGTCCAGCCCTAAAGGGGCGGAGCAGACCTCTCAGATGTTGGGTGAGTGGCAGTGCTTGGCTGAGGGAAAGCGACAGGGATTGGTTGAAAGTTTGAGTAGGCGGGCTGGTAGCGTTGTTAGAACTGTCGGGCGCAATGACCTCGAAGTGACAGCTGCCAGTTCTGGGAAAGTGTGGGAAAATGCGTGTGGTTCGACTGGAAGTCAGAACTGCTGAGCCAGGGGCCAGAGAAGATGATAATCTCAATTGCAGGAGGCTGAAGAGACTGCAGGAGCAGTGCAGACCACGTGTTTCCGTTTGGAGAAGATCAAACAGCAGCTACCGATCGAAGAAATGAGGAAGAATACGGATTCAAAGGCTGATGTGCTGGATGTGTGGTACATGCTGCCTTTTGCTGACTTTCCCTCGATTGAGGAAGAGACCTTTGGCCCTTCTTCCACTGAGTCAGGTGTAGTGGGGAGGGTTAGCTGTGTGCAGTGTGGCGCATGAGTGAGAGGTTGAAAGAGGAGTTGGTAGTGGACCCAAGGTATCCTCAGCTGTGTCCTAGCCTAAGGGTTTAGGTGAGGGGGGTACGGAGGTCTCAGAAGGGTTTGGGAACGCCCAGATAGTTGGCCTATATAGCGCCTAAGGTTTACTGTGTGGGGAGGAGATGTCTCTGCTTGTGTTTGGGTTACGGTGTGTTGGCAGGAAAGGTGACGAGTTATCTAATAGTCATGAGGACATGACTTTTATTTGGTGGGGGGAGAGTGGTGCAGTAACAAAGAAAAAGAAAAAAACCCCGTTACAATTCCAATTAAGAACCTTATCAATCTCTGTCCTGTTGTTGAGTTAAAGCAGAGATTGGTAGGTTCTTGACTAGTAGGTCAGAATCAGAATCAGGTTTATTATCACCAGCATGTGACGTGAAATCTGTTAACTTAGCAGCAATACATAATCTAGCAGAAAGAAAAAAATAAAATAAAACATAATAATAAATAAAAAAGTAAATCAATTACGTATATTGAGCAGATTTTAAAAAATGCAAAAACAGAAATACTATATATTTTGGAAAAAAGTGAGGTAGTGTCCAAAGCTTCAATGTCCCATTTAGGAATCGGATGGCAGAGAGGAAGAAGCTGTTCGTGAATCGCTGAGTGTGTCCCTTCAGGTTTCTGTACCTTCTACCTGATGGTAACAGTGAGAAAAGGGCATGCCCTGGGTGCTGAAGGTCCTTAATAGTGGACACTGCCTTTCTGAGACACCGCTCCCTGAAGATGTCCTGAGTACTTTGTAGGCTAGTGCCTAAGATGGAGCTGAACTAAATTTGCAACATCCTGCAGATTCTTTCGGTCCTGTGCAGTAGCCCCTCCATACCAGACAGTGATGCAGTCTGTCAGAATGCTCTCCACGGTACAACTATAGAAGTTTTTGAGTGTATTTGTTGACATGCCAAATCTCTTCAAACTCCTAATAATGTATAGCTGCTGTCTTGCCTCCTTTATAACTACAGGTATCCCCCACTTTACAAATGTTCGCTTTACACCACTTCGCTTTTACAAAATACCTACATTAATAACCTGTTTTCGCATCACAGAGGATTTTCGCTTTTACGAAAATGTTTCCCATATAAATTAATGGTCCTTCGCTTTAGATAGATAGATAGATAGATACTTTATTCATCCCCATGGGGAAATTCAACATTTTTCCAATGTCCCATACACTTATTGTAGCAAAACTAATTACATACAATACTTAACTCAATATAAATATGCATCTAAAATCACCCTCTCAAAAAGCATTAATAAATATCTTTTAAAAAGTTCTTAAATAGTTTACTAAGAAATACATTGAATGGTAACTTAAGCTCAGTCCTGACCCAGGCACTTTAACATATCCTACCCCTGGCGTTTGAATTGTAAAGCCGAATGGCATTGGGGAGTAATGATCTCTTCATCCTGTCTCAGGAGCATTGCATCGATAGTTTAAGAAAGGTTTCATAGGAACGCTCTACCTTTGTAAAGGGG
Source organism: Hemitrygon akajei (assembly GCF_048418815.1). NCBI lineage: Eukaryota > Metazoa > Chordata > Chondrichthyes > Myliobatiformes > Dasyatidae > Hemitrygon > Hemitrygon akajei. The sequence goes on along the minus strand of NC_133126.1, from coordinate 4,376,940 downwards.
TGGGGGGACACCTGTACATCGATATGTTGGAACCAGGTTAGATCCTCAGAGATCTTGACACCCAGGAACTTGAAGCTGCTCACTCTCTCCACTTCTGATCCCTCTATGAGTTTCCTCTATGAGTATGTGTTCCTTTGCCTTACCCTTGACAAACCCGTGCTGACTATCCCTTTTCAGATTATGTCTCTCGAAATGCTCATAAATCCTGCCTCTCAGGATCTTCTCCAACAACTTGCCCACCACTGAATCAAGACTCAGTGGTCTGTGATTTATAGGGTTGTCTCTACTCACGTTCTTGAACAACAGAACAACATTTGGAACCCTCCAATCCTCTGGTACTTCTCCCGTCCCTGTTGATGATGCAGAGATCATTGCAAGAGGCTCAGCAGTTTCTTCCCTTGCTTCCCACAGTAGCCTGGGGTACATCTTGTCCGGTCCCAGAGACGTAGCTAACTTAGTGCTTTTCAAAAGCTCCAGCACATCCTCTTTCTTAAATGTCCTACCTGGAGGAAGCAACAGTGGCCCTGTGCTGAGAAGGGTAAGGAAAAGAAGAGGATGGCAGCAGTGATAGGAGACCCTATAGTTGGGGGGGGGGGGGTAATCAGGCAGGTGATTCAGTGGACGTAGAAAAGAAGCATGGATGTTAGCTTGCCTCCCAGGTGCCAGGGTCCAGGACGTTTCTGATCATGTCCAAGATATCCTGAAGTGGGAAGGAGAACTGCCAGAAGACGTGGTACATATTGGTACCAATGACATAGGCAGGAACAGGGAGGAGGTCCTGAAAGCAGACCACAGGGATTTAGGAAGGAAGTTGAGAAGCAGGACCAGAAAGGTAGTAATCTCGGGATTACTGCCTGTGCCACGTGACAGTGAGTATAGGAATAGAGTGAGGTGGAGGATAAATGCGTGGCTGAGGGATTGGAGCAGGGGCAGGGATTCAGATTTCTGGATCATTGGGACCTCTTTTGGGGCAGGTGTGACCTGTACAAAACGGATAAGTTGCACTTGAATCCCAGGGGGACCAATATCCTGGCGGGGAGGTTTGCTAAGGCTACTGGGGAGAGTTTAAACTAGGATTGCTGGGAACCAAACTGAAGAGATGGAAGAAGAGGCAGTTGTCTCAAAAATAGAGAAAGCTTGGAGACAGTGCAAGAGGGAGGTGATCGAGAAGGGACGCACTCAAACTGATGGTTTGAGGTGTGTCTATTTTAATGCTGTGAGTATTATCAACAAAGCAGATGAGCTTAGAGCGTGGATCAGTACTTGGAGCTATGATGATGTGGCCATTACAGAGACTTGGATGGCTCTGGGGCAGGAATGGTTACTTCAAGCGCCAGACTTTAGATGTTTCAGAAAGGGCAGGGAGGGAGGCAAAAGAGGTGGGGGAGTCATGGAGGGATTATTGAGGCAGTCTCTGCAGGTGGAAATTAGGAACAAGAAGGAGTCAATATCTCTGGGTGTTTTTTTTTAAAGACCACCCAATAGTAACGGACATCGAGGAGCAGATAGGGTGACAGTTTCTGGAAAGATGTAACAATAACAGGGTTAGCATGGGAGATTTTAATTTCCCAGTTATTGATTGGCATGTCCGTTGAGGGACAGGTTTAGATGGGGTGGAATTTATTAGGTGTGTTCAAGGTGGTTTAATGACACAATATGTAGAATAGCCTACAAGAGGAGAGGCTGTACTTGATCTGGTTTTGGGAAATGAACCTGGTCAGGTGTCAGATCTCTCAGTGGGAAAGCATTTTGGAGATGGTGATCACAACTCTATCTCCTTTACCATACCATTGGAGTCAGCATACAGAGAGGAGGTGCAGTGGCTAACAGACTGGTGCAGAACCAACAACCTGTCTCTGAATGTGAATAAAACAAAAGAGATGGTTGTTGACTTCAGGAGAGCTTTGGAGCAACCACTCTCTGCTGAACATTGATGGCACCTCCGTTGAGATTGTTAAGAGCACCAAATTTCTTGGTGTTCACCTGGCGGAGAATCTCACCTGGTTCCTCAACACCAGCTCCATAGCAAAGAAAGCCCAGCAGCGTCTCTACTTTCTGCAAAGGCTAAGAGAAGTCCATCTCCCACCCCCTATCCTCATCACATTCTACAGAAGATGTATCGAGAGCACCCTGAGCAGCTGCGTCACTGCCTGGTTCGGGAATTGCACCATCTCGGATCGCACGACCCTGCAGCGGATAGTGAGGTCAGCTGAGAAGATCATCGGGGTCTCTCTTCCTGCCATCACGGACATTTACACCACACGCTGCACCCACAAAGCTAACTGCATTGTGAAGAACCCCACCCACCCCTCACACAAACTCTTCTCCCTCCTGCCATCTGGCAAAAGGTACCAAAGCATTCGGGCTCTCATGACCAGACTGTGCAACAGTTTCTTTCCCCAAGCCATCAGACTCCTCAATACTCAAGAGTCTAGTCTGACATTGCAGTTTGTCCTCTACTGTGCCTATGTCTTGTTTATTAATTATTGTACTGCCCTGCACTATTTTGTGCACTTTATGCAGTCCTGTGCAGGTCTGTAGTCTAGTGCAGTTTTTAAGTTGTTTTACATAGTCTAGTGTAACCTTGTGCTGTCTCACATAGTCTAATGTAGCTTTGTCTTGTTTCATGTAGCACCAGGGTCCTGGAGGAACGTTGTTTCATTTTTACTTTGTACTGTACCAGCAGTTTATGGTTGAAATAACAATAAAAGCAACTTTGAACTTGAGGGATAGGAACAGACAATTTAGGACAACGTTTAATTGGAGTAAGGGGCAATATGAGGCTATCAGGCAGGAACTTGGAAGCATAAATTTGCAACAGATGTTCTCAGGGAAATGTACAAAGGAAATGTGGCAAATGTTCAGGGGATATTTGCATGGAGTTCTGCACAGGTACGTTCCAATGAGACGGAAAATATGGTAGGGTACAGGAACCGTGGTGTACAAAGGCTGTTGTAAATCTCGTCAAGAAGAAGAGCTTAGAAGGGTTCAAAAAGCTAGGTAATGATAGAGAACTAAAAGATTATAAGGCTATCAGGAAGAAGCTCAAGAAAGAAATTGGGAGAGCCAAAAGGGGCCATGAGAAGGCCTTGGTGGACAGAATTAAGGAAAACCCCAAGGCAGTCTACAAGTATATTAAGAGCAAAAGGATAAAATGTGAGAGAATAGCACCAATCAAGTGTGACAGTGGAAAAGTGTGTATGGAACTGGAGGAGATAGCAATAGCAGAGGTACTAAATACTTCAGTATTCACTATGGAAAAGGATCTTGGTGATTGTAGGGATGACTTGCAGCGGACGGAAAAGCTTGAGCATGTAGATATTAAGAAAGAGGATGTGCTGGTGCTCTTGGAAAATGTCCAATTGGATAAGTCGCTGGGACTGGATGAGATGTACCCCAGGCTACTGTGGGCTTTGGGTAACCCCAGGTAATTTCTCAGGTAAGGACATGTTGGCACAACTTTGTGAGCAAAAGGACCTTTATGGTGCTGTAGGTTTTCTGTGTTTCTATGTTTATGCTCAAGTGTTTCTGCCTGCTGTAAGTCATCCCCACAGCTCCCAAGGGCTTGTCCCCAGGTGAATACTGAAGCAAAGCCTGCTCCCAAGTTCCTTCCTGATAGCATCATGTTTCCCCTACCTCAATGAAATGGAGTAAGAATCTAAAAGTTGCTTGTGCTTGCAGTAGTTTTTGCTTGCTTTTTCGTCATTTGCCGCAGTGAAAAATGATGAAGGAAGGTGAATCGGTCTGGCTGGGAATTCACCGAATACCTTTTACAAAATCAGTTGAGGTAGAAAAAATCAATATGTTAAGTAAAATCAGGGTTAATATCACTGGCGTATGTTGTGAGCAGTACAGTGCAATACATAATGAAACTACAAATTAAAATAAGAAAATATATATAGAGAAAAAATAAATAGTGCAAAAAGAAAGCAAAAAAGAAAAAGAAGTAGGGTTCTTGGATTCATTGTCCAGTCAGAAATCTGATGGCGGAGGGGAAGAAGCTATTCCTAAATTGTTGAGAGTGTCCACCTTCGTGGTAGCAATGAGAAGAGGGCATGTCCTGGATGATGGGGTTCTTGATGATTGATGCCATTTTTCTGAGGCATCGTCTTTTGAAGGTGTCCTTGATTCTGGGGAGGATAGTCGCATGATGGTGCTGGCAGAGTTTATAATTTTATGTAGCTTTTTCCGATCCTGTGATGATTTTTAATATTGGTATGGACTTCAAACTAATCTGATTTCATTTTACAATGTCATTTAATGTCATGTATATTTATTGTACAAGTATGCGTGGCTTAACGTCCACGATATGTTCTGAGATTTGGATGTTGTGCGAACACCATATTACATACTTAGCAAACCTATATGGAGTACTGTAGTGTACCTCTATTGACTAATATTGACTATTGTTTTTCAGGATCGTCGTGATTGTCGAATGCGACATGCCTAAATCCTGAGCAACAGCATTCACTGGTTTTCCACCTTCATATTGTTTAATAACCTTTTGTTTCACTTCCAGATCAACACTTTTCCTTTGCCTCTTGCTGCTGCTATCACTAGGAGTGGTTTTGCTGCGATTGGAAGCCATGATGCACTTTGCGGTAGTATTTTCGAAAGAAAATTAAACAGTGAGATAACGCTACTACACTCGAGACGAGCGAGACATGAGATTGGTTACGTCCGCTACGTCATGTTTTCTGATCGGGACTACGGACGTATATGCAATCGGACATTTTTCCGAATGGACGTTAAGCGGCGCACCCCTGTACAAGAATGTTGTATATTTAGCAAAATGTTTGCTTTATTTTGTCAGTTCACTCTGTCTGGTTGTAAATACACTTAGCACATTGCATAATACATTTCTGAATTATGCTTTTGCTTTTGTTTTAGAGGTCAAAATGAAAGAAAGAAAAAAGAAGTCTTTAAGCTTGCCTAAAACCCATCGGAAGAAAATAAAAGTGACAGGAGAATGGAAGCCAATGTCAATAGACACAACTCGTTTTGGCGAGGAAGACATGGAAGGGCTGATCTGTTGTGAAGAGCTTACAGATTATGAGTTGATTAGTGCTACTAAGTCATCCGAGAAGAAAGCCAGAAAACGAATACTTGATAATTCAGTGGAGTTAAAATCTTCACCAAAGAAACAGAAAATTAGTAGAGATGATTCATCATCCTCAATAAAAGAAACAAAGATGAAAAGAAAAAAGAAAAAGTTCAACATAGTGCCTGCCAAAGTGGAAGAGGGTGGAATTAATTCTTTTGAAGGTATAAATAAACTTGAAAGTGCACATAAAAATGAGACAGGTGAAGCAGAAATATCTGTGATTCGAAGGAAAAAGAAAAGGAAGAAGAAAGGGACCGGAGTTACTCAGTCCTCCAAGCTGGGTGACAGAGTGAAAAACTGGACAAAATATTCCTGTTCATCTGAGCATGAGAGTGATGTTTCTGCCTGGAAAGATCTGTTTGTCCCAGAGCCAGTACTTAAGGCTCTGAGTTCTCTTGGTTACAGTTATCCCACTCCAATCCAAGCTTTGGTTCTGCCTCCTGCTATTAGAGATAAACGAGATATTCTTGGTGCTGCAGAAACAGGTTAGTACTATAATTGTGTAATACATCATATAAGACATAATGAATAAATGTTTAATTTCTTTTCAAGAGGCAATGGAAAGGACTCTCATTCATCCAAGTGCTCGGGATGCACCAATTGGTAACAACTGTTGGGATTCCTTAGTTATCGAGAGTTGTTATGTTGATAAATATATCAGTCTCTTTGCACTCGGCAAGGTCCCACAAGTAAATTTCATGACAAAAAATCTATTACAATAGCATTATAAATTATAAATTACAATATTGTATAAAATACAATACAATGGGAAACAAGTAGGGAAGTTATGGAAACTATGACGATTAAAGAGGAGGAAGTACTGGCACTTTTAAGGAATATAAAAGTGGATAAATCTCCAGGTCCTGACAGGATATTCCCTAGGACCTTGAGGGAAGTTGGTGTAGAAATAGCAGGGGCTCTGAGAGAAATATTTCAAGTGTCATTAGAAACGGGGATGGTGCCGGAGGATTGGCATATTGCTCATGTGGTTCCATTGTTTAAAAAGGGTTCTAAGAGTAAACCTAGCAATTATAGGCCTCAACACACACAAAATGCTGGTGGAACACAGCAGGCCAGGCAGCATCTATAGTGAGAAGCGCTGTTGACGTTTCGGGCCAAGACCCTTCGTCAGGACTAATTATAGGCCTGTCAGTTTGACATCAGTGGTGGGTAAATTAATGAAAATTATTCTTAGAGATGGTATATATAATTATCTGGATAGACAGGGTCTGATTAGGAATAGTCAGCATGGATTTGTGCATGGAAGTTCATGTTTGACAAATCTTATTGAATTTTTTGAAGAGGTTACGAGGAAAGTTGACGAGGGTAAAGCAGTGGATGTTGTCTACATGGGCTTCAGTAAGGCCTTTGACAAGGTTCCACACGGAAGGTTAGTTAGGAAGATTCAATCGTTAGGTATTAATATTGAAGTAGTAAAATGGATTTAACAGTGGCTAGATGGGAGATGCCAGAGAGTAGTGGTGGATAATTGTCAGGTTGGAGGCCGGTGACTAGTGGTGTGCCTCAGGGATCTGTATTGGGTCAAATGTTGTTTGTCATATACATTAATGATCTGGATGATGGGGTGGTAAATTGGATTAGTAAGTATGCAGATGATACTAGGGTAGGTGGCGTTGTGGATAATGAAGTAGGTTTTCAAAGCTTGCAGAGAGATTTAGGCCAGTTAGAAGAGTGGGCTGAACGATGGCAGATGGAGGTTAATGCTGATAAATGTGAGGTGCTACAATTTGGTAGGAATAATCCAAATAGGACATACATCGTAAATGGTAGGGATTTGAAGAATGCAGTAGAACAGAGTGATCTAGGAATAATGGTGCATAGTTCTCTGAAGGTGGAATCTCATGTGGATAGGGTGGTGAAGAAAGCTTTTGATATGCTGGCCTTTATAAATCAGAGCATTGACTATAGGAGTTGGGATGTAGTGTTAAAATTGTACAAGGCATTGGTAAGGCCGAATTTGGAGTATTGTGTACAGTTCTGGTCACCGAATTATAGGAAAGATATCAACAAAATAGAGTACAGAAAAGATTTACCAGAATGTTACCTGGGTTTCAGCACCTAAGTTATAGGGAAAGGCTGAACAAGTTAGGTCTTTATTCTTTGGAGTGTAGAAGGTTGAGGGGGGATTTGGCAGAGTTATTTAAAATAATGAGGGGGATAGATCGAGTTGACGTGGATAGGCTTTTTCCATTGAGAGTAGGGGAGATTCAAACAAGAGGACATGATTTGAGAGTTAGGGGGCAAAAGTTTAAGGGTAACATGAGGGGGAATTTCTTTACTCAGAGAGTGGTAGCTGTGTGGAATGAGCTTCCAGTAGAAGTGGTAGGGGCAGGTTCGGTATTGTCATTTAAAGTAAAATTGGATAGGTATATGGACAGGAAAGGAATGGAGGGTTATGGGCTGAGTGCGGGCCAGTGGGACTAGGTGAGTGTAAGCGTCGGCACGGACTAGAAGGGCCGAGTTGGCCTGTTTCCGTGCTGTAATTGTTATATGGTAAGAGAGACGAAATAAACGTTGGCCAAAGTTCTGAGAGAGCACTTTGGATCTTTCCTTTCTACCTTATAATAATAACTTATTTGTAGAGCACTTTCCATACAGTCAATATAGTTCAATATACTTATAATGGGATAAAGTCCAAACATTGTACAGGGCCTATCAGCAGCGTCAACAGACCTCTATGAAGAGGTGTTTCTCGCAGGTCGGTGGCAGTTATTTAAAAAGAGCACTTCCATTGTATGGGCCAATCAACAGCATCAACAGAGCTCTACGAACTAAATAAAAGTACAGAAGGGATAAGCGGAGTGGCCATTGTTAGGAGTAGGCCAGTGGCGAGAGTAGAAGCGACAGGCTTTGACTTAAAAGAGGCTTCAGCTAGAAAGAGGTGTCGGCTCTGTGTAAAGCGTCTGTTAAGGTTTCCTTTTTGTTCTTTTTTCCCTCTCTTACTGTATCATTTAAATAGCTGTGGTGTGCTCTTCATACCAGATGCTGGAGAACTGGGAGACCCAGAGTCTCCAGGGGAATTACATCTGTGTGAAATGTATGCAGTTGTAGTTCCTTGAAGACGGTGTTAGGGATCTGGAACAGCAACTGGATGACCTTCAGCTTGTACAAGAGAGTGAGGACATAATTGATCAAGGTTACAAGGAAGTGGTGAACCCGAAGATGCAATACAGCTGGACCTCTAGGGTAGTAATTTCTGGATTGCTGCCTGTGCTACATGGCAGTGAAGGTAGAAACAAGATGATTTGGCAGATAATGCGTGGCTGAGAAGCTGGTGCAGGGGGCAGGGCTTTGGGTTCTTGGATCATTAGGATCTCTTCTGGGGAAGGTATGACCTGTTCAGAAGTGACGCGTTGCACCTGAACTCGAGGGGGACCAATATTCTCACGGGCAGGTTTGTTAGAGCTGTTGGGGAGGGTTTAAACGAACCAGATAGAAGGGACTCAGGAAAGGAGGGATGGTAAAAAAGTGAAGATAGCGTACAATCGGACTGTCAGGAAAGGCAGGCAGGTGATGCAACTTAATTACAGTCAACAGGCTGAGTATCAAATCATTAGGGATGCAAAATCAGAAAGGATAGCAAATGCGGTACTCAAGGTGTTGTATCTAAATGTGCGTAGTATAAGAAATAAGGTGGATGATCTTGTTGCAATATTACAGATTGCCAGGTATGATGTTGTGGCCATCACTGAATGGTGGCTGAATGTCCAAGGTTACACTTAAATTGGAAGGATAGGATGATAGGCAGAGAGGGTGGTGTGGCTGTACTGTAAAGAATGGCATCAAAACAGTAGAAAGATGTGACAGGATTAGAAGATGTTGAATCCTTGTGGGTTGAGTTAAGAAACTGCAGGGGTAAAAGGACTGTGATGGCAGTTATATACAGGCCTCCCAACAGTGGCAGGGAGGTAGACCACAGGTTACAACAGGAAATAGAAAAAGCAAGTCAAAAGGGCGATGTTATGGTCGTCATGGGAGATTTTAACATGCAGGACAATTGGGAAAATCAGGTTGGTAATGGATCTCAAGAGAGTGAGTTTGTTCGTGCCTAAGAGATGGCTTTTAGAGCAGTTTGTCGTTGAGCCCACTAAGGGATCAACTATACTGGATGGGTGTTACGTAATGAACCAGAGGTGATTACGGAGCTTAAGGTAAAAGAACCTTTAGGAACCAGTGATCACAATATGATTGAGATCAAATGAAATTTGATAGGGAGAAAGTAAAGTTTGATGTAGCAGTATTTCAGTGGAGTAAAGGCAATTACATTGGTATGAGAAAGGAGCTGGCCAAAGTAAATTGGAAGGAGACACTGGCAAGGATGTCAGCAGAGCAGCAATGGCATGCATATCTGGGAAAAATTAGGAAGGTGCAGGACACAAGTATTCCAGAAATGAAGAAGTACTCAAATGGTAAAATAGTACAAGGGAAGTCAAAGCCATTGTTAAAACAAAGGAAAAGGGCATATAACAAAGCAAAAATTAGTGAGAAGAGGATTGGGGAGTTTTTAAAAACCTACAGAGAACAAAAAAAACATTAGAAGGGAAAAGATGAAATATGAAAGCAAGCTAGTAAATACTATCAAAGTTGATAGTAAAAGTTTTTTCAAATATGTTAGAAATAAAAGTGAATTGAGTGGATATAGGACCACTAGAAAATGAGGCAGGGGAAATAATAACAGGGGATAGGGAGATGGCTGATGAACTAAATGAGTATTTTGCGTCAGTCTTCACTGTGGAAGACACCAGTATGCCTGATGATGTAGTGTATGAGGGAAGAGAAGTGGGTTCAGTTACTATTACAAGAGAGAAGGTGTTAAGGGTACATAAATCAGCTGGACCAGATGAACTGCACCCTAGGGTTCTGAAAATGTAGCGTTTGAAATTGTGGTGGAATTAGAAATGATCTTTCAGAAATCACTGGACTCTGGCATGGTGCCGGTGCACTGGAAAATTGCAAATATCACTCCACTCTTTGAGGAAGGCAGCGGAAAGTAAATTATAGACCAGTTAGCCTGACCTCAGTGGTTGGGAGAATGTTAGAATAAATTGTTAAGGATGAGGTGATGGAGTACTTGGTGGCACAGGTCAAGATAGTACAAAGTCAGCATGGTTTCCTTCAGGGAAAATCCTGCCTGACGAATCTGTTGGAATTCTTTGAGGAGATTACAAGTAGGTTAGATAAAGGAGATGTAGTAGATGTTATATATTTGGACTTTCAGAGGGCCTTTGACAAGGTGCCACACATGAGGCTGCTTACCAAGTTAAGAGCCCATATTAATGCAGGAAAGTTACTAACATGGTAAGAGCATTGGCTGATTGGAAGAAGGCAACGAGTGGGAATAAAAGGCTTCTTGTCTGGTTGGCCACCTGTGACTAGCGGTGTTCCACAGGCATTGGTGTTGGGACCACTTCTTTTTATGCTGTATATAAATGATTTAGATGATGGAATAGATGGCTTTGTTGCCAAGTTTGCAGATGATACAAAGATTGGTGGAGGGGCATGTAGTGTTTAGGAAGCAGGTAGGCAAAAGAACTTTGACAGATTAGGAGAATGGGCAAGAAAGTGGCAAATGAAATACAATGTTGGAAAATGCGTGGTCATGCACTTTGGTAGTAGAAATAAATGTACAGACTGTTTTCTAAATGGGGAGAAAATCCAGGATTCTGGAATGCAGAGGGACTTGGGAGTTCTTGTGCAGAACACCCTGAAGGTTAATGTAGGTTGAGACGGTCATGAGGAAGGCAAATGCCATGTTAGCATTGATTTCAAGAGGTCTAGAATATAGGAGAAAGGATGTGATGCTGAGGCTTTATAAGGCAGTGGTGAGGCCTCACCTTGAGTATTGTGAACAGTTTTGGGCCCCCCATCTTTGAAAAGATGTGCTGGCATTGGAGAGATTCCAGAGGACGTTCACAAGGATGATTCCAGGAATGAAAGTGTTATCATACGAGGAACGTTTGATGGCTCTGGGTCTGTATTCGCTGGAATTTAGAAGGATGAGGGGGTTGAAACCTTTTGAATGTTGAAAGTCCCAGACAGACTAGATGTGGAAAGGATATTTCCCATGGTGGGAGAGTATAGGACAAGGGGGCACAGCTTCAGGATAAGAGGGGCACCCTCTTAGTGCAGACTAATATCTGTGTTATCATTGGAGAGAGTCCAAAGGAGGTTCACAGGGATGCTTCTGGGAATGAATGGGTTAACATATGAGGAGTGTTTGGCAGCTTCATGCTTGTACTCACTGGAATTTAGAAGAATGCAGGGGGGATCTCATTGAAGCCTACCAAATGTTGGAAGGACTAGATAGGGTGGATGCAGAGAGGATGTTTTCTATGGGAGGGGTATCCAGAACTAGATGGCATAGCCTCAAAATTGAGGGGCGACCCTTTAGAACAGAGGTAAGAAGAATTTTTTTTTAAGCTCTGCCACAGACTGTGGTGGAGGCTGTGTCCGTGTGTATATTTAAGGCAGAAGTTGATCATTTCCTGATCAGTCAATGTATCAAAGGATATGGCGAGAAGGCAGGGATATGGGGTTGAGTTGGATTCGGAATTAGCCATGATGGAATGGTGAAGCAAACTCGATGGGCTGAATGACCTAATTCTGCTCCTATGTCTTATGGGTTGCTGGCTGCCACAAAATCACTCAATGATTCAAACTGACATTCCCTTGTAGGATATTAATGCAGTATAGCCGACAAAGAGAAACACTTTGAGCATTAATTTGTTGAAAATTTAGCCAAAATTTTAATAGGAAATTTTATCTTTGTCAAAGCATGTATACTTGATGCTTTAGAATTCAGCCTTGCAAAGTTTAGTTAATCCCAAATGGAAAGGTATAACCAGAACTGGCTGGTTTTGATAAAAGCTGGAAGGTTGGTTATCTGAAATCTTTGAGATTGTTGTTATGTTTTGAGGGTAGTAATGTACCAAGTTGGAAGATGCAAACTTGTTTGACATTGCAAGTGGGTTCGTTGGTGTACAAAACTAAAGATAAAAATGTCAGAGTAGGAGTGAATTAAATACAGCACAAAGAGGGCACTTTGTATGCCTCGGGAGTTCTAGAGACTTGTAAAGGTGCTTCTCAACTGTCTTGAGAGTTTCTGCCCCTACCATTTCTTCAGGCTGTCTATTCCAGGCTGCAACCACTCTGAAAAATTGGTATTAGATCCCTCTAAGCCAGGAGTTCCCGACCTTTTTACGCCATGGAGCCTTACCATTAACCGAGGGGTCCATGGACCCCAGGTTGACAAAAGCTGCTCTAAACATTTTAGCTGTCACCATTAACCCATTCTCTCTTATCCTACATAACTGTGTCATGGGACCTCAATTAAATTCCATAGGCCATTGCTCCACCTGCTCTAAGCTGATTTATATCATTCTGTAGCCTTAGAAAGATTTCCTTGTCATCTTCTGTGCCAGAATTAGAATCTGGTTTAATATCACTGGTATAAGAGGAGGAAGATGAATGTGTGTCTTCAACCTCTTGAGCTTCTTGGATGGTAGAAATGAGAAGAGGACATCTCTTGGGTGATGGTGATCATAATGTCATCTTTTGAAAGTGTCCTCAGTGCTGGGGAGGCTAGTGCCTATGATGGAACTGGCTAGTTTTGCAGCTTTACGCAGCTCTTTCCTATCCTCTGCAGTGGCGCCTGCATACCATACAGTGATGCAACCGGTTAGAATGCTCTCCACGGTACATCTGTAGAAATTTGCGGGTGTCTTTGGTGACATACCGAATCTCCTCAAACTCCTAATGAAATATAGCTGCTGTCATTCCTTCTTTGTAATTCAGGCCCAGGGTAAATCTTTGAAGATTTTGACTCCCAGGAACTTGAAACTGCTTACCTTTTCCACTCCTGATCCCTCGATAAGGAATGGTGTGTGCTCCCCTAACTTCCCCTTCCTGAAGTCCACAATTGATTCCTTGGTCTTACATTGAGTTGTTGCAAACACCACTAAATCAGCTGATCTATTATACCCCTTTATGACTTCTTGTAACTACCTGAAATTCCGCCAACAATAGTTATGTTGTCAGCAAATTTATAGATGCATTTGAGTTGTGCCTAACCACACAGTCGTGAGTGTAGAGAGAGCAGAGTAGTGGGCTGAGCACACATCCTCGAGGTGTGCTATTGCTAATTGCCAGCAAGGAGGGATGTTATTTTTGATCTGCCACCAATCATCTGCAATTTTACTATTCAAGTTCAAGTTTAATTGTCAATGAAGCATACTTGCATATTCATGAATACAGCCAAGCAAAACTGTTAGGCCAGGGACAAGGTGCAAAGCCCAGTAACAATAGTCACACAAGGCACACAGAACACATAACATATACATAAATGACATCCGTTAGTCTCACCATGGATCTGCACCTGGAAAGTCTTGCTTCAGCCTCTCCAGGGCACAGGCCTGTGAAAGGTTGTATGGAAGACTGGCAGTTGCCCATGCAGCAAGTCTCCCCTCTCCATGCCGCCGATGTTGTCCAAGGGAAGGGCAAGGGCCAACACAGCTTGGCACCAGTGACGTCACAGGAGGTGCCAGAGCGAGGTTGAAGACAAAGGGACCACAGCTCTAGATTTGTCCTCAGGGTTTACTTCCGAAGCCTTTCCCATGAGTGGGTATGGCTGCAAGGCAGCGGAGGTTTGAAATCAGAGTTTTCTCTCTCTCAGATGGACTGCCTTCCCAGGCTGACGAGCTCCATCTACCCGAAGCATTGGTTTTAAGGTGCCAGGACCCACCTTCGCCCCTTCTGTCAGTAGAAACAATTCCGCCGGGCTTAGAGGCTAAGCCACACAAGAAGGCCGGGAGTTGGACTTGGTTGTCAGAGGCTATTTGAAGTGCATGCTGTGAGGAGCACTTTTAGGTAGTGGGAGCTTGTCTACCTTGGAACCATAACATATATATAAGACAGCAGTAAAATACAGCTTCAAACCACACCATCTGTATTCGTATTCAATTTATCCCAGTCTCTCTTGTGCCTCTTCTAATTTAGTATGCTGCAGTTAGTACTCACAATGGGATCTCTTTTGTATTGGAGAAAGCTAAAAATAGTTTATATATACAGTTAGAGTTTCAATACTTTTCTGAATCTCTTATGACCTCTTTCCCAGTAAGTCTGTGTCCGATATACTCATGCTATAACCCTGAAGTTAAAAAGGAACGCTGCTCATTTATTGGTAGTCTATTATATTGTGGAAGTTGCAGTAAGGCAAGGGTTAACATAATATCCAGGCTAGTATAGACTGCAGATAGTGCAGACAGGCCAGGTAAGAAAGCATTAACTTCCCCTTGCACACCAGGGGTCTGGAGATGAGGTAAATGATCCAATGCACACTTAACAACTAAGGGAGAATTGCTTTACTAACTTCAGAGTATCATCAGTTGTCGGCTTGTAGTTTCTATTGACTTTTAACATCTTTATTGTGAACAGCGATTGTTCTTGCAAGTAAGGAATTCAAACATAGTTTACCAATGGTCAATTACCGTAACTGCGAGTTAGTTCTGTATAAAAGTAGCATTTCTCTGTTCAGAATTCAGAACAAGTGTAGTGACAGGGCTACGATGCTCCCCTTGTGCACAAGTAAAATAAAGTATGTTTCAGCAGTAAGTTCTGAGTCCAGTTATCGGCAACAACAATATCAGTGCCCCATGATATTCATGAGGTATTTACTATATAGTAATACCTGAAGACACATACTCAATGATTCAGGAACAACTACTACCCCACTGCCATCAGATTTCTGAATGGGCAATGAACCTTATATACAATATTCCCTATCTGACATTTTTTCTCTCTCCTTTTGCATTTATTTACTCATTAAGTTACTCCTTAATTGCATATATTTTCTGCATTAATTACTCAAAATGTGGTCTGACCTTCAGTTAACTCACAATAATAGACAAACACAATCTGCACATACCAATTAAAATGTAAACAATTGTACTTTTCATGTCTTTATTCAACACGTTGTTTAATCATTCACAGTCCAGGCTGGAAAAAGTATGTGAACTCATGTATTTAATAAATATTAGAACCTCCTTTAGCAGCAATAACTTCAACTAAACATTTCTGGTAACTGTTGATCAGTTCTGCACATTGGCTTGGTGGAATTTTAGACCATTCCACCATAGAAAACTGTTTTAGTTCATCAATATTTTGAATTCATTCTTCTCTCAATTACTACAAGTTGTCCAGGCCCTGAGGCAGCAAAGCAGCCCCAAACCATGATCCTCCTTCCACCGTGCTTCACAGTTGGGATGAGGTTTTGGTATTGGTGTGCAGTGCAATTCTTCCTCCTAACATAGCGTGGCATTTCTGCCAAAAAGTTCAACTTTGTCTCATCTGTCCAGAGAACATTGAACCAAAAGTGTTGTGGATCATCCACAAACTTAAGACGTGCAGCAGTGGTTATTTTTGGAGAGCTGTGATATCCTCCGTGGTGTCCTTCCATGAACACCATTTTTGTTCAGTGTTTTTCTTATAGTGGACACATGAACAGAGACCTTAGCAAGTTCTACAGAATTCTGCAGTCTTCTGCTGTTACCCTTATGTTTTTTTTCCATCTCCTTTAGCATTGCACATTGTGCTCTTGGTGTGATATTTGCAGGATGCCCACTCACAGTTTTTTTTCTTGCAAGTGTGTGTGTGTGTGCGTGTGTGCGTGTGTGCGTGTGTGCGTGTGTGCGTGCGTGTGTGCGTGTGTGCGTGCGTGCGTGCGTGCGTGCGTATATAAAAAAACTTCATTGATCCAGAGTGGGAAATTGTTTAATTGCAGCAGCAACATTTATATGGTTATATTTAAAAACACAGCAGTAATAATAAATATATTAATAATATTAACAAATAATAAAAAAGTGTGTGTGTGTATGTATGTGTGTATATATATAATATAAAATGTAGCTTTTATTATGTATTGCATTTCCCTACTGCCACAAAACATACTTTACAACATATGCCAGTGATATTAAATCTGATTCTGATTCAGATGTTGCATTAAAATTGACCTGAACACTAACGGTTTCTTTTTTTGTAGATTCTGCTGAACCCTGCTGAGTTTTTCCAGCAGTTTTTTTTACTTTTTGACCTATAACCTCATCAAGTTTTTACTGTGGTACTTTGGATCCAAACAAATATATTGACTCTATTGAAAGAAAAGCTTTGATTACGTTCATCCATATAAAAATGTTATAGATTTTAGATTTTAATTGTTATACAGGTGATTTTTCAGGAATTTGCATACAGTCGGCCCTCCATATCTCTGAGTTCCACATCCGCGGATTCAACCAACCATGGATCAGGATCAAAAAAAAAACCCGGAAGTTCTCTCTCTTTCTTCTTATTCCCTAAACAATACAGTGTAACAGCTATTTACATAGCATTTCCATTGTACAGGTATCCCCCGCTATCCGAAAGTAGAGTGTTTTTGAGTGTTCCCAAACTCAAAAATAACCTACCAAATCATACCAAATAACACATAAAACCTAAAATAACACTAACATATAGTAAAAGCAGGAATGATATGATAAATACACAGCCTATATAAAGTAGAAATAATGTATGTACAGTAATGTATGTACACTTACCAGAGTCGGGAAGACAGCCACAGACTGGAAGGTTCACACATTTTTCTATTATACAGTTCTTTGTAAGCACTCAAAACATCCTGCAAACCTGCCCTAAACCTACATGCCCTTTCAAAATTAAAAACCATACTTTTCTGCAATCATTGCAGCACTCTCAATCGTAGCGAAAATCTAACGCAGTTCAAAGCTATGGCGGCTTGAAGCTGAGATACTGAGTGTTTGTTTTGCTGAGAGCAAAACAAACGCTGAACGCTATTTTCGCTTTTCACCACTGTCACTGCTTGGGGTGTGCGCTGCCTCTATAACGGCTCACTGCAAAACAAACACTGAACGCTATTTTCGCTTTTCACCACTGTCACTGCTTGGGGTGTGCGCTGCCTCTATAACGGCTCACTGCAAAACAAACGCTGAACGCTATTTTCGCTTTTTACCACTGTCACTGCTTGAAGTGCGCGCTGCCTCTATAACGGCTCACTGCAAAACAAACGCTGAATGCTATTTTTGCTTTTCACCACTCTCACTGCTCGGGCTTCGCGGAAGAGCTATGATGGTTGTGTCTGTACTGAACATGTACAGACTTTTTTCTTGTCATTATTCCCTAAACAATACAGTATAACAACTATTTACATAGCATTTACATTGTATTAGGTATTATAAGTAATCTAGAAATGATTTAAAGTATACAGGGGGATGTGCGTAGGTTATATGCAAATACTACGTCATTTTATTTAAGGGACTTGAGCATCCGCGGGGGCCCTGGAACCAAACCCCCGCGGATATGAAGGGCCGACAGTATTTTTGATCTAGTCATGCAAAATGAATTATGTGACTCCAGTGTCCTTTTTTTTAAATTTGTAGGTAGTGGTAAAACACTAGCATTTGCCATTCCCATGATCCACCTTATATTAGAGTGGAGGCAAGCTGAAGAAACCAGATTGAAGAAGAATGAGGAAATGCACAAGAACCAGGATTCTAATGAAGACCAGGAAACATTTATTGATGACCTAATTAAAATTGATAGTGAACATCTGGAAGAAAGTGAAGAAGTGGAAGAAAGTGGTGATGAAGAGGATTCCAACCTGGGTTGTATAAAAGTGATCAACGATGTAAATTTTGATTTTGAGAATGCCGAGGCTTCTAATGTTAAAAATCCACTCTTGGGCTTGATCCTGACTCCAACAAGAGAATTAGCTGTGCAGGTAAAACACCATATTGATGCAGTCACCAAATTCACTGGTAAGTAATGCAATCTACACTGTTTCGTAGCTTACTAATGCTACTTTAGATACAGTGCTATGTGAAATAAATTAAAATTCATTTTTCACATAATTTGCCCTCTTCCCATGATTCTTACATATATTCAGAAATTATTTCAGTTTAATTGTTAGGCTAAAATCCAGTGGCTGTCCCATTTTAATGTAGTGAGCTACATTACTTAATTAAATTACTTTGATAACTTGGTACAGCTGAGCATCACTTAGAAACATAGAAAACCTACAGCACAATACAAGCCCTTTGGCCCACAATGCTGTGCCAAACATGTCCTTACCTTAGAAATTACCTAGGGTTCCCCATAGCCCTTTTTTTTCTGAGCTCCATGTACCTGTCTAGGAGACTCAAAAAGACCCTATTGTATCCACCTCCATCACCGTCACTGGCAGCCCATTCCACACTCTCACAACTCTCTGCATTTAAAAAAACTTATCCCTGACATCTCCTCTATACCTACTTCCAAGCACCTTAAAACTATGCCCTCTTGTGTTAGCCATTTCAGCCCTGAGAAAAAGCCTCTGACTATCCACACGATCGATGCCTCTCATCATCTTATACACCTCTATCAGGTCACCTCTCATCCTCTGTCGCTCCAAGGAAAAAAGGCTGAGTTCACTCAACCTATTCTCATAAGGCATGCTCCCCAATCCAGGCAACATTCTTGTAAATCTCCTCTGCACCCTTTCAATGGTTTCCACATCTGTCCTGTAGTGAGGCGACCAGACCTGACCATAGTACTCCAGTGGAGTCTGACCAGGGTCCTATATAGCTGCAACATTACCTCTCGGCTCCTAAACTCAGTCCCACGATAGATGAAGGCCAATGCACCATATGCTTTCTTAACCACAGAGTCAACCACAGTGTCCTCTGGACTCGGACCCCAAGATTCCTCTGATCCTCCACACTGCCAAGAGTCTTACCATTAATACTATATTCTGCCATCATATTTGACCTACCAAAATGAACCACTTCACACTTTATCTGGTTATTGAACTCCATCTGCCACTTCTCAGCCCAGTTTTGCATCCTATCAGTGTCCCGCTGTAACCTCTGACAGCCCTCCACACTGTCCACAACACCTCCAACCTTTGTGTCATCAGCAAACTTACTAACCCATCCCTCCACTTCCTCATCCAGGTCATTTATAAAAATCACGAAGAGTAAGGGTCCCAGAACAGATCCCTGAGGCACTCCACTCCATGCAGAATATGACCTGTCTACAACCACTCTTTGCCTTCTGTGGGCAAGCCAGTTTTGGATCCACAAAGCAATGTCCCCTTGGATCCCATGCCTCCTTACTTTCTCAATAAGCCTTGCATGGGATACCTTATCAAATGCCTTGCTGAAATCCATATACACTACATCTATTGCTCTACCCTCATCAATGTGTTTAGTCACATTCTCAAAAAATTCATTTAGACTTGCCTTTCACAAAGCCATGTTGACTATTCCTAATCATATTATGCCTCTCCAAATGTTCATAAACCCTGCCTCTCAGGATCTCCTTCATCAACTTACCAACCACTGAAGTAAGACTCACTGGTCTATAATTTCCTGGGCTATCTCTACTCCCTTTCTTGAATGAAGGAACAACAATCACAACTCTCCAATCCTCTGGAACCTCTCCTGTCTCCATTGATGATGCAAAGATCATTGCCAGAAGCTCAGCAGTTTCCTCCCTCGCCTCCCACAGGAGCCTGGGGTACATCTCAACCGGTCCCGACGACTTATCCAACTTGATGCTTTTCAAAAGCTCCAACACATCCTCTTTCTTAATATCTACATGCTCAAGCTTTTCAGTCCACTGTAAGTCATCCCCAGGAGCCTGCTTTGCCATTTAATGAGATAATAGCTGATTTGATTATATTCTTAATTCCATATTCACAATATCAGTTTTATTATCACCTAATTTGTGAAATTAGTGCAAGACATGTAAGTTACTACAAGTTACAATAAATAAATGGTACAACTATAGCATAATGATTAGCATGATGCTCCTTCAGTTCAGTGCATTGGAGTTCGGAGTTCAATTTCAAAACTGCAGGGAGTTTGTTTGTTCTTCCCATGACCATGTGGGTTCCCTCCAAATGATCCAGTTGCCCCCTCCAGTCAAAAGGCGTACTGGCTAGTAGGTTAATTGGTCGTTACACACACACACACACACACACACACACACACACACACACACACACACACACACACACACACACACACACACACACACACACACACACACACACACACACACACACACACACACACACACACACACACACACACACACACTTTGTATTAGTGTCCATTCAGAAATCTGACGGCAGAAGGGCAGAAACTGTTTCTGAAACAATGAGGGTGGGTCTTCAGGCTCCTATACCACATCCTTGATAGTAGTAATGGGAAGAAGGCATGTCCCGGATGGTCAGAAACATTGATGATGGATACCTCTTTTTAAGGCACTGTCTCTTGAAGATACCCTCAACTGTGAACTGGGTTGTGCCTGTGTTGGTGATGACTGTGATGCACCTATCTCAGCAAGATTTTATCTCCTATCTCACCAAGAATCTTTTACCTTAAAAATTTTAAAAACCATTTCTATCACCCTTTGAAGAAGTGTTCCAAAGATCAACAGTCCTCTTGAGGGAAAATATATTTGGATAATTTCTGACTTTGAGTGACATCCTTTTAGTAAAATTTATTTTCAGCATCTTCAAAAATTGTAGGCCCTTTAATCATTAGACTGTGACCTTTTGTTGTAGATTCTTCCGGAAAGGGAAGATGGTTTCTGAAAATCTAAGCTATCCTACCTCCAATGTAACTGAATTATTAAAGATGGGACCATTTTTAAAATTTATTGTGTAACATGTGTACTCCTCACTAATGAATAAGTAAATCCAACTCTATACATTTGTAGGGATCAAAACTGCGACAATAGTTGGAGGAATGGCTGCTCAGAAACAGGAAAGGATTTTAAATTATAGACCAGAAATCGTGATTGCAACACCAGGGAGATTGTGGGAATTGATAAAGGAAAGACATCCACATCTCTGTCATTTGAAACAGCTCAGGTGAGATGGTCGTTGTGAATATATTGAAATGGTAATGATGCATCATGAAATAACACTTGTAACTGATTAAATGATGGTTGAACTCACTCCCATCAAGGAGGAGGCTGTGCAGCATCCATGCCAAGACCACCAGACTCAAAAACAGTTACTTTCCCCAAACAGTAAGGCCGATCAACTCCTCCGCCTACTAACCCTCCCCTTCATATCCCCAACCACCACTACTTCATCATTTCCTGTCTGTCACTTTATACAGACACTCCTGTGCTCAGCATCACTTTATGGACGTACAATCAGTCTGGATATAAGCTATCTTTTGCATTTACATTCATTGGGTTTATTTTATTATTGTGTTATTTTATCTTTTGTGTTTTTGTTTGTGCCGCATCTGATCCAGAGTAATAATTGTTTTGTTCTTTTTTACAGTTATCTACTTGAAATTGCATTAAACAATCTTGCATCTTGAAAGAAGGAACTTTTATTAATATTTGGTTTTCCACAACTTTATAGTATCTTGAAATGTTACACAACCAATTCACCACATTTCAATTATAATTGCAATAAATCTAAGTTTTCATTCACATTTTACAAATAAAACTGAGATATATCAGCATAATTTGATTTGTGACGTTGGGTGGTTAAATGTTTGCCAGGACCTTTTATGCCTTAGGAAGCAGGACATTAATGTAAGGCAGGGTTCCCCAATTAGTTTTCCACAAGAGCCAAATTATTTCAAGCATGCTAAACCAAGGGCCAAAACATCCAGGGTTTTTTTTCATTGCGCCAGTAAGTTGTTTTATGGGCAGATGTTGTTGCTGCTATTACCATTATTATTAGTAGTAGTAATAATTTAGGCCTGGGATTCTCAAAGCCTGTGTTGTGGGTCACACAAGAGGAAAAACAATGCACTCTTGAAACAAAATACGTCCAAAACCAACCATTTAATTATGACTCTAGCTATCACAACTGTCAGCTGTCACATTGAGAGCTCATCTGGGACTTAAAAAACATACACACACACACAATGTTAGTTTTCACCACTTCTCTTCCACACAAAGTTTTAGTAAAACTGCCTTTCCACTGTTTCTGTTCTCTCATTTAATCTATTTGTTCTTTTTAATTAAGCTATGTAGCATTTGAAGTATGAAGTGTAGCTATAAATGAAATTATCGGTATTATTGTTGTAATATTATTATACCACAATAAGATTGACAAATGGACAAAAATAAATTGAATCACTCACCAATCAGTGAGAGAACTGTCAGCGACGGAATGAGGCAGTCCTTCTGATGTCGGGCCTGTATTTTGTTGTGGCAATCCTGAGGCACTGGCCAAGATGTGCATTGGAGATTCTGTTTCTGTCCAGGTTCTTGATAGAGTTCATTGAAGAAAACGATGACCCACGTATATGTATGTGGAAGAGAACAGTGAGTGGGAGCATTGCAAGAGCTCTCGTGTTTTTGAATTGAGCTTAGGGAACCATGTTGATCCAAAAGTCACTCACCCCAACGTCCTTGTGTTGTGCTTTGAGCAAATCAGATGTTCCTATTTCCAAGACCTCCATCTGAAGAGTTGCCTCATCTATGGCAACACCAGCCTTTTGGCCTCTGCAGTCCACTGGCCGTCTGCCGAAATGGAGAATGGCTACCTGAGGAAGAGGAGGGTGTCACCTGAGAGTTTAGGGGAGCTTTCAAATTGTTCCCTGAAATTTTCTGCCAGGCTTGTCACGAAATCCCTCATCACTGGATCCTCCTGCATTTCGTTCTTCTCGCAATGCTCCCGCAGACGTGGAAAGTGCAACTTTCTCCCATGCATGTCTCTCTCCAAAAGGTTCAGCTTTGACTGGAAAGCAGTAGGTCGCGCGCTGTACAGGGGTGTAGCTCATGTGTACGATGTGGGATGAGGTTAAAATAAATTAGAGCAGCGCGCATTTATGTACATGTTATGACAGGTGTGTTCACGTAAGTGCCAGTGGGTCGGCGTGGTCCGGACTTGTTGGGGTTGTCTGATGTAAGGTGTCAAAGGATGGTATCTGTAACAATATAGTATTCCAAGACTAGTACGTTAATACGTCAGAAAACAAAATGGAAATTCTTGAGAAGTTATAATCATGATTTTAAAGGTGCTAGAATCTGAGATTTAAAAAAATCAAAGATTAACAAGACCATAAGACACGGGCAGAATTAGGCCATTCAGTCCATCAAGTTGCTGCGCTATTCCATCATGGCTGATCCCAGATCCCACTCAACCCCATACACCTGCCTTCTCACCATATCCTTTGATGCCCTGACTGATCAGGAATCGATCAACTTCCGCTTTAAACAAACACATGGACTTGGCCTCCACTGCAGTCTGTGGCAGAGCATTCCACAGATTTACTAGTCTGGCTAAAAGACTTCTTCCTTACCTCTGTTCTAACGGTCACCCCTCAATTTTGAGGCTGTGCCCTCAAGTTCTGGATACCCCCACCATAGGAAACATCCTCTCCACATGCACCCTATTTAGCCCTTTCAATGTTCGGTAGGTTTCAGTGAGATCCCCTGCATCATCTCCATTCTAGTGAGTACAGGCCCAAAGCTGCCAATTGCCCCTCATGTTAACCTCTTCATTCCTGGAATCATCCTCACGAACCTCCTCTGGACTCTCTCCAATGACAACACATCCTTTCTGAGATATGGGGCTCAAAATAGTTGACAGTACTGTTGACAAGTGCAGCCTGACTAGTGTCTTATAAAGGCTCAGCATTATCTCCTGGCTTTATATTCCATTCCCTTTGAAATAAATGCCAACATTGCGTTTGCCTTCTTTACCACGGATTCAACCTGTAAATTAACCTTCTGGGAGTCTTGCACAAGGACTACTAGGTTCCTCCGCACCTCTGATGTTTGAACCTTCTCCCCATTTAGATAATAGTCTGCACTATTGCTCCTTTTACCAAAATGCATTATCATACATTTCCCAATACTGTATTCCATCTGCCACTATTTTGCCCATTCTTCCAATTTGTCCAAGTCCTGCTGCAATTGCATTGCTTCCTATGCACTACCTACCCCTCCACCTATCTCCATATCATCCACAAACTTTGCCACAAAGCCATCAATTCCATTATCTAAATTACTGACAAACAATGTGAAAAGCTGCAATAGTGAGCCCTGAGGAACACCACTAGTTACTGGCAGCCAACAGGAAAAGGCCCCTTTATTCCCATTTGCTGCTCCATGTACCTATCCCATTCCCTCTTTCCTGTCAGCCATTCCGCCACCCATGCCAGTATCTTTCCTGTAATGCTATAGGATAGGATTTTATCCCGTTAAGCAGCCTTATGTGTGGCACCTTACCAAGCGCCTTCTGAAAATCCAAAAAAATGGATCACAGAAGGCAAAGAGTGGTTGTAGATGGGTCATATTCTGCATGGAGTTTGGTGACCAGTGGTGTGCCTCAGGGATCTGTTCTGGGACCCCTCCTCTTTGTGATTTTTATAAATGACCCGGATGAGGAAGTAGAGGGATGGATTAGTACATTTGCTGTTGACACAATGGTTGGGCATGTTGTGGATAGTGTGGAGGGCTGTCAGAGGTTACAGTGGGACATTGATAGGATGCAAAACTGGGCTGAGCAGTGGCAAATGGAGTTCAACCCAGATAAGTGTGAAGTGGTTCATTTTAGTAGATCAAACATGATGGCAGAATGTAGTATTAATGGTAAGACTCTTGGCAGTGTGGAGGATCAGAGGGATCTTGGGGTCCGAGTCCATAGGACACTAAAAGCTGCTGCGCTGGTTGACTCTGTGGTTAAGAAGGCATACAGTGTATTGGCCCTCATCAACTGTGGGATTGTGTTCAAGGGCTGAGAGGTAATGTTACAGCTATATAGAGCCCTGGTCAGACCCCACTTGGAATACTGTGCTCAATCCTGGTCACCTTACCTCAAGAAGGATGTGGAAACTATAGAAAGGGTGCAGACGAGATTTACAAGTACGTTGCCTGGATTGGGGAGTATGCCTTATGAGAAAAGGTTGCGTGAACTCGGCATGAGAAGCATTGATCGTGGGGATAGTCGAGGCTTTTTCCCATGTCTGAAATGGCTAACACGAGAGGGCACAGTTTTAAGGTGCTTGGAAGTAGGTACAGAGGGATGTTGGGTAAGCTTTTTATGCAAAGGGTGGTGAGTGTGTGGAATGGGCTGCCGGCGACTGTGGTAGAGGAAGATGTTATAGGGTCTTTTAAGAGACTCCTGGATAGGTACATGGAGCTTAGAAAAATAGAGGGCTATGGGTAACCCTAGGTAATTTCTAAAGTTAGTACATGTTCGGCACAACATTGTGGGCCGAAGGGCCTGTTTGTGCTTTAGGTTTTCTATGTTTCTAAAATGACATCCATTGCCTCTCTTTTGTCCACCCTGCTTGTTACTTCTTCGAAGAACTCTAACAGATTTGTCAGGCAAGATCTCCCTTTACAGAAACCATGCTGACTTTATTTTATCATTAGTCTCCAAGTACCCCTAAAACCTCATCCTTAATAGTAGACTCCAACATTTTCCCAACCACTGAGGTTAGGTTAGCTGACAGATGCAAAGTACCGATTAAGTTAATCTGCCATTTCTTTGTCCCCTATTACCATCTCACCAGCTTGCATGTCTTGCCTCAACAGATACTGTTTGGCCTACTGGATTCTTCTGGTGTGCTTTTTGCATTAGTATGTCAGTTTATGTGCTGAAGGCCTGTGGTGGAATTTCAGTAGACCATTATCTGACTGTACAAGATGTGAGTTCTAAAGTTACACAGTAAATTTTAGTATCAGAGTACATATACACACAACCCTGAGATTCATTTTCCAGTGGGCATACTCAGCAAATCAGTACAATAGTTGCTATCACAAGATCACTGAAGGATCAGTCCCGTTATAGGCTATACATTGGTATAAGACAATAAAGCACAAAGAAATGGGGTACAAATGGCCAGTTCCCTGCAATAAAATATATTCATGAATTAGACCATAAGACCTTAAAAATATTGGAGCAGATTTAAGCTATTTCACCCATTAAGTCAGCTTTGCAGTTCATCATGGCTGATCCAGTTTTCCTCTCAGCCCCAGTCTCCTGCCTTCTCCCTGTATCCCTTCAAGTCCTGACCAATCAAGAATATATCAACCTCTGCCTTAAATATACATAAAGACTTGGCCTCCACAGCTGTCTGTTGCAAAGAATTTCATAGATTCACCCTTCTCTGGCTAAAGAAATTCCTCCTCATCTCCGCTGTAAAAGGACAACCCTCTATTTTGAGGCCGTGTCCTCTGGTCTTAGCCTCTCCCACCATAGGAAACATTCTCTTCACCTCAGCTCTATCAAGGCCTTTCACCATTCGATAGGTTTCAATGAGGTCACCCCTCATTCTTCTGAATTTCAATGATTACAGCCCAGAACCATCAAAAGCTCTTCATGTGACAAGCCATTCAATCCTGGATCTTTCGTGAACCTCCTTTGAACCCTCTCCAGTTTCAGCATATCCTTTCTAAGATAAAGGGCCCAAAACTGCTCACTATATTCCAGAGCTTTATAAAGTCTCTCCCTCACCAGTGCTCTATAATAAAGTCCCAATAATACATCTTTGCTTTTATATTCTAGTCCTTTTGAAATGAATGCCTACATTGCATTTGCCTTCCTGACCACAGACTGAACCTGCAGATTAACATTTTGGTAAACCTGCACTAGGACTCTTGAGTCCCATTGGCCCTCAGCTTTTTGTATTTTCTATCCATTTAGAAAATAGTCAACCCTTTCATTTCTTCTACCAAAGTGCATGACCATACACTTTCTGACACTGTATTCCATCTGCCATTTCTTTGCTCATTCTCCTAATCTGTCTACATCCTTCTGTAGCCTCTCTATTTACTCAAAACTACCTGCCCCTTCACCTATCTTCATATCATCTTCAAACTTTGCAACAAAGCCATCAATTCCATCATCTATATCACTGACATATTAACATAAAAAGAATCAGTCCCAATACAGAACCCTGTGGAACTCTACTAACCACCGGCAGCCAGCCAAAAATGGGTCTCTTATTCCCACTCTTTGGATTCCTGCCAATTAGGCACTGCTTTATCCATGCTAGTATCTTTCCTGTAATACCATGGGCTCATAGCTTGTTAAGCAGCCTCATTCATGTGTGGCACCTTGTAAAGGCCTTCTGAAAATCCAAGTACACAACATCAACTGATTCTCCTTTGTTTATCCTACTTGTTATTTCTTCAAAGAATGCCAACAGATCTGTCAGGCAAGATTTTCCCTTGAGTAAACCATGCTGACTACGGTCTATATTATCGTGTGCCTCCAAGTTCCCTGAGAGCTCATCCTTAATACTCGACTCTTAATAATAAACATCCTCCCAACCACAGAGGTCAGACTAACTGGCCTGTAGTTTCATTTCTTCTGCCTCTCCATTCTTGAAGAATGGAGTGACACTTGTAAATTTCCAGTTTTCTGGAACCATTCCAGAATCTAGAAAGACCATTTCTAATGCCTCCACAGTTTCTTCAGCCACCTCTTTCATAACCCTGGGTGTACACAATCTGGTCCAAGTGACTTATCTACCTTCAGATCTTTCATTTTCCCAAGAACCTTCTCCCTATTAACGGTAACTTCACACATTTCATGACCCCTGACACCTGGAACTTACTGCTGGTGTCTCCACAGTGAAGGCTGATGGAAAATACTTATTCAGTTCATCCACTATTTTGTTGTTCCCTATTACTACCTCACCAGCATCGTTTTCCAGAGGACTGATAGCCACTCTCATCTCTCTCTTACACTTTATCTTTCTGAAGAAACTTATAGTATCCTCTTTAATATTATTGGCTAGCTTGCTTTTGTATTCTATCATTACATTAATGACTCTATTAGTTGCCTGCTGTTGGTTTTTAAAAGCTTTCCAATCCTCTAACTTCCCACTAATTTTTGCTCTATTATGTGCTGTCGCTTTGGCTTTTATGTTGGCTTTAATTAATTCCCTTTCTTTGGCTTTTGTGTTGCCTTTAATAAGTCAGTTCTTGGAGTTTTTCTAATTCAATTTCAGGTTTATTGTCATCTGACTGTACTTACATAAGTCATCTAACTGAAACAGCGCTCTTCCGACCACAGTGTACCATCACACACAGCACATAAAACACACAAATAATTCAATATAAATTATAATTCAAAGTGCATGCAGTGAGCAGTACAGGTAAACAGTAAACAGCTCGCTGATCTACTGACTAGTCCCAGTGATGTCAGGCTCTTCAAATTATGTATTAAGAAAGCGAAAATGGATTACTCCATAATCTGCTAAACTCCTGAGTAATTTTGACTCTTGTCTATTTGATAAAGGTGCCTGGTGATTGATGAGGCAGATCGCATGGTTGAAAAAGGACATTTTGCAGAACTTTCTCAACTTCTGGAGCTCCTACAAGATAAAGAATACCATCCAAAAAGAAGGACTTTCATATTTTCTGCCACTTTAACAATGGTTCATCAAGTTCCTACAAGAATATTGGGAAAGAAGAATACCAAAAAAATAAACACAGAAGCAAAGTTAGAAGCTCTGATACACAAAGTAGGCCTCAGGGGAAAACCCAAAGTCATTGATTTATCCAGGAAAGAGGGCACAGTTGAAACCCTCACTGAAACCAGAATCCAGTGTGAGGTAGAGGAAAAAGACATCTACCTCTATTATTTCTTACTTCAATATCCAGGCCGAACTATGGTCTTTGCAAATAGTATAGATTGCATAAAGCGTCTAAATGCACTCCTTACTATTTTGGAATGTTGTCCTCTGCCGCTACATGCAAACATGCACCAGAAACAGAGGCTGAAGAATTTAGAAAGATTTGCTGAAAGAGAAAGGTGAGCTCGCTAACTTATAATAAATGTATGCTCAGTGCCCACTTATACAGAACCTCCTGGCCACTGAGTGTATGTTCGTAATCTGCAGCTGCTGTAGTCTATCCGCTTGAAGGTTCGATGTGTTGTGTGTTCAACAAACTGCACACCATTGTTGTAAAGCATGGTTATTTGAGTTACTGATGCCTTCTACAGACAGCTGAGACTGGTAGTGGACGGCTGCATCTCTGGTGGCTTGTGGATTTGTTGCTTGTCATCGATATTAACAATCTGGATGATAATTTATAAATAAGATCATCAAGTTTGCAGATGACCCCAAGATTGGAGGCATGGTGACAGTGAGGAAGAATTATCAATGCTTGCAGTAGGATCTGGACCAGCTGGGAAAATAGGCTGAGAAATGACAGATGGAATTTATTGCAGATAAGTGTGAGGTGTTGCACCTTTGGGAGAACAAACCAGGGTAGGACTTGCATGGTGAGTGATAGGGCACTGAGCAGTACAGTAGAACTGAGGGATCTGGGAATACAGGTCCATACTTCCATGAAAGTAGCATCACAGGTGGGTAGGGTCCTAAAGAGAGCTTTTAGCACATTGGCCTTCATAAATTTAAGTATTGAGTACAGGAATTGGGATATTATATTGAAGTTATATAAGATATTGGTGAGGCCTAATTTGGTGTATTGTGTGCAGTTCTGGTTACCTATCTGCAGGAAGGATATCAATAGGATTGAAAGAGTACGGAGAAAATTTGCAAGGATGTTGCCAGGACTTGAGGACATGAGTTATAGGGAAAGATTGAATAGGTTGTGACTTAATTCAGTGGAGCGTAGGAGAAGGAGGGGAGATTTGATAGAGGCATACAAAATTATAAGGAGTACAGATAGTGTTAATGCGAGCAGGCTTTTTCCACTGAGGTTGGGTGAGACTAGAACTAGAGGTCATGGGTTAAGGGGTAAAGGTGAAATGTTTAAGGGGAACATGAGGAGGAATTTCTTCACTCAGGGTGGTGAGAGTGTGGAATGAGCTGCCAGCAGAAGAGGAGATGTAGGTTCAATTTCAACTTTTAAGAGAAATTTGGATAGGTACATGGATGGGAGAGGTATGGAGGGCTATGGCCGGGTACAGGTCAATAGGATTAGGTAGAGTAATAGTTCATTCTAGGCTAAGTGGGCTGAAGGGCCTATTTCTATTCAGTAGAGTCTATGACTCAATAAAAATATATAAATTACAAAATATAAATCATACAAAAAGGGAATAGTGAGTGTTCATGGACCATTCAGAAATCTGATGGAGTAAGGGAAAAAGTTGGTTCTAAATTATTGTGTAGGTCTTCAGGCTCCTGTACCTCCTCCCTCATGACAGTAAAGTGAAGAGAGCATGTCCCAAATGGTGAGGGTATTTAATGATGGATGCTACTTTCCTGAGTTACCACCTCTTGAATATGTCCTTGATGTTGTGGAGGGTTGTGCTTATGATGGAGCTGGCTGACTCCATAACATTCTGCAGCTTCTTGCCATCCCATGCACTTTAACAAGCAGTCAAATTGCTCTCTACTGTACATGTATAGAAATTCATAAGTCTTTGTTAACATTCCAAACCTCCTCAAACTCCTAATGAGTAGAGCCTCTGGAATGCCTTCCTCACGATTGCATTGATGTGTTGGGCCCAGGGCAGATCCTGTGGGATGTTGACCCAGGAACTTCAAGCTGCTCACTATTTTCATTACTGACCACTCAATGTATGTTTGTCTCATTGTATTACAGCTGTGTTTTATTGACCACTGACGTTGCAGCTCGAGGTCTGGACATTCCAAATGTACAACATGTTATTCATTATCAGGTACGTTTCAATAGTAAAATCTGAACCTGGTGATTTGTCCTTTTAAAATCTCCCTAAGAAAAACCCTAGCACATCAGAGAATAGACTCAGTTCTTGTGCAAACTCCATTCAGCATTTCATATACAAATGAGCAAAAGGAATAAACATTATAGAAAGAAAAATGGAGGGTTATGGGTAGTGTGGGTTTAGTACTTTTTTTTAAGAATTATATGGGTCAGCACAACATGGAGGGCTGAAGGGCCTGTACTGTGCTGTAGTGTTCTATTACAGGTTTGTTTACCACTTTATGTACTTGTTTACATAAAAGTATTGGGGAACTTGTAGAAGAAAAAAACCACAATCTTTTTTATTTGAAAGAACAACTCTCATTTATAACAGTGACCCTACCCTCATTTCTAGATTCTCCCAGAAGTGAAAACAATCTCTCCTTATCCATCTTTTTATGACCCCTTGTCGCTGATAATAAAAGTAAACTAAAATAGTGACCCAGAACAAATTCACTCTTATGACTCACCACACCTTATTTTACTTGTGCATAAGGAAAACACCATGGCCCTGTCACACACATTGTTCTGAAGTCTGGACAGAGAAATGCCATTTTATACAGAGTCGTCTCATCAATTACGGATATTGACCATATTTGGTAAACAATGTATGTTTGAATTCCCTACTTGCAAGAACAATCAGGGCATTGCACTATACCAGTTCCCTATTCTCCAAAGTTAGAGTTATTCAACACTACAGTACAGAAATAGGCTTTTTGGCCCATCTAGTCCTTGCTGAACTATTATTCTGTCTAGTCCCATCGACCTGCACCTGGGACCATAGCCCTCCATATCCCTCTCATCCATGAACTAATCCAAATTTCTTGTCTTTTTCTCTTGGCAGTTCTTTGCTTTCTTCCACTTCCTGGTTTACAGCTATTTCTGGGCTGTTAATTTGTATCTTCAATAATCTGGATTGATGCAAAATGCTTTTAAATCATAGGTCATGCTCTTGTTTTCCATTATTAATTCCTAGTGGCACTTTCTGTAAGACTAAGGCTCAAATTAGCTTTATCAAAACAAATATCAGTGTTTTTACACATTTGAATGGCTTTATATTGTGTCTCTAAATTTGAATCTTTAATCAGTCATTTTAATATTATCACTCCAGTTTTCCGATTTGCCTTTTCTATAAGCTTGAAGCTATCTACATTCAGTTAAGCTTCATTAACATTTGTGTGATTTCCCTACAGATGCCCCGCACCACCGAGATCTACGTTCACAGGAGTGGCAGGACAGCTCGAGCCACAAAAGCAGGCCTTGCTTTGATGTTGGTCGGGCCAGGGGACGTGGTTCACTTTAAGAAGATATGCAAAGCTTTGGGCAAAGATGAAGATGTCCCACTGTTTCCAGTGCAAGCTAAATGTATGTCTGCAATTCAGGTAAATATCATAAATTTTCACTTACCAGCTTTGCACCACGTCAAAGAGTTGTAAAATGTTATAGCACAGGAACAGGCATTTTGGCCCATCTAGTCCATGCCAAAATATTAATTGGCCATGTCCTATCAACCTTCACCCGGACCATAGACCTCTATACCACTCCCATCCATGTACCTGTCCAAATTTCTTTTAAATGTTGAAATCAAAATTGCATCCACCACTTAAACTAGCAGCTTGTTCCACATTCTCACCACCTCATTTTCCCCTTAAATGTTTCACATTTCACCCTTAACCCATGACCTCTAGTCCTAGTCTCACCCAAACTCAGTGGAAAAAGACTGCTTGCAATTACTACACCCCTCATACTTTTGTATACATCTATCAAATCTCCCCGCATTTTTCTTCTTTCTATGGAATAAAAGTCTTTACCTATATAACTCAGGTCCTCAAGTCCTGGCAACATCCTTGTAAATTTTCTCAAAAAATATCAGGGTACTGAGGAATACTGTGCATTAACTTCAAAACTCAGTAAAAGATCCTCAAATTCAAGTTTAGTATCATCAACCATACAAGAATATAACCAAATAAAGCAGAACTTGCTTGGCTAACAGCAGAACTTCATAATTAAATGACTAGTACTATTTTCAGTACTATATATTGTATGTTAATATAAAAGCCACATGTACATTACCTTTCTGAACTTCTGCCATAACACTGGCTTCCATGATTGCTCTTTCTGCAACTCCACCATTTAGCTGATTTATTGAAAGCAATTTCACAACTTACTGCGTTGAGATTAGAATTGAGCAAATTGCGGTCTTGACATTAGTGTAACCAAATGGACTACTGCATTTTTATGAATATCATGCCTATTGTCTGAATTCTACAAAGATTTCCTTTAATTGATGATCTTTGCGGTATTTCTTTGAGGCTAATGAAAGAGACAGGTTACCATTCACTTTCTGACCTTCAGATTCTTTACTCATGCCAGAATGTGACTTAATATTTTTAATGTTATTTCCAGTACACAAGTGTAAAGCAGAACAAAATACAGTAGTTACTCTCGATCCAATGTAGCACAGAAAATCACAATAAGATAAAGAACAGAATAAAAAAAGGCATAATAACTATAAAAGTATAAGACAGCTTCTGTACATTGATTGCATGTCCATAAAGTTATGCCAAGGATAGGATTGCCTGTACCATAAGACATGGGAGCAGAATTAGGCCATTCAGCCCATCGAGTCTGTCCCACCATTCCATCATGGCTGATCCTGCATCCCACTCAACACCATACACCTGCCTTATTACCATATACTTTGATGCCCTGACCAATCAGGAAACAATCAACTTCCACCTTAACTATTCCCACAGACTTGGCCTCCACCACAGTCTGTGCCAGAGCATTCCACAGATTCACTACTCTCTGGCTAAAAAAAAATTCATCCTTTCCTGTGTTTTGAAAGGTTGCCCCTCAATTTTAAGGTTGTGCCCTCTAGTTTTGGGTATCCCCACCATACGAAACATCCTCTCCACATCCACCCTATCTAGTTGACAGTACTCCAAGTGCAGACTGACTCCTTGCTTTTGTATTCTATTCCCATTGAAATGAATACCAACATTGCATTTGCCTTCTTTACCACAGACTCAATCTGTAAATTAACCTTCTGGGAGTCTTGCATGAGGACTCCTAAGTCCCTCTGCACCTCTGATGTTCAAACCCCCTTCTACTTAGATAATAGTCAACACTATTGTTCCTTTTACCAAAATACCTTATCATACATTTCCCGACACTGTATTCCATCTGCCACTTTTTGCCCATTCTGCCAATTTGTCTAATTCCTGCTGCAATCACATCGCTTCCTCAGTGCTACCTACCCCTCCACCTATCTTTGTTTCATCCGCAAACTTTGCCACAATGCCATCAATTCCATTATCCAAATCGTTGACAAACAGTATGAAGAGTAGTGATCCCAATACTGACCCCTGAGGAACACCTCAACCAACCAGCAAAGGCCCATTTCATTGCCACTCTTTGCCTCCTTCTTGTCAGCCATTCCTCTGTCCATGCCAGTATCTTTCCTGTAACGCCATATGATTTTATCTTGTCAAGCAGCCTCACGTGTGGCACCTTATCAAATGCCTTCTGAAAATCCAAGTAAATGACATCCACTGCCTCTCCTTTGTCCACCCTGCTTGTTACTTCCTCAAAATAGCAGATTTGTTAGGCATAAGTCATGCTGACTTTGATTTATTTTATCATTAATCTCCAAGTTCCCCAAAACCTCATCCCTAATAATAGACTCCAACACTTTCCCAACCACTAACGTTAGGCTAAATGGCCAAGAATTCCCTTTCTGTTGTCTTCCTCCCTTCTTAAAAAGTGGAATGACATTTGCAATTTCAATTATTCCAGTCCTCCGGACTATACCCAGAATCTAGTGATTCATGAAAGATTGTGACTAATGCATCCATTATCTCTTCAGCAACCTCTCTCAAGACTCTGAGATGTAGTCCAATAGGTGCAGGTGACCTTAAGACCTTTCAGTTTACCTAGCACTTTTTCCTTTGTAATAGCAATAGCCCTCACTCCTGCTCTCTGACACTCATGGACCTCTGGCACACTGCTAGTGTCTTCCACAGTGAAGACAGATGCAAAGTACACATTAAGTTCATCTGCCATTTCTTTGTCCCCCATTACTTCCTCAATAGCATCATTTTCCAGTGATCCAATATCAACTCTCACCTTCCTTTTACTCTTTATATAACTGAAAAACATATGGTATCCTGCTTTATATTATTGCCTAGTTTGCCCTCATATTTCATCTTTTCCTTATAACTTTTTTAGTTGCCTTTTGTTGGATTTTAGAAGCTTCCCAATCATCCAACTTCCCACGCATTTTTGTTATCTTAAATGCCCTTACATTGGCTTTTAAGCAGTCCTTAACTTCCCTTGTCAACCACGGTTGCCTACCCTGCCATTTGAGAACAACTGTGGGACGAATCCATCCTGCGCTTTGTGCACTGTTCCCAGAAACTTCAGCCACCTCTGCTCTGCCATCACCCTGTCAGTGTTGTCCTCCAATCCACCTGGGCAAGCCCCCTCTCATTCCTCTGTAATTGCTTTAATTCCATGACAATACTGATACATGTGACTTAAGCTTCTCCCTCTCAAATTGCAGTATGAATTCAGTCATACTGAATGACTGAATGGTTCGATTTGATCACTGCCTCCAGGGGGTTCCTTTACATTGAGTTCCCTGATAAGATATGGGTTATTACACAATAACCACCCATAAGGTGACTGACAGGAAATGCTGAAGTAGTGGTGATTGGGTTTGTGGGTGGAGGTGTTGTTCAGACTTACTGCTTGAGGAAAGTAACTGTTTTTGAGTCTAGTTCCCGTCTGAGTTCTCCTCCATGATCCTGACTGCAGTTTGCATACCATCTGCGGCCAATTATAATCAAGCACTTGAGATGCTGCATGATTTTGTCACCAAACAGGAAACAATCCACCCTGTTGCATTTCATAACATAGTTGGAGATTTCAATCAGGCTTGTTTGAAGAAATCCCTACTCAGTTACCATCAGCATATAACCTGTAACCTGTAGCACCAGAGGTCCCATCACACTAGACCACTGTTATACTAAAATAAGAAGTGCCTACCTTTCCACTCCCAGACCACATTTCAGAAAATCTGGACACTTGGCTCTCTTTCTTGTAACAACATACAGACAGATGCTAAAGAGTAACGCTCCAGAGATTAGGGCAACAAAGTGGTGGTTGCGGGAGACAGAGGAGCGGCTACAAGATTGGTTCGAGTTGCTGGACAGAGATGTGTTCAATCACTTATCTGTAGATCTGAATGAATACACCGTGGTTGTCACGGACTTTATAAAAACAGTTGTAGACAAACGTCTCTCCGTAAAATTATTTGGTCTTCCCCACCTGGATAAACCATGAGATCCACAGTGTGCTGAGGGCCAGATCAGAGGTGACCAAGAAAATTACAAGAGCTCCAAGTACAATCTTTGGAAAAACATCTCACGGCAATTCTGGACTAAACTTGAATCAGTGAAGGATGCTTGTCAGCTGTGGCAGGGCTTGAATGCTATCAGCTCTTAAAAAAGAAAATCAAGCGGCATTGGCGACAACAGGGCTTCAGTTCCAAATGAGCTCAATGCCTTTGACAACGTCTCCTTCACAATCTCCCTCAGTACAGGTGCACCACCAGGCTGTGTGATTAGCCCCCTGCTCTACTCACTTTACACTTATGACTGTGTGGCTAAGCACAGCTCCAAGGCTATATTCAAATTTGCTGACAACACCATTGCCATAGCTTGAATCAAAGGTGGTGATGAATCAACATATAGGAAGGAGATTGAAAATCTAGCTGAGTGGTGTCACAACACCAGCCTCTCCCTCAATGTCAGCAAGACCAAGGAGCTGATTATTGATTTCAAGAGGAGGAAACCAGAGATCCATGAGCCAGTCCTCACTGAGGGACCAAAGGTGGAGAGGATCAACAACTTTAAATTCCTTGGTATTATTATTTCAGAGGTCCTGTCCTGGGCCACATAATGCCTTTACTTCCTGAGGAATTTGTGAAGATTCAACATGACATTTAAACCTCTGACAAACTTCTATAGATGTGTGGTGGAGAGTATACTGGCTGGCCGCATTGCAGCCTGGTATGGAAACTCCTACAAAACGTAATGGATATGGCCCAGTACATCACAGTTAAAGCCCTCCTCACCATTGAGCACATCTGTATGGAGCAATGTCACAGGACAGCAGCATCGATCTCAGGGATACCCACTACCCAGGTCATGCTCTCTTCTTGCTGCTGCCTCAGCACTCGCACCACCAGCAAAATGAGTGGTCAGTGACATCTCCTCAACAAATCACCGCAAAGATTATTTACTTGGAATTGTTTTTTTTAAATACATTTTTTTTATTGAATTTTCAAATAGGTTACAGAAAGAAAAAAAATTATCAACCCTTTCCCCCCTCCCGTTAACCCCTTCCCCCTAACATATCCCTATAGAAAGAGAAGAAAAAAGAAAGAAAGAAAGAATGCCTGGATATCGGAAGATCCCCACGTGCTCCATGGAGTTCATAATAGCTTTAGTATATATATTTATTTACTTGGAATTGTTGAATTCAACATTGAATGCTGAGGGATGTAACATGCTTTGTTAGAAGATGATACACTGATTGTCTATAGGTTTGTTGAAACGATGAGAGTGGCATCAAGAATTAAAAGTGAAAGGTAACTGGAAGTTCACTGTCACGATTGTGAACTGTACAGAGGTGTTCTGCAAAGGGGTCTCCCAATCTGCATTCAATTTCTCCAACACAGAGGCAACTGTACTGAATACCAAATGCAGAATCAGGTTTATTATCATTGGCATATGTTGTGAAATTCATTGCACTGCAATACATAATAATTTTAAAAAAGTACAATAAGAAATACATATTTGAAATTAAATAAGTAGTGCAAAAGGGAAAAAATAAAGAGCTAGTGTTCATGTGTTCATTGTCCATTAAGAAATCTGATCCTGGAAGGGAAGAAGCTGTTGAGTGTGAATCTTCAGGCTCCTGTACTCCTCCCCGATGGTAGCAATGAGAAGAGACAGGAGTACAAGTATCTTTCTGCTTCAGCTAGAAAAACTGGATAATTTTGATTATTTCTGGATAATTAGAATCTCTTCTGGGGCAGGCAGGTAGGACCTGTACAAAAGGAGTGGGTTGCATTTGAATCCGAGGGGGAGCAATTATTTTTGTGGGCAGGTTTATTAGAGATGTTGGGAGTAGTTTAAACTAATATGGCAGGGGGATGGGAACCAGTATGACAGAGCTGAGGGTGAGCCAGTAGGTTTACAAGTAGATGATGGGTGTAACATGAATGTAAGGAAGGACAAACCAGTGACTGGGTACAAATGCAGACAGAGCAGAGAAATTGTACCACAGTGGTAAAATTCAAAAGGGTGAAGAACGCAGGAATGAAGGTGCTGTATTTAAATGCAAGTAGTATTCGGACTAAGGGGGACAAACTCGTGGCGCAATTAGAGATTGGTCAGTATGACGTGGGCATCACTAAGTTGTGGCTGAAAGAAGGCCACAGTTGGGAGCTTAACATCAAAGGATATACTTTGTATCAAAAGGACAGGCAGGAAGGCATAAGCGACAGTGTGGCTGTTAATAAGAGATGGGATTACATCTTTAGAAAGAGGTGACATAGGGTCAGAGAGTCTGTGGGTGGAGTTAAGAAATTGCAAGGGTTAAAAAACCATTATGGGAATTGTATATAAGCCTTCAATTAGTAGCCAAGATGTGGGGTTGAGATTGCAAAAGGAGCTGGAAAAGGCATGTAATATGGGGTAATGACACAATTGTAATGTGGGACTTCAATATGCAAGGGAATTGGGAAAATCAGGTTGGTGTCGGATCACAAGAGAGGAAATTTGTTGAATGCCTACAAGATGCTTTTCAAGCACAAAGGTGATGGATCGAACATGGAAAGGTTAAGAGGAGGAAAATAATATGAAAAAAATTGTATAACTGAAAGCCCTTTCAGTGGTACCGGAAGAAGGACATTGACGTGGTATTGGTGTGTAAAGTTATAATTGATCACAACAGATCTACCAGTGTCAGAGTTGAGAGAAGGGATTCTTAAAACAATTGTGAGAAGCTGTGGCTTTGGAGAGGACATGGTGGAAAGTGACAGCAAATTTAATGAAAGAATCAGAAACTGGACCTTCAGCCCAACTCGCCCATTGTGCCTATGTATACTAATCTCATTAGGCTTGCATTCCTGTAATCCTTTCCGTCCAAATTCCTCTTAACTGTTACGGGTTTACGTCTACCCATTTCCTCTGGCAGCTCATTCCACATCTGCACCGTGTATGGAAAAACTTGCTCCTCAGGTCTTGAAATTGAAGTCTCTCTCCCCTCCCACCTTTTGCCGTTTGTGCGATTTGTTTTTTTTTGTACATTGGGTATTTGATGTTTCCTTGAATGGGTTCCATTCATGGTGTTTCTTTGTTTCGTGGCTGCCTATTCTATTTTATAGAATTCTTTAAATTTGCCACTGAGTCTCTCCTACGATCTAAATCCAGTCATTCCTTACCAGTAAAGCCCTTGATTTATCACAAAAACCTGGTGAATCTCTAGCATTCTTTCTCACGCTACCACATCCATTTTGTATGGTGGTGACAGAATTATTCCATGTGTGACCCAACCACTGCTTTGTACAACTTCGTCCTGACAGTCTGACTCATACTAAGCGCTTCAACCTATGAAGGCAAACATAACAAATGCCCTTTTCACTATCCCATTCACCCTTGTCACTATTTTCAGGGTGCTACTAACATGTACCCACGTATAAACTGTGCCTCAACAAGGCAGCATCTGTCATTAATGACTTCCAACAGCTAGGGCATACCCTCTTCTCATTACTACCGTGAGGAAGGAGGTACAGGAGCCTGAAGACACACACCCCACTCCGTTTAGGAACGGCTCCGTCCACTCCACAATCAGATTTCTGAATGCACAACAAACACATTTACACTGCCTCACTATTTTTGCTCTCTTTTGTACAACTTATTTAATTAGTTTCTTTATACTGTTGTACTGTAAAATTTCACAACATATGCCATTGATTTTAGACCTGATTCTGGTCCCCACCCCGTATTGTGCATGTCCAAACAATCAAATAACAAGAGCAGGAGTTCTTCTTGAGAGGATGAAGCAATGCCAGTACAGTTTCTAATTTTTCATTAATATGTTAGCTCTGTGTAAATAACTTGACTCACCTTTAAAAATACAAGCTGTTTGAAAGCAATTTGTATAAATTGAGACTATGTGAAGAGTTGTAATTTGGTGATGGTTAAAGTGGGAGCATTGAATCAGATATTATGGGGGCTGTAGTATCTAAAGCAGCTGTGGTGGTAGGTTCAGTAACTCCTACCCACGTCCTTGAATAGCATTACTTTTTCACACATGAAAAAGCAGTAATTCCAAAAGAAACTAATGGAGCAGGGTAAAGATATTGTAAACAATTTTAATTATCCTGGTCTATTCTTCTAATGGCTTATTAAATACTCTCCACAGTGTTCAAGGTGGTGATGTAGGAAGATGAAACAGCTCTAGTCAGGTTTACTTATTGGACAGATTGTTGAGGTTTCTTCACCATAACAGTGAATCTTCAGTTATTATACTCATTTTATACTGGTGAATGTCAAATTTTGGTTAAAATGTCATTTATTTATAACCTTAACTTTACAATAGTGCTTAGTAAAATATAACACCGTGGCATAAATTCAATGTTAGGACGGATTGCTTGGGCAAAGCAGTATTTTTTGTTATTTAGAGCGGGGATTGCCAACTGACCCCTGAGTTAATGGTAGGTGTCCAGGTTGAGAACCCCTGATGTAGAGATATGGTGTGTAACAGATCCTTCCAGCCTAACAGCCGCAGTGCCCAACAACCCAGCTAGCCTAATCCCAGGACAGTTTACAATAACCAGTTAACCTGCCAACTGCCATGCCTTTGAACTGTGGGAGCAAAAGCCCATGCAGTCATGGGAAGAACATACACACTTTCTTACAGATGAATGCTGAGCTCCAATGTCCCGAGCTGTAATAGAGTTGCACTAACTGCTGTGCTCTCATGGTGTCCCCATATTAAAGAAGAGTTATACACGTGGACGAATGTTCAGTGAGGAAGCTCTTTGGCTTCGAACCAGGCAGCTCAGGGCATAATTTGAAAATAACAATTTTTTTTTAATTGATTGCACGTAAGACATCTAAATGGGAAATGTGGAGCAATCTGTGGTTTCTGGAGGTAAAGATAAGTGACAAGAAGCAAAGCAAAATGTAGATCAGGAGCAGTAGGAAAAGAGCTCAGTGTAAAGGACTTGGTGTGATTTTCAAACCAGTTCAAATGTAGCCAGGTATTAGAATACCCAAGTGGAGAACTGGCAAAGGCATGGGCAGAAGCTTTTGGCTCAGAATCCAAATGTTAATAATCTGCTGCTTTGTATTCTCAACATTGATTTACTGAGATACAGCATGGAATACACATTTCCAACCCTTCGAGCTGCTCCGAGAGAGCAATCCCCTGATTTACCACTAGCCTAATCATGGGACAATTTACAATGACCAATCAACCTACCAACCAGAGCACCTGGAGAAACCACCTGGTCAGGGAGAACATACCAACTCCATTTGCCTAAAACACTGATTCTGGAGAGAAAGTCATAGATGCAGCAACCTGCAGCACAGTTCCAATATCAGAATCAGAATCAGACTTTAATCGCCAAGTACCTATGCACATACAAGGAATTTACTTCCGGCAGATGTTGTCTCTCTGCTCATAACAATAATAATAATATTCCTTGATTTTCTTAAGTTACAATCTTATTGTGTGCTCCACTCTTCATTGAAGTGAGTTCTTCTGTCATCATGGGTAAATTAAAGTAGAATTTCCCATCTCCAGTATTTATCAACAGTCTTGATAAATAAAACAGTTTTCCATAATTAGGGAAGCATTGGTTTTGGTGAAAAATCATAATTTTATTAAATGGATGGGGAAAAGTAATAAATATAATTTAACTGTTTGGACAATCATAGATAGTACTACTTTACATTAGCAAGAAGCAGTGGAGGGCCAGAGGCAAAGGAGTAAATGCACATAAATCATTACTATTTCAAAATCTGCTTCAGGAAATCACACAGGAGTGAATGGAATACTGTCATTTATAGGGGGGAGTAGATCCAAGTTAAGTTATGCTAACCCATAATAAAAGTTAAGTTTAGGTCACACCTGGAGTATGAGGAGCAGTTCTCTAAACCACATGGTACATAAGAGAGAATGTAAATACAGTTACTAGAATGTTTGCTGGCTTCCAGAGTCTAAATTTGTAATAAGACCATAAGACATAGGAGCAGAATTAGGCCATTTGGCCCATTGTGTCTGCTCCACCATTCAATCATGGCTGATCCTTTTTATTCCCCTCCTCAGCCTCACTCCCTGGCCTTCTCTCCTTAATGTTTGATGACATGTCCAATCAAGAACCTATCAAATCTTTGCCTTAAATACACCCAGTGACCTACCTGTGATAACAAATTCCACAAAAATTCACCACCCTCTGGCTAAAGAAAATTCTCTGCATGTTTTAAATGGATGCTGTTCTATCCTTAGGCTGTGAGACTCCACCACAGGAAACATCCTTTCCACATTTACTCTGTCTAGGCCTTTCAGCATTCAAAAGATTTCAATGAGATCTTCCCTCATCCTTCTCATTTCTAGCGATTACAGATCCAGAGCCATCAAACATTCCTCGTGTGATAACCCTTTCATTCCCAGAATCATCCTTGTGAACCTCCTCTGACTTCTCTCTAGTACCAGCTTCTCTTAGATGAAGAATCCAAAACTGTTCACAGTACTCCAGGTGAGACCCCAACGGTGCCTTATAAAGCTTCAGCATCACATCCATGCTCTTGTATTCTAGACTTTTTGAAATGAATGCTATCATTGCATTTGCCTTCCTCACTACTAACTCAACCTGCAAGTTAACCTATAGGGTGTTCTGCACAAGGACTGCCAAGTCCCTTTGCATCTCAGTTTTTTGGACTTTCTCCCCATTTTAGAAAATAGTCTGCACATTTACTTCTACTTCCGAAGTGCATGACCATGCATTTTCCAACACTGTATTTCATTTGCCACTTTTGTGCCCATTCTCCTAATCTGTCAAAGTCTTTCTACAGCCTACCTGTTTTCTCAACACTACCTGCCCCTCCACCAATCTTTGTATCATCTGTAAATTTGGCAACAAAGCCATCTATTCCATTATCTAAATTATTGATATACAGCATATGTGTGGCACCTTGTCAAAGACCTTCTGAAAGTTCAAATATACAACATCCACTGCATCCCATTTATCCTACTTGTAATCTCCTCAAATAATTCCAACAAGTTCATCAGGCAAAATTTTCCCTGAAGGAAACCATGCTTACTTTGTTCTACCTTGTCCTGTGTCACAAAGTACTCCATCACCTTATCCTTAACAATCGACTCCCAACATCTTCCCAACCACTGAGGTCAGGCTAACTGGTCTATAATTTCCTTTCTGCTGCCTTCCTCCTTTCTTAAAGAGTGGAGTGACATTTGCAATTTTCCATTCCTCTAGCACCATGCCAGAGTTCAGTGAATTTTGAAAAACCATTACAGTCGGCCCTCCTTATCGGCGGATTCCGCGTACACGAATTCAACCAACCGCGAATCGTGAAAACCCGGAAGTGCTCTTCCAGCAATTGTTGTTCGAGCATGTACAGACTTTTTTTCTTGTCATTATTCCCTAAACAATGCAGTATAACAACCATTTTACATAGCATTTACATTGTATTAGGTATTATAAGTAATCTAGAGATGATTTAAAGTATACGGGAGGATGTGCATGGGTTATCAGGCATCGGGATCGAAAAAAATCAGAAGTTCTCTTACTAAGTCATTTGGAACAGGTACATCCGGTATTATTTAGCATCAGTCAAATGTTTGTCTTAGTATATATTTTACCTTTCTATGCATATAAAACACTTAAGAACGTATGTTTCAGCGCTGGGCTTGGGAAGTTCCCGAGCTCGATCTAGTGACAGATCGCTATGGAGTGCGCTCTGCACCGTGCCGGGTTGATGTGGAGGATCAAAAACCCAAAACCCAATAATTAAACCACTGTGTTGCTTAGTAATAATTGTAGCTTTCATCGGGGCACAGCCTTGCTCACTTTATCCTTTAAAATTGTTCCGATCGTTGACCAGCCTAGCCTAACGCTTTTCCAATGACCAATGGCGTTCCACCTCTTTCCCATCGCTTTAT
The DNA here is from genome assembly GCF_048418815.1 of Hemitrygon akajei. Taxonomy (NCBI): domain Eukaryota; kingdom Metazoa; phylum Chordata; class Chondrichthyes; order Myliobatiformes; family Dasyatidae; genus Hemitrygon; species Hemitrygon akajei. Next base: position 4,332,872 of record NC_133126.1, on the reverse strand, counting down.
TATTTCCACTTTATTTTCAATCGTGATCGTAATTATTTTCATGAACAGAAACACGAAATGCCTCCACAATCTCTACCGCTACCTCTTTCAGAACCCTAGGGTGCATGTGCAGTTCATCTGGTCCAGGTGACTTGAGCACCTTCTCACTTGTAATAGTAACTGCACTCACTTTTCATCCCCCACACCCTTCAACATCTGGCACACTGCTAGTGTCTTTCACAGTGAAGACTGATGCAAAAGATTTAGTTCATCTGCCATCTCCTTGTCCCCTGTTATTATTTCTCTGGCCTTGTTTTCTAGTGGTCCTATATCCATTCTTATTTGTCTTTTCTACATACTTGAAAGAGCTTTTACTACCCATTTTGATATTGTTTCCTAGCTTGCTTTCATATTCCATCTTCTCCTTTTGAATGAATTTTTTAGTTGCTCTCTGTAGGTTTTCAAAAGCTTCCCAATCCTCTACCTTGAATGAAATATCTTTATTGTCATTGCATAGTAATCAAGTAACCAGCCAGTACAAGCAATGTCCAGCAGTACAAGAGCGTAACTCAGATGCATGACAGCCATAAAACCAGTATATCTTCCTGCTAATATGAATGCTACATTATCAATGGATGTATTTCTAGAATTCGCAAGGTTAAGAGGTACTTTCATTAAAATAAGGAAATCAATAGCAATAGTTAAGAGCAGGGCATATCTTAAAAACTAAAGCTTTGGACTGTTTGGCAGAACATCTCTATGCAGAAGGTGGAAGACCCTACTGCAAGGCTCGTTGTTAGGAATGTTGCCTTAAAGTATTATGGATGGGGTGGGATAGATATGTAGGAAGGATTGGAGCAGGGGGCAGGGATCCAGATTTTTGGATTATTGGGACCTCGTCTGGGGCAGATGTGACCTGTACAAAATAGACGGGTTGCACTTGAATCCAAGGGGGACCAATATCCTGGCAAGGAGCAACTGGGAGACAGATTCTGGGATGGTGCAATAATAAGTGTTGTTGTGATGGAAGATTTTAACTTTACTAGTATTGATTGACATCTCCTTAGCACAATGGGTGGAGTATGTTTGGTGTGTTCAGGAAGGTTTCCATCCCAATGTGTAGAATAGCCAACTAGAGGAGAGGCTGTACTTGATCTGGTATTAGGAAATGAACCTGGTCAGATGTCTCAGTGGGAGAACATTTTGGAGGTAGTGATCACAGCTCTTATCTCCTTCACCATAGCGCTACAGCGGGATAGGAGCAGACAATTTGGGAAAACATTTCATTGGGGCGGGGTAAATATGATGCTATTAGGCAGGAAATTGGGAGCAGATGTTATCGGGGAACATTTGCATGGATAGGTATGTTCCAGTGAGGCAGGGAAAGGATGGTAGGGTTAAAGAACCATGGTGTACAAAGGATGTAGAAAATCTAGGTAAGAAGAAAAGAAAGCTTACAAAAGGTTAAAGAAACTAGGTACTGTTAGAGCTCTAGAAAATTACAAGGTTGCTAGGAAGGAACTTAAGAATGGAATTAGGAGAGCCAGAAGGTCCATGAGAAGGCCTTGTGAGCAGGATTAAGGAAAACTCCAAGGCATTCTACAAGTATGTGAAGAGCAAGAGGATGAGCCGTGTGAGAATAAGACCAATCAGATGTGATAGTGGAAACGTGTGCATGGAGTTGGAGGAGGTAGCGGAGGTACTTAATGGTACCTTGCTTCAGTATTCACCAGGGAAAAAGGTCCTTGGCAATTGTGGGGATGACTTAGTGGACTGGAACACTTGAGCATATAGACATCAAGAAAGAGGATGTGCTGGAGCTTTTGAAAAGCATTAAGTTAGATTAAGTCACCAGAACTGGAGTAATCAGCCGTAATCTCTATGAATAATGAAGGAGTTAAACAACTTCTGCTTTTTCAGTGCACCTCAGTTTTTAGTATTCAGTTTTGAATTCTAAAATGCTTAGTAGACATTTAAATGGATATGGCCGGTGTGTGTCTGCTTTGTCCGTTCCAGGTACGTGTTAACGTAGCTAGAAGGATAGAGAAGATGGAATATCAGCACAATAAAGCACAACAACATAACAGCTGGTTTCAGCAAGCTGCCGAAGCTCTCGATGTGGATTTGGAGGATAATGTCCTAATGGGTAAGTAAAATTTTGTATTTATTTATATAGCAATACAGCATAGAACAGGCCCTTCCAGCCAAACGAGCCACACCACCCAGCAACCCACCTAATTAACTCTACCCTAATCACAGGGCAGTTTTCAACAACCAATTAATGTACAAACTGGTAGGTCTTTGGAATGTGGGATGAAACTGGAGCACCCAGAGAAATCCCACACAGTTCATGGGGAGAACATACAGATGGCACCGGAATTGAACCCCGAATTCTGACACCAGGAGCTGTAATAGCATCAGGCTAACCGCTACAGTATTGTGGCTACCGTGTGAGCATTTCATAGATAACAGGTTGCTAAACCAGCTGGGATGTTCATGCTTGCACACAAGTCCAGACTTTCCTGTTGGAGAAGTACTTCTCTGCTGACAACCATCAAGCATACTAGTTCCATCCATGATTCTCACTCAAAGCGAGGAAAAAGTTGTTCAGTTAATATTTAACATTTACAATGTGAAATAACCATTGATACACATGAAGCTGAAATATGGTACTTGCAATGTTAAAGTTTATTACTTAATATTTAGCCATTATTCTCTTATCACTTGGAACAAAAAATAGTCAGGGAATTCAGCAGGTCAGGCAGCATCTGTGGAAATGAATATAAACAATAGATGTTTTGGGCTGAGACACTCAAGAGTCCTGAAAGGGTCTGGGCCCAAAACATTGACTATTTATTCATTTTGATAGGTGCTGCTGAGTTTCTCCAGCATCTGGAGAATCTTGTGTTTATAACCTGTAAATTGTGCAGTGAGTTATAGATTCTGCGGAAAGCTGATGTTGGAGAATAGAATGGGTTAGGGTAGGGTTGGTGTAAAATGGATGCCTGAATCGCTTATCACCTGCTTATCTAAGTGTGGTCCATCATCTTTCAATGTTAATCATATTACAATCACAAATAACACTTTTCTCCTGAAAATAAACTTATCTATTGTTCTTCCAAAAGGATTTGAGCAATCTAAACTGAATTGAAATCGGAAGTTCTTTGAAAAGTAAACTGAACATAAAGTTTTATTTTCAGGTGAAGGGTATAATGACGGTGAAGAAAACCAGAGACAAAGAATGCTGAAAGGAATGAAGAAAGAACTAAAACATCTACTTTCGCAGCCAGTGTTCAAGAACCACATGAAGACAAAATACCCAACACAATTTGGTGGACTAGCATTGCCTGCTTTACCAGTGGCGAGCCAAGAAACTGCTTTAACTACAATTCAAAAACATAGACAGAAAAAAAGACAGACTGTGTGAACAAGCATCTTGAAAGAAGTGCTGTTTAACCAACTGATACAACTAGCAATTTGCAATGTTATGTAGTAACACATTCAGTGGCTGTACACCATTTATTGCATTTAATAAAAAATTAGAACTTGTGCAATATTGTCATCTTCAATATGAAGATTAAGAACAACCTCTTCATATCCTCAATAAGAGGATGCACATTTTATTTAGAGATACAGCGCAGAACAGGCTCTTCTGGCCCACCGCACCGTACCACCCAGAAATTCACCTATTTAACCCTAGCCTAATCACAGGACAGTTTACAATGTACAATTAATCTACTAACCAGGATGTCTTTGGACTGTGGGAGGAAACACATGCACTCACAGGAAGGAACGTACAAACTTGCCTACCGAGGATGCCCGAATTGAACTCCGAACTCAGTATCGCGCTAGTTGCTATGCTACCATGGCACCCCAGTTTCTTAAAGCATTTTAGAAAATTGTAGTTCTTAGCTGAATAGTGATTATTAAGAATGACTAACAGGTTTATACTCTAGGAACAGTGCTCAAGTAGATGGTATTTTCTTCAAGATGAAATGTTTTATATCTTGCAACCAGATGACTCTAGTAAACAAAAATACTAAAATCCAACAGAACAATGTAGGTGCTATTAAAGTAGGTAGTTGACAAGAATTAGGTCACACTGCTCCTTATATAGACAGGGGGGATGGTGCAAAGTAGATACATACTTGTGCAATAGTTTGCTAGTAAACAATGATTCCTTAAGCCAGAGGTGGAAGAGGGGACAGCTCACTACCTATTAAATGCTCCCAACGACGAGAGTCTCAAATAACCTCTGACAGACAAGTCCAGTAGAACAGTTTCTACTGACAGAAGGGACAAAGCCAGGTAACAGGCTCCAGGCAGATGAGGCTCATCAGCCATGGTTGGAAAACGCTAATCTCAAACTTCCACTGTCTTGGGTTACACCTATTAACGGGGAAAGCTTCAGGAGTAAACCTCAAGGAAAAATTGAGCTGGAATCCCAAAGGCAGTCCCTATGCTGAGTTCAACTCCAGCAATGCTGTTGGTGCCAAATTGTATTGGTCTCAGCCATTCCTTTGGATTCATCAGCTGCTTGGACGGGGGAGCCTGCTGTATGGGCAACAGCTTGCTCTCCATATTTCACACTCTCTTGGCTTGGTTTTAACAGCCATGGCGCAACATCCCTGGTTGACCCCAGCGGAGGGCCTCTCTAAGCAATGATTTCATTTAAAGTGACTTTGCACAATTAGTATGTGCTACAAAGAATCAGTTTGCTTATCAATTTAGTCACTGTTTTAAATCAGAGCCTAATTTAAATTCTTTATACTTGCATTGATAGGATTACAATCAGAGTTCGGAGCAGAGAGTGAAACTGAATTAAGGACCAGTTTTGTAAACTGGATTTACTGTGTAAAGTCCTCCAGCAGGTGGCATCAATGTTGTGCACAGAAACAATGAATTGTCAACAGCGTGGCTGCATACAACAAATGCATTGTGGAGTTTACACTCAAATCCCAGCGGAAATGTTGTTCTCTATTGATTTGAGGAGGTACAAGGGAGGAATCTCAATTCACAAACCCTGCATGAACAAAAAAAAAATTCAATCCTGTTCGAAAAAAGATGTTAGACTGATAGATGTAGAGTTTATAACGCAACTTACAGCATGATTGAAACTAACCAAGTTTTTTCTGCAAGGGTGTATTAAATTGGTATAGACTGTACACTAATATCGAAGACAAAAATTTAAATGCACTCAGTGGTTGGAATATACATTAATTTGGTATGTCAGAAAATGGCAAAAGATTCTGCTTACATTGATTATTTTACCTACCCCACCCCCACAGGAACACCCCCAAACAACCATGGCTCAGAGCATAAAACGTATAATTGCAAGGTGAAATGAAGACTATTTGGTATTGCTTGCTTTGTAAAGTATATCATAATGTCCTGGTTTGTAAAGTAGGTAAATCAAAGGTTTAGATCCCTCTGGAAAGATGTGGTGGTTGACTTCAGAGTCTGTTTTGTCCATATATTCCACTTGGATTGATATATCCAGGGCTTGGGTCAGTGCAGTGATATGAATATGGTCACTTTCCACGGCCATTGGCTCCACTTCCTATGGGAGAGAAACTAGGCATTACTATATATATGTATAAAACCAGCTCTATAAACAGCAAAGTGCCAGAAAGAAATTATCCCAACCAGCAAACCAATTTATCAGAAATTATCCTATAATAGCAAACCTATTTTACATTAACAGATGTGCCAAAATAAATCACCTAAATAAATATTTTTGAACAGAAATTTCAGTTTTAGATCTGAGAACTGTTTCAGAAGGATACAAGACTTCCACCAAAGCAAAAACAGGAAAAATAAATTCTATCAGTATTATAGAAAACCACTAGTCAGTCTTTCTAAAGTAAAAAAAAGTTATTTCTCAGGGATTCCTTCCTCTTAACTATAACGAACTCCATATAGTGTTTTGATGTACTTCGTGTACTCCAAAATGGGGTGGTGAGCATCTTAAATGTCCCTCGTCGGTAGGTCGCATCTGGAATTTTCACTTGGTGGACGATTTCCCTCCATATTGGGAAATCATGTACGTGGCAAGTTACAGCAGTGGTTTGCCTTTGCCTACTGCCGGGTGAGTTCTTTTTTAAGGGATCACCAGCTCTTAACCCAGTATGGATGGAGAGCGTGCAAGGGAGCTGGCTGGATTCGAACTCGGGACCTCTCGCCCTGAAGTCCAGCGCTGATGCCACTATGCCACCAGTCAGGCAAATGTCCCTCAGGGAAGAACAATTGTGTGAAAATCGAAATTATGATTATGTCTTAAAAGGTATTTCATCTTTCAAGCTTTTTGGTCAGACAGTGGTGAATCTAGAATACACTGCCACTGGCAGCTGTGGAGGCCAAGTCATTGGGTATATTTAAGGTAGAGGCTGATAGATTTTTGATTAGTCAGGGCATTAGGGGAAATGGGGAGAAGGCAGAGAAGAGTGGGGCTGAGAGGAAAATGGATCAGCCTTGATGAAATGGCAGGGCAGATCCGATGGGCCAAATGGCCTAATACTGCTCCTATATCTTATGGTCTTAAACCTCGTGATAACTGCAACAACTGAATCAATGAATCAGACCACAGTCTTTTATGACAATGATGACATTAGTGACATTGTAATGATAGGTCAACTTATATTCAGGATCTTTTACTTAAAATACTACCAGAGATGTTCCCCCAACTAATGATCTCACTTTAAGGACTCTATCTTGTTATTTCATGCTCCTGTTATTTATGTTTGCACAGTTTATTGTCTTCTATGCTCTTGCTCTTTCATTGATCCTGTTTACAGTTACTGTTCTATAGATTTGCTGAGTATGCCCGCAGGAAAATGAATCTCAGGGTTGTATGTGGTGACATGTATACACTGTGATAATAAACTTTACTTAGTACTTTATTCATAATTAGCCATATTATCCATTAATATTTACCAAAAAGAATTGTTTCCGAAATTTGAAGGTAGGCTCCATCATCAATAAATAAAGCCAATCAATATAACCAATTCTAAAACTGACCTGAGCACAGAAGTCTTTAATACTTATGCCTCCCTCGAGGAAAAATTCAAAGAAGCCGGACTGCTTCTGCAAGTATGCGGATGTTAGTAGTCGAAGATATTGCACTAAGTGATCTGAAGCAGCACGATCATTGAAAACAGCAAGTAGCTGGGAGACCGAACCGTCCGTTTCTACCAGGTCAATCACATCCAGAAACTGGAACCAGAGAACCTAACAGTAACATCTGTATCAATCCACTTTTTATTTCAGAAAAAGGAAACGTCAGATGCTCTTACAACAAAGGCCGTAGCTCATTTCGATCTTTACTCATCAAGGTACATTAGATATTAGGATAGCACGTAGTGTAGCGGTTCGCTTAATGCTTTACAGCCGTGGTGACCCTGGTTCAATTCCCACTACTGTCCAGCATGAAATAACAAGAGTCCTTAAAGTGAGATCATTAGTTGGGGGAACATCTCAATAGATGAGTGTGGTAGTATTTTAAGTACAAGTTTTTACATTCACCCCATGACTGTGGGTCTCCTCTGGGTGCTTCGGTTTTCTCCCATTACCGTAAAGACATATGGGTTAGTCACGTGGGTGTAATTGGGTGACACAGGCTTGTTATGCTGGAAGGGTCATTAACTGCACTGTATCTTTAAAGTAAAATAAATTGCTTTTGATGAATTGCATACCATCAAAAGCACCAAAAAGGAAAGATTTCCACTGAAGGGGGAGAAAAAGCTGCAGATGCTATAAATCCAAAACAAAAATACAAAATGCTGTATGTACTCAATAAAGCAGCATCTGCAGGAAAGAAACTTTACATTTTAGGGTCAAATGTTTCTTAACCAGAATTTGAAAAGTGAGATAAATATTATTTAAGTTGGAGAGTGCAGTGGAGAAAATAGAAGCAATGTCTATTTTATTTTTCTGTTTAAAGATACAGTGCAGAATAAGCCCTTCCAGCCCAACGAGCCACACCACCCAGCCATCCACTGATTTAACCCTAGACTAATCACAGGACAATTTGCAATAACCAATTAGCCTACCTACAGTTATGTCTTTAGACTGTGGGAGGAAACTGGAGCACCTGGAGGAAAAACATGCTCACAGGAAGGGACGTACCAATGTTCTTATACAGAATGCTGGAGCTGAGCTGTAATAGCGTCACACTAACCGCTACACTTTGATCTGACCTCAAAAAGTGAGAGAAATGGTATTGTAAGTTGGAGAGTGTAGTGGAAAAAAATGTACCATCTATGGTAAGTTTCAGATTATAATTTTCAAGGAAATAATTTAACACAGCTGGAGGTGAAACTGAAACTGAAAGATAGAGATAAGCTTACAGAAAAAGAAACTTAAATTCAGCATCAAATTCAATCTAACTGCTCTGATGTGAGATGAAGAACTGTTCCTTAAGCTGAGTTCAGACATTTCTGGTACAGAACTGAAATCAGAGTAGGAGTAGGATGGAGAACTAAACTTGTGGATCAAATGAAAAACTTTCACCCAATCTTCATCTGAATTACTCAGAGTGGGATGTTATGTTGAAGTTTGGTGAGGCCAAATTTGGAGTTATTGTGTACGGTTTTGGTCACACACCCAAGGAAAGATTGAAAGAGTGCAAAGGAAATTTACAAGGATGTTGTCGGGACATGAGGACCTGAGCTATAGGGAAATGTAGAAAGGGTTAGGACTTTATTCCCCAGGGAGTAGAAGAATGAGGGGAGATTTGATAGAGATATACAAAATTATGAGGGGTACAAGTACTGTAATTGCAAGTATGCTTTTTCCACTGACAGTAGAATTAGAGGTCATGGGTTAAGGGTAAAAGATGAAATATTTAAGGGGAACACGGGGGGAAACTTCTTCACTCAGACGGTAGTGAGCAGAACGAGCTGCTGGCACAAGTGATGGATGCTGGTTTGATTTCAATATTTAACCTAAGTAAATGGGTGGGAGGGGTATGAAAGGCTATGGTCCAGGTGTGTGTTGATGGGATAAGGCAGATTAAAAGATCGGCACAGACTAGAAAGGCCAGAGGGCCTATTTCTCTGCTGTAGTGTTCTGTGACTCAAGGACACCATATTGTGAGCACCCAGTATATTAAAGTGCTGGAAGACCAAATGAATCATTGCTTCTCCTGTAAGGAAATTTTGGGTCCCCGGATGCTTGGAAGCAGTGACAAAGAAGGACAGATGTTACATCTCCTCCTTGAGAAGAATGCAGACGGAGATGGAAGAGTGGACCAGCGGATCTCAAAGGGTCTATTCCCTCCACAATAACTGAAAGGGAAACAAAGAAAAGGCACAACCGGTGATAGAATACTGCTGAAGGTGACAGAAATGACAAAGGGTGATACACTGAACGTAGTGGCTGGTGGACTAGAAAATAAGCATATGAGGAACTCAACAGGCCTGGCAGCATCCAAGGAGAAAGACTGATGAAGGGTCTTGGTCTGAAATGTTGTCTGTACTTTTTTTCCATTGATGCTGCCTGGCCTGCTGAGTTCCTCCAGCATTTTGTGTGTGTTGCTCTGGATTTCCAGCATCTGCAGAATTTCTGTTGTAAATGAGGAACTCACTTCTTGTTTTACTTAGTGCAAGGGATGACAGCAGAAATTAAAATGAGAAGCGCGAGAGAGAGAGAGAGAGAGACTTAGTTAAGGAAAAGGAAAGCATTTTAAAATGGGACCAGAGTTGGAAGTCTCACTATCAGGATATATACACAATAAATGAGAATGGTATGACTCCACAATGAAATTATTTCCACAATGAAACAATTTCCACACATTCGCCCATTAGTTTTTAAAACAACACATTGTTGCAAATTATTTTGTCCTTAAAAGGAAGATTTGGAATATGGTCTTGTTACCTCCAAAAGGGATCAAATACATTGAATCTCACAATTAGAGGCAGGTTTAATTTTACTGGCATACATTGTGAAATTTGTTTTGTAGCAGCAGTACAGTGCAATACACAACTTAAAAAGCTATAAATTACAACAAGAAAATATATATAAAATTGAATAATAGTGCAAAAAGGGAGCAAAAATTGACATTAATGAGAAATTGGGATAGGTACATGGATTGGAGGGCTATGGTCCAGGTCCATTTTGATGGGGCTAGGCAGATTATTAGATCAACATGAACTAGATGGGCCAAAGGTCCTGTGTCTGTGCTGTTGTGCTCTATGACTCTAAAAGTTAGGAATAAAAAAAACTTCAGACCAGTTAGCAGCTAGCTCTATGCAAGTCTAGAATGGAGACGAGGTGGAATTTCTTCATATATTTAAACATTTTTATTCATTTACAGGATGTGAGCGTTGCCATCAAGTCAGCATTTATTACCCTTCACTAGTTACCCTTGAAAACATGGCATTGAGCTGCCTTCTTGAACTGCTGCAGTCCCTGAGCTGTCGGTACACCCACATGTGTGGTGAATCTGTGGAATTCATTGCCACAGGTGGCTATGGAGGCCAAGTCTTCATGTATATTTATGGTAGAGGTTCATAGATTCTTGATTGGTCAGGGCATGAAGGGATATGGGGAGATTGGGGCCGAGAGGGAAATAGATCAGCCATGGTGAAATGGAAGAACAGACTTGATGGGCCAAATGGCCTAATTCTGCTCGTATAGCTTATGGTCTTAAATGCACTCTGGTTCAGTAGAAGTTGGCACTGACTTGAAGCCGACAGGACCTGACCATGTTCGATAAGCATCAAAAACAGTGACTGGATGTCCTTTTAGGTTCATTCTGGGTTGGCTTTAGATTTGCCTGGACAGATCATTTTTTAGCCAAGCAGACCTCCAGCTGAAATCACTACTGCAGATAACTACAGGGACAAATCCCATTACATTCTCAATTGTGACATTTTGAGTAGTGGAGACAAAAGACTAATAAAATCTTAAATTTACCATTTTTCAGAAATGAAATACTTACAGTGCTGAAAGAATTTTCAAATGTTTTTTCAGCAAATCCAGCAGCTAGAAGGTCTTCTCTACTCTGTATTAAATTCTGTCTAAGTCTGAATAAAAACAGTTCATATTAGATAAATTACAGTATTATTACATGAGCACCATACTTGGCAAAGCCATGATTTTGACATCAGTTCACTAACAGCTATGACTGGGTTGGGGGCTGGCTGGCCCGTCCCATCAGTGCTGCCCTCCAGTGTTCGCTCAATGGAAGACAAGCTAGATTGCATTCGCCTGCACCTGCACTGGACCATAAGACCACAAGATATCAAAACAGAATTGGGCCACTTAGCCCATAAGTCAGATCTGCCATTCCATCATGGCTTATTTATTAACCATCTCAACCCCATTCTACTGCCTTCTCTCTCTAACCTTTGACACCCTGCCTAACCAAGAACCTATCGACCTCTGCTTTAAATATACAGTGAAACCCTGATTTTACGCGCCCCGATTTAACGCGAATTTGGATATAACGCGATGAATCACTGGACTCCTTGTCCACGTCAATCCATACTCCTTCTCCAGCCTTGTATCCCTTTTGCCAATCAACTTCCCAGCTCTTGGCTTCATCCCTCCCCCTCCTGCCTTCTCCTATCATTTCAGGACTCTCCCTCTCCCTCCCACTTTCAAATCTCACTATCTCTTTTTTCCATTAGTCCTGACTAAGGGTCTCGACCAGCTGCTGCCTGGCCTGCTGCGTTCCACCAGCATTTTGTGAGAGTCATTGGACCTGTTTTGTGCTCAAAGTGGAACAAACTGCTAGACAAAGGAAATCTTTTTCTGTGAAAGATAAGCTTCATACACTTGACGCGATCAAGACTAAAAGTCAAGCTCAAGTTGCACGAGACCTCGGGATACCAGAATCAACACTTCGTGGCTGGAAATCTCACGAAGAAAAGTTTCACGCGTCGTGTGAGGCAGAGAAGGTGTCTGAATGGAACAAAGAAGAGCTACACCAGTGGTACTCTGGGGATGACAAATGCTCCAAATGAGCACCTGACGAACGCCGAGATCGTCCATAACGTAACTATAGCACCAGCGGAGGCAGGTGTACCGGTTCTTGAGCCGCAAGAAGATAATGAAGAGCCTCCACCCCCACCGCCAAAAGTGTCTGAAGCCACCTCGAGGCTAGCCTCCACTGGTTGCAGAGCCAGGAGGTGGACCACGTAAAAAACCTCCAACTCAGAAGCCTTCTAGATTTTGCTCGCAGCCAGCGACATGCTACATTCAAGCAAGGAATGCTCGATCACTTTTTTAAGAAATAAACTGTAAATGATGATTGCTAATACTCTTGAATGTTTTTATTTGTTGTTTTGTGTACTAAAAAGTTTTACTAAAAATTAATTTGTGTTTTAATTTCTACAGCGACAACAATGATTTATTCGTGGAATTCTTTAATTCAAAGGTCATTTACTTGCCAAAAGGTAAACGTGCAAAAAAAGGGTCAAATAGGGCGAAAATAGGAGTGTTTTAGGATGTTAAGTCAACATTGGGTCAGTTTGAACATTGAATTTCTTGAACCCTGATTTCGTGCGACTCCGCTTTTTTTGCAATGACATTTTACGGACCCAAACGATCGCGTTATAACGGGGTTCCACTGTATTCAATGATGTGGCCTCCACAGCCTCCCGTGGCAATGAGTACCGCAGGTTCACCACCTTCTGGCTAAGGAAGTTCCTTCTCATCTCCATTCACCAACACAAAATGAAAAACTGCTGTGTGCTTGTTCTTGCAGAAACATGTCTCCAGGACATCCCACATACCATTAACCTACAGGCCATGCCACTCAGGGACTTGGGGTAAATATTTTTTGTTGTGACTATTGTTTTCTGCTATCATGATTATATGTACTCTGTGTGACTGTGTGCTTTGCACCTTGTTCCCAGGGAAAAAGCTGTTTTGTTTGTCTATATACATGTATAAGTTTACTGCTGTTTGGGGGTCTGTATACAAGACTCTGATGGGAGTTATATACAGACCCTCAAATAGTGGTGAAGATGTGGTATGCAAATTAGTACGGGAGATAGACAATGCATGCTAAAAGGGCAATATTACGATAGTCATGGGGATTTCAATATGCAGGTAGATTGAGAAAAATCAGGTTGATGTTGGATCTCAAGAGTGGGAATTTCTAGAATGCCTGTGAGAGGATTCTATAAATCAGCCTGTGGTTGAGTCCATTAGTGGATCAGGTACTCTGGATTGGGTGTTGTGCTATGAATGAGAATTGATTGGCGAGCTTAAGGTAAAAGAACCCTTAGGGGAAAGTGATCATAATATGATTGAGTTCACATTGAAGTTTGAGAAGGAGAAGCTGAAGTCAGATTTATCAATATTACAGTGGAGTAAAGGGGCATGAGAAAGGAGTTGGCCAGAATTGATTGGAAAAGAACACTGGCAGGGAAGACAGCACAGCAGCAATGACTGGAATTTCTGGAAGCAATATGGAAGGCATAGGATAGATACATCTCAAAGAGGAAGAAGTATTCTAAAGGCAAGATGACATGTCCATGACTAATGAAAAGTAAAAGCCAGAAAAGCCAAAGAGAGGGTATATAATAGAGAAAAATTATTGGGAAGTTAGAGGACTGGGAAGCTTTTAAAAACCAACAAAAGGCACCTAAAAAGTCATTAAGGTAAAGAGTGAATACAAAAGTAAACTAGCCAATAATATTATAGAGGACACCAAAACTTTTTTCAGATACATAAAAGTATAAAAGAAAGGTGAGATTGGATATCAGACAGCTAGAAAATGATGCTGGAGAGGTACTAATGGGGGCAACGAAAAGGCATGTGAACTGAGTAAGTAATTGGCATCAAAGTCTTCACTGTGGAAGACATGAGTAGTATACCATAACGCTCATGATAAAACAGGCCAAAATTAGCATAGTTTCCTGAAGGAAAAATCTTGCATGACAAATCTATTGGAAGTCTTTGAAGAAATAACAAGCAGGATAGCCAAAGGATAATCACTGGATGTTGTGTACTTGGATTTTCAGAAGGCCTTTGACAAGGTGCCACACATAACTATACTTAACAAGTTAAGAGCCTGTGATATTACAGGAAAGGTATTAGCATGGATAAAACAGTGGCTGATTGGCAGGATGCGAAGTGTGGGAACAAAAGGCTGGTTGCTGATGACTAGCGCTGTTCCACAGGGTTCTTTTTATGTTATATCTCAATGATTTGGATGATGGAATTGATGGTTTTGTGGCAAAGTTTGCAGACGATACGAAAATAGGTGGAAAGGCAGGCAGTTTTGAGGAGGCAGGCTGCAGAAAAACTTAAGATTAGGAGAATGGGCAAGGAAGTGGCAGATAGAATAGTGTCAGGAAGTGTATGGTCATGCACTTTGGTAAAAGAAATAAAAGGGCAGACTAATTTAAAATTCTGAGGTGCAAAGGGACTTGGAAGTCCTAGTGCAAGATTCCCTATAGGTTAAATTGCAGTTTGAGTCAGTGGAGAGAAAGGCAAATGTGATGTAAGCATTCATTTCAAGAGGATTAGATTATAAAAGCAAGGATGTAATGTTGAGAATTTATAAAGCACTGAAGCCTCACTTGGAGTATTGTGACCAGTTTTGGGCCCCTTATCCTAGAACGTATGTGTTGATATTGGAGAATTCAAAGGAGATTCATGAAAATCATTCCAGGATTGAAAGGCTTGTCATATGAAGAGTGTTCCATAGCTGCGGGCCAGTACTCATTGGAATTCAGAAGAATGAGGGGTGGCATCATTAAATTGTTGAAATGCATTGATAGAGTGGATGTGGAGAGGATGTTTTCTATGGGGGGGGGGGGGGGAGGAGAGTCTAAATCCAGAGATCACTGTCTCAGAATAGAGGGGCATCCTTTTGGAATAGAGATGAGGAGCAAATTCTTTGGCCAGAGAGTGGTGAATCTGTGGAATTCATTGCTACAGGCGGCTGTGGAGGCCAAATCTTTATGTATATTTAAAGCAGAGGCTGATAGATTCTTGATTAGTCAGAGCATGAAGGGATATGGGGAGAAGACAGGAGATTAGGGCTGAGAGGGAAATTGGATCAGCCATGATGAAATGGCAGAGCTGACTCGATGGGTCAAAATGGTCTAATTTTGCTCCTATATCTTACTGTTTTGTGACAAGGTTGAATGACAATTAAACTTGAAGTTGTCAACACTATTTTTCATGCAATAAATGTAGAAAATTCAGCAAAATCCAAATGGAAGAAAAACTGAAATGTTAATTTTTTCATCCTTTTAATTCCTTAGCATGTATCTATTGCAGATGGTCAATGGAGTAGGCAGTTTAAATGTTTTGGCATGCATTAAATGGGCTAAAAGGCCTGGTTAGGGGCCGTACTTTTCCAAAACCCGATGAAGTCACATAGGATCCACAGTGAGTTGGTAAACTGGATCCAAAACAGGCCTGGTGAGAGAAAACCAGGGGCAGTAATATCGATGCATTTTTCTGATCGGAGGTTTGTGACCAACTGCATCCGACAAGGATCCATACTGGGACCTCAGCTGTTGGTAATATTTATTAATGATTTGGATGAAAGGATGAGAGTGGATGTGGAGAGGATGTTTCCTATAGTGGGAGTGTCTCAGTCCAGAGGGTAAAGCCTCAGAACAGAGGGGCATCCATTTATAACATTAATGAGAAGGTATTTCTTCAGCCAGAGGGTATCCAGTTGACGATGGAGACCAAGTCACTGAGTATTTAAAACAGAGGTTGATAGGCTCTTGGTTAGTCAGGGTGTCAAAGGTTACAGGGAGAAGGCAGGAGAATGGGATTGAGAGGGATAATAAATCAGCCATGATGGAATGACAGAGCATCTCGGTGGGCCAAATGGCCTAACGCTGCTTCTATGGCTTATGGTCTAAAATGTAGGTGGTCTGTTTAGTATGTTTGAAGTTGAAGAATTGGGATTTGAGGACAATGAGGAAGGTTGTCAATGGACGGCTTGGGAATTTGGGCAGAGACACTTCAGACTCAGTTTAATCTGGTATAAGGGCAAGGCATTTTCAAAGGTCAAATGCAAGTATACAGTAAGTGCTGGGGGCAATGATGTACAGAGGGATTTGGGGTGCAAGTCCATAGCTCCCTTGAACATAGAATATAGAATAGTACAGCACAGTACAGGCCCTTTGGCCCACAATGTTGTGCCAACCCTTAAACCCTGCCTCCCATGTAACCCCCCACCTTAAATTCCTCCATATACCTGTCTAGTAGTCTCTTAAATTTCACTAGTGTATCTGCCTCCACCACTGACTCAGGCAGTGCATTCCACACACCAACCACTCTCTGGGTGAAAAACCTTCCTCTAATATCCCCCTTGAACTTCCCTCCCCTTACCTTAAAGCCATGTCCTCTTGTACTGAGCAGTGGTGCCCTGGGAAAGAGGCGCTGACTGTCCACTCTGTCTATTCCTCTTAATATGTTGTACACCTCTGTCATGTCTCCTCTCATCCTCCTTCTCTCCAGAGAGTAAAGCCCTAGCTCCTTCAATCTCTGATCATAATCCATACTCTCTAAACCAGGCAGCATCCTGATAAATCTCCTCTGTACCCTTTCCAATGCTTCCACATCCTTCCTATAGTGAGGTGACCAGAACTGGACACAGTACTCCAAGTGTGGCCTAACTAGAGTTTTATAGAGCTGCATCATTACATCGCGTCTCTTAAACTCTATCCCTCGAATTATGAAAGCTAACACCCCATAAGCTTTCTTAACTACCCTATTTCCCTGTGAGGCAACTTCCAGGGATCTGTGGACATGTACCCCTAGATCTCTCTGCTCCTCCACACTACCAAGTATCCTGCCATTTACTTTATTCTCTGCCTTGGAGTCTGTCCTTCCAAGTAGCAACACAACTGGAGAAGTGCTACAGAAGGTGTGGAGCTTGCTTGGCTGAGTATTAAACTGGGAAGTCAATTTGCAGTTCTACAAAACTAGTTGGCCCAGATTTGGAGTATTGTGTGCAGGTTTAGTCATAGAACATAACAGCTTGGTACAGTCCTTTCTACCCACAATGTTGTGCCGACCTTTTAATCTACATCATGACCAATCTAATCCTTCCCTCTCACATAGCTCTCTACTTTTTTTTTTCATCCACATGCCTATCTAAGAGTTGCTTAAACATCCCTAATGCATCTGCCTTTACCACCAACCCTGGCACAGCATTCTATGCACCCACCACTGTGTAAAAATCCCCCCTCCCCCATTATACTTTCCTCCAAGTAACTTAAAATTATTGCCTCTCATCCTACCCATTTCTGCCCTGGAAAAAAAGGTACTGGCTGTCCACACTCTATTCCTCTCCTCACCTTGTTTATCAAGTCACCTCTCATCCTCTTTCACTACAAAGAGAAAGCCCTAGCTTGCTTAATGTTTCCTCATATGACATGGTCTCTAATCCAGGCAGCAGCATACTGGCACCCTCTAAAGCTTCCTACCACAGTATAGGAAGGATGTGCAGGATTTGGAGAAGGAACAAAAGATGTGATCTAGGGTATTGCCTCAATTGGAACATCCTAGCAAAAAGGAGAGGTTGGATAAAATTTGATGGTTTTCTCTGCAGTGTCAGAGATTGAGCTGTTTCAAGTATTATGAGAAGTTTCAAGTATTATGAGATGTATCAATGGAAAGCGAAGAATAGATGTTTAGATAAGATTTTAAAATAACGGAGAGCAATAGGTGCCTGGAATGTACTACCAGAAGAATAACAGAAGATAGCATCTCAACATTTAAGAGTTCTTTTACAGCAGGAACAGGCAGAAAATCGAGGGATGTGGAAATACCAGGTGGAATTGATATTGTGGTCAGCTCAAATGGCCTGTCCTCCACTACAGTACAGTAAAATGGAAACACATCACCACCTTTTAGAGACATGAGGTTCTGCAGATGCTGGAAATCCAGAACAACACCCACAAAATGCTGGAGGAACTCAGATGGTCAGGCAGCATCTATGGAAAAGAAGGGTCTCGGCCAAAATCATCAACTGTCTATTCATTTCCACAGATGCTGCCTGACCTGCTGAGTTCCTCCAGCAATTTGTATGTGTTACCACCTTTTAAAATCCCTCCCTAAGCCACCAAAGAAGTCCATACAGACATTTTGTATCTCAAATTTTTGTTCTGTATTGTTAGTTTTCCCTTATTTGAACTCAATGCACTGTCTGAACAGTATGCAAGGTAATGGTATTGTTTCAGTACATGTGACAATAATAAACCAATTCCAATAACAAACATGTAAGGGTGGCACAGCTAGTAGAGACACATTTCTGTAATATGTACAGACTTTGCCTGTGACCGATCAAGCTTTTCCCATGTCTCATAGAACATAAAACAGTATAGCAAAGGAACAGTCCTTTCGGCCCACAATGTTGTACCGAACCAGTTAAATTAGTAATCAAATAGCTACCTAAACTAATCTCTTCCATCTACACAATGTCCATATCCCTCAATTTTCCTCACATCCACGTGCCTATCTAAATGTCCCTTAAAGGTCCCCAATGTTTCTGCCTCTATCACACCTCAGGCAGCACGTCCCAGTTACCCACCACTAAAAAAAATTCCCTCACCTTAAATTCATGCCCTCTGGTATTAGACATTTCAACACCGAGGGGAAAAAGACACTGTCTGCCTACTCTGTCATAATCTTAAAACGTCTATCAGATCTCCCCTCAGCCTCCGCAGCTCCACTAAGCCACTAAGACAGAAAAGGGTGAATTTATTATGGGGAACAAGGAAATGGCAGACGAGTTGAACAGGTACTTTGGATCTGTCTTCACTAGGGAAGACACAAACAATCTCCCAGATGTAATAGTGGCCAAAGGAACTAGGGTAAAGGATGAACTGAAGGAAATTTATATTAGGCAAGAAACGGTGTTGGATAGACTGTTGAGTCTGAAGGCTGATAAGTCCCTGGGATCTGATGGTCTGCATCCCAGGGTACTTAAAGAGGTGGCTCTAGAAATCGTGGACGCATTGGTAATCATTTTCCAATGTTCTATAGATTCAGGAACAGTTCCTGCTGATTGGAGGGTGGCTAATGTTGTCCCACTTTTCAAGAAAGGAGGGAGAGAGAACACAGGGAATTATAGACTGGTTAGCCTGATGTCAGTGGTGGGAAAGATGCTGGAGTCAATTATAAAAGAGGAAATTACAACACATTTGGATAGCAGTAGAAGGATCAGTTCGAGTCAGCATGGATTTATGAAGGGAAAATTATGCTTGACTAATCTTCTGGAGTTTTTTGAGGATGTAACTATGAAAATGGACAAGGGAGAGCCAGTGGATGTAGTGTACCTGGACTTCCAGAAAGCTTTTGATAAAGTCCCACATAGGAGATTAGTGGGAAAAATTAGGGCACATGGTATTGGGGGCAGAGTACTGACATGGATTGAAAATTGGCTGGCTGACAAGAAACAAAGAGTAGTGATTAACGGGTCCCTTTCGGAATGGCAGGCTGTGACCAGTGGGGTACCGCAAGGTTCGGTGCTGGGACCGCAGCTGTTTACAATATACATTAATGATTTAGATGAAGGGATTAAAAGTAACATTAGCAAATTTGCTGATGACACAAAGCTGGGTGGCAGTGTGAAATGTCAGGAGGATGTTATGAGAATGCAGGGTGACTTGGACAGGTTGGGTGAGTGGGCAAATGTATGGCGGATGCAGTTTAATGTGGATAAATGTGAGGTTATCCACTTTGGTGGCAAGAACAGGAAGGCAGATTACTATCTAAATGGAGTCAAGTTAGGAAAAGGGGAAGTACAATGAGATCTAGGTGTTCTTGTACATCAGTCAATGAAAGCAAGCATGCAGGTACAGCAGGCAGTGAAGAAAGCTAATGGCATGCTGGCTTTTATAACAAGAGGAATTGAGTATAGGAGTAAAGAGGTCCTTCTGCAGCTGTACAGGGCCCTGGTGAGACCCCACCTGGAGTATTGTGTGCAGTTTTGGTCTCCAAATTTGAAGAAGGACATTCTTGCTATTGAGGGAGTGCAACATAGGTTCACAAGGCTAATTCCCGGAATGGCGGGACTGTCATATGTTGAAAGATTGGAGCGATTGGGCTTGTATACACTGGAATTTAGAAGGATGAGAGGGGAACTGATTGAAACATATAAGATTATTAAGGGATTGGACACTCTGGAGGCAGGAAGCATGTTCCCGCTGATGGGTGAGTCCAGAACTAGAGGCCACAGTATAAGAATAAGGGGTAGGCCATTTAGAACAGAGATGCGGAAAAACTTTTTCACCCAGAGAGTGGTGGATATGTGGAATGCTCTGCCCCAGAAGGCAGTGGAGGCCAAGTCTCTGGATGCATTCAAGAGAGAGTTAGATAGAGGTCTTATAGATAGCGGGGTCAAGGGATATGGGGAGAGGGCAGGAACGGGGTACTGATCGTGTATGATCAGCCATGATCACAGTGAATGGCGGTGCTGGCTATAAGGGCCGAATGGCCTACTCCTGCACCTACTGTCTATTGTCTATTGTCCACAGAAAACAACACACGTTTGTCAAAAAAAAATCTGAAAAGATATGTGAATTGGTAGGTTCATTGGCCTATGTAAATGTGTGGGTGAGTGATAGAAACTGGGATAAGCTAAAGGGAATGATGTGAAAACAAAGGATAAAATGGATAATTATTGTTGAAGGATAGTCAGTACAGACTCAGTGCGCTGAAGGGCCAATTTCTGTGCTGTATATCTCTATCATTATCTTCCTGAGAATGTGATGTCCATTCTCTTGTTAATATTGAAATACTGACCATTAGCTATACAAAAAACAACACTTGGATCAGGAAATTAACAATTACAAGTGGTTTCTTTGGGCTTTTCAGTATTCATTTTCACAATGTAAATGCATTATGTACTTCAAGCACTGATGGCAAAACTGTTATGACAAAAAAAGCACGAAGCCTTTGAGCCTTCCTCTCCATTTCACTTCCTTGGATATGTCTGTTTTAACTGCAATAAGAGTGAAAGTTCAGCCCTTTAACAAAGGTCAAAACAGCACATAGCCTTAGCAATTAGACACCTGCAGAGGCCAAGTCATTGGGTATATTTAAAGCGGAGGTTGATAGATTGCTGAGCTATCTAACCAGCCAGCACAGTGGTGCATGTAGGTTTCATTTCAACATTTAAGAGAAGTTTGGATAGGTACATGGATGGTAGGGGTATGGAGGGCTATGGTCCCAGTGCAGGCCAATGGGAGTAAGCAGTTTAAAAGGGTCAGCACAGACGAGATGGGCAGAAGTGCCTGTTTCAGTGCTCTACTTTTCTATGACTCTATTAATCAGGGAGTCAAAGTTTATGGGGAGAAGGCATCAGAAAGGAGTTGAGGGGAAAATGGATCAGCCACAATGAAATAGCAGAGCAGTCTAAATGGGCTGAGTTGCATAATTCTGCTCATAGGTATTAATCTCATGTTCATATTTATACCTGCAAGTCAGCTTTCTCATCAATAACTTTCACATAGTTAGCGTTGGTTAATGCCCAAGAAAATGCCCGTGGAATGTGTGGGTTTCCTCTGAGTGCTCTGGTTTCCTCCCACAGTCCAAAGACGTACTGAGTAGAAAGCTAATTGGTCATTGTAAACTGTCCTGTGATTAGGATAGGGTAAAATCGGGGATTGCTGGGTAGCACAGCTCAAATCACTGGAAGTATCTGTTCCACGCTGTATCTCTGAATAAAAAATTAAAAACAAAATAACGTACTTTTTGATTCCCTTGTTGTTTCCAAGCATTGATTCCAGATAAGCAAAGCTGAGTGCCCGATAAAAGCAGTTTCCATCACCAAGTGTCCTTCTGAAGAAAGCATACTTTTTACTGATATCCTGAATGAAAAAGAAAAAGATGACTATACATTTGCAGGCGCATGAAAGGGACATACAGTACAGTGTATTATGGGCTTCCCATTCCCGTTCCAACATGTCAATCCACGGTCTCCTCTTTGAGGCCACTCTCAGGGTGGAGGAGCATCACATCAGATTCTGTCTGTGTAGCCTTCAACCTGATGGCCTGAATATAGATTTCTCCTTCTGGTAATTTTTTCCCCTCCCTCTTCCATTCCCCACTCTGGCCTCTTGCCTCTGCTCCTCACCTATCACCTCCCCTGGGTCCCCTGCAGCCCCTTATCTTTCCCACCCACCATCTGCTAGCTGCCCTCCTTCCCCTCCCCTCACCTTTTTATTCTGGAATCTTTCCCCCTTCCTTTCCAGTCCTGAAGAAGAGACTCGGCCCGAAACGTCGACTGTTTATTCATTTCCATTGGTACTGCCCGACCTGCTGAGTTCCAGCATTTTGTGTGTGTTTCTAAGCTATTCACTTAAAACTCTGGCAAAAATGCAAATCCAGGCAAAAAAAATTTTAAAAGATGTGACTGTACTCTCTGTCCCACATGCATGCAATCCACAAGTTGCAGTAAAATCCAGATTCTCCCAAAGAGTACCATAGAGAGACATGTTTTGTTTGCATTACACGTGTAAACACTTTTTCTTTATTACAACATACTGCTGCCACAAAATAAATATCATGAGATATTCCAGTGATATTAAACCCGATTCTGATTGACACAGCTAGTGACTTACTGTACAATTTAATTCGTGAAACCATAGTACACATGATGAAAAACAGCAATATTGTCCTTCACATAATTTAAAATTAAAATCATACCTGTACTTTTTGTTGATAAATTCTGTCTTCAGGATGTTCATCTCCAAGAGCTTGTATTTCACTTCGATCAGAGACTATCAATACAGGTCCACACTATGTACATAAAACAGAAAAATAACACTCACTTCAATAGCAAATTCGGTACTCAAAGGACAAACACGTCACAGCAAAATCCAAACTTACTGCTGATTTTGTTCACCACTTTGATCTCTTTTATTTTAATGTGTTTACTTTATTTAGCAATACGACATGGAGTAGGCCCTTCTGGCCCTTTGAGCCATGCCATCCCAGCAACCCTACAACTCAGATGAACCCTGACAGGACAATTCACAATAACTGATTAACCTAACAACTATGTCTTTGGACTGTAGGAGGAAACTGGGGCACCTGGGGAAAACCCACACATTCCACTGGGAGGACGTACAAAGACTGCTTAAAGAAGGGTGCCAAAATTGAAGTCTGAGCTCTTGACGCCCCGAGCTTTAATAGTGTCACGCTCACCGCTATGCTAACCATGGCACCACAGGTTTTTGCACTACTTATTTTTTAATGTATTTCTTCTTGTAACTTACAGTACATGTTGTGTATTGCACTGTATTGCTCTCAAAATAACAAATTTCACAGCATACATCAATATTACAGCTGATTCTGATAATTCAACAAAAATATAACATACTATTGCTCACACGCACAAAATGCTGGAGGAACTCAGCAGGTCAGGCAGCATCCATGGAAATGAACAAACAGTTGATGTTTCAGGCTGAGACCCTTCACCAAGACTCCAAAGGATGGGGGAAGACTCCAGGATCTCCAGAATGGGGGGGGGGGGGGGAGAGGGAGGAGGGGAATGAAGAAAGAAGGTTGGAGCTGATGGGTAGAAATATTATTTCTCTCCCTTCTTGCAGTGTCAATTGTTGAAAGTTTCAGTGTCATGTCTGCCAAGTATTCCATCAATGAAGCTTGTATGTGGTGAACAATTTAAAAAGCTTAAGTTTTTTTGGGGGTCTGCGAGTTTTGTTTCATTTCTTTTTCATGCCAGTCAGGGGTGGGGGGAATTGATGCCTTTGTTTCATCAGTACCCATGGTCTTTCTGTGTTTAATGGCCATCTGGATAAGACAAATATCAAAGCTGTATTATACATGCATACTTTGACAATAAAAATCCCGGGCCAGTCTTTCAAATTGTCTCCAAGTCTTTTGTTTGAAGTGAGGCCTATTAAAGAGATTATTTAATGCCACTCACTTCACTGTTTCTTCTGTAATGACACTCCTTTCACAAAGTCCCTGGCCTCAGTCAGCGATACAATGCACAGCCTCTCACCAGTGCATGTAACAGTGCTGTAGCAGGCAAACAGCATTAAAGATCCTTGGAGCTTCTTCTGGCATTTCTGTTGCTCTGGGATTTTACAGGATGGAGTTGCTAGCCAGCCCCATGGCCAACCCTCCTCCTTTCAGTGATGACTGGTACACTACCAAAACTGGCCTCAACTCCTCTTCCTTGCCAGATCCCCACAGCATCAATTCCTTGGTCTTTTAAATAATTAGCTAAATCCACCTCATAGATTTCTAATTATTCTGCCTCTACCACTTTCCATGATAGTGAATTACACAGATTCACTCCATAAGTTCTTTCTAATTGGAAAGAGATAAAATCAGACAAAATGGTAAAGTGGGTAACTGGGGAAGGGCTAACTTTGAAGGGATGAGGCAGGAACTAGCGAGAGTAAATTGGAAACAGATGTTTAAAGGGGAAAGCAAAGAAGTAATGTGGGAGAAGTTTAGGGACCACTTGAGCAGGGTTCAGGGTAGGTTTGTCCCACTGAGGCAAGGAAAAAATGGTACGAGAAGGGAACCGTGGCTGACGAAATATGTGAGGCAACTCGTCAAGAGGAAAAAGGAAGCATATGTTAGATATAAGAAGCAGGAAGTAGGAGGGGCTTATGAGAAATATAGGGCAGCCAGGAAGGATCTAAAGAAAGGAGAGCTCGAAGGGGGCATGAGAAGGCCTTGGCATGTAGAATTAAGGAGAACCCCAAGGCATTCTATGCATATGTAAAGAATAGGAGGATGATGAGAATGAAGGTAGGACCGCTAAAGGATAAAGAAGGCAACATGTGCCTGGAGGCGGAGGAGGTTGTGGAGGTCCTAAATGAATACTTTGCTTCAGTATTCACAAGTGAAAAGGATCTTGATCAGGATGAGGTCGAAGTAGAGCGGGCCTATGTGCTGGACAATGTGGAGATTAAGGAAGAAGAAGTGCTGGATCTTCTTAAAAACATTAAGATTGATAAATCCCCAGGGCCGGATATGATACACCCCAGGTTGTTGTGGGAATTGAGAGAAAAGATCACTGGAGCATTAGCTATGATCTTTGAATCCTCTTTGGCTGCAGGGGAAGTGCCGGAGGACTGGAGAATGGCAAATGTAGTTCTCTTGTTTAAAAAAGGTAATAGGGAGAAACCTGGGAACTATAGACCAGTGAGTCTTACATCGGTGGTCTGCAAACTACTGGAAAGGATTCTTAAGGATAGGATCTATGAGCATTTGGAGAAGTACAGTCTACTCATGGATAGTCAACATGGCTTTGTGAAGGGAAGATCGTGCCTCACAAGCCTGATTGAGGTTTTTGAAGAGGTAACAAAAGAAATTGATGAGGGTAGGGCAGTGGATGTGGTCTACATGGACTTTAGCAAAGCATTTGACAAGGTCCCTCATGAGAGACTCATCCAGAAAATCATGAGGCATGGGATAAGTGGAACCTTGGCTGTTTGGATAAAAAAAATTGGCTTAAAGGAAGAAAGCAGAGGGTAGTTGTAGAAGGAAAGTATTCTGCCTAGAGGTTGGTGACTAGTGGAGTGCTGCAGGGATCTGTCCTGGGATCCCTGCTATTTGTGATTTTTATAAATGACCTGGATATAGAGGCGGAAGGATGGGTGAGTAAGTTTGCGTATGACACGAAGATTGGAGGAGTTGTGGATGGAGCTGTAGGTTGTCGAAGGGCAGATGGAGTTCAATCCAGACAAGTGTGAGGTCATGCATTTTGGAAGGACAAACCAGAAGACTGAGTACAGGATTAATGGTCAGTTACTTAACAGTGATGAACAAAGGGACCTTGAGGTTCAAATTCATACATCCCTCAAAGTCGCTGCACAGGTTGATAGGGTAGTTAAGAAGGCCTATGGATTGCTAGGCTTCATTAATGGGGATTGAGTTCAAGAGTAGAGAGGTCATGTTGCAACTCTACAAATCTCTGGTGAGACCGCATTTAGAGTATTGTGTTCAATTCTGGTCACCTCATTATAGGAAGGATGTGGAAGCTATGGAGAGAGTGCACAGGAGATTTACCAGGATGTTGCCTGGTTTGGAGAACAAGTCATATGAAGCAAGTAAAAAACACAAAATGCTGGCAGAACTCAGCAGGCCAGACAGCATCTATGGGAGGAGGTAATAACGACGTTTCGGGCCGAAACCCAGGAGGGCCCGAAACGTCGTTATTACCTCCTCCCATAGATGCTGTCTGGCCTGCTGAGTTCTGCCAGCATTTTGTTTTTTTTATTTATTTCCAGCATCTGCAGATTCACTTGTGTTGTCATATGAAACAAGGTTAGCAGAGCTGGGACTTTTCTCTTTGGAGTGTAGAAGAATGAGAGGGAACTTGATAGAGGTCTACAAGATTATGAGAGGCATAGATAGGGTGGATAGTCAGTACCTGTTTCCCAGAGCACCAATAGCAAACACCAGAGGGCATAGGTACAAAATTAAGGGAGGGAAGTTTAGGGGGGACATCAGGGGTAAGTTTTTTTTACACAGAGGGTTGTGAGTGCCTGGAATGACTTGCCAGGGATGATGGTGGAGGCTAAAACATTAGGGGTATTTAAGAGCCTCTTGGACAGGCACATGGATGAAAGAAAAATGGAGGGTTATGGGGTAGTGTGGGTTTAGTACTTTTTTTAAGGATTACATGGGTCGGCACAAGATGGAGGGCTGAGGGGCCTGTACTGTGCCGTAGTGTTCTATGGTTCTATGGTAATTGGCTAATTCTTATCTATAGATTTGAATGGAATTTCCTTATCTTGGCTATATAATGCCCAAGCAAAAAGCAGCACTATCTTAGCTTTCTCTGTTCTATCAACTCTTAATAAAACAATCGTGAAGTAACAAGTTTTGTGCCTCTTCACTGACTTCCAGAAAACACCCTTGGATTAAAAGGTGAACAGCCTTTTGGTAAAAGGCACCAAAACTTTTTAAAGATTTAACGAAGGGCCTTGTTCCTTCCACCATTTCAATGGCCCTCTCCACGCAAACAGAAAACATACTCTGCATAAATAGTTCTTTCAGGCCTTTGACCACAGGGCCATCAGGCAGTGGTCAGCACGTAAGGTCCTGCAGGCACTGCAGGAGAAGGATGTGATGGACACGGTGGGGTGGTTCCCTGAACAGACAGTCCAGTTCATCTGGCAAAATGCCTCATCGCCAGACCTCACCAACAGGCACCAAGACCTCGCCTGGCTGGCGGTGAGAGGGGCCCTCCCAGTCCAATCCCTCCTGTACGCCCGGAACGTCGTCTCCACACCCCTCTGCCCACGGGAGGACTGCAGTGAGGAGGAGTCAGTGACCCACCTCTTTGCACACTGTGGGTTCGCGGAGATGGTGTGGAGGAGGATGGAAGGGGCAGTGTCGAGGTTCATCCCCAGCAGCGGCATAACAGAGGACTCTCTGATCTACGGGCTGTTCCCTGGGACGCACATGGAGACCAACATCCGGTGCTGCTGGCAGATCATCAACTCGGTGAAAGACGCTCTTTGGTCGGCCCGAAACTTGATGGTCTACCAGCACACGGAGATGTCCGTGGGGGAATGCTGCCGACTGGCACATTCTCGGCTGCAGGAGTACGTGCTGAGGGACGCACTGAAACTCAGTGCAGCCACCGCAAGGGCCCGTGGGGAAGGACCACATTCTAGGGTTCTTCTCCCGTGGGAGTTTGGCGGGGGTGTATACCCCTGAACAAGTGTATGTAAATATGAAGTAACAGAGTGCCACCTGGGTGGCTAAAGTGTGGGAATGTAAAGACTGCAATGGAAACATTTGTAAAGGACTGAGAGTCACTGAATGGTTTATTGTACATAATTTTATTTTTGAATAAAGTATATTTTGATTAATAAAAAAACTCTGCATAAATAAAATTCTTAATTCAACTTTAACTTTTCTATCAATATCATAAGTATTTCTTCTTAATCGCTCTAGAGTAGGGCTATAATAATTTTACACACCAATTAAATCTCCACTCTGCTCCAAAGAAAACAATCTTGATATCCAATTTTTATCCCCCAAAGCTAAAATTAATCAGACCTGCAAGCATTTCCATAAATGTCCTTCATTCCATATCAATGCAATCATCTCCTTCCAGGAATGTGGTGACCAGACCCTTTTGAAGAAATATTGCTGTGGCTTTACAGTTCTAGTTCTCAGTTATTAAAACAAAGGCCCTCTTATTCACACAAGCTACTTTAGGGTTATGCAGACACGAAATAGGGGCACCACGAGAGCATAGAGGTTTGCGTGACAGTATTACAGATCGGGGCACTAGAGATCAGCTATCTTTAAGGAGTTTTACGTCTTTCCTGTGGAATGCATGGGTATCCTCGGGCGCTCTGGTTTCCAAAGACATTCTGGATCGTAGGTTTATTAGTCATTGTAAATTGCCTTTGATTGGGGGGGGGGGGGGGAAGAAGAGGTGCTCGGTGGTGCAGGTTGTTGGGCTTATTCCACACTGTATCTCGAAATAAAATTAATTAAAATCATTTAATGACACAAAGAAACAAATTCTCTAATGTTTCTTATTATCCTATTGGTGTTCCCTCACCTTATCTGGTGTCTTCAAATACAGCTTTTAGATCAGTACCGGCCCTTCAGCCCACAATGTTGTGCTGACCTCTTAACCCATTCTAAGATCAATTTAACCCTTCCCTCCTAATATAGACCTCCATTCTTCTATCATTCACGTACCTATCTAAGGCAGGGGTTCCCAACTTTTTTATGCCATGAACCAATGCCATTAAGCAAGGGGTTTGTGGATCCCAAGCTAGGTTCTCAGTTTCTTAAAAGTCCCTATCACTCAGGGCATTCCATGTACTCACCACTCCATGTAAGAACATCTCCCCTACATGTAGGGACATGTTCGGCACAGCTTTGTGGGCTGAAGGGCCTGTATTGTGCTGTATGATTTTTCCCAATCACCTTAAAAATATGCCATTCCGTATCACCCTGGGCAAAAGTCTCTGGCTGTCCACTCTATCTGACTCTGCCATCTTGTCCACCGCTATCAAGTGGCCTCTCATGCCCCTTCAATCCAAAGAGAAAAGTCGTATGTTTGGATAGATTAAATACTGAGGCAAGAATGGGGATTCATGGCTCTGGAGTCTTCCAGCAGCTACAGGGTACTGCTGGCACAGCTAGATGAGCACAAAGACTGCCAAGTGGGTGAGCAATTTCACCACCGGGCCATGATAGTGGGACCATTGAAACTGAGGCAGTGAAAAGGAATGACGGTTAAACACCGTAAGACTACAGACACTGGAGCATTAGGCCTTTCTGCTCCGCCATCCCATCACGGCTGATCTCTCTGTGTTTCTGTAGCAGGAGGCAGGGATTCAGATTTCTGGATAACTGGGACCTCTTCTGGGGCAGGTGGGACCTGCACAAAAAGGACAGGTTGCACTTGAATCCAAGGGAGACCAAAATTCTTGCGAGCAGGTTTACTAGAGCTGTTGGCAATGGTGTAAACTAATATGGCAGGGAAATGGGAGCCAGTATGATAGAGCTCAGGATGAGCTGGCTGGTTTACAAGCAGATGATGGATGTAACATGAATATATGGAAGGACAAGCCAATGATTGGGTACAAAGGTACCCCATGCAAGGCTTATTGAGAAAGTAAAGAAGCATGGGATCCAAAGGGAATTGCTTTGTGGATCCAGAACTGGCTTGCCCACAGAAGGCAGAGTGGTTGTAGACAAGTCATATTCTGCATGGAGGTTGGTCACCAGTGTTGTGCCTCAGGGATCTGTTCTGGGACCCTTACTCTTCGTGATTTTTATAAATGACCTGGATGAGGAAGTGGAGGGATGGGTTAGTAAGTTTGCTGATGACACAAAGGTTGGAGGTGTTGTGGACAGTGTGGAGGGCTGTCAGAGGTTACAACAGGAAGTTAATAGGATGCAAAACTGGGCTAAGAAGTGGCAGATGGAGATCAACCCAGGTAAGTGTGAAGTGGTTCATTTTGGTAGGTCAAATATGATG
This sequence comes from Hemitrygon akajei, assembly GCF_048418815.1. Classification (NCBI taxonomy): domain Eukaryota; kingdom Metazoa; phylum Chordata; class Chondrichthyes; order Myliobatiformes; family Dasyatidae; genus Hemitrygon; species Hemitrygon akajei. The sequence continues at coordinate 4,302,958 of NC_133126.1, read as the reverse complement.
ACAGAACATAGTATTAATGGTAAGATCATATATAACCATATAACAATTACAGCACGGAAACAGGCCATCTCGGCCCTTCTAGTCCGTGCCGAACGCTTACTCTCACCTAGTCCCACTGGCCCGCACTCAGCCCATAACCCTCTTGGCAGTGTGGAGGATCAGAGAGACCTTGGGGTCTGAGTCCATAGGATGCCCAAAGCAGCTGCGCAGGTTGACTCTGTAGTTAAGTAGGCATACAGTGTATTGGCCTTTATCAATCATGGAACTGAATTTAGGAGCCGAGAGGTAATGTTGCAGCTATATGGGACCCTGGTCAGACCCCACTTGGAGTACTGTGCTCAGTTCTGGTTGCATCACTACAGGAAGGATGTGGAAATCATAGACAGGGTGTAGAGGAGATTTACAAGGATGTTGCCTGGATTGGGGAGCATGTCTTATGAGAATAGGCTGAGTGAACTCGGCCTTTTCTCCTTGGAGCGAGGGATGATGAGAGGTGACCTGATAGAGGTGTGTAAGATGATGAGAGGTATTGATCGTGTGGATAGTCAGAGGCTTTTTCCCAGGGCTGAAATGGCTGCAACAAGAGGGCACAAGTTTAAGGTGCTTGGGAGTAGATACAGAGAAGATGTCAGGGGTAAGTTTTTTTTATGCAGAGAGTGGTGAGTGTGTGGAATGAGCTGCCGGAAACAGTGATGGAGGCAGATACGACAGGGTCTTTTAAGAGACTTTTGGATAGGTACATGGAGCTTAGAAAAATAGAGGGCTACGGGTAAGCCTAGTAATTTCTACGGTAGGGACATGTTTGGCACAACTCTGTGGGCCAAAGGGCCTGTATTGTGCTGTAGGTTTTCTGTTTCTACGTAATATTAAGAACACCCACCACCAAGGACCATCAGGAAGGTGGTACAGGAGCCTCAGAACTCACAACCAATGGGGATAACTTCACTCACCCCATCACTGAACTATTACCTCAACCTATGGACTCACTTCCAAAGATTCTTCATCTCACGTTCTCTATTTATTGCTTGTTTATTATTATTATTTCTTTCTTTTTGTATCTGCACTGTTTGTTGTCGTCTGCAGTCTGGTTGAATGTCCAAGTTCGGTGGTCTTTCACTGATTCCATTATGGTTATTATTCTATAGATTTATTGAATCTCAAGCAACTGAATCTCAGGTATATGGTGACATATTCGTGTGTTGATAATAAATTTATTTTGAAGTTTGCCATAATACAGGAGTCATCTCTATTGCAGCGTTCTCACAACAAATGCCGATGTACCATTCTGTAAACACCAGGAAATCTGCAGATGCTGGAAATTCAAGCAATACACACAAAAAGCTGGTGGAACACAGCAGGCCAGGCAGCATCTATAGGGAGAAGCACAAATAGGAGGGGGAGGGGGAAATGCGAAATGATAGGAGAAGACCGGAGGGGGTGGGATGAAGCTAAGAGCTTGAAAGGTGATTGGCAAAAAGTGATACAGAGCTGGAGAAGGGAAAGGATCATGGGACAGGAGGCCTCGGGAGAAAGAAAGGGGGTGGGGAAGCACCAGAAGGAGATGGAGAACAGGCAAACAACTAAATATGTCAGGGATGGGGTAAGAAGGGGAGGAGGGGCATCAACGGAAGTTAGAGAACTTCCATTAATGCCTCTCCTCCTCTTCTTACCCCATCCCTGCCATATTTAGTTGTTTAGTTGTTATTTAGTTGTTTGTCTGTTCTCCATCTCCCTCTGGTGCTTCCCCCCCTTTCTTTCTCCCGAGGCCTCCCGTCCCATGATCCTTTCCCTTCTCCAGCTCTGTATCACTTTCGCCAATCACCTTTCCAGCTCTTAGCTTCATCCCACCCCCTCCGTTCTTCTATCATTTCGCATTTCCCCCTCCCCCCACTACTTTCAAATCTTACTATCTTTCCTTTCAGTTAGTCCTGATGAAGAGTCTCGGCCTGAAACATCGATAGTGCTTCTTCTTATAGAAGCTGCCTGGCCTGCTGTGTTCCACCAGCTTTTTGTGTGTGTTGTACCATTCTGTACATTGGTGTGACCCAGCATAAATTGGGTCACCACCAATGGAAGAGTAGAACAAATCAGGGAGCAAATCCCCATATCACCATAAAGCTTGTGACATGAACAATGTTAACTGGGGTTGCAACAAGATACCTCTAAATGCATTTTGCACACATTTTCAAAATTTAAAGTAAATTTATTATTGAAGTTCTTATTTCTCACAATAAACAGCCATGCGATTCATTTTCTTGCGGGCATACTCAGCAAATCTATAGAATAGTAACTGTAAAAAGGATTGATGCAAGATCAACCAGAGTGCAGAAGACAACAAACCGTGCAAATGCAAATATAAATAAATAGTTATAAGTAACAAGAGCATGAAATAACAAGATAGAGTCCTTAAAGTGAATCATTGGACGGGCAAATGAGTGTAGTTATCCCAAACACCAGAAAATCTGCAGATGCTGGAAATCCACATAACACACACAAAATGCAGGAGGAACTCAGCAGGTCAGGGAGCATCTATGGAAAAGAGTAAACAGTCGATGTTTCGGGATGAGACCCTTCTTCAGGACTGAACAGAGTACAAAGGTGGGGCATGAGGAGGAAGAAGTACAGGGGTGTAGGTGACGGGTGAAACTGGGAGAGGTGAAGTAAAGAGCTGGGAAGTTGATTGATGGAAGAGCTCAGAGAAGAGAGTTGATATCAGGCCCTTTGTTCAAGAGCCTGATGGGTGAGGGGTAGTAACTTGGTGGTGAGAGTCCTGAGGCACCCGTACTCTCACTCCTGAGGTAGCAGTGAGTGTGGGGGGGGGAGGGGGGGGAATCTCTGATGATGGATGCTACCTTTCTACGACAGTATTTCATGTAGATATGCTTAATGGTTGGAAGGGTGTTGCCCCTGATATACTGGGCTGAATCCACTACCTTTTGTAGGATTTTCCTTTCAAAGACATTGGTGTTCCCATAACAGGCTGTGATGTATTTTCTTCACAGAAACTTAACACAAAGTATTGAATAAAATTTCCACCTTTTAGATTTTTACTTATTACTTATATTCCCTGGACTTTATTACTTCCTGACGAAGGGTCAGCGTCAGCCTGAAACATCGGCTGTTTATTCATTTCCATGGATGCTGTCAGACCTGCTAGTTCCTCCAGCATTTTGTGTGTGTTACTCTGGATTTTCAGCATCTGCAGAATCTCATGTTTCAATGTCCCGCTTTCTTTAATGCTCGCACCAAGTACTTTAACCTTCTATGACCTCGTGTGCAAGGACATCAGATTCCTTTGAAGATCAGCTCATTTCATTCTTTTGTCAAATAAAAAATATTCCTCCCTTATATTTTTCCATCCGAAGTGGATAATCATATGCAATTCCTGCTATGAATGCTACTTGCATTTGGGGAACACATATTTCCTGCTAACTTAATTCTGAAAATATAACAGGATATAGTTTTCATGATGAAATGAGGTTAACTGAAAATTGAAGTGGTATAGAAACAAACATAATCCAAACTTTTAAAATGGAGGATTCACTGGTATTAATGTAAATGAACTTTGCAATGTGCAAACACACTTTTACTTAGTGACATTATTCCCAGTTCTGACTTTTAACTGGACACATTCTCAGAATCAGGCTTAATATCACTGGCATATGTCATGAAATTTGTTGTTTTAATGGCAGCAGTAATAATAGGAAGTTATAAATTACAATTATATATAAAATTTATGTTACATATACACATATATCATAAATTAAATAAATAGTTCAAAAAGAGGTTCATTGTGGATTCAGAAATCTGATGGTGGAGGGAAAGAAGCTCTTCCTAGTCTTTCAGGTTCCTGTACCTCCTCTTTGATGGTAGCAATGACAAGAGGGCAGGTCCTAGGTGATGAGAGTCCTTAATAATGGATGCTGCCTTTTTGAGGCATTGCTTTTTGAAGGTGTTCTCAATGCTGTGGAGGCTAGTGCCCGTGACCAACTATGACCTTCTTTCAGCCATGACTCAGTGATGCTCACTTCATTCTCGTCATTCTCATATTGTTTTTCTCTATTTCTCTCCACATCTCCTCTTTGAGAGTGAATATTTTCTCCCACACACAACAACCTCCTGCTCAGTAAGACCAAGGAACTGATTGTGGACTTCAAGAAGGGGAAGTTGAGAGAACATGCAGTAGTCCTCATTGAGGGATCAGCAGTGGAAAGGTTAGCAGCTTCAAGTTCCTGGGTGTCAACAGCTCCGAGGATCTATCCTGGGCCCAACATATTAATGCAATTACAAAGGTGCCTATATTTCATTAGGAGTTTGAGAAAATTTGGTATTTCACCCAGGGCTCTAGCAAATTTCTACAGATATAAATAAAGTAGAGAGCATTCTAACTGGCTGCATTATCACCTAGTACAGAGGAGGCACTACACAGGGTCAAAAAAAGTTGCTAAGTTGTAAACTCAGCCAATTCCATCGTGGACACTCCCAGCATTGAGTACACTTTCAAAAAGTGATACCTCAAAAAGATGGTATCAATCATTAAGGACCCCTTCACCCAGGACATGCCCTCTTCTCATTGCTACTATCAAAATGGTGGTTCAGGAACAGCTTCTTCCCCTCCACCAATAGATTTCTGAATGAACAATGAACCCATATACACTACCTCACTATTTTTTTGTTTTCTGCTCTCTTTTTGCACTTTTTAAAAAATATATTCTTAATGTAAGTTATTATTATGTAATGCACTTGTACTGCAGCTGTACAACAACACATTTTACAACATTTGCCAGTGATACTGAAACAACTGCAATACTATTTTGGGCTACCATCATAATTCATGAACTGATAATCCAATATTGCTTCCTTTGAAAAAAAAATTCAACATGAAGACTTTCAGACACGCCCTAAACTTCCCGTTTGGAATGAAGGACTTGAATCCTCATGCCTGGCAGCTGACTGAACATACAATACTTAAATTTGCCAATAAGCCACATTACGTCCGCTGCATGTCAGCTGTGTGTAACAATGTCAATGACGTCTAACTTATTAATAATAACTTATGTATTGGGCACTTTGTGTACATATGGTCCAGTTTAAAGTGCTTTATAATGGAATAAAGTGCAAACAGTAAAATAAAAGACAAAGATGTTAATTAAAAGCAAGGTGAAATAATTAGGCTTTGAGAGGGCGTTTAAGGGTGTCAGCTGAGTCTGCATCCCTTGTAGTTTTAGATACTGAGTTCCACAGTTTAGCAACGTAGTTCAGAAAAGCTGACGTGCTAATTCTCTACATTACAGTCATTCATTGGTGAATGCAATCATGCCCTGGCTCTCTGGACACAAACCTTCCCCAACAGCTGTTACTAGTATTTCATTCTCCCAAGACACTGCATGGGGAGCAAAGAGAAACTCTGACTTACTGCACCGTCCATTGCGAGGCGCCCCCAGCCGGCCGGCTCCCACTCTGGGCTGACAGGCGGCGCACACCCCGCCGCTGACACATCGCCCTCCGTCCGCCGCGCCGCAAAGCCTCACGTGACAGTGTCGCCGTCGCTCCGCAGAGCGTCACGTGACAGTGTCGCCCGCCCCTCCGCAGAGCATCACGTGACAGTGTCGCCCGCCCCCTCCGCAGAGCCCCACGTGACACTCCCGGCGCCGCGTCGGAACAATGGGACAAGCGGTGCCGTCACTCAAGCGTCCACCAGTCAATCAGGGTGGAGCTGCTAAAGGTTCCGCCTCCTTTGGCCGTGTCAAGTCGCTTTTATTGTCGTTTCGACCATAACTGCTGGTACAGTGCACAGTAAAAACGAGACAACGTTTTTCAGGACACAGTACAAAAGCTAGACTGAACTACGTAAAAAAAAACAGAGAAAGCTACACTAAACTACAGACCTACCCAGGACTGCATAAAGTGCACAAAACAGTGCAGGCATTACAATAAATAATAAACAGGACAATAGGGCAAGGTGTCAGTACAGGCTCTGGGTATTGAGGAGTCTGATAGCTTGGAGGAAGAAACCGTTACATAGTTGATGCACCATCAATAACTCACTCTGAACGTTAGAAGCGAGGTATCGGCTTTTATTGACTGGAAGAATGAACAACACTACATCCTGGGGAATGAGGCAGAGCAACAGGCCACAGTCGCCTTTATACAGGGGTCTGTGGGAGGAGCCACAGGAGCAGTCAGCAGGGGTCTGTGGGAGGAGCCACAGGAGCAGTCCAGACAGGTATATGTAGTTCACCACAATAGTCTGGTCGAGAGAGCCGGAATGCTTCGGTGCCTTTTCCCAGACGGCAGGAGGGAGAAGAGATTGTCTGAGGGGTGCGTGGGGTTCGGTCCATCCACTCTGCTCCACCAAAGGACCATGGCAACCCCAGTCTCTTCCTCCCTGTATTCTGTGGCACCCTTACTAGCAAGAACCTCTGCTTTAAATAAACTGGACTCCACAGCCATCTTTGGCAATGAGATTCACCACCCTCCTCATCTCCAACAAGCGAAAATCTGCAGATGCTGGAAATTCAGAGAAACACACACAAAATGCTGGAGGAACTTAGCAGGACAGGCAGCATCTATGGAAAATTTCTCAAACAGTATTAATATTGAATTGAATTGACTTTATTACTTACATGAGGAGTAAAAATCTTTACATTGTGTCTCCACCTAAATGTGCAATGTGCAATTTATAGTGATTTATAATAAATAGTATGTACAACAGGACAGTCAGTATAACATAGAAATACAGATGCATCAGCATGAATTAATTAGTCTGATGGCCAGGTGGAAGAAGCTGTCCTGAAGCCTGTTGGTCCTGGCTTTTGTGCTGCGGTACCGTTTCCCAGATGGTAGCAGCTGGAATAGATTGTGGTTGGGATGACTCCTGTCCCCAATGATCCTTTGGGCCCTTTTTACATACCTGTCACTGTAAATGTCCTGAATAGTAGGAAATTCACATCTACAGATGTGCTGGGCTGTCCACACCACTCTCTGCAGAGTCCTGTGATTAAGGGAGGTACAGTTCCCATACCAGGCAGTGATGCAGCCAGTCAGGATGCTCTCAATTGTGTCCCTGTAGAAAGTTCTTATGATTTGGGGGCCCATACCAAACTTCTTCAACCGTCTGAGGTGAACGAGGCGCTGTTGTACCTTTTTCTCCACACAGCTGGTGTGTACAGACCATGTGAGGTCCTCGGTGATGTGGATGCTGAGGAACTTAAAGCTGTTTACCCTCTCAACCCCAGATCCATTGATGTCAATAGGTGTTAGCCTGTCTCCATTCCTCCTGTAGTCTACAACCAGCTCCTTTGTTTTTGTGACATTGAGGGGGAGGTTGTTTTCTTGACACCACTGTGTCAGAGAGATGACTTCTCTGTAGACTGCCTCATTATTATTTGAGAGTAGGCCAATCAGTGTAGTAGCTTCGGCAAATTTAATTCGCAAATTGGAACTGTGGGTGGCGATACAGTCATGGGTATACAGGGAGTAAATGATGGGGCTTCGTACACAGCCCTGAGGGGCTCCTGTATTGAGGGTCAGAGGGTTGGAGGTGAGGGAGCCCACTCTTACCACCTGCTGGCAATCAGACAGGAATCAGCTGCACAAGGCAGGGTCAAGGGTCATGGTCAAGAGAACTCTGAGCTTCTTGTCAAGCCTGGAGAGAATTATGGTGTTGAATGCTGAACTGTAGTCCAAGAACAGCATTCTCACATAAGCATCCCTCTTCTCCAGATGTGTAAGGATGGTGTGTAGATCTGTGGCTTTTGCATCATCTGTTGATCAGTTGTGTCAGGAGACGAATTGTAGAGGGTCCAGTGTGGGTGATAGCAAGCTGCAGATGTAATCTTTGACCAGACTCTCAAAGCAGATGCTTATTATTGAGCAAACACGAGGAAATCTACAGATGCTGGAAATTCAAACAATACACACAAAATGCTGGTGGAACACAGCAGGCCAGGCAGCATCCATAGTGAGAAGCACTGTCAACATTTCGGGCCGAGAGTCCTGATGAAGGGTCTCGGCTCGAAACGTCGACAGTGCTTCTCCCTATAGATGCTGCCTGGCCTGCTGTGTTCCACCAGCATTTTGTATGTGTTGCTTATTATTGAGGTGAGTGTGACAGGACGCTAATCATTCAGACATGTTACCTTGGTCTTTTTAGATACAGGGACAAATATGCGCTACTTCATGCAAACCTGCACTATTGAAATTGAATACAATTAGGTCTGTGCATGTGGAAAATCTATGAGGGGTGATTGATAAGTTTGTGGCCTAAGGTAGAAGGAGATGAGTTATTAACTTCAAACTTTCTGCATAATCATTCACAGAGATGAACTGCACGTGCATGTAACGAGAGCTGTACAACTCATCTCTCCACACTCCATATGTATCGTATACATATCCTACTTTTGACATTCAATGTCATTACTATCACTGAGACTCCCAACATTCTCAGAGTTACCATCGACCTAAAACTCAAATGGGCTTGCCACATAAATATCATAATTTTAAGAGTGGATATCCTGTGGTGAAGAACTCTTCGTCTCAAACTCCAGCGTCTACAAAGTAATAGAAGCATGTGAAGAATACTCTCCACTTGTCTGTGTGAATGTACACCAACAACTCTCAGAAAGCTCTGCAGTATCCAGGGCAAAACAGTCAACTTGATTGGGACTTCATCAATCAATTTGAATATACATCTCCTCCACCACTAGTGCAGTGGCTGCCCATCCCCCCATCTACAAATGTACCCAGGCTAGTCTGACAGCAACACACACAAAACGCTGGGGGAACTCAGCAGGCCAGGCAGCATCTATGGAAAACATATTATAGGATTATATGTACAGTATGTATGTTGTGGAGGGGTTGTCTTGTGGGTGGATATGTATAGGATACACATAGAATATGGAGGGGTGGGTTAGTGGGTGGATATGTATAGGATACATATAGATTGTGGAGGGGTGAGTTAGTGGGTGGATATGTATAGGATACGTATGGAGTGTGGAGGGGTGGGTTAGTGGGTGGATATGTATAGGATACGTATGGAGTGTGGAGGGGTGGGTTAGTGGGTTATAGGATTCCATATGTATCCTATACATATCCACCCACTAACCCACCCCTCCACACTGCATATGTATCACTTGCAATACCTGAGGAAACAACACACTGGACCATTGCTACACCACCATCAAGAATGCCTACCGTGCTGTTCCATGCCCTCACTTCGGGGAGTCTGATCACCTGGCTGGACTTCTGCTCCCTGAGTACAGGCAGAGACTGAAGACTGCAGATCCAGCAGTAAGGACCAAGAAGGTATGGACAAGGGAGCACTTACAGGACTGCTTTGAATCATTTATACCAGTGTCTAAGAAGAATAATGTGGGCTGCCTTAATGACTATCGCCCGGGAGCACTCACATCTACACTGATGAAATGCTTTGAGAGGTTGGTCATGACTAGACTGAACTCCTGCCTCAGCAAGGACCTGGACCCACTGCAATTTGCCTAATACCACAATAGGTCAACGGCAGATGCAATCTCAATGGCTCTTCACACGGCTTTAGACCACCTGGACAACACAAACACCTATGTCAGGATGCTGTTCATCGACTATAGTTCAGCATTTAACACCATCATTTCCACAATCCTGACTGATAAGTTATGAAACCTGGGTCTCTGTACCTCCCTCTGTAATTGGATCCATGACTTCCTAACCGGAAGACCACAGTCTGTGCGGATTGGTGATAATACCTCCTCCTCGCTGACAATCAACGCTGGTGCACCTCAGGGGTGTGTGCTTAGCCCACTGCTCTACTCTCTATATACCCATGACTGTGCGGCTAGGCATAGCTCAAGTACCATCTATAAATTTGCTGACGATACAACCATTGTTGGTAGAATCTCAGACGGAGACAAGAGGGCGTACAGGATCGAGATATACCAACTAATGGAGTAGTGTCACAACAACAAACTTGCATTCAATGTCAAGAGGACGAAAGAGGTGATTGTGGACTTCAGGAAGGGTAAGATGAAGGAACACATACCAATTCTCATAGAGGGATCAGAAGTGGAGAGAGTGAGTAGCTTCAAGCTCCTGGGTGTCAAGATCTCTGACCATAACCCTCGATGCAGTTATAAAGAAGGCAAGAATATACTTCATAAAGAGTTTGAAGAGATTTGGTATGTCAACAAAAACACTCAAAAACTTCTATAGATACACTGTGGAGCGAATTCTGCCAGGCTCAATTACTGTCTGGTATGGGGGTTGGTTGGGGGGGGGGGGCTATTGCACAGGACCGAAAGAAGCTGCAAAGGTTCATAAATCTAGTCAGCTCCATCTTGGGTACTAGCCCACAAAGTACACAGGACATCTTTAAGAAGCGGTGTCTCAGAAAGGCAGCGTCCATTATTAAGGACAGCCAACACCCAGGGCATCCCCTTTTCTCACTGTTACCATCAGGTAAGAGGTACAGAAGCCTGAAGGCACACACTCAGTGATTCAGGAACAGCTTCTTCCCCTCTGTCATCCTATTCCAAAATGGACATTGAACCTGTGCACACTACCTCACTTCCTTAACATATTTTATTTCTGTTTTTGCACGATTTTTAATCTATTCCATATATAGAGAGAGAAAGAGAGAGAGAGAGATTTATTATCTTCTTCTGTATTATGTATTGCATTGAAGTGTTGCTGCTAAGTTGACAAATTTAACGGCATATGCTGGTGATAATAAACCTGATTTTGATTCTGATTCTGAACTTGTAGTCAACAGGATGAATAGTAATGTAAAAGGTGAACAGAATTGAAAAGGGTGAACACAGAAGAAGGTGTTATATTTGAATACATACAGTATATGGAATAAGGCAGATAAACTTGCAGCACAGTTACAGATTGGCAGGTGTGATGTTGTAAGCCTATCTGAATTATAGCTGAAAGAAGATTATAGCTGGGAGCTTAATATAACCATATAACAATTACGGCACGGAAACAGGCCATCTCGGCCCTTCTAGTCCGTGCCGAACGCTTACTAGTTCCACCTACCTGCACTCAGCCCATAACCCTTCATTCCTTTCCTGTCCATATACCTATCCAATTTTTTTTAATGTCCAAGGATACGCATTATATCGAAAGGATAGAGTGGAAGGCAGAGGGGGTGGTGTTGCTTGCTGGTAAAAAGTGAAATCAAATCATCAGAAAGAAATGACATAGGGTCAGAAGGTGTTGAATCATTGTGGATAGAGCTAAGCAACTGCAAGGGTAAAAAGACCCTCTTGGGAGCTGTACATTGTTATTGTTAAGTGCCACCGAGTCGTAATACGATAGGTGGTGCTTTGTCATTTGAGCCTCCGAATAGAGAGTCCTGGTTCGATCTCTTTGATGATTGACTTGTTTGTTTTGGAGAAGATGTGTAGTAATTTACTACAGCACCATAGTTCAAAGGCATTGATACACATTTTATCTTTCTTCTTTCCTGTCCAACTTTCACGTCCATATAATGTGTTGAGAACACCATCGCCTGCACAAGTCAAATCTTTGTATGTAGATGTAGATTTCTGATCCTGAGGATCTTCTCTACTTCACAGGTGCTCTGCCAAGGGCGATTCTTTGTTGGATTTCTTGACTGCTTACCACTTGTCCTGTAAAGACCCCCGAACAGTATTAAGGATGTGGTTTATAAATTACAATGGGAGATAGAAAATGCATGCCAAAAGGGAAATGTTACAATCGTTACGGGGGATTTCAATATACAGGGAGATTGGGGAAATCAGGTTGGTGTTGGATTGCAGGAGGGTGAAATTTGAGAGTGCGTATGAGATGGCTTTTTAGAGCAGCTCATGGTTGAGCCCACTAGGAAATCAGCTATTCTGGATTGGGTGTTGTGCAATGAACCAGAATTGATTAGAGAGTTTAAAGTAAAAGAACCCTTAGAACCAAGTGATTATAATTCATCCTGAAATTTGAAAAGGAGAAGCTAAAGTCAGATGTATCTGGATTACAGTGGACTAAAGGAGATTACATTGGCTTAAGAGAGTAGTTGGCCTGAATTGATTGGAAAAGAACACTGGCGAGGACGATGGCAGAGCAGCAATGGCTGGAATTTCTGGAAACAATTCGGAAGACAGAGGACATATGAATCAAAAAGAGGAAGAAGTATTCTAAAGGAAAGATGACATAACCATGGTGAACAAGAAAAGTCAACGCCAACATAAAAGCCTGTTACGAAGGATGAACAGCTCTGATGGGCAGAAGGGTGCAGAGTTGCCCATGTTCCCCCCCCCCCCCCCGGGAGAATCGCAAACCGTTACTGTTGCTATGCTGCTAATGAGAGAGAGAGATGTAAGGGAAAACATGCTGGAACTGGAACATCTGCTACAGATAAGAGAGAGATAAAGCAGGGGAGAGAGACTTGTTGATTCACCATATTATGACTTCTGAAAGACTTATGGCTTCTGAGAGGGTTGTTTACCTTATACCATTCTGCTCATTAAAAGTCCTCAGTGGACAGCTGGAGTGGGCTGGTGTGATGGACAAAGCCATTCAAAACTGATTAACACCTGAGAGCCCGTGAGTGGGGATAAAAGTGAGGTCTGGAGAGACACCCTTCAGACACACCAGGAGACACACTATTGAGCACTGATTGAATGTTGGAACCCACGTGAAGGTGTGGGGCATCGGAGACCGAACAAAGGATCGCTCAGTTTAACTCACATGTTATAGCAGGGCCGGTGGGGGCTTGTGTGTGTGTCCACTCATGCCAGAGTGATGAGTCCACCACAGAAGAACGGTCCAGTTGAAGGACAGAGGGGTCATAACTGAATGGCCACAACAGAATGACAGATCAAGAACGTAAAGGAAGGTTTGCCCGCCTGTAGCTGTTACTGCTCTCTCTCTCACTCTCACTCTCTCTCTCTCCCCGATTACAACACAACAACCAACATCTACCTCAGCACGTATGAACTGAACTGAACTTTATACTCACATATGACAATTCATTATCCCCTAGACATCGATAGAGCTTGTTTATTATTGATTATTATTGTACCCACAATTTTAGGTTTATTATTACTAATGTGTATTATCTGTATATTTGCATTGTTGATATTGATTTGTATATTTTACTAATAAACACTTTTGAATATAGTACCACCAGACTCCAACGGATGCTTCTTTCTCTGCTGGTTAGACACCCAGTTACGGGGTACGTATCAAGCCAAAGGGAGGGTATTTACTAGAGCAAAAATTATTGGGAGGTTTGAGGATTGGGAAGCTTTTAAAAATGAACAGAAGGCAACTAAAAACGTCATTAAGAATGTAAAGATGGAATACTGAAGTTCGCAAGCCAATAACATTAAAGATAATTCCAAAAGTTTCTTCAGATATATTAAGTGTAAAAGAGAGGTAAGAGTGGATATCGGTTCACTGGAGAGGTGTTTATGGGGGACAAGGAGATGGTAGACAAACGGAATGAGTATTTTACAAATGTACATTGGGCTTCACTGTGGAAGACACTAGCAACATGGTGGAAGTTCCAAGTGTTAGGTGTCATGAAGTGTGTGAAGTTATCATTCTTTGAGGATGTAAAAATTATTTGAGGATGTAACAAAACACATTGATAAAGGTAGAGCTGTGGATATATTGTATATGGATTTCAGTAAGGCCTTTGATAAGATTCCCCATGCAAGGTTCATTCAGAAAGAAAGGAGCTTGGCATCCAAGGGGACCTTGCTTTGTGGATCGAGAACTGGTTTGCCCACAGAAGGCAAAGAGTGGTTCTAGACAGGTCATATTCTGCATGGAGGTCAGGTACCAGTGGTGTTCCACGGGGATCTGTTCTGGGAACCCTCCTCTTTGTGATTTTTATAAATGACCTGGATGAACTAAAAGAGTGGGTTGGTAAGTTTGTTGATGACACAAAGGTTGGGGGTGTGTGGATAGTGTGGAGGGTTGTCAGCGGTTACAGAGGGACATTGACAGGATGCAGAACTGGGCTGAGGAGTGGCAGATGGATTTCAACCCAGATAAGTGTAAAGTGGTTCATTTTGGTAGGTCAAGTTTGAAGACAGAATATAATATTAATGGTAAGACTCTTGGCAGTGTGGAGGATCAGCGAGATATTGGGGTCCTTATCCATAGGACACTCAAAGGTGCTACACAGGTTGACTGTGTTGTTAAGAAGGCGTATGGTATGTTGGCATTCATCAACCGTGGGATTGAATTCAAGAGCTATGAGGTAACGTTACAACTATATAAGACCTTGGTCAGACCCCACTTGGAGTACTGTGTTCAGTTCTGGTCACCTCACTACAGGAAGGATGTGGATACTATGGAGAGAGTGCAGAGGAGATTTACAAGGATGTTGACCGGATTGGAGACCATGCCTTATTATAATAGGTTGAGTGAACTTGTGCTTTTCTCCTTGGAGTGACGGAGGAGGAGAGGTGACGTTATAGAGATGTATATGAATTTTGATCATTAGGATCTCTTCTGAGGGAGGCGTAACCTGTTCAACAGCAGTAGGTTGCACCTGAACCCAAGGGAGATGAATATTCTCGTGGGCAGGTTTGTTTGACCTGTTGGGTAGGGTTTAAACTAATTTGGCAGGTGGGGTTGGGAACCAGAGTGATAGGACTCGGGATAGAACGGATAGTAAAAAAGTAACAATAGCGTGCAGTCAGATTGTCAGGAATGGCAGGCAGGTGATGGGACGTAGTTGCATCTATCCACTTCGATATTATTTGCTAGCTTCTTTCATATTTCATCTTTTCCCTTCTAATGGTTATTTTAGTTGCTCTCTGTAGGTTTTTAAAAACTTCCCAATCCTCTGTCTTCCACTAATTTTTGTTTTGTTGTATGCCCTCTCTTTTGATTTTACATTAGCTTTGACTTCCCTTGTCAGCCACGGTTATAAAAGTGAGTGCAGTTACTATTACAAGGGAGAAGGTGCTCAAAAAGTTGAAAGACCTAAATGTACATAAGTCACCTGGACCAAATGAACTGCATCCTAGGGTTCTGAAAGAGGTAGTGTTAGAGATTGTGGCCGCTTTAAAAATGATCTTTCAAAAACCATTGGACTCTAGCATGGTGACAGAGGACTAGAAAACTGCAAATGTCACCCCACTCTTTAAGAAAGGAGGAAGGCAGCAGAAAGGAAATTATAGACCAGTTAGCCTGACCTCAGTGGTTGGAAAGATGTTCAGATCAATTGTTAAGGATGAGGTGATGGAGTACTTGGTGACACAGAACAAGACAGTACAAAGTCAACATGGTTTCCGTCAGGGAAAATCCTGCCTGAAAAACCTGTTGGAATTCTTTGAGGAGATTACAAGTAGGATAGATAAATGGGATACAGTGGATGTTGTATATTTGGACTTTCAGAAGGCCTTTGACAAGGTGCCACACCTGATCATGTTTACCAAGTCAAGAGCCCGTGGTATAACAGGAAAGTCATTAACATGGCTAGAGCATTGGCTGATTGGAAGAAGGCAGCAAGTTCCTTGTCTGGTTGGCTGCCAGTGACTAGTGGTGTTCCACAGGAGTCTGTTTTGGGCCCACGTATTTTTATGCTGTAAGAATCTGAGATGCAAAGGGAATTGGGAGGCCTTGTGCAGAATACCCTAAAGGTTAACCTGCAGGCTGAGGAAGGCAAATGCAGTGTTAGCATTCATTTCAAGAGTGTAGAATACAAGAGCAGGGATGTGATACTGAGGCTTTATAAGACACTGTTGAGGCCTCACCTTGAGTGTTGTGAACAGTTTTGGGCTCCTCATCTTAGAAGAGATGTGCTGGCATTGGAGAGGGTCCAGAGGAGGTTAACAAGAATCAGTACAGGAATGAAAGTGTTATCATACAAGGAACGTTTGATGGCTCTGGGTCTGTATTCACTGGAATTTAGAAGGATGAGGGGGGATCTCATTGAAACCTTTCGAATGTTGAAAGGCCTAGATAGAGTAGATGTGGAAAGGATGTTTCCCATGGTGGGAGAGTCTAGGACAAGATGGCACAGCTCAGAATAGAGGGGCATCCATTCAAAACAGAGATGCAGAAAAAAATTCTTTAGCCAGAGGGTGGTGAATTTGTGGAAATTGTTGCCATGTGCAGCTGTGGAGGCCAGGTCATTGGGTGTATTTAGGGAACAGATTAATAAGTTCTTGATTGGACATGGCATCAAAGGTTACGGGGAGAGGGCTGGGAACTGGGTTGTGCAGGGAAAAATAGGACCAGCCATGATTGAATGGTGGAGCAGACTCAATGGGCCAAATTGCTTAATTCTGCTCCTATGTCTTATGGTCTTATAAGAGGATGAGAGGCATTGATCATGTGGATATGCAGATGTTTTTTTTCCCCCAGGGCTGAAATGGCTACATGAGGGGGCATAGTTTTAAGGTGCTTGGAAGGAGGTACAAGGGGGATGTAGGTTTTTCACACAGAGAGTGGTGGGTGTGTGGAATGCACTGCCAGTGAACGTGGTGGAGGCAGATACAGTAGGGTCTTTTAAGAGAATCTTAGATAGGTGCATGGAGCTTATAGAAATAGAGGGCTATGCAGTAGGGAAATTTTAGGTAGTTTCTAGAGTAGGTTACACGGTCGGCACAACACTGTAATTTACGGTAGATTTCTTTGTTCTTGGGAAACTGAAAGGTCTGAAGGTAGATCAGCCACCTAGATCAGGTGGTGTACACCCCAGAGTTCTGAAAGAGGTGGTTGAAGAGATCATGGAGGCATTAGTAATCACTACTCACTCGTAATCAAGAATCACTAGATTCTGGTATGGTTCTGGAAGACTGGAAAATAGCAAATGTCACTCCACACTTCAAGAAAGGAGAGAGGCAGAATAAAGGAAACTATAGGCCAGTTAGTCTGACCTCAGTGGTTGGGAAGATGTTGGAGTTGATTATTAAGGATGAGGTCTCAGGGTGCTTGGAGGCACATGATAAAACAGGCTGTAGTCAGCATGGTTTCCTCAAAGGACATTCTTGCCCGACAACTCTATTGGAACTTTTGAAGAAATAACAAGCAGGATAGACAAATGAGAATCGGTTGATGTTGTGTACTTGGATTTTCAGAAGGCCTTTGACAAGGTGCCACACATGAGGCTGTTTAACAAGCTACGAGCCCATGGTATTACAGGAAAGATTCTTCATAGATAAAGCAATGGCTGAATGGCAGGAGGCAAAGAGTGGGAATAAAAGGAGCCTTTTCTGACTGGTTGCCGGTGACCAGTGGTATTCCACAAGGGTTTGTGTTGAGACCGATTCTTTAAAGATTACATGTCAATGATTTGGCTGATGAAATTGGTGGGTTGGTTGCAAGGTTTGCAACGGAATGAAAACAGGTGGAGGAGCAAGCAGTTTTGAGGAAGTAGAGAGGCTACCAAGGGCCTTAAACAGATTAGGAGAATGGGCAAAGAAATGGCAGATGGAATACAGTATCGGAAGTGTATGGTCATGCACTTTGGTAGAAGAAATGAAAGAGTTGACTATTTTCTAAATGGAGAGAAAATACAAAAATCTGTGGTGCAAAGGGATGAGGGAGTCCTTGTGCAGGATTCCCTAAAGGTTAATTTGCAGGTTGAGTCTGTGATGAGGAAAGCAAATGCAATGTTAGTATTCATTTCAAGAGGACTAGAATATAAAAGCAAGGATGTAATGTTGAGACTTTATAAAGCAATGTTGAGGCCTCACTTGGTCGAGTATTATGACCAGTTTTGGGCCCCTTATCTTAGAAAGGATGTGCTGAAACTGGGGAGGGTTTGAAGGAGGTTCACAGAAATGATTGCGTGATTGAATGGGTTGTCATATGAAGAGTGTTTGATGGTTCTGGATCTGTATTCTCTGGAATTCAGAAGAATGAGGGGTGACCTCATCGAAACCTATCGAATGGTGAAAGACCTTGATAGAATGGATGTAAAGAGAATGTTTCCTATGGTGGGGGGGCGGGGTCTAAGACCAGTGGGCAGAGCCCCAGAATAGATGCGTGTCCTTTCAGAACAGAGATGAGGAGGAATTTATTTTGCCTGAGAGTGGTGACTCTATGCAAGTCACGAAAATGAAAATATAAACAAGAAAGAAAACAAAATAATAATAATAATAATAATAATAATAATAAACAATCAATAAACATCGAGGACATGAGATGAAGTCATTCAAAGTGAGTCCAAAGGTTGTGGGAACAGTTCAGTGTTGGGGTGAGTGAAGTTATGCCCACTGGTTCAAGAGCCTGATGGCTGAAGGGTAAACTCATTTAATAACCAGTATGTTGACGAGTGTCAGCAGCTGTAAACACTTGGAAACTGCACAAGGAACCGAGGTTCAGTACATTGCATAATAGCTCTTTTGCATCTAATATTCACAACTTAATTTAGCTGATGTCACTTTAATTTATGAAAAACACAGAGCTGTAATCACTTGTATGAACTCTTGTTGGTAACATAGTTTTGCTAAGCAGGAGCCCAAGTTCTTGTGACAGCTTTGGATTTCAGCAGGAATCCATTTCTTCTACCTTATATGAATTTCAGAGCATGAGAACCATCTTTAAAATGTTTTTGTTCCATTGAACTTCAAGCATTAGTTTGACCTAAAACTAACATAACTCCACCATGGATGGTCCCAGGACCGGCTGCTAAAGGATGAAGGTTGGCCGTGGGGCTAGCAACCTCGTCATGTAAAATATCAGAGCTACAGAAACAGATGCTCCAAGGTCCTTACCCCTGGGAGAGGAAGAAGCTTTGCCCAAAAGATGTATGAATTCAGGTGATGGAAGTCGCAAGTCAGAGGAAGCCACGGAACCCATCATCCTTCTAAAAGAAGCAAGCCAAAGAGGTGATGAGATCTTGAAGCTGACACCAAGAAGATGAACTGCACCTGGGGACAACTTGAAAAACTGGCCCAGGACAGAAAGCTCTGGTGAGCTGCTGTTGGCAGCCTGTACCCCTGTAGGGGTAATGGGACGTAAGAACAACAACAACAGTTAACATGATTATGGGAGAATAGTGATCTGTCGGTGATATATATTCAGTTTTTAATAACACTCTTAATCTACAGTATCTCATGCAGTCACTGATACAGGTTTTGTGCAGTCAGCAACACACAAATGATCATATCATCTATTAATGTCTATTTACATAATTTTTCTCAAAGGAAAAAAGTTATGGCTTGTAGTTGCCATGGTACCCGGAATGAGAGAATGAAAGAAATAGAAGAACATATGTTTTGTAACTACAAAGCAGGAAACTAATTGGAAGGAAAGCACTGTCACTCCAGAATGTGTGTCTAATTAAGTTTTTACTTTAAGCAAAGCATGTATGTATCACATGGTAGTGTGATGACATGGGCCATTCACGTACTTTGTGCATATAATCATATTAAATTATATAAACAACAAAGAATACTTAGTTAAACAACATATCTACAATATTACTCAAATATTTTTGAAATTTCTAACACATAAATGGAGAATGGGCCTCAGTAGGAATCAGAATCAAAGACATATAAAGTGGCAAATATAGATGTTGTGACCTAATTATAAGATCTGGAACTGTAACCCTATTTCACTGCTTGCCCTGCTGAGTGTTTCCAGCATTTTCTGTGTTTTATTTAAATTTCAGCTTTGAAATAAGCTGAACTCCAATTATAAAGGGACATCTCTCTATTTATTAACAAAAGAGTTGAAGGGTGAGTTATCCATTATCAGCAACATTAAATTCAATGGAAATCAACCTTAGGCATGTTCTAATTTAAAAGGTGTCAAAATGTTCAAATGTTCAGAGGAAAGTTCAAGCTCTTATTCAAACCCCTAAGCTCTTTGGAGTTTCTGCTACCTAAAGACGGATAAAGATGGATGGTCATTCAACTATACATGAACACGACCAAACAAAACAGTGTTCCTCCTGGGACAAGGTGCAGAACACATTACCAACAGCACACAGCACAAATAGCACATCTGGTTACAATATCAGAAAACAATCACAAAGAAAAAAAAATAGTATCACTGCCCAAATCACAGAATGACATGACCATAGAATTGATGGCAAGTTGTCCTGATCCAGCTTGTTTTTCCATCAATCAAGTGGAATTACCTTACAAGTATGCACCTGTATAAATGTAACCCACCCCTCCACACTCCATATGTATCCTATACATATCCACCCACTAGCCCACCCCTCCACACCATATGTATCCTATACATATCCACTCACTAGCCCACCCCTCCACACTCCATATGTATCCTATACATATCCACCCACTAGCCCACCCCTCCACACCATATGTATCCTATACATATCCACCCACTAGCCCACCCCCACACCATATGTATCCTATACATATCCAGCCACTAACCCACCCCTCCACACTCCATATGTATCCTATACATATCCAGCCACTAACCCACCCCTCCACACCATATGTATCCTATACATATCCACCCACTAGCCCACCCCCACACCATATGTATCCTATACATATCCAGCCACTAACCCACCCCTCCACACCCCCGACCATTACAAATTTATCATTTCCTGTCAGTCTCCTTATGTGCAGACACTCCCGTGCCCAGCTTCACTTTATGGACATACAATCAATCTGTGTGTGTAAGCTGTCATATGTATTTATATTTATGCAACACACACAAAATGCTGGAGGAACTCAGCAGGTCAGGCAGCATCTATGGAAGAGAGGACAGTCGACGTTTTGGGTCAAGACCCTTTAGCAAGACTGGAGAAAAAAAAGATGAAGAGTAGAGTTAAAGGGTGGGGGAGAGGAGGGAAAAGCACAAAGAAATAGGTGAAACCAGATGGGGGAGTTCCAACCTCACTGCTTCTGAACATCAACCATGTCGACTTCAACACTCCTCTCTCCTATTCCAACCTCGCTCCTTCCAAATGCTCTGCTCTCCATTCTCTCTGCACTAATCCTAACCCTACCATGAAATCTGCAGATAAGGGAGGGTGCTGTAGTAGTCTGATATACTGACCTCTGCCTTGCAGAGGCCTAGCAACACCTCCTCTTACTTACCCCTCCAACAGGACCCCACCAAGGAGCACCAGGCCATTGACTCCCACACCATCACTGACCTTATTAGATCTGGGCATCTTCCATTCACTGCCACTAACCTGAAAGTTCCAGTTCTACCTCCTACCCACGATCCATAAACCTGCTTGTCCAGGTAGACCTATTGTTTCAGCTTGTTCCTGCGTCACTGAACTCATATCTGCATACTTTGACTCTGTTTCATCCCCACTAGTTCAGAACCAGAATCAGGTTTATTATCACCAGCATGTGACGTGAAATTTGTGAACTTAGCAACAGCAGTTCAATGCAATACATAATCTAGCAGAGAAAAAAACAATAAATAAAATAAAACAAAATAATAAATAAACAAGTAAACTGAATCACCATATATTGAATAGATTTTAAAAATGTGCAAAAACAGAAATACTGTACATTAAAAAAAGGGAGGTAGTGTCCAGAGCTGCAATGTCCATTTAGGAATCGGATGGCAGAGGCGAAGGGGAGGAAGCTGTTCAGTCCCTTCCTACCTACATCCATGACACCTCACATGCTCTTATATTTTCAATAATTTAAATGTCCTTGGCCGGCCCCCATCTTATTTTCACTATGGATGTCCAGTCCTTCTACACCTCCATCCCCCACCAGGAAGGCCTCAAAGCTGTCTGTTTTTTTCTGGACACTGGACCCCACCAGTTCCCCTCACCACCACTCTCCTCCACCTAGCAGAACTTGTCCTCACTCTAAATAATTTCTCCTTTGGCTCCTCCCACTCCCTTTAAAAAAAAGGTGTAACTACAGGCACTCACATGGGTCCCAGTTATGCCTACCTGTTTGTTAGCTACGTGGAACAGTCTATGTTCTAAACCTACAATGGTGGCCATCCCACACTTTTCCTACGCTACATCGACGATTGCATTGGTGCCGCTTCCTGCATCCAAGCTGAACTTGTCAACTTCATCCACTTTGCCTCCAACTTCCACCTTGCCCTCAAATTTACCTGGTCCATTTCCGACACCTCCCTCCCTTTTCTCGATCTCTGTCTCTCTGTCTCTCTCTCTCTCTCACTGGAGAATGCTTATCTACTGATGACTATTATAAACCTACTGATTCTCACAGCTACCTGGACTATACCCCTTCCCTTCCTGTTACTAGTAAAAGCATTTGCTCTCAGGATGAGGCTTTTCATTCCAGAATGAAGATGTCCTCCTTCTTCAAAGAAAGGGGCCTCCTTTCCTCCACCATCAATGCTGCCCTCAACTGCATCTCTTCCATTTCACGTACGTCTGCTCTCACCCCATCCTCCTGCCACCGAACCAGCCCCCGCATTCAACACGTAATTCTCCGCAACTTCCATTATCTTCAACGGGATCCCACCACCAAGCAGATCTTTCTCTCCCTCCTGCTTTCTGCTTTCCACAGGAATCACTCTTCACACAACTCCCTTGTCCATTCATTCTTCCTGACTGATCTCCCTCCTGGCACTATTCCTTGCAAGCGGAACAAGTGCTACACCTGCCCCTACACCTCCTCCTTCACTACCATTTAGGGTCCAAACAGTCTTTCCAAGTGAGGCAACACTTCACCTGTGAGTTTGTTGGGGTCATCTACTGCTTCTAGTGATGCTAGTGCGGCCTCCTGTATCTTGGTGAGACCCAATGTGGATTGGGAGACCATTTTGCCAGGCACCTACGCTCCATCTGCCAGAAAAAGCAGGATCTCCCAGTGACCATCCATTTTAATTCCTCTTCCCATTCCTATTCCAGTATGTCCATCCATGGCATCCTCGACTGTCGCGATGAGGCCACACTCAGGTTGGAAGAACAACATATTATATTCTGTCTGGGTAGCCTCCAACCTGATGGCATGAACATCAATATCTCAAACTTCCAGTAATGGCCCCCACTTCTCCTTCACCATTCCCCATCCCCTTTTCTCTCTTTCCCCTTATCTCCTCTCTTTCTTTCTTCCATGGTCTTCTGTCCTCTGCTATGAGATTCCCCCTTCTCCAGCCCTGCATCTCTTTCACCAATCAATTTCCCAGCTCTTTACTTCACCCCTCCCCCTCCTGGTTTCACCTGTTATTTGGCTTTTCTCTCTCCCTGCCCAACTTTTAACCCTACCCCTCATCTTTTTCTTCTCCAATCCTGCTGAAGACTGTACTCTTTTCAAAAGATGCTGCCTGGCCTGCTGAGTTCCTCCAGCATTTTGTGTGTGTGTGTTGCTTGGATTTCCAGCATCTGCAGATTTTCCCTTGTTTTTTATTTATATTTTATTGTGTATTTTAATTATTATTGTGGGCTTTTTTGTGCTGCATCGGAGGTGGAGTAGCAATTACTTTGTTCTTTACACTTGTTCAAAGCTCAAAGTAGATTAATTATCTAAGTACATATATGTTACCATATACAATCCTGAGATTCATTTTCTTGTGGGCATACCCAATAAATGCATAGAATAATAACCATAACAGAATCAATGAAAACCTGCACCCTTGGGTGTTCAGCCGGTGTGCAAAAGATAACAGACTGTACAAAAACAAATAGAAAGAAATAATAATAACAAATAAATAAATGATAAATATCAAGAATATGAGATGAAGAGTTCTTGAAAGTGAATCCATAGGTTACGGGAACAGTTCAGTGATGGTGTGAGTGAAGTTGAGTGAAGTTAACCCCTCTGGTTCAAGAGCTTGATGGTTGAGGGTTAATACAGTGCTTATAAAAAGTATTCACGACCCTTGGAAGTTTTCATGTTTTATTGTTTGACAACATCGAATCACAGTGGATTTAATTTGGTTTTTTGGACACTGATCAACAGAAAAGGATAGAGGGGCATCTGTTTAAAACAGAGATGCGGAGAAATTTCTTTAGCCAGAGGGTGGTGAATTTGAGGAATTTGTTACCACAGGCAGCTGTGGAGACCAGGTTGTGGGTGTATTTCTGGCAGAGATTGATAGGTTCTTGATTGGACACGACATCAAAGGTTACGGGGGAGAAGGCCAGGGAGTGGGGCTGAGGAGGGGAAAAATGAATTCAGCAATGGCTGATTGGTGGAGCAGACTCGATGGGCCAAATGGCCTAATTCTGCTCCTAAGTCTTACGGTCTAAAAAGACTCGTGCCAAAGTGAAGACAGATCTCTACAAAGTGATCTAAATTAATTACAAATGTAAAACACAAAATGATTGTATAAGTATTCACCCCTTCCCTTTAAAATGATACACTAAATCATCTCTGGTGCAGCCAGATAGTATTAGAAATAACATATTTAGTTAAATGGAGATCTATTTTTGGAGACCTGTGTGCAGTCAAGGAGTTTCAGTTGATTGTAGTAAAAATACACCTGTATCTGGAAGGTCCAACTGCTGGTGAGTCAGTATCCTGTCAAAAATTACACCATGAAGACAAAAGAACATTCCAGGTAACTCCCCAAAAGGGTCATTGGAAAGCACAAGAAAACTTCCAAGTCACTGAATATCCCTTGGAGTACAGTTAAGTCAATCATTAAGAAATTGAAAGAATATGGCACAGCTGTAAATCTGCCTGGAGCAGGCCATCCTCAAAAACTGAGTGACCATGCAAGAAGGGGACTGGTGAGTCAGGCCACCCAGAGGCCTATGACAATTCTGGAGGAGTTACAAGTTTCAGTGGCTGAGATTGGAGACACTGTGCATATAACTGTTGCCCGTGTGCTTCACCAGTCACAGTTCGATGGGACATTGGCAAAGAGAAATCTACTGTTGAAAAAAAACTCACATGAAATCTCAGCTAGAGTTTGCCAGAAGGCACGTGGGAGACTCTGTAGTGCGCTGGAAGTAGATTCTATGGTCTGATGAAAGCAAAATTCAGCTTTTTGGCCATCAGACTAAACACCATGTTTGGTGTAAGTCAAACATCACACATCATCAAAAACACACCGTCCTTACTGTGAGGCTTGGTGGTGGTTGTCTCACGCTGTGGGGATGCTTCACTGCAACAGGCCCCGGAAGGCTTGTGAACATAGATAGTAAACTGAGTGCAGCAAAATACAGGGAATTCCAGGAGGAAAACCTGATGCAGTCTGCAAGAGAACTGCGACTTGGCAGAAGATTTGTTTTCCAGCAAGAGAATGACCAAAGCATAAAGCCAAAGCTACACAGGAAACAACTAAGTTAATGTCCTGGAGTGGCCAAGTCAGAGTCCAGACCTCAATCCAATTGAGAATTTGTGGCTGGACTGGAAAAGGACTCATGATCCCCCTGCAATATGACAGAGTTTGAACAGTTTAGTAAAGAAGAATGAGGAAAATTTGCTGTGTCCAGATGTGCAAAGCAGATAGAGATCTACCCACACATGACTCAAGGCCGTAATTGCAGCCAAAGGTGAATCTACTAAATACTGGCTTAAAGGGGGTGAATACTTATGCAATTAATTATTTTGTGTTTTATATTTGTAATTAATTTAGATCACTTTGTAGAGATCTGTTTTCATTTTGACACAAAGTGTCTTTTTTGTTGATCAGTGTCAAAAAAGCCAAATTAAATCCACTGTGATTCAATGTTGTAAAACTTCAAAGGGGTGTGAATACTTTTTATAGGTACTGTAACTGTTCGTAAACTTAGTGGTGTCCTGAAGCTCCTGCACCTTCTTTCTTATAGCAGCAGCGAGAAGACAGCATGTCCTGTGAGAGCACTCCATTTAGATGTGTTTAAATGACACTAAGCAATCTTGAATCTTGATGTTGACCTGATTGTCAAGATAAAACGTGTTTAAGCAAAAGCAGGGGTTGACTCTTCAAGCTGCTCTGACATTCAAAATCATCATTTGCTTCAGATCTGCTTCCCAAGTGCTCCACACCCCATTGTCTGGGTCATATCCAAGGCCAGTCGAAATAGACTCAGATAAATGTCCAGCTAGTACTGTAAGTGGGGCAACCATAATTGCAAAATGTGACATTACAAATGGCAGTGGACTCAGTATGAGTGATTGTCAGTGAACAATAATTTTTGAGTAATAAAACTAATTTTATCAGATTAAGAACTAAGAAATGAATTGAGATCAAATCATCCGAAAAAATGCTTCCTATTTGCAATGGTGATACGAGTAGAAAATAATAGCTAATTTTAATTCAACCCATTAAGTTACCACACTGAGATGTCCTAGATGCATTCCTTGTTAATATGGGATTCTCCAGATATTTTTCTTTTGTTTTTGACCCTGTTGAAATACCTTTAACATCATCTCATCAGGAACATCAGGCAATTAGACAGACATCCATTTAGAACAGAGATGGGAGGAACTTCTTTAGCCAGAGAGTGGTGAATGTGTGGAATTTGTTGCCACAGGCAGCTGAGGACGCCATCATTGGGTAAATTTAAGGTAGAGGTTGCTAGCTTCTTGATTGATCAAAGCATGAAGAGATAGGGAGAGAAGGCAAAAGAATGGGGTTGAGAGGGAAATGGATCAGCCAAATGGCTGAATTCTGCTCCTATATCTTATGGTCTTGTTATGTTTTGTAACTACAAAGCATTAAATTATCTCAAAGAAAGCACAGGAGTCTGGGAATACAGGTGCAACTTCCAGCTAGCTTTAAACGAGGCACGTGCATATCACATGGTAGCATGATGACGTATGCAATTAACGTACTGATACATATAACCAGTAACTAATTATTGAAAGAACAGGAATGCTTAATCAACAAATATATATATAGTTAAGATTACTTAACAATTATTGAAATATTAAATACACAACACTCCTCTCTGCTTAGCGATAAACTCCAGCACAATAGAGAATGCATTTCAATTATATACACAGGATACTATATAATACAACCACAGTAAATTTTAATTGTCCCATTCAGGCAGAAAGATTTAATTGTTGTTAAGGATTTCTTACTCTTGTGTGATAATGTATTTCTTGACAAGTGAGATCGCTCTGCTTGGCCAGTGTGACTTGTGGCTGTGAAATAATCTCAAGTCCATGGTGGTTGTAGGAGTTGACTCTGAGATTGCAGGTAGTGTTTCTGACAGCTCTACACACCTTTCTTCTCCCTTTCTCTCACTGGGTCGACTCTACTCCCTTTTTCCCTCTCACATTCCTTCTCTCTTTCTCATTCACATTCTTTCTCTCCATCTCTTTCTTCTTCCCTGTGTAGACAACTTATGTTTGTCTGCCCAACCTGCTCTTTGCATATGCCCTACTTAGTTGCAATTTCCGTAAGCTTCACCTTTAAATCTGCATTTGTTTGGAGAATGTGAGCTCCTGCCACAACTGTAACACTATATGTTCGACCAGGTCGATTTCTGTTCAGACTCTACAATTTTTTCACACTCACTTTCATTTCTGAATGCAACTCAATTGCATCTCTGTCTGCAGTTTCCATGGAAACAGTGATTTCCACTACTCTTCTGCATGTAAGTTGTACTTCAGTTAGGAGTTATTTTTGAATGCTTTCTTTTAAGATTCCACAAACTAAACAACCTCTTAGTGTATCATTAAGACCATTACTGAACCGGCAATGCTTATACAATTGCTTCAATACAGCCATCTATGCTGAAATGAACTCCCCTTCTTTTTGATTACGCTAATGAAACCTAAAGCACTCTGCAATTAATAATAGCTTTGGTTCTAAGTATTCCTGCATCACTTTTACAATAGTCGGAAAGCTAAATTCTGTTGGTTTAGTTGGAGCAGTCAAACTTCGAAGCAAGCTGTATGCCTTTAAACCTAATGCACTCAGCAAAATTGGAACTTGCTTCTCCCTGACTATTTCATTTGCTTCAAAATACGGTTCCAATAATTCAGTATACATGAGCCAATTACACATCATGTAATCAAACTCATCAATCTTTCCAATGTATCCAGCTATTTTGGATTAAAAAAATGATTATCACTCAGAACTCACTATTTATGAACCAATGAATTCTTCTGTTTTTTATTGACTTAAAAAAAAGTCAATCATGTCTTCTCTTGCAAAGACCATTTTTGCACATGCTGGGCTGTCTTTTTTACTTGCCCGTGCTCTTGCACCTTTTTTAAAATTTTGAACGTCTTGTTCTGCTTCAACGGCTTGGAAGCCCTCTCAGGTTTGTTTTAAAAATACCTCATCACCAATGTTATGGTTTGTAACTTTAAAACATTAAAGTAATTCAAACAACATACAGTAGTCCAGGAACTTTGTGTTTACTTTAAGTAAAGCACGTACATATCGCATGATAGCATGATGACATATGCAATTAACATATTTTTACATAGAATCTATTATTAATTATTTAAAGAACAAGAATACTAAATCAACCAATAATAAGATTACTCAAATACAACTGAAATATTAAATACACAACAGTGTATCTCCATGCAACAGAAAATGACCACGGTAAAATGTGGTTGTGTTACCTCATATTTGGTATCAGTCCATGTGGGGACACCATTCAGATTTGATAGAGGCGCTAAAGTGAAGAGCATCTTACAAAAAAAACTTACAACCCAGAGGGCGTAGGACGCCATGGAAGTCTAACAACAAGTGTATGTAAATATGAAGTAACAGAGTGCCACCTGGGTGGCTAAAGTGTGGGAATGTAAAGACTGCAATGGAAACATTTGTAAAGGACTGGGAGTCATTGAATGGTTTATTGTACATAATTTTATTTTTGAATAAAGTATATTTTGATTAAAAAAACAGTTAGTGTCACACTATTACAACTCTAGGCATTCTGTTTTCTGTTCTTATTTGTTGATCAGTGTCAAAAGATAAAGTAAATCCACTGTGATTCTGTGTTGGAAAACAATAAAACATGAAAACTTCCAAAGGGGGTAAATACTTTTCATAGGCATTGTAACTCATAATTAATTATTTAAGCAAATGAATACTTAATCAACAATTATATATACAAGATGACTCAAATATTACTGAAATATTAAATGCAAAGAATAAGAGGTCAGATTGAGGAATAAAAAAGGAGGGAAGGAGGAGGGGGAAAATGATCAGAAGGAGAAATTGATGTTCATGCTGCCATTCATTTTCATGATCCATTATTCATCGTTTGCTATTCAATTGTGTTTTTTTTTCAAATATACACAACTTTGATACAAATAAGGTAACACATACACAGAATCAAATATTACACGACCATTATTTTCCACTTATGAACATGTCAAATATCAGCTCTGTGGTTTTCAAAGAACTATTATTGAAAATCTTAAAGCTGGAGTTCTGCTGCAAGATTTTTATTTGCCTTTTGTGAACAAGAAAGTTGTTTATTGTACCAGTCAGCTTTTGTCATGCCTGAATACATTCACATAAAGAACCTGCACTGCATCCCTTCCCTTTGCCAATTATTTCTCCCTTAACAATAACAGGTACTTATTTATTTATTTAGCAATACCGCAGGGAGACGGCCCTTCTGACCTTTCGAGCCATGCTGCCCAGCAACTCCACAACGCTGGCTAACCCTAACCTAATCAAAGCTTCAAAGCACATTTATTATCAAAGTATGTATGTAGTATACAGCCCAGAAATTCAACTTCCCCACAGACAGTCACAAACAAAGAAGAACCATGGAACCAACCTGTTCAGAGAAAAACATCAAACCTGCCCCCCTCCCCATGCAAAGAAATCGTGCAAACAGCAACAATAAAAGAGTGAAAACACAGAAGATAAAACACAAAAGTCATATTTCAGTCCAGTTCAGTTCACAGGACAATCTACAATGACCAGTGAACCTACCCGGTACGTCTTTAGACGATGGGAGGAAACCAGAGCACCTGGGGAAAACCCACGCATTCCAAAGGGAGGATGTGCAAACTCCTTACAGAAGTACTCAGAATTGGACTCTGGAATGCCCCAAACTGTAATATCATCACACTATCCGCTAGCTATCATAGATTAATAGTCCTTGTAGATCAGGGGTAAATATCAGATTCTCTTTGGAATTTATTGACTTTTTAAATTCTTTTGTTGGGATACCATTTTAGTGGAATTTGCGAGAGATGTATTGGTCTGTTGTTTTGCATTATTAGTTACTCCTGGTTTATTCTGAATTTGTTCTGAGGTACTACTGATTGTTGTTGAATCCATGTGTGATGCCATTTGGGTAATCATTTGCTTTTCCAAGATGAATTCCTGTAATACAAGCAGAGGGCATAAATCAGCTCTGAAACATTATTATAAGGATACCTGGTAACATTCTGTAGGACTGATTATTTCAGATCACAGGGCACCTGGGTAGTGTAGTGGCTAGCACAATGCTACTACAGCTCAGGATGTCAATTCCTACCATCTGTAAGGGGTTCGTACATCCTCCCCACTGAATGTGTGGATTTCCACTGGGTGCTCCAGTTTCCTTCCACAGTTAGTAGGCTAATCAGTCATTGTAAATTGTCTTGTGATTAGGCCAGGGTTGCTGGCAGTGCGGCTCAAAGGGCCAGAAGTGCCTGTTTCATGCTGTATCTCTAAATTTAAAAAAAAAGTCATCTTGTATAAAAACCATCAGGAAGAAGGTACAGGAGTCTCAGCACTCACACCATCAGGTTCAGGAAAAGTTATTATCCCTCAGCCACCAGTCTCTTGAATAAAGGGGATAGCTTCACTCAATTTCACTTACCCCAACACTGAACTAAGATGATTATCATGGTGGGGTGAATTAGAGTACGGACTGAAGGGCCTTGGATAAGCACTTTGCAAGTTGAAAAGCTCAAGGTTCAAAGTAAATTTATTATTAAAAATCACGTATGTCACCATATACTACACTGAGATTCATTTTCTTGTGGGCATTCACAGTAAGCAGAAAGAAACAGAATAGAATCAATGGAAGTCCACACACAATAGAGATGAACAAACAACCAGTGTGCAAAAGACAACAAACTGCAAATACAAAGAGACAAGAAAATAATAATAATAATACTACATAAATAAGCAATAAATATCAAGAAGACGAGTTGTAGAGTCTTTAAAAGTGAGTCCATAGTTTGTGAAGTCAATTCAGTGAAGTGGGGTGAGGGAAGTTGAGTGAAGTTATCCCCTCTGTTCAAGAACCTGTTCTTGAACCTGGGGGTGTGATTCCTAAGGCTCCTGGATCTTCTTCCTGATGCCAGCAGAGAGGTGAACATTCAAACTGTGGAGCAATTTCCTGAAAGGAAGATAACTCATTGGAAATGACAAGGCTAGAAATAAGAGACACAGGAACATCCAAATTATATGAGTTGAATTCCAAATGGTGATGGCTGACAATGCACAGGGAGAAGAAACAACGTTTATATAGAATAAAAAGTTAAATGTTCTGACCTTTACCATGTTCAGTTTTGTCAGAATAAACATTTCCTCCAATGTCCCGTAATGCTTGACATAGCACTGATCTGCCAGATTGTTAATAGCCAATAGGAGAGCGCCAACCTCTTCACTCTAAGAAACAAAAGCACATTTTGAAAACAACCATTAAATGGCAGATGAACATAAAAAGTATTTTGCATCAGTTTTCGCTGTGGAAAACACTAACCATTTGCCAGATATTCAAGAGTGTCAGGGGATAGAAGTGAATATAGTCGCCATTACTAAGGAAGCTGAAAAGTCGGAAAACAGATAAGTCACTTGGACCAGATGGACCACACCCCAGGGCTCTGAAGGAGGTAGTTGAAGAGATTGTGGAAGCATGAGTAATGATCTTTCAAGAATCACGAGATTCTGGCATGGTTCCAGAAGACAGAACCTCACATTTTTTTAATATACATTTCTTTTTTTTGCATGTTTTAAAAATCTATTCAATATACCTATATTGTAATTTATTTATTTATTGTTATTATTTTTATTTTATCATCTTTTTCTCTTCTATATTATGCATTGCATTGAACTGCTGCTGCTAAGTTCATAAGTTTCACATCACAAGCCGGTGATAATAAACCTGATTCTGAGACTGAGACTAGAAATTTGCATATGTCACTCCACTCTTTAAGAAGGGAGGGAGGCAGAAGAAAGGAATGTATAGGCAAGTTAGTCTGTCTTCAATAGTTGGAAAAATGCTGGAATCCATTATTAAGGACGAGGTTCCGGAGTACTTGGAGGCACATGATCAAATAGGCCAAAGTCAGCATGGTTTCCTGAAGGGGAAAACATTGCCTGGCAAATCTGCTGAAATTCGTTGAGGAAATAACAGGATGGATAGACAGATGAGAATCAATGGATGTTGTGTACTTGGATTTTCAGAAGGCCTTTGACAAAGTGCCACACATGAGGCTGCTTAACAAGATAAGGTCCCATGGTATTACAGGAAAGATCCCAGCAGGGATAGAAGATTGGCTAATTGGCAGGAGGTAAAGAGTGGCAATAAACGGGGCCTATTCTGGTTGGCTGCTGGAGACAGGTAGCATTCCACAGGGTTTGATACTGGGACTGCTTCTTCTCACATTATATGCCAATGATTTGGATAACAGAATTGATGGTGGCCAGGCTTACAGACAAAATGAAAATAGGTGAAGGGGCAGGTAGTTCTGAGGAAGCAGAAGTCTGTAGAAAGACTTAGACAATGGCAGATGGAATACAGTGTAGGGAAGTGTATGGTCATGCACTTTGGTAGAAGGAATAAAGATATAGACTATTTTTAAAATGGGGAGAAGCTTCAAATATCAGAAGTGCAAAGGGTTTTGAGAGTCCTTGTGCAGATCACTCTGAAGGTTAACTTGCAGGCTGAGTCTGGTAAGGAAGGCAAATGCAATGTTAGCACTCATTTTGAGAGGATTAGAATATAAGAGCACGATGTGACAGATGTAAGTCTGAGCTAGCTTCTTTGACACATATGTTCTGGTCTTGTCCTCTTTGGGAGAATATTGGAAAGATATTTTTGATATTATTTCAGCAGTTTTGCATATTGATTTATAACCTCATCCTATTACTGCAATATTTGGATTACCAGTGATGAACTCTAATCAATTATCCCCTTCAGCTTGCCGTTTGATTGCATTTGTTACATTAATAGCCAGAAGATCCATTTTATTTAAATGGAAAGATTCTAATCCCCCTACTACATGTCAATGGTTTTCCCAAACTATAACATGCTTAAACTTGGAAAAAATTATGCATGACACTATCAACCCTTCAGTTAAATTTGAAGAAACTTGGAGACCATTTATTCAACATTTTCATGTGATGTAAGCTGAACTTTTCTGAATCCTTCTCAATATCTTTTTGTTTGTGTATAGAGGAGCGGAGTTAATGACAAATAGTTTTTTTAACTGATGAACCAAGGCAGCCCAGCTTTTGTTTTGTTTTGTTTGTATTTTGTTTTTTTTTTTAGTTTAGGGCTTTTTTCTTGTAAAAATATTTTCTCTTTGAATCTTTTTCATGGTTAGTTACTAAGAGATTGGGAGGCTTAGATTACACGTTATTCGGAGTCTGTTTACGTATACTTAACCGTTATTAATGTAATCCTGATCTCTTTGTATCATTACCATTGTTTTGTTTATCTATCTGAAACTTAATAAAAGTGATTGATAAAGAAAAGAATATAAGAGCAAGATGTGATGCTGAGGCTTTATAAGGCATTGCTCAGACCGCACTTAAGAGTATTGGGTCCCTTATCTAAAAAAGATTTGCTGGCACTGGAGAGGGTCCAAAAGAGGTTCTCGAGAATGATTCCGGGCAAGAAAGGCATGAGGAACAATGGATCATTTTCAGGCTGTACCTGCTGGAGTTTAGAAGACTGAAAAGGGATGCCATTGAAACCTATCAAATATTGAACACCCTAAAAATTCTATATCTGAATGCACGGTGTCAGAAATAAGGCAGATGAGCTTGAAGCCCAGGTGCGAATGGGTAACTATGATGTTGTTGGGATAACGGAGACATGGCTGCAGGGAGATCAGACCTAGGAAATGAATGTACAAGGGTATACGTGCTATCGTAGGGACAGAAATGTGGGCAGAGAGGGTGGGGTGGCCCTGTTGGTGAGGAATGAGATTCAGTCCTTTGCAAGGGGGGACATAGGATCAGGAGAAGTAGAGTCTGTGTGGATAGAACTGAGGAACAGTAAGGGCAAAAGGACCCAAATGGGTGTTGTCTACAGGCCACCAAACAGTAGCATGGATATTGGGTGCAAGTTGAATAGGGAGTTAACATTGGCATGTGGCAAAGGTAATGTCGCAGTAGTTATGGGGGCTCTCAACATGCAGGTGAACTGGGAGAATCAGGTTGGTGCTGGACCACAGGATAGGGAGTTTGTAGAGTGCCTATGGGATGCATTCTTGGAACAGCTTGTACGAGAGCCGACCAGGGACAAGACTATTCTGGATTTAGTGTTATGTAATGAACAGGATTTGATAAGTGATCTTGCAGTAAAGGAACCATTAGGAGGTAGTGATCATAATATGATAAGTTTTTATCTGCAATTTGAGAAGGATAAGGGCAGCTCGGAGGTGTCAGTGTTGCAGTTGAACAGGGGAGACTATGGAGCCATGAGGGAGGAGCTGGCCAAAGTTGACTGGACGGATAGCCTAGCAGAAAAGACAGTGGAACAGCAATGGCAGGTATTCTTGGGAATAATGCACAAGGTGCAAAATCAGTTCATCCCCCAGAGGAGGAAGGATTCAAAGGGGGGAAAGGGGCCACAGTGGTTGACAAAGGAAGTCAGAGATTGCATAGCATTAAAAAAAAGGAAGTATGACAGAGCTAAGGTGAGTGGGAGGACAGATGATTGGGAAGTTTTTAAGGAACAACAGAACTTAACTAAAAAGACAATACGGAGTGAACAAAATGAGGTACGAATGCAAGCTAGCCAGGAATATAAAGGAAGATAGCAAAAGCTTTTTTAGGTATGTGAAGAGAAAGAAGATAGTTAAGAACAATGTTAGGCCCTTGAAGAATGAATTGGGTAAAATTGTTATGGGAAACAGAGAAATGGCAGAAGAAATTAATGAGTACTTTAGATCTGTTTTCACTAAGGAAGACACAAGCAATCTCCCAGATGTATGGATGGGCCAAGGACATAGGGTAACAGAGGAAATGAAACAGATTGACATTAGGAAGGAAACGGTGATGAGAAGACTGATGGGACTGAAGGCTGACAAATCCCCAGGTCCAGATGGTCTGCATCCTAGGGTACTAAAGGAGGTGGCCCTGGAAATTGGGGATGCATTGGTAATCATTTTCCAATGTTCCTTAGATTCAGGATCAGTTCCTGAGGATTGGAGAATGGCTAATGTTATCCCACTTTTTAAGAAAGGAGGGAGGGAGAAAACAGAGAACTATCGACCTGTCAGCCTGACATCGGTGGTGGGGAAGATGCTAGAGTCCATTATTAAGGATGAAATAGTGGCATATTTAGATAGCAGTGATAGGATTGGGCCGAGCCAGCATGGATTTACCAAGGGTAAATCATGCTTGACTAATCTGTTGGAGTTTTTCGAGGATGTAACCAGGAAGTTAGACGGGGGAGATCCAGTGGATGTAGTGTACCTCGATTTTCAGAAGGCATTTGATAAGGTCCCACATAGGAGATTGGTGGGTAAAATCCAAGCTCAGGGCTTTGGGGGGAAGACATTGACATGGATAGAAAACTGGTTGGCAGATAGAAAGCAAAGGGTAGCGGTGAATGGGTGTTTCTTGGAATGGCAGGTGGTGACTAGTGGGGTGCCACAGGGCTCGGTATTGGGACCACAGCTGTTTATGATTTACGTCAATGATTTAGATGAAGGCATTGAGAATAACATCAGCAAATTTGCTGATGATACTAAGCTGGGTGGCAGTGTGACATGTGATGAGGATGTTAGGAGAATTCAGGGTGACTTGGATAGGCTGGGTGAGTGGGCAGATACTTGGCAGATGACGCTTAAAGTGAATAAGTGTGAGGTTATCCACTTTGGGAGTAAGAACAGGAAGGCAGATTATTATCTGAATGGTGTAGAGTTAGATAAGGGAGAAATACAAAGAGATCTAGGAGTCCTTGTTCATCAGTCACTGAAGGTGAATGAGCAAGTGCAGCAGGCAGTGAAGAAGGCTAATGGAATGTTGGCCTTTATTACAAAGGGAATTGAGTACAAGAGCAAGGAAATCCTCTTGCATTTGTACAGAGCCCTGGTGAGACCACACCTGGAGTATTGTGTACAGTTTTGGTCTCCAGGGTTAAGGAAGGACATCCTGGCTGTAGAGGAAGTGCAGCATAGATTCACGAGGTTAATTCCTGGGATGTCTGGACTGTCTTACGCAGAGAGGTTAGAGAGATTGGGCTTGTACACGCTGGAATTAAGGAGATTGAGAGGGGATCTGATTGAAACATATAAGATTATTAAGGGATTGGACAAGATAGAGGCAGGAAATATGTTCCAGATGCTGGGAGAGTCCAGTACCAGAGGGCATGGTTTGAGAATAAGGGGTAGGTCATTTAGGACAGAGTTAAGGAAGAACTTCTTCTCCCAGAGAGTTGTGGGGGTCTGGAATGCACTGCCTCGGAAGGTAGTGGAGGCCAATTCTCTGGATGCTTTCAAGAAGGAGCTAGATAGGTATCTTATGGATAGGGGAATCAAGGGATATGGGGACAAGGCAGGAACCGGGTATTGATAGTAGTTGATCAGCCATGATCTCAAAATGGCGGTGCAGGCTCGAGGGGCCAAATGGTCTACTTCTGCACCTATTGTCTATTGTCTATTGTCTATTGTCTATTGATAGAGTGGATGTGAAAAGGATTTTTCCTGTAATGGGTGAGTCTAGGACAAGAGGGCAAAGCCTCGAAATAGAGGGACACTCTTTTAGAATAGAGATAAGGAAGAGTTTCTTTAGCCGGAGAGTGGATAACCTGTGGAGGCCAAGTCACTGGATATATTTAAAGTGGAATTTGATAGGTTCTTGATTAGCCAGGGTATGAAAAGTTGTAGGGAGAAGGTAGGAGAATGGGGTTGAGAGGGATAATAGTTAGTCATGATGATATGGGACAGCAGACTCGATGGGCCAAATGGCCTAATTATGGTCCTATGTCTAATGGTTAATGGCCAATAGTTACAGCTGGTATGAAGGGTAGAAATGCAGATATGCCCATTAGCTACTAAATCAACCACTGTTTCTTTACGTTCTATGTTCATCAGATCCAGCCCGAAAATCCAGGCTCAGGGCTGATATGTTGGCCTCCTCTTCTGCCACGATGAGGCCACTCTCAATTTGGAAGAGCAACACCTCATATTCTGTCTAGACAGCCTCCAGCCTGATGGCATGAACACTGATTTCTCTAATTTCCAGTGCTCTTTTTACCTCCTCCTTCCCTCTTCTTTAATTCCCCACTCTTACCTCTTTTCCTCACCTGCCTAAAATCACCGCCCCCCCCCCCCCTTCTTCGGGTGTCTCTCCTCCTTCCCTTTCTCCCATGGTCCTACCTTCTCTAGCCCTTAACCTTCTCCACCTATCTCCTCTCTTTCTTTGACTTCATCTTCCCACCCCCATCCACCTGGCTTCACTTATCACATTCTAGTTTACCCTCCTTCCTCTCCCCCACCTTCTTATTCTAGCTTCATCCCCTCCCCCCTTCATTTCCAGTCCTGCTGACGAGTTTTAGCCCAAAACATTCTCTGTGTAGTCTCCAATTCAGTTTTGATATTTCACACACCAGCATCCTGTACATCAACCATTCACAGACCATTTGCATAAATTTTGCCAATCCATTTTAATAGGTGAAAATTTTAAGCAAATTCCTCCTGTAATATCTGTCGTGCTCTGGATGAATATCTCTCTCTACAGGGATTATCTGAGCTACTGGATATTTCCAGCACTTTTTAAACAATCTTAGCCCTGATCTTGCTGAATCCACTTCTATGGCTGTCATACTATAGTATACATTCACAATCACTATCATGCCCAAAGAGATTACAGAGAGTACAAACTCAAATAATAAAACCCATTCAGACCGAAGGAAAGAGGAAAGTAGTTTAAAAAAAGAGACAACATATGAAGAGAGGATGCAGAGATGGGTAACAGTCAGAATTAGGGAAGGAAATTAAAGAGGCCTTCATAATCAGTGTATTGAGCAGAGGAGATGGGATGTTATGTTGAAGTTGTATCAGATATTAATGAGGCCTAATTTAGAGTATTGTGTGCAGTTTTGGTCACCTACCTACAGAAAAGATATAAATAAGGTTGAAAGAGTACAGAGAAAATTTACAAGGATGTTGTCAACACTGGAGGACCTGAGTTATAAGGAAAAATCGAATAGGTTAGGACTTTATTCTTTGAAACGTAGGAAATTGAGGGGAGTTTTGATAGAGGTATACAAAATTATGAGGGTTAGAGATAGGGTAAATGCAAGCAGATTTTTTCCACTGAGGTTGGGAAGGACTACAACTAGAGGTCATGGGTTAAGGGTGAAAGGTGTGAAGTTTAAGGGGAACATGAAGGAAAACTTCTTCACTCAGAGAGCAGTGAGAGTGTGGAACGAAAGCCAGCACAAGTGGTCCACGTGAGCTCAGTTTCAACATTTAAGAGAAGTGCAGGTCGATTGGAGTTTGCAGCTTAAAAGGTTTTGCCACGGACATGATGGGCCAAATGACCTGCTTCTGTGCTGTACTTTTCTGTGACTCTAGGAAATTCTACTGACTGTGGAGATTAACACAGTGTGCATTCCCTTTCACAGTAATGTGAGGAAAATGGAAGGATAGGGACTTCGTGTCGTTCAGTTGGCAATTTGATGACTAATTATTTGGTTCGGCACAACATTGTGATCTTAAGGGCCTGTCCCTGTGCAATACTGGTCTATGACCTAGCTGAAGTAAATACTCCATGCATAAATTAGATTTGAAAACACCAGATGACAAATATTTTCAGAAGTATTGCTTCTTCAGAAATGTTTCTGTTTATGGTAGGCTGCTTGAAGCTGAACACAAATATAATTTCAGACTACTTATATGACATAGGAATTTGGAGAAACAAGAAATTTACTTTTACAGTATTGAATACAATGTGTTTAATTGCATAATGGTACTGATGTTTTACAATAGTTCAACTAAGCTAAATGTGTTCTGTTGATAATTTTCATTTGTACTCAGTGTCTAAGGTCTCTTGCTTAAGTGTCCAACAATAATCAGTCAGCATTGATGGATTCCAGTTGCCCTGATACTTTTTACCGTGCTCGTCACTGACAGCACCAAGATTTGCAGGGGAAGTCTAAATGGGAATGCAGAAAATGAGTCATTAGTGATATGTTGCACTGCATGGTTTTGTACGCTTGAAGCATGTTGTCAACCAGCTGTAATGCAGAAAATGAGTCATTAGTGATATGTTGCACTGCATGGTGTTGTACGCTTGAAGCATGTTGTCAACCAGCTGTAATGCAGAAAATGAGTCATTAGTGATATGTTGCACTGCATGGTTTTGTACGCTTGAAGCATGTTGTCAACCAGCTGTAATGCAGAAAATGAGTCATTAGTGATATGTTGCACTGCATGGTTTTGTACGCTTGAAGCATGTTGTCAACCAGCTGTACGTAGTTTGGTGCTCTGTAGTTGCCAAGAAATTTTTCAACAACGTCCTTGAATCCACTTCATGTGATTTTCTCCAGTCCCTGTAAGACTTCTTCAAACTGATTGTCAGTGATGACCTGTTTGATTTGTGGACCAACAAAAATGCCTTCCTTAATCTTGGCATCAGTTATTCTGACTTGAATTATGAATTGAAATAACAATTATGTGATTTCAAAAAATGGTGCATGATAGGGAAATTTCATGGCAATTTTCATGATCAGCAGTCCAAAATTTATAAGATACACAGAAAAGTATTCAGGAAGAAAAATCTTTCTTATCCAGTGAAATTATATAACAAGATGTAACTATGTATTGTTAATATCTTTTATAAACGACACTAATACCTTGTAATTACCAACCGAGTTTATGGCATTACTAAAAAGTACATCCATCTTGATCATTTAAAAAAATTCTCCTTAATCATTTTACAAGTTACCTGGTGGATGAAGTTGCCTCTGTGCAGATTTAATATCTGTTCCATCCGTTTGTTCTTCTCCTTTTTGGCATCATATTCCATTTGGAGCTGTGAAAGCTGGCTAGTCATCATCTGTTTGGAAACAAAGAC
The DNA here is from genome assembly GCF_048418815.1 of Hemitrygon akajei. Lineage (NCBI taxonomy): Eukaryota > Metazoa > Chordata > Chondrichthyes > Myliobatiformes > Dasyatidae > Hemitrygon > Hemitrygon akajei. The sequence continues at coordinate 4,262,932 of NC_133126.1, read as the reverse complement.
CCAAAAAAGGACTCAATTCTGAACGAAAAGAAGTGAATTGTCCTTGCAAAGTATAAACACAAGCGTTTCTGCAAATGCTGTAAATCCAGAGCAACACCCACAAAATGCTGGAGGAACCCAGCAGGTCTGGCAGCATCCGTGGAAACGTTTCCAGCTGAGACCCTTCATCAGGACTGGAAAGGAAAGGGGAAGAAGCCATAATAAAAAGGTGGGAAGGTGGGGAGGTGGCGAAGGATGACAAGCTGGAAGGTGATAGGTGAAGCCAGGTGGGTGGGAAAGTTAAAGAGCTGGAGAAGAAGGAATCCGTTGGGAGAGGAGAGTGGACCATGGGAAAAAGGAAAGGAGGAAGGGACTCAGAGGGAGGTGACAGGCAAGAGAAGAGGTAAGCGGCCAGAGAGGGGAAATGAGGAAGAGGGAGGAATGTGGAAATTGGAAAAATCGATGTTGGAGACTACTCAGACAGAATATGAGACATTGTCCCTCCAACCTGACAGTGGCCTCATCAAGTCAGAAGCAGAGACCATGGACTGACACAAACGGGGATTGGAATTGAAATGGTTGGCCACTGGGAAATTCCACTGCTCCAGTTCTGAAGACGGGTCTGGGCCTGAAAACTCAATAGGTTATTACTTTCCATTGATGATTCCTGACCTGCTGAGTTCCTCCAGCATTTTGTGTGTTATTGCCTGACCTGCTGAGTTCCTCCAGCATTTTGTGTGTGTTACTCTGCATAGTATAAGACTGGTGGTTGATAGTCCACAGCAAAATGCCAGAAGCTGAGGTCGCAATATCTGTTGAGCCGAGGAACACAGCCAGCTTTCAAACCAGAAAGACATAGCATTCCTGCTGTCTGTGCTAGTTCATTCATTCAATCATGAAGGACACAACGTTCATAACATGACTGTTGCAGAAATGGACCCAAATGTTGACACAGCTGAGCAGTTCAGAAGCAGGCCGTGTTACTCAATGGGACTTTGCCTTAACTGTGTGGTGGTGTCCATGTCATCCTCCTCCCACTTCCCCACTTTATCCAGGCCTTTCAATGGAGTTTCCAACTCTGCCATCGTACTTGTTCTAGTCTCCTTCTTGATACAGGACAGCCATTCTTCAGAATTGTAGCACACTCAACTGTACAGCTGTCCCTACTACAGAAGGAGTATAGTGATATTGGGGAAGGTATAGAAAATTTAATACAATGCATGCTAACAGGGGCTTCAAGGAGCTGCAGCCAGATGCACTTCATGCAGATGTAGTTCCCTGGGACACTCTGGGTCTCCTGGGACTGCAACATCTGGCATGAAGAACACACAATGGCCATTTAAACTGCACTAAGTGCCCCTGACAGGGTAAGAAAAAAAGGGAAGCTTACAGAAACTTACCTGGCAACTTACCCAGAGCCAACACCTCTTTTGAACTGAATCCCCCTTTGAGCCAAAGCCTGACACCCCCACTCTCACCACTGGCCCACTCCAACAACGGCCGCTCCGCGTGTCCCTTCTGTACTTTTAATTACTCCTCTCTGCACTGCTCCTGCCACTGACTGGGCCACTGGAATGAAGATGAACGCCCGTGAAGCTCTCCTTTTAAACAAGTGCCTTCCCGCTGTGCACTGCTCCTGCCACTGATCAGGCTGCTGGAATGACACCGAATGCCTGCAAAGCTCTCCTTTTGAATGAGTCCACCGACCCGTGGGGAACCTCCTCACTGTGCATGGCTTCTGCTGCTGATTGGGCCACCAGGATGACACCGAATTCTTGTGAAGCTCTTGTTTTAAGTGAACACCACTATCCTTTGAGAAACCTCCTTGCCACGTGCTGCTCCTGCTGCTGATCGGGCCACCAGGGTGACAACGAATGTCCGAGAAGCTCTCTTTTTAAACGAGCGTTGCTGACCTGTGAGAACCCTCCTCGCTGTGTGCTGTTCCTGCCGCTGACCTGGCCACCAGAATGACCGTTTCTACTGGCAGGAGAAGGGGAAAAGGCAGGTTACTGGCACCTTAAAACCAGTCACTTCCAGGAGATGGGGCTCATCAGTCATGGTCAGCAACTCTTCCTGGAGAAGGAAAACTCTGATCTCAAACCTCCACTCATACCCACACATAGGGAAGGCTTTAGAAGTAAACACCAAGGACAAATCTGGAGCCAGAGTCCATAAAGCTGTCCTAGGTTGAGTTTAACGCTGATTGACAACTCCAGTGATGTCATTGCTGCCATATTGTCTCTGCTGTTCTTTTTGATTCATCAGCTGCATGGAGGGGGAGCCTGCTGTATGGGCAACAGCTTGCTCTCCATGTCATACTGCCCTGGCTTGTGTACAGCTAGGACACAAGATCCATGGTCAACCTTGTTCACCAGAGGGCTTGTTACTACTACTAGAAGCAGAAGGTAATACCAGCTGGGAATGTTTGAAAGGAGCCGCAGCCCTTTCATACAGAAGCTAAAATGATCAAAAGTGTGTAGGCAGATTGGGAAAAGCTATGACACACAGAGGAGATCCAAAGTCAGTTCCTATAATGTAAGTCAGTCTAGTAGGGGGTTCCAGCGAAACTAATTTTCACTGGATATCTTATCCCTTCCTCCCTGACCAGGAAGAATTGAGATAAAAAGCTGAGGTGCATTCAGGGGATACCAGCAAAACACTGGAGAGAACAAGAAACAGGTATTCAATAGACACACACAAAATGCTGGAGGAACTCAGTGGGCCAGGCAGCTTCTATGGAAAAGAGTAAACAGTCGATGTTTCAGGCCGAGACCCTCCATCAGGACTGAAGCAGGGTCTCAGCCCGAAACATTGACTGTACTCTTTTCCATAGATGCACCCTGGTCTACAGAGTTCCTCTACCATTTTTGTGCCTGTTGCTTCGGATTTCCAGCATCTGCCGATTTTCTCATGTTTGAGATATTTAATAGTATTGTACTTGGAGATTAAAACTACTGGAAAAGATAGGCAAGGTTTCATTCACTCCCCATAGAAAAGAGAAGACTGAAGCAAAACAAACCAGAAGTGCTGGAAACACTCATTAGCTCAGACAGCACCTGTGGAAAGAGAAACATTTCTGTTCTGAGATTCTCTGTCAGAATGAGGAGAGATAACCGGAAACCCAGGCTCAGCCTGGCAGACTCAGGGTCCTTGGCAAAGTGGGTTTTGTAGACTAAGATATGAGCAATTGTGGCCCTGCAGAAGCAGATCTGACTGTGATTTTGCTTCTCCTGACTCATCACTTTGTAAATTGTAAGGGATGGAGAATGAGATTGCAAAAACTGTAAATGGTGGAAATTTAAAATAAAATCTGAAAAATCATATGCGGGCCATAAACACCAAGGGGGAAAAGACCACCTGACCCTAAAGAAACACTAGCTGACTTTGTTTTCTGATATTGAATGGCCCAATAAGCATTTCCAGTTCAAAAGATAATTAGCAGGTCAGCTTTTTTGAAATACACTCCTAAACTGTAGAATTCAGTACCTAAAGCTATAAGGGATGCAGACTCGTTTGACACTTCAATTATTTTAAATTACCCAATTATTTAACCTTGCTTTTAACCAACATCTTTTTGTCTTTTATTTTCAAGTTTGCACTTTATCCCATTATAAAGGTCTTTGAACTACATTGTCTGTATGGAAAGTGCTCTATAAATAAGCTATTATTATTATTAAATATAGCTAATATTATGGCATCATTGGATGTATACAAAATATGGGCAAATTCTTGGTCTCCCTTTATCCTCACATGTTTGTGAACAGACATAAAGTAGCTTCACACAGCAGAAAGAACACTTAGTCACTGCATGGCACTGTTACAAATTGGGCTGTCAGGGTCGGAGTTAATTTCCAGCGTCCTCCTTAAGGAATTCCTACATTCTCCCTGTAACTGCGTGGGTTTCCTCCAGATGCTCCGGTTTCCTCTGACTTTCCAAAGATGTTCCAGTCAGTAGGTTAATTATAAATTGCCCTGTGATTAGGTTAGGGTTAAATAGATGGTTTTCTGGGTGGCGTGGTTCGTTGGGCTGGAAGGGCCTGCTCCGTGCTGTATCTCTATAATTAAATCAATAAATGTTGTCATACCAGTTTTGAGGTGTCGTATTCTTGGCGCAACGTTTCCAAGTTGTGCTGTCGCTGTTCCAGCTCATCGGACAACCTGCTCAGATTATTTACCAACATCTCGTTGGTGGATCGCAGTGTTTCATATTTTTCAATGACACACATCACCAGAGATTCTGCACTATCCTCCAGGTAATCTGCAACGTAAAGCAAGATTAAAATAAATACTGCAATCACCCACTATAATGTTGAAAAACAAGCTGGCAGTTAGAATAATTCCCTCTGTGTGTTTAATATCGGTGCAATATGTCATGAAATTTGTTGTTTTGCAGCAGCTTTACATTGCAGTACATAAGAATAAAAACTAGAAATTACAGTAAGTATGTATATCTATATGTATGTTTCTTAAATTAAATTAAATAAGTAGTGTATAAAGAGCAACATTGAGTGAGCTAGTTTACAGGCTTGATCGTCCATTCAGAAATCTGATGGTGGAGCAGAAGAAGCTGTTCCTGAATTGTTCACTGTGTGTCTTCAGGCTCCTGTACCTCCTCCTTAACGGTAGCAATGAGAAGAGGGCATGTTCTGGGTGATGGGGGTCCTCAATGATGGATGCTGCCTTTTTGAGGCATCACCGTTTGAATATATCCTCAATGCTGGTGTGTGTGTGCGTGTGCGTGTGCGCGCGCGGTAATGAAGGGAACGGAATACACAGACAGACTTTGACAGAGTGCATGTGGAGAGGATGTTTCCCATAAGACAGAGCCTCAGAACACAGAGACATCCATTTAAAACAGAGACGAGCAGGAACTTCTTTAGCCAGAGGGGTGGTGAATCTGTAGAATTCATTGCCACAGAAGCTGTGAAGACCAGGTAATATTTAAAGCAGAGGTTGATAGGTTCTTTATTAGTCAGGGTGTCAAAGGTTTCAGTAAGAAGGAGGAGAATGGGGTTGACAAGGGTAATATAGCAAGCATGAGGGGATGGCAGTGCAGACTTGATTGTTTGAATGACTTAACTCTGCTCCCATCTCTTACCTTTTACAATATGCCTTAAAACCAGATTTCTCTTTGTTAAAGGCACCAATCATCCTCTGGTTGTTGTGCTTTTATGATAAGTAATGCTTAACATTTTTACTTTAAAAACATATTGTTCCAATCATTGATCTATCAATGCCCCATGGACTACCAGAACTCCCAAAGAACTTCAATGTACTGGATTTGATTATATTGTGATCTACAAGAATATGAAAAAGGTATGCGTGGAAGTTGCAGTAAGGCAAGGGTTAACAGACACCATCCAGGTAAATTTAGTCTACAGATAGAGTGCAGACAGCCCAGGCAAGAAAGGTCTTTGAAAATCCTGGCTTCCCCTTGCACACCAGGGTGAGAAAGAGAGGACGCGATGCTGTAAACTGGGCGAGGAATGGACCCCAAGCGGGGGTCCAAGGCCAGGAGGTAGCCTGAGGAGAGGAGATGAGGGTAGATGTGTTTGGTTGACCACTTCGGGTGGTTCTAAGCTGCGGGTCGAGGAGTTCGGAGGGGATCGAATGGTGGCCAGAAGACTTCAGTAATTGAGCTCCAACGGTTGTGCATGAAGTGGTTTGGACTTTGATAAGTTTGGCGACTTTTCATTATTTTCTTTTCCTTCATGTATACTGTATCATTATTAATCACTTAGTTATAGTAATCTTTATAAATTATAATCATTTAATCGCATATGGTGTACTGTCTGTTTTTGGGCGAGGCGGGGACATCACACAGCATCCACACCAGCTGATTACCCAGTTTGGCGGGGCCGAAGGCTGCTCCCCCTAGGCGAGAACGAGCTGAGCGAGCCTGAGGGGACCCGGGGGGGTGCATGTGGTTCAGTGGCAAAGAATGGCACACAGTGAATCAGAATCTTTCCCTGTCATAGTTTGAGCTGGCAATGATGGAACCCAAGTGCAGAGGAAAGACAGGCTCCCATGAAGGGTCCGTACATAAGAATTCCAACAGAACTCCGCGGCCTAACTGAGTGACACTGTGAGACGAAACGTTCTCAAAACTAGAACCCCACTCTAAACGCTAAGGAACTGCCTCTAAATAGTACAGGCGATGTGGAATCACCAGATCTATTAAAATAAACTTAACTGGGATAAACAATCAAAGATACTAGTTTGAACCATAGAAATTTTATTTCAGTTAAACTTCTTAAGTTCGATTTTTAAACTAAAAATCCTGTACTCACTTTCTGGTAATTTGTCAATAATATTCAGGAGGTAGTCTTCATACATCTTGTAGTTTGACACCTTTCTCTGCAGTTTCTGTTGCCTGTGGATGGCAAGAAAAGTGACTAACATTTCGTTCAGATAGAAAAAAAATTGCTGTTGAATGTTAATTAAAAACAGTGTTAATTATAAGCCATAAAACTATAAGACATAGAAGCAGAATTAGGCCATTCATCCCATCGAGTCTGCTCTGCCATTCCATCATGGCTGATCCCAGATCCACCTCACCTGCCTTCTTGCCATATCCTCTGATGCCCTGACCGATCAGGAAATGATCAACTTCTGCCTTAAGTATACTCACGGACTTGCCTCCACTGCAGTCTCTCTGGCGTGTTCTGAAGGGTCACCCCTCAATTCTGAGGCTGTGCCCTGGGGTTCTGGATACCCTCATCATAGGAAACATTTCTCTTCATCCACCCTATCTAGTCCTTTCAATATTCGATAGCTTTCCCCCCAACCCCCGCATTCTTCTAAATTCCAGTGAGTACAGGCCCAAAGCTGCCAAACGTTCCTCATATGTTAACCCCTTCATTCCTGGAACCATCCTCGTGAACCTCCTCTGGACTCTCGCCAATGACAACACATCCCTTCTGAAATATGGTTCCCAAAGCTGTTGGCAACACTCCATGTATGGCCTGACTAGTGTCTTATGAAGCCTCAGCATTATCTCCTTGCTTTTATATTCTATTCCCCTTGAAATAAATGCCAACATTCCATTTGCCTTCTTTATCACAGACTCAATCTATAAATTAACCTTCTGGGAGTCTTGCTCGAAGACTCCTAAATCCCTCTGCACCTCTGATGTTTGAACCTTCTTCCCATTTAGATAATAGTCTGCACTATTGTTCCTTTTACCAAAATGCATTATCATACATTTCCCAATACTGTATTCCATCTGCCGCTTTTTTGCCCCTTCTTCCAATTTGTCTAAGTTCTGCTACAATTGCATTGCTTCCTCAGCACTACCTGCCCCTCCACCTATCTTTGTATCAACTGCAAACTTTGCCACAAAGCCATCAACTCCATGATCTAAATCATTGACAAACAATGTGAAAAGTATGGTTCCAATACTAACCCCTGTGGAGCACCACTAGTCATTGGCAGCCAACAGAAAAGGTCCTTTATTCCCACTCGTTGCCTCCAGCCTGTCAGCCAGTATCTTTCCTGTAATGCCATAGGATTTTATCTTGTTAAGCAGCCTCACGTGCAGCATCTTATCAAATGCCTTCTGAAGATCCAGGTAAATGGCATCTTCTGCCTCTCCCTTATCCACTCTGTTACTTTCTCAAGGAACTCTAACAGAATTGTCAAGATTTCCTTTTACAGAAACCATGCTGACTTTGACTTATTTTATCATCAGTCTACAAGTACCCCGAAACCTCATCCTTAATAATAGACTCCAACAACTTCCCAATCAATGAGGTTAGGCTAACTGGCCTATAAGTTCTATTCTTTTGCCTTCCTTCCTTCTTACAGAGTGGAGTGACGGGGGAGTGACATTTGCAATCTTCCAATCCTCTGGGACCATACCAAAATCAAATGGTTCTTGAAAGATCATGACCAATGCATCCATTATCTCTTCAGCAACCTCTCTCAGGACTCTGGGATGTAGTCCATCTGGTCCAGGTGACTTACCCTCCTTAAGTTATTCCTTTCATCCTCATGATGTCATTATAACCCAGCCAATGACCACGCTTACTAAATGTGCAGATGTTGAGGTGTGACCACTCAGGGAGAGGTCAAACTCTGACATCACAAGGCCACTGTGACATCATAATGAGATGCAACATCAGGGCAGGATTTAAACTCTGGTCACCTGGAGACCAGAGGCAGAGCAACCATCTTCAGCATGAGTGGAGGATGGATTGCTGATCTGGAGGCTGGTATAGACATGGTGTATTAAAATGCCTCATTATGGGCTACAGATTTGGCCAGTCCTCAGAGGATGGCATTGATATTTGTACAATCTCGATCCTTGGATCTTCCCGCTCACTGGCATTCCCAATGGAATGGCACTGATGGAGTCAAGACCTGGTGGACTTAAACTTACAACCTAGCAGTATCATAAAAATCTTGCTCTCTGGAATTTTTCCCTCAATGGAATTTCATCGTGCTCTTGAATAACTTTCCCGAACTGCATCTTCTGTTGGGAAGTCTAACAGTGGAATGGATGTGGAAGAGAACATGTTCTGTCGAGGGTGTGAAGCCCCTCAGAGAGGACAAGCTGAAGATGGGGAGGAAGAGGACAGAGAAAGACAGGAAGGATCTGTGGAGCTTTCAGCATAGCAGCAACATGATGGGATGAAGGGCCTCTTCCTTAGATCCAGCATCCTGATCCTTGGACTACATCCCCGACTCGACTGACTTTCCTGAATTTAATCTACCACATTGAAACTCTGAAGACTGAACGAAACAACAGCTGGAGACATCTGACGGGGAAGGCAGAATCCTGCACCAGATGCACAGATTCCCCGACAGAAAGAACTTCAGCAAAAATGAGACAGAGTACCGATTCCTTTCATTCCTTCAGTGGCAATGTTCAGAATGATTACCTTTGGGAGGGATGATAGATTAGTTGTTGGGATTTTGGAGGGGGGGTCAGCGCTGGGTAAATATGGGTAATTACTGCTTGGGGCCCACTGTGTTTATTGATCCTGATTGCTAAGGAGCTGCTCCCAGTATCAACAAAGGCCGTCAGTGATGTCAGACACACCCCTCATGCCAGTCTGAAGATGGTACCCAATGTCTAACTACAGACTGGGAAGCCTATAGCCTTTAATACTGAGGCAGTGTTTCACCCTATTCTGAATCGAGAAGTATAAACGTCTTGTTGTTTGTCGTGTGTTTTTAACAAGTTGCAGGAGAATGTAGGTCGAATAATTAGTGGGTTTGTGGATGACACCAAAACTGGTGTGTGGTGGAAGTGAGGGTTTTCTAAGTGTGCTATGAGATGGAGACCAAGGAATGGGAAGTGGGCCGAGGAATGGTAGGTGGAACTTAACTGGGGCGAGTGTGATGTGATAGATTTTGGAAAGTTAAACCAATGCAGAACCAAGAGTAAATGACAGGGCCCAGGGAGAGTTGTAGAACAGAGAGACCAAGGAGTACAAGTACTGAACTCCCTGAAAGTGGGGACATAGGTAGACAGGACAGTGAAGAAGTATGCACGGGTTCTCACACTGTGTAAATCTGTGACTCCAAGTGTAAAGGGTCCTGTCATTGTCTAGTTTTAAGCTGGTGAGTTTAACCCTTTCTTCTTCCAGAGGGACAAGAGCATCAGAAGTGTGCAATCTGTGTGAGTGGCCAGTTTTAGAACAGATCCTGACTGTAATCCAACTGATGCTCCTCAGGTCAGGTACTCTGTGTCCCATCCAACTCTCTGTACTAACGACAGCCACTACTGTTCCCCTCCATGGATCAACTGGGTCATGGAAACGGTGTGAAACCACCTCTCTCACCTCAGGACTATTTCCATCCCGTCAATCCTGGGGTCAGAGTGTCCATCCTTCCACCTCTAAATATGTTTTTATGTTGATTTATTTCTGATTTCTGTGTGGTGCTGGATGTTTGTCATCCTGACCAGTTCTGCCTGAAGTTGTTTGGTATGATTGTTTCTCAGTGAAATTTGACAATGGGTTTTCCCCCGGCTTGGACCTTCATGTCCAGTCTCCATGTCCCCGCATTGGCACCAGGTACTGACCCTGATCCAGCTCCAGGCTCAGCTCGGAGTGACCGCTCTGGCACTGGACAGGGCCCAGTCCCTGCGGTCAATTCTGGCCAATGTCGGCAGGGGACTCTATCTTGGCACTGAGGCAAACAGAGTCTCTGAGGATTCTTCAGTTGTTCCACCCAATTGTGCAGAGTGCGAGGGGCAGGTCAGGGCCGCTCGCCAACCAGTCTCTGTCCTCCCAGGCCATACCATCGGGTAAACCCCAGTACACATTGGTACTGAGGCTCCCCAGAACAGAGGAAGGGTCCTTGTCTGGCACCAACTGGCTCTGAGGAGTCTCTGCCCACTGGTATCAGAATCAGGCTGGATCCCCCAAGAGCCAACAGCTACCGTTGGTGTCCCTCACCGAGTGCTCACATCGTGCTTTCTGATGGCACCAACCCAGCATCATGACCCTGGTCTCCAGTTGGCACCAACTCATTTGGAGGTCCATCCTCTTGGACTGCAGCCCACTCAGGGGCTTCCATGTTGTGGGTGAGTTAGGCTGTGGGGAGAGCAGTCACTGCTCTCGAATTGCCCTTTATTTAACTCCCCCCTCCCAATGGGGACCCACCCACAGCTGCTCTCCACACTTCCTTTGGGGGTATCTGGGTTCCTAGGGCTAGCACACCCAGGGAGGGTATATGGGCCCCAGTGACACCTCCCCCTCGTGGCAGGTGCTCACAGTAAGGGTAGAATTCCTTCGGCCCCTATACGTAAGTGAGTTCGGAGCTGGACAGCCGCCCTCATCCCTGTTCCTAGGGATTCCCTCTTACCTTCCCTCCCTGCTGGTTCACCCGAAGGAAGCTTTTCGGGCGTCCCCATTCTCCAGAAGCCCAGTAGGAGCCCCAGTCGGTCATGACCACCAGTTGTTTCGGCTGATGTACCGAACACAAGCGTGATACAAGCCTGGAACTGAGGGTCTGGAAGTCCCTCCATTTGTCCTCCCAATCTGGCAGGTGAGTTGAGGCAGCAACAGCTGTAGGAGAGAGGTCCACCTTCCGAGAGTGCTTATTGTGGCAGTAGGCTGTGGGAGATTCGGTGATGGAGTGAAGTCTCTTGTCCTATCCATCTGATGTCACCATTTCACCTGTCCTTCCACCTTTGACCTCCACTAGGTCTTGTACCAAAAGAAGAGGATTCAAGCAACATCGAGCAGTTTCGTATCATCTCGCTGCTCAACGTTGAAGGGAAGATCTTCTTCAAAATTGTGGCCCAACGTTTAACTGAGTTCCTCTTGAAGAATGGATACATAGACACCTCAGTACAGAAGGGGGGAGTCCCAGGAGTACCCAGATGCCTAGAGCACACAGGAGTGGTGACCCAGCTGATCCAGGAGGCAGGGGAAATCAGAGGAGACCGTGCAGCACTCTGGCTAGACCTAACCAACACCTATGGATCCATCCCACACAAGCTCGTTGAAACAGCACTGACAAGACACCATGTTCCAGAGATGATCCAAAACCTCATTCTGGACTATTACAGCCACTTCAGGTTGAGAGTCTCCTCAGGATCACTAACATCCGCCTGGCATCAGCTGGAGAAGGGTATAATCATTGGCTGCACAATCTCGGTGTCGCTCTTCTCACTGGCCATGAACATGATTGTCAAGTCAGCGGAGGCAGAATGTACAGGCCCCATGTCTAGATCTGGCACTCGGCAGCCCCCCATAAGAGCATTCCTGGATGACCTGACGGTGATGGCAACATCCGCCCCTGGGTGCAGATGGCTCTTTCAAGGGCTGGAACGGCTCATCTCATGGGCAAGGATGAGCTTTAAACCAGCCAAGTCCAGGTCTCTGGTCCTGAAGAAGGGAAGAGTGGCCGACCAGTTCCGCTTTACCCTGGGAGGGATCCAGATTCCAATGGTGACAGAAAAACCGGTCAAGAGCCTGGGCAAGATCTTCAACAGTTCCCTAAAGGACACAGTCACACTTCAACAAACCAGGAGCGACTTGATAACCTGGTTCACTGCGATTGACAAATCGGGGCTTCCAGGAAAGTTCAAAGCCTGGATGTAGCTACACAGAGTCCTGCCAAGGCTACTCTGGCCCCTTCTAGTCTACGAGGTGCCAATGTCGACAGTGGAGGCTCTAGAGAAGACCATCAGTCAGTTTCCCGGAGGTGGTTGGGGCTCCCCCGGACCTTAAGCAGCGTTGCCCTGTCTGGGCATTCCACCAGCTGCGGCTCCCCATCAGCGGCCTATCAGAGGAATTCAAAGTCACTCGAGCCAGGGAGGGTGTGATGTACCGAGACTCCTCTGACGTTAAAGTCACTTCGGCAGGAAGGAAGTGGCAGGCACAGGAAGCTGTCGACAGAGCAGAGGCTCGGCTGCAGCACAACATTTCGGTGGGCACTGTGGCGGTGGGGTGGGCAGGACTGGGCTGTTTTCCCAAACCACGCTACGACAAAACCCACGGAAAGGAGAAGCGTCAACTGGTTCAGGACGAGATACGAGCAGAAGTGGAGGAAGAACGATATAGCAAGATGGTCGGCATGTACATTCTCTCAACCCCGGCCGACCTGCATAGGTGGGGCATGACAAACACTCCAGCATGCCAACTGTGCCAGAAGAGGGGCACTTTGGAGCATATCCTCAGTTGCTGCCCAAAGGCGTTGTGGGGAAGGGCGATACCACTGGCACCATGACCAAGTCCTAAGGTCTATGGAGGACGCGATCAGCACAGCGATTCAAGACAGCAAAAATCAGCACGCTCCCAAACAGTCCATCACCTTTATTAGAGCGGGGGAGAAGGCTCAGCATCGGCCTAGCTCCTCGGGAGGGCTTCTTGCCACTGCACGAGACTGGCAACTCCAAGTCGACCTAGGGAGGCAGCTCAAGTTCCCAGAGATCATCGCAGCCCGGACATGGTGTTAATACGGAGTCTACAAAGCAAGTGGTCCTGCTGTCCCCTGGGAAAACCGGATTGAGGGAATTGGTGGTGCTGACTGGTTTTCCATGATGCCATAAGGCCCTCTTCATTATTGCTGCTGACTTCAACCAGGCCAAATGCTAGAGTGAATTACCAAAATACCACCAGCACATCTCGTGTCCCAAAATCACTTTCACCACAGTTGCACAACCTCCAGGTTCAAAGTTGAAAGTTCAAAGTAAATTTATTATCAAAGTACTGTACAGATCTGTAACCATATACTTCCCTGAGGTGCATTTTCTTGTGGGCATTCACAATAAATACAAAGAAATACAATAGAATCAATAAAAATAGCGGGCTTCAGTTCAAGGAACCCTTAGGAGACAGTGATCATAATGGGATAGAATTCTCCCTGCAGTTTGAGAGGGAGAAGCTAAAGTCAGATGTATCAGTACTAGAGCGAAGTAAAGGGAATTACAGAGGCATGAGAGAGGAGTTTGCCAAAGTTGACTGGAAGGGAACACTAGCAGGGATGACGGCAGAACAGCAATGGCTGGAGTTTTTGGCAGCAATGTGAAAGGTGTTGTTGAGATAGTTTCTAAAGAAGAAGCACTCTGAAGGCAGGATGACACAACTGAACCATGGCTGACAAGGGAAGTCAAAGCCAACATACCAGCCAAAGAGAGGACATATAATAGATCAAATATTAGTGGGAGGTTAGAGGATTGGAAGCTAATAAAAACAACAGAAGGCAACTAAAAATGTCATTAAATAAGGAAGATTTGGGAATACAAAAGTAAGCTGATCAATAATATTAAAGAAAATACCAAAAGTTCCTTCAGATATATAAAGTGTAAAACAGAGGCGAGAGTGGATATTGGAATGCTGGGAAATGATGCTGGAGAGGTAGTAATGCGGGACAAGGAGATGGTGGAAGGACTGAATAATAATTTTGCATCAGTCTTCACTGTGGAAGAGACTCGCAGTTTGAGAGTATCAGGAGGCAGAAGTGAGTGCAGCTACTGTTACTAAAGAAAAGTGCCTGGGAAACTGAAAAGTCTGACAGTAGATAAGTCACCAGACCCAAGGTTCAGAAAGAGGTGGCTGAGGAGATCTGGGGCATTAGAAATGACCTTTCAATGATCACTAGATTCTGGAAAGGTTCTGGAAGACTGGAAACTTGTAAATGCCATTTCACATTTCAAGAAGGGAAAGAGGCAGAAGAAAGCAAATTTTAGGCCAGTTAATCTGACCTCAGTGGTTGCAAAGATGTGAGAGTCAATTGTTAACCATGTGGTTTCAAGGTACCTGGGGCACATGATAAAATAGGCTGAAGTCAACATGGTTTCTTTAAGGAAACTTTTTTCCTGAGAAATCAGTTGGAAATCTTTGAAGAAATGACAAGCAGAATAGACAAAGGAGAATCGGTTGGTGTTGTGTACTTGGATTTTCAGAAGGCCTTTGGCAAGATGCCACACATGAGGCTGCTGACATGGTTAAAGCAGTGACTGATTGGCAGGAGGCAAAGAGTGGGAATAAAGGGAACCTTTTCTGGTTTGCTGCTGGTGACCAGTGGTGTTCCACAGGGGTCTGAGCTGGAATCATTTCTTTTTTGGAATACGGAATTGAAGGCTTTGTGGCCAAGTTTGTGGACAATACAATACGAAGATAGATGGAGGAGCAGGTAGTTTTGAGGAAGCACAGAGGCTACAGAAGGACTTGGATCGATTAGGAGAAAGGACAAAGTGGTGGCAGGGTTGGGAAGTGTATGGTTATGCACTTTGGTAGAAGGAATAAAGGCATTGACACTTTGCTAAATACAGAGAAAATTCAAACATCTGAGATGCAAAGGGACTTGGGAGACTCGTGTGGGATTCCATAAAAGTTAATTTTCAAGTTTAATTGGTGGTGAGGAATACACATGTGATTTTAGTATTTATTTCAAGAGGACTAGAATATAAAAGCAGGGATGCTTTATAAAGCACTGGTGAGGTCTCACTAGGAGTATTGTGAGCAGGTTTGGGCCCCTTATCTTAGAAAGGATGTGCTAAAACTGGAGAGGGTTCAAAGGAGGTTCACAAAAATGAAAGGCTTATCAAATGAAGAGTGATGGCTTTGGGCCTATATTCATTGGAATTCAGATGAATCAGGGAATGTTGAAAGGCTTCAATGGAGTAGATGTGGAGAGGATGTTTACTGTGGTGGGAAAGTCTAAGACCAGAGGGTAGAGCCTCATTTAGAACAGAATGAGGAGGAAGATTAGGCTACGAGACTAATGATGACTCTGCCACCACTGTGGTCTTGTCACTAGGACAGAAAGCTGTTTATTGCTCACTGTACTGTTTACTTGTGAAACACCTTGGTTTCCCTGGCTGCATAGGTCTAGGGAAGACAACCTCTGGCCCGCCAAATGCGTGAGATTGAGGCATGCTCCATTCCACGCCAAAGCCTAGTGCGTGTGGATGCTGTGTCATTTTATACCCTGTGACAAATTAATGCCACAAAATAACAGACAGTACAGTGCAGACAATTAAAGGAATTATATTTATGAATCTTAGAACAAAGAACAATACAGCACAGTACAGGCCATTTGGCCCACAATGTTGTGCCGACCCTTAAACCCTAAATTCTAATTAAACAAATGTACACAAGTTGGAGTTCATCTTGAACTTCTCTGTCATTCACACGCTGGGCCCTCGGTCATCGTGACAGGACACCCCACCTTCTGACCATTGCTCACAATCCATCTCGAACGAATGGGTTTCCCACCAGATCGTATGCTACGACCCGTTCTCCCCAGTGTCTTCTCTCTTTATCTCCTCTCAAACAAAAGCCCCAAGCCCCACCTTGGTGTCCCTCACCAGAGAAACCACCCCCAGTTCCAGCATCCTAATTGGATGGCACACATTCCTCATCATCCCTCATCTTCAACAATAATCCAAACAAGCATGAAACAGAACAGACTGCTCTTACAGAACTGCTAAATGAAATACATACAGCATAGCAGTAAAAGGGCATTACACTTGTATTGTGTACCACATGTGCATTTTGAATTATAATTTATTCCCTTATTTATGGTAATATTTTGGTTTATGTGCTGTGTGTGGGTGCACCATGGTCCGGAGGATCATTTGTATATATGTACAGTCAGATAACAATAAACATAGAAACCCTACAGCACAATACAGGCCCTTCAGCCCACAATACTGTGCCAAATTTGTACTTATTTTAGAAATTACCTAGGGTTACCCACAGCCCTCTATTTTTCTAAGCTCCATGTACCTATCCAGGAGTCTCTTAAAAGACTCTATCGTATCCGCCTCCACCACCGTCGCTAGTAGCCCATTCCACATACTCACCACTCTGCATAAAAAACTTACCCCTGACATCTCTGTACCTACTTCCAAGCACCTTAAAACTGTGCCCTCTTCTGTTACCAATTTCAGCCCTGGGAAAAAGCCTCTGACTATCCACATGATCAATGCCTCTCATCATTTTATACACTTCTATCAGCTCCCTCTCACCCTCCACAGCTCCAAGGAGAAAAGGCTGAGTTCACTCAACCTTTTCTCATAAGATATGCTCCCCAATCCAGGCAACATCCTTGTAAATCTCCTCTACACCCTTTTGATGGTTTAAAGTACCGATTCCACTCTAAGTAAGCATTCCTGCCCCTGAGCCATCCAAGTCTCTGTAATGGCCGCAACATCATAGCTCGAAGTACTGATCCATGCTCTAAGCTCATCCGCTTTGTTCATGATACTTCTTGCATTAAAATAGACATATCTCAAACCATCGGTCTGAGCACGTCCCTTCTCTGTCACCTGCCTATCCTCTCTCTTGCACTGTCTCCAAGCTTTCTCTATTTGTGAGCCAATCACCCCTTCCTCCATCTCTTCAGTTCGGTTCCCAGCCCCCAGCAACTCTAGTTTAAACTCTCTCCAATAACCTTAGCAAACCCCCCTGCCAGAATATTGGTCCCCTTCGGATTCAAGTGCAATCTGTCCTTTTTGTACAGGTCACGCCTGCCCCAATGATCCAGAAATCTGAATCCTTGCCACCTGCTCCAATCCCTCAGCCACGTATTTATCCTCCACCTCACTCTATTCCTATTCTCACTGTCACGTGGCACAGGCAGTAATCCTGAGATTGCTACCCTGGAGGTTCTGCTTCTCAACTTCCTTCCTAAATCCCTGTTGTCTGTTTTCAGGATCTCCTCCCTTTTCCTACCTATGTTATTGGTACCAATATGTACCACGACCTCTGGCTCCTCACCCTCCCACTTCAGGATATCGTGGACGGGATGAGAAACATCCCGGACCCTGGCACCTGGGAGGCAAACTACCATCCGAGTTTCTTTCCTGCCACCACAGAATCGCCTGTCTGACCCACTAACTATAGAGTCCCCTATCACTACTGCATTCCTCTTCCTTTCCCTGCCCTTCTGAGCCACAGGGCCAGACTCTGTGCCAGAGGCATGGCCACTGCCGCTTCCCCCAGGTAGGCCATCTCCCCCAACAGTACTCAAACAGGAGTACTTATTGTCAAGGGGGACAGCCACAGGTGTACTCTCTCGTATCTGACTCTTGCCCTTCTCTCTCCTGTTACCCAGTTATCTGTCTCCTGAGGCCCTGGTGTGATTACTTGCCTATAGCTCCTCTCTATCACCTCCTCACTTTCCCTGACCAGACTTGAACTTGGATGGACTTCACATTTAATGTAATAAACAAAGCTTCTTGGTCCTGAAGAACGGTCTTGTTTGAACCATTAATGTTTATTCATTTCCATAGATGCTGCCTGACCTGCAGAGTTCCTCCAGCATTTTGTGTATGCTGCTCTGGATTTCCTGTTTCTGCAGAATCTCTTGTCTCTATCAATTGACCCAAGCCATACAACATGGCCCAATGACAACAAAGATGCATGAGGCGATAATGGAAAGCGAGCTACCCCTCGTGTGATAGCCGACACCATTATGGAATTTATCCTCACATTCAGTACGGCACACTGCCTTGGGCCAGGTGAGGTAAAGAGTATTTAAAGACCCAAACCCAGCACCGAGCTCGTGGTCTACCAGACTTGGCCTACCAAAACTTCTGAAGCAGAGGTTATCTACAGCAGGTACCTCAAGTACTTGGGAGACACCAGCTTCATTGTTGCAGCAAAATTCTTCAAATCCGTAACTAGTGTAAAAGAATCATCCCTGCACAACTTCACAAACCTGTTGGACCGAACATCATACACGCATGGGGGACTCCAGCTGCTCTACGGCCAGTTGCCACGGGGAAGCAGAAACCGTAGTAGACCTCAAAGGAGGAATAAAGACTGTGTGGAAGCCAGCATTGTTTAAAGTGGGCTTGTTCCCTGGCATCTGGGACATAAGGCACAAGACAGAACCAGCTGACATGTCTTGCTTAAATGTGCTCACAGCAGCTTAGAAGACGGGCATCGTGAAGACCTGGAGAACACCCAACAGACGAGGGGGGCAGCAGCAACAGAATTGGGACATCTCCCTCATCCTCACTGTGAATATCTGTGCTGTACAATTGGCCTCTACAGTCACCTCCAATCACACATCAAATGAGCTGAACATCTCTATCATCAAAATCAATGGACAACCAGTACCCACTATCTACACTCAGCTCACTCCAATGAGCTAGCTGGACAGTCCCTTCGCCTGTCATGTCCCAAACTCTGTCTAGGCAGGAGATCCCACTATCTACTCTCAGCTGGTTCCAGTGAGCTTAACAAGCCCTTTGTTCTTCACGTCCCAAACTCTGTCATGGTAGGAGATCCCACTATCTACTCTCAGCTCACTCCAATGAGCTAGCTGGACAGTCCCTTCGCCTGTCATGTCCCAAACTCTGTCTAGGCAGGAGATCCCACTATCTACTCTCAGCTGGTTCCAGTGAGCTTAACAAGCCCTTTGTCATGTCCCAAACTCTGTCATGGTAGGAGATCTCACAATGTACACTCAGCTCACTCCAATGGGCTGGACAGGCCTTTCGTCTGTCATGTCCCAAACTCTGTCTAGGCAGGAGATCCCACTATCTACTCTCAGCTGGTTCCAGTGAGCTTAACAAGCCCTTTGTTCTTCATGTCCCAAACTCTGTCATGGTAGGAGATCCCACTATCTACACTCAGCTGGTTCCAGTGTGCTGGACAGGCCCTTCGTCTGTCATGTCCCAAACTCTTGTCTTGGCAGGAGATCACCAGGCAAACAGAAAACAGTTGAAGTTCTCAAGACTTCTGGAAAAAGTGTAAATTCCCCAATTCCTCTATAATCCCTGACTCATGCTCACTCAAAGTGGAGAAGGAGCACACAGGATGAGAGTAGGAACCTCAGCCATACTCTGAGAGCACAGCATAGTGAAAGTGTATCTGGTGCTTCTGATGCGGCTCCCTCTACATTGGTGTGATGTAACGTAGATTGGGAGACCAATTTGTGGAGCATCTTTGCCCCTTCCACAAAAAGCAGAATTTCTCAGTGGCCAGCTATTTTGTTTCCTATCCCCATTGCCATACTGACATGTTGGTCCATAGCCTCCTCTTCTGCACCTCACATTCCACCTAAGTAGCCTCCAACTTGATGGCATGAACATCAATTTCTCCATCTTCTGATAATTCCCCCCTGCCTATCGCCTTTCCCTGGTGCACCTCCTCCTTCTCTTTCTCCCATGGTCCACTCCCCTCTCTTATCAGATTTCTTCTTCTCCAGCCCTTTACCTTTTCCACCTAGCACCTCCTGAATTCTTACTTCATCCTCTTACCCCCATCCACTTGGGTCCACCTATCACCTTCAAGCTTGTCTTCCTTCTCCTGCCCACTCTCTTATTCTGGCTTCTTCCCCTGTCCTTTCCAGTCTTATTGAAGGGTCCCGTTGAAATCATCAACTGCTTATTCATTTCCACAGATGCTGCCTGACCTGCTGAGTTCCTCCAGCATCTTGTGTGTGTTGCAGTGACAATATACCATTGCCATAACTATCCACATGCTCATCCTGTCATGCATCTCCTACACAACTGAGAGCAATATGTGGGCTCCCCATTATTGTCATCTGCTGCCGGAAAACCCATGGAACTGGAATGGGAGCAAGTCTAAAGGGACTACCCGGAAGGGAGAAGGTTAAAAGTTAAAGTGTATCCAAGATCTATTTGAGAAAAATAGGCTTTACTAGTATTGTGTACCACAGTTGGATTTGATTGAGTGACCGTGTAAAAATAAGTACTGCTTGCAAAGAGCTAAATGTTTATTATAGAACGTCTGCCAGATGGTGTTGGCGATACACAGAGATGTTTAGCAGGCAGCTCAGAAACGACAAGATATAGAATGTCTGAACTACAATCCGCAGCGATGAACCGTCTAAATGAACTAGTGATTTTATGATCCCCTGAAGGACACAGCGAACTTGACTCTTGAGAATGCAAGTACGTCCATCGCCTGGACAGCCATCACTGGGGTCAGACATGGCATCGAGCCCGAGTATCACACTACATCTTCAGACCCAAGCGCAGGTTCACACAGAGACTTGGAAGGGTTAAACAAAACTAGGAATTTTATTAACAAAACAAATCAGTTGAATTTACAAGGTCTGGAATATCTTGGAATATAACTTGGCCAGAACTATTGTCGGCAAGGATCACGATGACTGAGGGGTTAGCACTGCCTTTAAAATACACTCCACACGAAACAACCTGTGCACAGCTGGTAAAACCCCAGACCAATTACAAACTAACAAGTAACCATTCTGATAGGGGTCAAAAGCCTAAGGTTTCTTAATTGGACACTTGCAAAGTCTCTGGAAGAGCTCAAGGACAATTGCAACTTCAACGTAAACATCGACCCCCAAACTCCCCTCCCCTGAACAATATAACAAAACTGAACATCAACCCCCAAACTCCCCTCCCCTGAACAATATAACAAAATAGAACATTAACCCCCAAAATCACCTCCCCTGAACAATATAACAAAACAAAACATTAACCCCCAAAATCACCTCCCCTGAACAATATAACAAAATAGAACATTAACCCCCAAAATCACCTACCCTGAACAATATAACAAAATAGAACATTAACCCCCAAACTCCCCTCCCCTGAACAATATAACAAAACATCTACCCCAAACTCCCCTCCCGAACAATATAACAAAACATCGACCCCCAAACTCCCCTCCCCGAACAATATAACAAAACATCGACCCCCAAACTCCCCTCCCGAACAATATAACAAAACATCGACCCCCAAACTCCCCTCCCCTGAACAATATAACAAAACATCGACCCCCAAACTCCCCTCCCGAACAATATAACAAAACATCAACCCCCAAACTCCCCTCCCCGAACAATATAACAAAACATCGACCCCCAAACTCCCCTCCCGAACAATATAACAAAACTGAACATCGGCCCCCAAACTCCCCTCCCGAACAATATAACAAAACATCAACCCCCAAACTCCCCTCCCCTGAACAATATAACAAAACATCGACCCCCAAACTCCCCTCCCCGAACAATATAACAAAACTGAACATCGACCCCCAAACTCCCCTCCCGAACAATATAACAAAACATCAACCCCCAAACTCCCCTCCCCTGAACAATATAACAAAACATCGACCCCAAACTCCCCTCCCCTGTACAATATAACAAAACATCTACCCCAAACTCCCCTCCCGAACAATATAACAAAACATCGACCCCCAAACTCCCCTCCACGAACAATATAACAAAACATCTACCCCAAACTCCCCTCCCGAACAATATAACAAAACATCGACCCCCAAACTCCCCTCCCCGAACAATATAACAAAACATCGACCCCCAAACTCCCCTCCCCTGTACAATATAACAAAACATCGACCCCCAAACTCCCCTCCCCGAACAATATAACAAAACATCTACCCCAAACTCCCCTCCCGAACAATATAACAAAACATCGACCCCCAAACTCCCCTCCCCGAACAATATAACAAAACATCGACCCCCAAACTCCCCTCCCCGAACAATATAACAAAACATCGACCCCCAAACTCCCCTCCCCGAACAATATAACAAAACATCGACCCCCAAACTCCCCTCCCCTGTACAATATAACAAAACATCGACCCCCAAACTCCCCTCCCCGAACAATATAACAAAACATCAACCCCCAAACTCCCCTCCCCTGAACAATATAACAAAACATCGACCCCCAAACTCCCCTCCCGAACAATATAACAAAACATCGACCCCCAAACTCCCCTCCCGAATAATATAACAAAACATCGACCCCCAAACTCCCCTCCCCTGTACAATATAACAAAACATCGACCCCCAAACTCCCCTCCCGAACAATATAACAAAACATCGACCCCCAAACTCCCCTCCCGAACAATATAACAAAACATCGACCCCCAAACTCCCCTCCCGAACAATATAACAAAACATTAACCCCCAAACTCCCCTCCCCTGTACAATATAACAAAACATCGACCCCCAAACTCCCCTCCCGAACAATATAACAAAACATCTACCCCAAACTCCCCTCCCCTGAACAATATAACAAAACATCGACCCCCAAACTCCCCTCCCGAACAATATAACAAAACATCGACCCCCAAACTCCCCTCCCCTGTACAATATAACAAAACATCGACCCCCAAACTCCCCTCCCGAACAATATAACAAAACATTAACCCCCAAACTCCCCTCCCCTGTACAATATAACAATACATCGACCCCCAAACTCCCCTCCCCTGTACAATATAACAAAACATCGACCCCCAAACTCCCCTCCCCGAACAATATAACAAAACATTAACCCCAAAACTCCCCTCCCCTGAACAATATAACAAAACTGAACATCGACCCCCAAACTCCCCTCCCGAACAATATAACAAAACTGAACATCGACCCCCAAACTCCCCTCCCCGAACAATATAACAAAACATCGACCCCCAAACTCCCCTCCCGAACAATATAACAAAACATCGACCCCCAAACTCCCCTCCCCTGAACAATATAACAAAACATCGACCCCAAACTCCCCTCCCGAACAATATAACAAAACATCGACCCCAAACTCCCCTCCCCTGAACAATATAACAAAACATCGACCCCCAAACTCCCCTCCCGAACAATATAACAAAACTGAACATCGACCCCCAAACTCCCCTCCCCTGAACAATATAACAAAACATCGACCCCCAAACTCACCTCCCCCTGAACAATATAACAAAACATCGACCCCCAAACTCCCCTCCCGAACAATATAACAAAACTGAACATCGACCCCCAAACTCCCCTCCCCTGAACAATATAACAAAACATCGACCCCCAAACTCCCCTCCCCTGAACAATATAACAAAACATCGACCCCCAAACTCCCCTCCCGAACAATATAACAAAACTGAACATCGACCCCCAAACTCCCCTCTCCTGAACAATATAACAAAACATCGACCCCCAAACTCCCCTCCCGAACAATATAACAAAACATCGACCCCCAAACTCACCTCCCCCTGAACAATATAACAAAACATCGACCCCCAAACTCCCCTCCCGAACAATATAACAAAACATCGACCCCCAAACTCACCTCCCCCTGAACAATATAACAAAACATCGACCCCCAAACTCCCCTCCCCTGAACAATATAACAAAACATCGACCCCCAAACTCCCCTCCCGAACAATATAACAAAACTGAACATCGACCCCCAAACTCCCCTCCCCTGAACAATATAACAAAACATCGACCCCCAAACTCACCTCCCCCTGAACAATATAACAAAACATCGACCCCCAAACTCCCCTCCCGAACAATATAACAAAACTGAACATCGACCCCCAAACTCCCCTCCCCTGAACAATATAACAAAACATCGACCCCCAAACTCCCCTCCCCTGAACAATATAACAAAACATCTACCCCAAACTCCCCTCCCGAACAATATAACAAAACTGAACATCGACCCCCAAACTCCCCTCCCCTGAACAATATAACAAAACATCGACCCCCAAACTCCCCTCCCCTGAACAATATAACAAAACATCGACCCCCAAACTCCCCTCCCCGAACAATATAACAAAACATCGACCCCCAAACTCCCCTCCCGAACAGTATAACAAAACATCGACCCCCAAACTCCCCTCCCGAACAATATAACAAAACATCGACCCCCAAACTCCCCTCCCGAACAATATAACAAAACATCTACCCCCAAACTCCCCTCCCCTGAACAATATAACAAAACATCTACCCCCAAACTCCCCTCCCCGAACAATATAACAAAACATCGACCCCCAAACTCCCCTCCCCTGAACAATATAACAAAACATCGACCCCCAAACTCCCCTCCCTGAACAATATAACAAAACATCGACCCCCAAACTCCCCTCCCGAACAATATAACAAAACATCTACCCCAAACTCCCCTCCCCTGAACAATATAACAAAACATCGACCCCAAACTCCCCTCCCTGAACAATATAACAAAACATCGACCCCCAAACTCCCCTCCCGAACAATATAACAAAACATCTACCCCAAACTCCCCTCCCCTGTACAATATAACAAAACATCTACCCCAAACTCCCCTCCCGAACAATATAACAAAACATCGACCCCCAAACTCCCCTCCCCGAACAATATAACAAAACATCGACCCCCAAACTCCCCTCCCCGAACAATATAACAAAACATCAACCCCCAAACTCCCCTCCCCTGAACAATATAACAAAACATCGACCCCCAAACTCCCCTCCCGAACAATATAACAAAACATCGACCCCCAAACTCCCCTCCCGAATAATATAACAAAACATCGACCCCCAAACTCCCCTCCCCTGTACAATATAACAAAACATCGACCCCCAAACTCCCCTCCCGAACAATATAACAAAACATCGACCCCCAAACTCCCCTCCCGAACAATATAACAAAACATCGACCCCCAAACTCCCCTCCCGAACAATATAACAAAACATTAACCCCCAAACTCCCCTCCCCTGTACAATATAACAAAACATCGACCCCCAAACTCCCCTCCCGAACAATATAACAAAACATCTACCCCAAACTCCCCTCCCCTGAACAATATAACAAAACATCGACCCCCAAACTCCCCTCCCGAACAATATAACAAAACATCGACCCCCAAACTCCCCTCCCCTGTACAATATAACAAAACATCGACCCCCAAACTCCCCTCCCGAACAATATAACAAAACATTAACCCCCAAACTCCCCTCCCCTGTACAATATAACAATACATCGACCCCCAAACTCCCCTCCCCTGTACAATATAACAAAACATCGACCCCCAAACTCCCCTCCCCGAACAATATAACAAAACATTAACCCCAAAACTCCCCTCCCCTGAACAATATAACAAAACTGAACATCGACCCCCAAACTCCCCTCCCGAACAATATAACAAAACTGAACATCGACCCCCAAACTCCCCTCCCCGAACAATATAACAAAACATCGACCCCCAAACTCCCCTCCCGAACAATATAACAAAACATCGACCCCAAACTCCCCTCCCCTGAACAATATAACAAAACATCGACCCCCAAACTCCCCTCCCGAACAATATAACAAAACTGAACATCGACCCCCAAACTCCCCTCCCCTGAACAATATAACAAAACATCGACCCCCAAACTCACCTCCCCCTGAACAATATAACAAAACATCGACCCCCAAACTCCCCTCCCGAACAATATAACAAAACTGAACATCGACCCCCAAACTCCCCTCCCCTGAACAATATAACAAAACATCGACCCCCAAACTCCCCTCCCCTGAACAATATAACAAAACATCGACCCCCAAACTCCCCTCCCGAACAATATAACAAAACTGAACATCGACCCCCAAACTCCCCTCCCGAACAATATAACAAAACATCGACCCCCAAACTCACCTCCCCCTGAACAATATAACAAAACATCGACCCCCAAACTCCCCTCCCGAACAATATAACAAAACATCGACCCCCAAACTCACCTCCCCCTGAACAATATAACAAAACATCGACCCCCAAACTCCCCTCCCCTGAACAATATAACAAAACATCGACCCCCAAACTCCCCTCCCGAACAATATAACAAAACTGAACATCGACCCCCAAACTCCCCTCCCCTGAACAATATAACAAAACATCGACCCCCAAACTCACCTCCCCCTGAACAATATAACAAAACATCGACCCCCAAACTCCCCTCCCGAACAATATAACAAAACTGAACATCGACCCCCAAACTCCCCTCCCCTGAACAATATAACAAAACATCGACCCCCAAACTCCCCTCCCCTGAACAATATAACAAAACATCTACCCCAAACTCCCCTCCCCGAACAATATAACAAAACATCGACCCCCAAACTCCCCTCCCGAACAGTATAACAAAACATCTACCCCCAAACTCCCCTCCCCGAACAATATAACAAAACATCTACCCCAAACTCCCCTCCCCTGAACAATATAACAAAACATCGACCCCCAAACTCCCCTCCCGAACAATATAACAAAACATCTACCCCAAACTCCCCTCCCCTGAACAATATAACAAAACATCGACCCCAAACTCCCCTCCCTGAACAATATAACAAAACATCGACCCCCAAACTCCCCTCCCGAACAATATAACAAAACATCTACCCCAAACTCCCCTCCCCTGTACAATATAACAAAACATCGACCCCCAAACTCCCCTCCCCGAACAATATAACAAAACATCGACCCCCAAACTCCCCTCCCTGTACAATATAACAAAACATCGACCCCCAAACTCCCCTCCCCTGTACAATATAACAAAACATCGACCCCCAAACTCCCCTCCCCGAACAATATAACAAAACATCGACCCCCAAACTCCCCTCCCGAACAATATAACAAAACATCGACCCCCAAACTCCCCTCCCCTGAACAATATAACAAAACATCAACCCCCAAACTCCCCTCCCCTGAACAATATAACAAAACATCGACCCCCAAACTCCCCTCCCGAACAATATAACAAAATATCGACCCCAAACTCCCCTCCCGAACAATATAACAAAACTGAACATCGACCCCCAAACTCCCCTCCCCTGAACAATATAACAAAACATCGACCCCCAAACTCCCCTCCCCTGAACAATATAACAAAACATCGACCCCGAAACTCCCCTCCCCGAACAATATAACAAAACATCGACCCCCAAACTCCCCTCCCGAACAATATAACAAAATATCGACCCCCAAACTCCCCTCTCCTGAACAATATAACAAAACATCGACCCCCAAACTCCCCTCCCCTGAACAATATAACAAAACATCGACCCCCAAACTCCCCTCCCCGAACAATATAACAAAACATCGACCCCAAACTCCCCTCCCGAACAATATAACAAAACATCGACCCCCAAACTCCCCTCCCCGAACAATATAACAAAACATCGACCCCCAAACTCCCCTCCCCGAACAATATAACAAAACATCTACCCCAAACTCCCCTCCCCTGAACAATATAACAAAACATCGACCCCCAAACTCCCCTCCCGAACAATATAACAAAACATCGACCCCCAAACTCCCCTCCCGAACAATATAACAAAACATCGACCCCCAAACTCCCCTCCCCTGAACAATATAACAAAACATCGACCCCCAAACTCCCCTCCCCTGAACAATATAACAAAACATCGACCCCCAAACTCCCCTCCCGAACAATATAACAAAACATCGACCCCAAACTCCCCTCCCGAACAATATAACAAAACATCGACCCCCAAACTCCCCTCCCCGAACAATATAACAAAACATCGACCCCCAAACTCCCCTCCCCGAACAATATAACAAAACATCGACCCCCAAACTCCCCTCCCGAACAATATAACAAAACATCGACCCCAAACTCCCCTCCCCGAACAATATAACAAAACATCGACCCCCAAACTCCCCTCCCCGAACAATATAACAAAACATCGACCCCCAAACTCCCCTCCCCTGAACAATATAACAAAACATCGACCCCCAAACTCCCCTCCCGAACAATATAACAAAACTGAACATCGACCCCCAAACTCCCCTCCCGAACAATATAACAAAACATCGACCCCCAAACTCCCCTCCCCTGAACAATATAACAAAACATCGACCCCCAAACTCCCCTCCCGAACAATATAACAAAACTGAACATCGACCCCCAAACTCCCCTCTCCTGAACAATATAACAAAACATCGACCCCCAAACTCCCCTCCCCGAACAATATAACAAAACATCGACCCCCAAACTCCCCTCCCGAACAATATAACAAAACATCGACCCCCAAACTCCCCTCCCCGAACAATATAACAAAACATCGACCCCCAAACTCCCCTCCCCGAACAATATAACAAAACATCGACCCCAAACTCCCCTCCCGAACAATATAACAAAACATCGACCCCCAAACTCCCCTCCCCCTGAACAATATAACAAAACATCGACCCCCAAACTCCCCTCCCGAACAATATAACAAAACTGAACATCGACCCCCAAACTCCCCTCCCGAACAATATAACAAAACATCGACCCCCAAACTCCCCTCCCCTGAACAATATAACAAAACATCGACCCCCAAACTCCCCTCCCGAACAATATAACAAAACTGAACATCGACCCCCAAACTCCCCTCTCCTGAACAATATAACAAAACATCGACCCCCAAACTCCCCTCCCCGAACAATATAACAAAACATCGACCCCCAAACTCCCCTCCCCGAACAATATAACAAAACATCGACCCCCAAACTCCCCTCCCTGAACAATATAACAAAACATCGACCCCCAAACTCCCCTCCCGAACAATATAACAAAACATCGACCCCAAACTCCCCTCCCCGAACAATATAACAAAACATCGACCCCCAAACTCACCTCCCCTGAACAATATAACAAAACTGAACATCGGCCCCCAAACTCCCCTCCCGAACAATATAACAAAACATCGACCCCCCAAACTCCCCTCCCGAACAATATAACAAAACATCGACCCCCCAAACTCCCCTCCCGAACAATATAACAAAACTGAACATCGGCCCCCAAACTCCCCTCCCGAACAATATAACAAAACATCGACCCCCCAAACTCCCCTCCCGAACAATATAACAAAACATCGACCCCCCAAACTCCCCTCCCGAACAATATAACAAAACATCGACCCCCAAACTCCCCTCCCCGAACAATATAACAAAACATCGACCCCCCAAACTCCCCTCCCGAACAATATAACAAAACATCGACCCCCCAAACTCCCCTCCCGAACAATATAACAAAACATCGACCCCCCAAACTCCCCTCCCGAACAATATAACAAAACATCGACCCCCCAAACTCCCCTCCCGAACAATATAACAAAACATTAACCCCCAAACTCCCCTCCCCTGAACAATATAACAAAACATCGACCCCCAAACTCCCCTCCCCTGTACAATATAACAAAACATCGACCCCCAAACTCCCCTCCCCGAACAATATAACAAAACATCGACCCCCAAACTCCCCTCCCCGAACAATATAACAAAACATCTACCCCAAACTCCCCTCCCCTGAACAATATAACAAAACATCGACCCCCAAACTCCCCTCCCCGAACAATATAACAAAACATCGACCCCCAAACTCCCCTCCCCGAACAATATAACAAAACATCGACCCCCAAACTCCCCTCCCGAACAATATAACAAAACATCGACCCCCAAACTCCCCTCCCCTGAACAATATAACAAAACATCGACCCCCAAACTCCCCTCCCCGAACAATATAACAAAACATCGACCCCCCAAACTCCCCTCCCGAACAATATAACAAAACATCGACCCCCCAAACTCCCCTCCCGAACAATATAACAAAACATCGACCCCCCAAACTCCCCTCCCGAACAATATAACAAA
Source organism: Hemitrygon akajei (assembly GCF_048418815.1). Taxonomy (NCBI): domain Eukaryota; kingdom Metazoa; phylum Chordata; class Chondrichthyes; order Myliobatiformes; family Dasyatidae; genus Hemitrygon; species Hemitrygon akajei. The sequence goes on along the minus strand of NC_133126.1, from coordinate 4,233,138 downwards.
ACATCGACCCCCCAAACTCCCCTCCCGAACAATATAACAAAACATCGACCCCCAAACTCCCCTCCCCGAACAATATAACAAAACATCGACCCCCAAACTCCCCTCCCCGAACAATATAACAAAACATCTACCCCAAACTCCCCTCCCCTGAACAATATAACAAAACATCGACCCCCAAACTCCCCTCCCCGAACAATATAACAAAACATCGACCCCCAAACTCCCCTCCCCGAACAATATAACAAAACATCGACCCCCAAACTCCCCTCCCGAACAATATAACAAAACATCGACCCCCAAACTCCCCTCCCCTGAACAATATAACAAAACATCGACCCCCAAACTCCCCTCCCCCTGAACAATATAACAAAACATCGACCCCCAAACTCCCCTCTCCTGTACAATATAACAAAACATCGACCCCCAAACTCCCCTCCCCTGTACAATATAACAAAACATCGACCCCCAAACTCCCCTCCCCTGAACAATATAACAAAACTGAACATCGACCCCCAAACTCCCCTCCACAAACAATATAACAAAACATCGACCCCCAAACTCCCCTCCCCGAACAATATAACAAAACATCGACCCCCAAACTCCCCTCCCCTGAACAATATAACAAAACATCGACCCCCAAACTCCCCTCCCCGAACAATATAACAAAACATCGACCCCCAAACTCCCCTCCCCGAACAATATAACAAAACATCGACCCCCAAACTCCCCTCCCGAACAATATAACAAAACATCGACCCCCAAACTCCCCTCCCGAACAATATAACAAAACATCGACCCCCAAACTCCCCTCCCCTGAACAATATAACAAAACATCGACCCCCAAACTCCCCTCCCCTGTACAATATAACAAAACATCGACCCCAAACTCCCCTCCCCTGTACAATATAACAAAACATCGACCCCCAAACTCCCCTCCCCTGAACAATATAACAAAACATCGACCCCCAAACTCCCCTCCCCTGAACAATATAACAAAACATCGACCCCCAATCTCCCCTCCCCGAACAATATAACAAAACATCGACCCCAAACTCCCCTCCCCTGTACAATATAACAAAACATCGACCCCCAAACTCCCCTCCCCTGAACAATATAACAAAACATCGACCCCCAAACTCCCCTCCCCGAACAATATAACAAAACATCGACCCCCAAACTCCCCTCCCCTGAACAATATAACAAAACATCGACCCCCAAACTCCCCTCCCCTGAACAATATAACAAAACATCGACCCCCAAACTCCCCTCCCCGAACAATATAACAAAACATCGACCCCAAACTCCCCTCCCCTGTACAATATAACAAAACATCGACCCCCAAACTCCCCTCCCCTGTACAATATAACAAAACATCGACCCCCAAACTCCCCTCCCCTGTACAATATAACAAAACATCGACCCCCAAACTCCCCTCCCCTGAACAATATAACAAAACATCGACCCCCAAACTCCCCTCCCCTGAACAATATAACAAAACATCGACCCCAAACTCCCCTCCCCTGTACAATATAACAAAACATCGACCCCCAAACTCCCCTCCCCTGAACAATATAACAAAACATCGACCCCCAAACTCCCCTCCCCTGAACAATATAACAAAACATCGACCCCAAACTCCCCTCCCCTGTACAATATAACAAAACATCGACCCCCAAACTCCCCTCCCCTGAACAATATAACAAAACATCGACCCCCAAACTCCCCTCCCCTGTACAATATAACAAAACATCTACCCCAAACTCCCCTCCCGAACAATATAACAAAACATCTACCCCAAACTCCCCTCCCCGAACAATATAACAAAACATCGACCCCCAAACTCCCCTCCCCTGTACAATATAACAAAACATCGACCCCAAACTCCCCTCCCCTGTACAATATAACAAAACATCGACCCCCAAACTCCCCTCCCCTGAACAATATAACAAAACATCGACCCCCAAACTCCCCTCCCCTGAACAATATAACAAAACATCTACCCCAAACTCCCCTCCCGAACAATATAACAAAACATCGACCCCAAACTCCCCTCCCCTGAACAATATAACAAAACATCGACCCCCAAACTCCCCTCCCCGAACAATATAACAAAACATCGACCCCCAAACTCCCCTCCCCTGAACAATATAACAAAACATCGACCCCCAAACTCCCCTCCCGAACAATATAACAAAACATCGACCCCAAACTCCCCTCCCCTGAACAATATAACAAAACATCGACCCCCAAACTCCCCTCCCCGAACAATATAACAAAACATCTACCCCCAAACTCCCCTCCCCGAACAATATAACAAAACATCGACCCCAAACTCCCCTCCCCTGAACAATATAACAAAACATCGACCCCAAACTCCCCTCCCCTGAACAATATAACAAAACATCGACCCCAAACTCCCCTCCCCTGAACAATATAACAAAACATCTACCCCAAACTCCCCTCCCCGAACAATATAACAAAACATCTACCCCAAACTCCCCTCCCGAACAATATAACAAAACATCGACCCCCAAACTCCCCTCCCGAACAATATAACAAAACATCGACCCCAAACTCCCCTCCCCTGAACAATATAACAAAACATCGGCCCCCAAACTCCCCTCCCCTGAACAATATAACAAAACATCGGCCCCCAAACTCCCCTCCCCTGAACAATATAACAAAACATCGGCCCCCAAACTCCCCTCCCCTGAACAATATAACAAAACATCGACCCCAAAACTCCCCTCCCCGAACAATATAACAAAACATCTACCCCAAACTCCCCTCCCGAACAATATAACAAAACATCTACCCCAAACTCCCCTCCCGAACAATATAACAAAACATCGACCCCCAAACTCCCCTCCCCTGTACAATATAACAAAACATCTACCCCAAACTCCCCTCCCCTGAACAATATAACAAAACATCGACCCCCAAACTCCCCTCCCCTGAACAATATAACAAAACAGAACATTAACCCCCAAACTCCCCTCCCGAACAATATAACAAAACATCTACCCCAAACACCCCTCCCCTGAACAATATAACAAAACATCGACCCCCAAACTCCCCTCCCCTGAACAATATAACAAAACATCGACCCCCAAACTCCCCTCCCCTGTACAATATAACAAAACATCGACCCCCAAACTCCCCTCCCGAACAATATAACAAAACATCTACCCCCAAACTCCCCTCCCCGAACAATATAACAAAACATCGGCCCCCAAACTCCCCTCCCCGAACAATATAACAAAACATCGACCCCCAAACTCCCCTCCCCTGTACAATATAACAAAACATCGACCCCCAAACTCCCCTCCCGAACAATATAACAAAACATCGACCCCCAAACTCCCCTCCCCTGAACAATATAACAAAACATCGACCCCCAAACTCCCCTCCCCTGAACAATATAACAAAACATCGACCCCCAAACTCCCCTCCCCTGTACAATATAACAAAACATCGACCCCCAAACTCCCCTCCCGAACAATATAACAAAACATCTACCCCCAAACTCCCCTCCCCTGAACAATATAACAAAACATCGACCCCCAAACTCCCCTCCCCGAACAATATAACAAAACATCGACCCCCAAACTCCCCTCCCGAACAATATAACAAAACATCTACCCCCAAACTCCCCTCCCCTGAACAATATAACAAAACATCTACCCCCAAACTCCCCTCCCCTGAACAATATAACAAAACATCGACCCCAAACTCCCCTCCCCGAACAATATAACAAAACATCGACCCCCAAACTCCCCTCCCGAACAATATAACAAAACATCAACCCCCAAACTCCCCTCCCCTGAACAATATAACAAAACATCGACCCCAAACTCCCCTCCCCGAACAATATAACAAAACATCGACCCCAAACTCCCCTCCCGAACAATATAACAAAACATCGACCCCCAAACTCCCCTCTCCTGAACAATATAACAAAACATCGACCCCAAACTCCCCTCCCCGAACAATATAACAAAACATCGACCCCCAAACTCCCCTCCCCTGAACAATATAACAAAACATCGACCCCCAAACTCCCCTCTCCCGAACAATATAACAAAACATCGACCCCCAAACTCCCCTCCCCGAACAATATAACAAAACATCGACCCCCAAACTCCCCTCCCCTGAACAATATAACAAAACATCGACCCCAAACTCCCCTCCCCTGAACAATATAACAAAACATCTACCCCAAACTCCCCTCCCGAACAATATAACAAAACATCGACCCCCAAACTCCCCTCCCGAACAATATAACAAAACATCGACCCCAAACTCCCCTCCCCTGAACAATATAACAAAACATCGGCCCCCAAACTCCCCTCCCGAACAATATAACAAAACATCTACCCCCAAACTCCCCTCCCCGAACAATATAACAAAACATCGACCCCCAAACTCCCCTCCCCGAACAATATAACAAAACATCGACCCCCAAACTCCCCTCCCGAACAATATAACAAAACATCTACCCCAAACTCCCCTCCCCTGAACAATATAACAAAACTGAACATCGGCCCCCAAACTCCCCTCCCTGAACAATATAACAAAACATCGACCCCCAAACTCCCCTCCCCTGTACAATATAACAAAACATCTACCCCAAACTCCCCTCCCCTGAACAATATAACAAAACATCGACCCCCAAACTCCCCTCCCCTGAACAATATAACAAAACATCTACCCCAAACTCCCCTCCCCTGAACAATATAACAAAACATCTACCCCAAACTCCCCTCCCCTGAACAATATAACAAAACATCTACCCCAAACTCCCCTCCCGAACAATATAACAAAACATCGACCCCCAAACTCCCCTCCCGAACAATATAACAAAACATCGACCCCAAACTCCCCTCCCCTGAACAATATAACAAAACATCGGCCCCCAAACTCCCCTCCCGAACAATATAACAAAACATCGACCCCGAAACTCCCCTCCCCTGAACAATATAACAAAACATCGGCCCCCAAACTCCCCTCCCCCGAACAATATAACAAAACATCTACCCCCAAACTCCCCTCCCCGAACAATATAACAAAACATCGACCCCCAAACTCCCCTCCCCTGAACAATATAACAAAACATCGACCCCCAAACTCCCCTCCCCTGAACAATATAACAAAACATCGACCCCCAAACTCCCCTCCCCTGAACAATATAACAAAACAGAACATTAACCCCCAAAACTCCCCTCCCCGAACAATATAACAAAACATCTACCCCAAACACCCCTCCCCTGAACAATATAACAAAACATTGACCCCCAAACTCCCCTCCCGAACAATATAACAAAACATCTACCCCAAACTCCCCTCCCCTGAACAATATAACAAAACATCGACCCCCAAACTCCCCTCCCCTGAACAATATAACAAAACATCGACCCCCAAACTCCCCTCCCCTGAACAATATAACAAAACAGAACATTAACCCCCAAACTCCCCTCCCGAACAATATAACAAAACATCTACCCCAAACTCCCCTCCCCTGAACAATATAACAAAACATCGACCCCCAAACTCCCCTCCCGAACAATATAACAAAACATCGACCCCCAAACTCCCCTCCCCGAACAATATAACAAAACATCGACCCCCAAACTCCCCTCCCGAACAATATAACAAAACATCGACCCCCAAACTCCCCTCCCGAACAATATAACAAAACATCTACCCCAAAACTCCCCTCCACGAACAATATAACAAAACATCTACCCCAAAACTCCCCTCCCCGAACAATATAACAAAACATCTACCCCCAAACTCCCCTCCCGAACAATATAACAAAACATCTACCCCAAACTCCCCTCCCCGAACAATATAACAAAACATCGACCCCAAACTCCCCTCCCCTGTACAATATAACAAAACATCGACCCCAAACTCCCCTCCCCTGTACAATATAACAAAACATCGACCCCCAAACTCCCCTCCCCTGAACAATATAACAAAACATCGACCCCCAAACTCCCCTCCCCTGAACAATATAACAAAACATCGACCCCCAAACTCCCCTCCCCTGTACAATATAACAAAACATCGACCCCAAACTCCCCTCCCCTGTACAATATAACAAAACATCGTCCCCCAAACTCCCCTCCCCTGAACAATATAACAAAACATCTACCCCCAAACTCCCCTCCCCTGAACAATATAACAAAACAGAACATTAACCCCCAAACTCCCCTCCCCTGAACAATATAACAAAACATCTACCCCAAACTCCCCTCCCGAACAATATAACAAAACATCGACCCCCAAACTCCCCTCCCCTGAACAATATAACAAAACATCGACCCCCAAACTCCCTTCCCCTGAACAATATAACAAAACAGAACATTAACCCCCAAACTCCCCTCCCCTGAACAATATAACAAAACATCGACCCCCAAACTCCCCTCCCGAACAATATAACAAAACATCGACCCCAAACTCCCCTCCCCTGAACAATATAACAAAACATCGACCCCCAAACTCCCCTCCCCGAACAATATAACAAAACATCGACCCCCAAACTCCCCTCCCCTGAACAATATAACAAAACATCTACCCCAAACTCCCCTCCCGAACAATATAACAAAACATCGACCCCAAACTCCCCTCCCCTGAACAATATAACAAAACATCGACCCCAAAACTCCCCTCCCCGAACAATATAACAAAACATCTACCCCAAACTCCCCTCCCGAACAATATAACAAAACATCGACCCCCAAACTCCCCTCCCCGAACAATATAACAAAACATCGACCCCCAAACTCCCCTCCCCTGAACAATATAACAAAACATCGACCCCCAAACTCCCCTCCCCCGAACAATATAACAAAACATCGACCCCCAAACTCCCCTCCCCGAACAATATAACAAAACATCTACCCCCAAACTCCCCTCCCCGAACAATATAACAAAACATCGACCCCAAACTCCCCTCCCCTGAACAATATAACAAAACATCGACCCCAAACTCCCCTCCCGAACAATATAACAAAACATCAACCCCCAAACTCCCCTCCCCGAACAATATAACAAAACATCGACCCCAAACTCCCCTCCCCTGAACAATATAACAAAACATCGACCCCAAACTCCCCTCCCCGAACAATATAACAAAACATCTACCCCCAAACTCCCCTCCCCGAACAATATAACAAAACATCGACCCCAAACTCCCCTCCCCGAACAATATAACAAAACATCTACCCCCAAACTCCCCTCCCCGAACAATATAACAAAACATCGACCCCCAAACTCCCCTCCCCGAACAATATAACAAAACATCGACCCCAAACTCCCCTCCCCTGAACAATATAACAAAACATCTACCCCAAACTCCCCTCCCCTGAACAATATAACAAAACATCTACCCCAAACTCCCCTCCCGAACAATATAACAAAACATCGACCCCCAAACTCCCCTCCCGAACAATATAACAAAACATCGACCCCAAACTCCCCTCCCCTGAACAATATAACAAAACATCGACCCCAAAACTCCCCTCCCCGAACAATATAACAAAACATCGACCCCAAACTCCCCTCCCGAACAATATAACAAAACATCGACCCCAAACTCCCCTCCCCGAACAATATAACAAAACATCGACCCCCAAACTCCCCTCCCGAACAATATAACAAAACATCGACCCCCAAACTCCCCTCCCCGAACAATATAACAAAACATCGACCCCCAAACTCCCCTCCCCTGAACAATATAACAAAACATCGACCCCCAAACTCCCCTCCCCGAACAATATAACAAAACATCGACCCCCAAACTCCCCTCCCCGAACAATATAACAAAACATCTACCCCAAACTCCCCTCCCCTGAACAATATAACAAAACATCTACCCCAAACTCCCCTCCCGAACAATATAACAAAACATCGACCCCCAAACTCCCCTCCCGAACAATATAACAAAACATCGACCCCCAAACTCCCCTCCCCGAACAATATAACAAAACATCGACCCCAAACTCCCCTCCCCTGAACAATATAACAAAACATCTACCCCAAACTCCCCTCCCCTGAACAATATAACAAAACATCTACCCCAAACTCCCCTCCCGAACAATATAACAAAACATCGACCCCAAACTCCCCTCCCGAACAATATAACAAAACATCGACCCCCAAACTCCCCTCCCGAACAATATAACAAAACATCGACCCCAAACTCCCCTCCCCTGAACAATATAACAAAACATCGGCCCCCAAACTCCCCTCCCGAACAATATAACAAAACATCGACCCCGAAACTCCCCTCCCCTGAACAATATAACAAAACATCGGCCCCCAAACTCCCCTCCCCCGAACAATATAACAAAACATCGACCCCGAAACTCCCCTCCCCTGAACAATATAACAAAACATCGACCCCAAAACTCCCCTCCCGAACAATATAACAAAACATCTACCCCAAACTCCCCTCCCCGAACAATATAACAAAACATCTACCCCAAACTCCCCTCCCGAACAATATAACAAAACATCTACCCCAAACTCCCCTCCCGAACAATATAACAAAACATCGACCCCCAAACTCCCCTCCCCTGAACAATATAACAAAACATCGACCCCCAAACTCCCCTCCCCTGAACAATATAACAAAACAGAACATTAACCCCCAAACTCCCCTCCCGAGCAATATAACAAAACATCTACCCCAAACACCCCTCCCCTGAACAATATAACAAAACATCGACCCCCAAACTCCCCTCCCGAACAATATAACAAAACTGAACATCGGCCCCCAAACTCCCCTCCCTGAACAATATAACAAAACATCGACCCCCAAACTCCCCTCCCCTGAACAATATAACAAAACATCTACCCCAAACTCCCCTCCCCGAACAATATAACAAAACATCGACCCCCAAACTCCCCTCCCCGAACAATATAACAAAACATCGACCCCCAAACTCCCCTCCCGAACAATATAACAAAACATCTACCCCAAACTCCCCTCCCCTGAACAATATAACAAAACATCGACCCCCAAACTCCCCTCCCCGAACAATATAACAAAACATCGACCCCCAAACTCCCCTCCCGAACAATATAACAAAACATCGACCCCCAAACTCCCCTCCCCGAACAATATAACAAAACATCGACCCCCAAACTCCCCTCCCCTGAACAATATAACAAAACATCGACCCCCAAACTCCCCTCCCCTGAACAATATAACAAAACATCTACCCCAAACTCCCCTCACCCGAACAATATAACAAAACATCGACCCCCAAACTCCCCTCCCTGAACAATATAACAAAACATCGACCCCCAAACTCCCCTCCCCTGAACAATATAACAAAACATCGACCCCCAAACTCCCCTCCCCTGAACAATATAACAAAACATCTACCCCAAACTCCCCTCACCCGAACAATATAACAAAACATCGACCCCCAAACTCCCCTCCCCTGAACAATATAACAAAACATCTACCCCAAACTCCCCTCCCGAACAATATAACAAAACATCGACCCCCAAACTCCCCTCCCCTGAACAATATAACAAAACATCGACCCCCAAACTCCCCTCCCCTGAACAATATAACAAAACATCTACCCCAAACTCCCCTCCCGAACAATATAACAAAACATCTACCCCAAACTCCCCTCCCCTGAACAATATAACAAAACATCGACCCCCAAACTCCCCTCCCCTGAACAATATAACAAAACATCTACCCCAAACTCCCCTCACCCGAACAATATAACAAAACATCGACCCCCAAACTCCCCTCCCCTGAACAATATAACAAAACATCTACCCCAAACTCCCCTCCCGAACAATATAACAAAACATCGACCCCCAAACTCCCCTCCCCTGAACAATATAACAAAACATCGACCCCCAAACTCCCCTCCCCTGAACAATATAACAAAACATCTACCCCAAACTCCCCTCCCGAACAATATAACAAAACATCTACCCCAAACTCCCCTCCCCTGTACAATATAACAAAACATCGACCCCCAAACTCCCCTCCCTGAACAATATAACAAAACATCGACCCCCAAACTCCCCTCCCCTGTACAATATAACAAAACATCGACCCCCAAACTCCCCTCCCCGAACAATATAACAAAACATCGACCCCCAAACTCCCCTCCCCTGAACAATATAACAAAACATCGACCCCCAAACTCCCCTCCCCGAACAATATAACAAAACATCGACCCCCAAACTCCCCTCCCCTGAACAATATAACAAAACATCTACCCCAAACTCCCCTCCCGAACAATATAACAAAACATCGACCCCCAAACTCCCCTCCCCTGAACAATATAACAAAACATCGACCCCAAAACTCCCCTCCCGAACAATATAACAAAACATCGACCCCCAAACTCCCCTCCCCTGAACAATATAACAAAACATCGACCCCCAAACTCCCCTCCCGAACAATATAACAAAACATCGACCCCCAAACTCCCCTCCCCTGAACAATATAACAAAACATCGACCCCCAAACTCCCCTCTCCCGAACAATATAACCAAACATCAACCCCCAAACTCCCCTCCCCGAACAATATAACAAAACATCGACCCCCAAACTCCCCTCCCGAACAATATAACAAAACTGAACATCGACCCCCAAACTCCCCTCCCCTGAACAATATAACAAAACATCGACCCCCAAACTCCCCTCCCCTGAACAATATAACAAAACATCGACCCCCAAACTCCCCTCTCCGAACAATATAACAAAACATCGACCCCAAACTCCCCTCCCCGAACAATATAACAAAACATCGACCCCCAAACTCCCCTCCCGAACAATATAACAAAACATCGACCCCCAAACTCCCCTCCCCCGAACAATATAACAAAACATCGACCCCCAAACTCCCCTCCCCCGAACAATATAACAAAACATCGACCCCCAAACTCCCCTCCCGAACAATATAACAAAACATCTACCCCAAACTCCCCTCCCCGAACAATATAACAAAACATCGACCCCCAAACTCCCCTCCCCGAACAATATAACAAAACATCGACCCCCAAACTCCCCTCCCCGAACAATATAACAAAACTGAACATCGACCCCCAAACTCCCCTCCCCTGAACAATATAACAAAACATCGACCCCCAAACTCACCTCCCCCTGAACAATATAACAAAACATCGGCCCCCAAACTCACCTCCCCCTGAACAATATAACAAAACATCGACCCCCAAACTCCCCTCCCCGAACAATATAACAAAACATCGACCCCCAAACTCCCCTCCCCCTGAACAATATAACAAAACATCGACCCCAAACTCCCCTCCCCGAACAATATAACAAAACATCGACCCCCAAACTCCCCTCTCCCGAACAATATAACAAAACATCGACCCCCAAACTCCCCTCCCCCGAACAATATAACAAAACATCGACCCCCAAACTCCCCTCCCCTGAACAATATAACAAAACATCTACCCCCAAACTCCCCTCCCCTGAACAATATAACAAAACATCGACCCCCAAACTCCCCTCTCCCGAACAATATAACAAAACATCGACCCCCAAACTCCCCTCCCCCTGAACAATATAACAAAACATCGACCCCAAACTCCCCTCCCCGAACAATATAACAAAACATCGACCCCCAAACTCCCCTCTCCCGAACAATATAACAAAACATCGACCCCCAAACTCCCCTCCCCCGAACAATATAACAAAACATCGACCCCCAAACTCCCCTCCCGAACAATATAACAAAACATCGACCCCCAAACTCCCCTCCCGAACAATATAACAAAACATCGACCCCCAAACTCCCCTCCCCTGAACAATATAACAAAACATCGACCCCCAAACTCCCCTCCCCGAACAATATAACAAAACATCGACCCCCAAACTCCCCTCCCCTGAACAATATAACAAAACATCGACCCCCAAACTCCCCTCCCCGAACAATATAACAAAACTGAACATCGACCCCCAAACTCCCCTCCCCTGAACAATATAACAAAACTGAACATCGACCCCCAAACTCCCCTCCCCGAACAATATAACAAAACTGAACATCGACCCCCAAACTCCCCTCCCCTGAACAATATAACAAAACTGAACATCGGCCCCCAAACTCCCCTCCCCAAACAATATAACAAAACATCGACCCCAAACTCCCCTCCCCTGTACAATATAACAAAACTGAACATCGGCCCCCAAACTCCCCTCCCCTGAATAATATAACAGAATATTAACCCCCAAACTCCCCTCCCCTGAACAATATAACAAAACAGAACATTAACCCCCAAACTCCCCTCCCCTGAACAATATAACAAAACTGAACATCGGCCCCCAAACTCCCCTCCCGAACAATATAACAAAACATCAACCCCCAAACTCCCCTCCCCCGAACAATATAACAAAACATCTACCCCAAACTCCCCTCCCCTGAACAATATAACAAAACATCGGCCCCCAAACTCCCCTCCCGAACAATATAACAAAACATCGACCCCGAAACTCCCCTCCCCTGAACAATATAACAAAACATCGACCCCCAAACTCCCCTCCCGAACAATATAACAAAACTGAACATCGACCCCCAAACTCCCCTCCCCTGAACAATATAACAAAACATCGACCCCCAAACTCCCCTCCCGAACAATATAACAAAACATCGACCCCCAAACTCCCCTCCCCTGAACAATATAACAAAACATCGACCCCCAAACTCACCTCCCGAACAATATAACAAAACATCGACCCCCAAACTCCCCTCCCGAACAATATAACAAAACATCTACCCCCAAACTCCCCTCCCGAACAATATAACAAAACATCGACCCCCAAACTCCCCTCCCCTGAACAATATAACAAAACATCGACCCCCAAACTCCCCTCCCCTGAACAATATAACAAAACATCGACCCCCAAACTCACCTCCCCCTGAACAATATAACAAAACATCTACCCCAAACTCCCCTCCCGAACAATATAACAAAACATCTACCCCAAACTCCCCTCCCCTGAACAATATAACAAAACATCGACCCCCAAACTCCCCTCCCCCGAACAATATAACAAAACATCGACCCCCAAACTCCCCTCCCCGAACAATATAACAAAACATCTACCCCCAAACTCCCCTCCCCGAACAATATAACAAAACATCGACCCCCAAACTCCCCTCCCAAACAATATAACAAAACATCGACCCCCAAACTCCCCTCCCCGAACAATATAACAAAACATCGACCCCCAAACTCCCCTCCCGAACAATATAACAAAACATCTACCCCAAAACTCCCCTCCACGAACAATATAACAAAACATCGACCCCCAAACTCCCCTCCCCAAACAATATAACAAAACATCGACCCCCAAACTCCCCTCCCGAACAATATAACAAAACATCGACCCCCAAACTCCCCTCCCCGAACAATATAACAAAACATCGACCCCCAAACTCCCCTCTCCCGAACAATATAACAAAACATCGACCCCCAAACTCCCCTCCCGAACAATATAACAAAACATCGACCCCCAAACTCCCCTCCCGAACAATATAACAAAACATCGACCCCCAAACTCCCCTCCCCTGAACAATATAACAAAACATCTACCCCAAACACCCCTCCCCTGAACAATATAACAAAACATCGACCCCCAAACTCCCCTCCCCTGAACAATATAACAAAACATCGACCCCCAAACTCCCCTCCCGAACAATATAACAAAACATCGACCCCCAAACTCCCCTCCCGAACAATATAACAAAACTGAACATCGGCCCCCAAACTCCCCTCCCCTGAACAATATAACAAAACATCGACCCCCAAACTCCCCTCCCGAACAATATAACAAAACATCGACCCCCAAACTCCCCTCCCCTGAACAATATAACAAAACATCGACCCCCAAACTCCCCTCCCCTGTACAATATAACAAAACATCGACCCCCAAACTCCCCTCCCCTGTACAATATAACAAAACATCGACCCCAAACTCCCCTCCCCCGAACAATATAACAAAACATCGACCCCAAACTCCCCTCCCCGAACAATATAACAAAACATCGACCCCCAAACTCCCCTCCCCTGAACAATATAACAAAACATCGACCCCCAAACTCCCCTCCCGAACAATATAACAAAACATCGACCCCCAAACTCCCCTCCCCTGAACAATATAACAAAACATCGACCCCCAAACTCCCCTCCCCTGAACAATATAACAAAACATCGACCCCCAAACACCCCTCCCCTGAACAATATAACAAAACATCGACCCCCAAACTCCCCTCCCGAACAATATAACAAAACTGAACATCGACCCCCAAACTCCCCTCCCCTGAACAATATAACAAAACATCGACCCCCAAACTCCCCTCCCCGAACAATATAACAAAACTGAACATCGACCCCCAAACTCCCCTCCCCTGAACAATATAACAAAACATCTACCCCCAAACTCCCCTCCCCGAACAATATAACAAAACTGAACATCGACCCCCAAACTCCCCTCCCCTGAACAATATAACAAAACATCTACCCCCAAACTCCCCTCCCCGAACAATATAACAATACTGAACATCGACCCCCAAACTCCCCTCCCCTGAACAATATAACAAAACATCTACCCCAAACTCCCCTCCCCGAACAATATAACAAAACATCTACCCCAAACTCCCCTCCCGAACAATATAACAAAACTGAACATCGACCCCCAAACTCCCCTCCCGAACAATATAACAAAACATCGACCCCCAAACTCCCCTCCCCTGAACAATATAACAAAACATCGACCCCCAAACTCCCCTCCCTGAACAATATAACAAAACATCGACCCCCAAACTCCCCTCCCCTGAACAATATAACAAAACATCGACCCCCAAACTCCCCTCCCCTGTACAATATAACAAAACATCGACCCCCAAACTCCCCTCCCGAACAATATAACAAAACATCGACCCCCAAACTCCCCTCCCCTGAACAATATAACAAAACTGAACATCGGCCCCCAAACTCCCCTCCCCTGAACAATATAACAAAACATCGACCCCCAAACTCCCCTCCCCTGAACAATATAACAAAACATCGACCCCAAACTCCCCTCCCGAACAATATAACAAAACATCGACCCCAAACTCCCCTCCCCGAACAATATAACAAAACATCGACCCCAAACTCCCCTCCCCGAACAATATAACAAAACATCTACCCCAAACTCCTCTCCTGAACAATATAACAAAACATCTACCCCCAAACTCCCCTCCCCTGAACAATATAACAAAACATCTACCCCCAAACTCCCCTCCCCTGAACAATATAACAAAACATCTACCCCCAAACTCCCCTCCCGAACAATATAACAAAACATCGACCCCCAAACTCCCCTCCCCTGAACAATATAACAAAACATCGACCCCCAAACTCTCCTCCCGAACAATATAACAAAACATCGACCCCCAAACTCCCCTCCCCTGAACAATATAACAAAACATCGACCCCCAAACTCCCCTCCCCTGAACAATATAACAAAACAGAACATTAACCCCCAAACTCCCCTCCCGAACAATATAACAAAACATCTACCCCAAACACCCCTCCCCTGAACAATATAACAAAACATCGACCCCCAAACTCCCCTCCCGAACAATATAACAAAACTGAACATCGGCCCCCAAACTCCCCTCCCTGAACAATATAACAAAACATCGACCCCCAAACTCACCTCCCCCTGAACAATATAACAAAACATCGACCCCCAAACTCCCCTCCCCGAACAATATAACAAAACATCGACCCCCAAACTCCCCTCCCCTGAACAATATAACAAAACATCTACCCCAAACTCCCCTCCCCCGAACAATATAACAAAACATCGACCCCCAAACTCCCCTCCCCTGAACAATATAACAAAACATCGACCCCAAACTCCCCTCCCGAACAATATAACAAAACATCGACCCCCAAACTCCCCTCCCCTGTACAATATAACAAAACATCGACCCCCAAACTCCCCTCCCGAACAATATAACAAAACATCGACCCCCAAACTCCCCTCCCCTGAACAATATAACAAAACATCGACCCCCAAACTCCCCTCCCCTGAACAATATAACAAAACATCGACCCCCAAACTCCCCTCCCGAACAATATAACAAAACATCGACCCCCAAACTCCCCTCCCCTGAACAATATAACAAAACATCGACCCCCAAACTCCCCTCCCGAACAATATAACAAAACATCGACCCCCAAACTCCCCTCCCCTGAACAATATAACAAAACATCGACCCCCAAACTCCCCTCCCGAACAATATAACAAAACATCGACCCCCAAACTCCCCTCCCCCTGAACAATATAACAAAACATCGACCCCAAACTCCCCTCCCGAACAATATAACAAAACATCGACCCCAAACTCCCCTCCCGAACAATATAACAAAACTGAACATCGACCCCCAAACTCCCCTCCCGAACAATATAACAAAACTGAACATCGACCCCCAAACTCCCCTCCCGAACAATATAACAAAACTGAACATCGACCCCCAAACTCCCCTCCCGAACAATATAACAAAACTGAACATCGACCCCCAAACTCCCCTCCCGAACAATATAACAAAACTGAACATCGACCCCCAAACTCCCCTCCCCTGAACAATATAACAAAACATCGACCCCCAAACTCCCCTCCCGAACAATATAACAAAACATCGACCCCCAAACTCCCCTCTCCCGAACAATATAACAAAACATCGACCCCCAAACTCCCCTCCCCCGAACAATATAACAAAACATCGACCCCCAAACTCCCCTCCCGAACAATATAACAAAACATCGACCCCCAAACTCCCCTCCCCGAACAATATAACAAAACTGAACATCGACCCCCAAACTCCCCTCCCCTGAACAATATAACAAAACATCGACCCCCAAACTCACCTCCCCCTGAACAATATAACAAAACATCGACCCCCAAACTCCCCTCCCCGAACAATATAACAAAACATCGACCCCCAAACTCCCCTCCCCTGAACAATATAACAAAACATCGACCCCCAAACTCCCCTCCCCTGAACAATATAACCAAACATCGACCCCCAAACTCCCCTCCCCTGAACAATATAACAAAACATCTACCCCCAAACTCCCCTCCCCTGAACAATATAACAAAACATCTACCCCAAACTCCCCTCCCCGAACAATATAACAAAACATCGACCCCCAAACTCCCCTCCCGAACAATATAACAAAACATCGACCCCCAAACTCCCCTCCCCTGAACAATATAACAAAACATCTACCCCCAAACTCCCCTCCCCTGAACAATATAACAAAACATCGACCCCCAAACTCCCCTCCCCTGTACAATATAACAAAACATCGACCCCCAAACTCCCCTCCCGAACAATATAACAAAACATCTACCCCAAAACTCCCCTCCCGAACAATATAACAAAACATCGACCCCAAACTCCCCTCCCCTGAACAATATAACAAAACATCTACCCCCAAACTCCCCTCCCCTGAACAATATAACAAAACTGAACATCGACCCCCAAACTCCCCTCCCCTGAACAATATAACAAAACTGAACATCGGCCCCCAAACTCCCCTCCCCAAACAATATAACAAAACATCGACCCCAAACTCCCCTCCCCTGTACAATATAACAAAACTGAACATCGGCCCCCAAACTCCCCTCCCCTGAATAATATAACAGAATATTAACCCCCAAACTCCCCTCCCCTGAACAATATAACAAAACAGAACATTAACCCCCAAACTCCCCTCCCCTGAACAATATAACAAAACTGAACATCGGCCCCCAAACTCCCCTCCCGAACAATATAACAAAACATCGACCCCAAACTCCCCTCCCCTGAACAATATAACAAAACATCGGCCCCCAAACTCCCCTCCCGAACAATATAACAAAACATCGGCCCCCAAACTCCCCTCCCCCGAACAATATAACAAAACATCGACCCCAAACTCCCCTCCCCTGAACAATATAACAAAACATCTACCCCCAAACTCCCCTCCCCTGTACAATATAACAAAACATCGGCCCCCAAACTCCCCTCCCCCGAACAATATAACAAAACATCTACCCCAAACTCCCCTCCCGAACAATATAACAAAACATCGGCCCCCAAACTCCCCTCCCCCGAACAATATAACAAAACATCGACCCCAAACTCCCCTCCCCTGAACAATATAACAAAACATCGACCCCAAAACTCCCCTCCCCGAACAATATAACAAAACATCTACCCCAAACTCCCCTCCCGAACAATATAACAAAACATCGACCCCCAAACTCCCCTCCCCTGTACAATATAACAAAACATCGACCCCCAAACTCCCCTCCCCTGTACAATATAACAAAACATCGACCCCCAAACACCCCTCCCGAACAATATAACAAAACATCGACCCCCAAACTCCCCTCCCGAACAATATAACAAAACATCTACCCCAAAACTCCCCTCCCCGAACAATATAACAAAACATCGACCCCCAAACTCCCCTCCCCGAACAATATAACAAAACATCGACCCCCAAACTCCCCTCCCCTGAACAATATAACAAAACATCGACCCCCAAACTCCCCTCCCCGAACAATATAACAAAACATCGACCCCCAAACTCCCCTCCCCTGAACAATATAACAAAACATCGACCCCCAAACTCCCCTCCCGAACAATATAACAAAACATCGACCCCCAAACTCCCCTCCCCGAACAATATAACAAAACATTAACCCCCAAACTCCCCTCCCGAACAATATAACAAAACATCGACCCCCAAACTCCCCTCCCCTGAACAATATAACAAAACATCGACCCCCAAACTCCCCTCCCCGAACAATATAACAAAACATTAACCCCCAAACTCCCCTCCCGAACAATATAACAAAACATCGACCCCCAAACTCCCCTCCCCTGAACAATATAACAAAACATCGACCCCCAAACTCCCCTCCCCTGAACAATATAACAAAACATCGACCCCCAAACTCCCCTCCCCGAACAATATAACAAAACATTAACCCCCAAACTCCCCTCCCGAACAATATAACAAAACATCGACCCCCAAACTCCCCTCCCCTGAACAATATAACAAAACATCGACCCCCAAACTCCCCTCCCGAACAATATAACAAAACATCGACCCCGAAACTCCCCTCCCCTGAACAATATAACAAAACATCTACCCCCAAACTCCCCTCCCCGAACAATATAACAAAACATCGACCCCCAAACTCCCCTCCCCTGAACAATATAACAAAACATCGACCCCCAAACTCCCCTCCCCTGAACAATATAACAAAACATCGACCCCCAAACTCCCCTCCCCGAACAATATAACAAAACATTAACCCCCAAACTCCCCTCCCCCGAACAATATAACAAAACATCGACCCCCAAACTCCCCTCTCCCGAACAATATAACAAAACATCGATCCCCAAACTCCCCTCCCCCGAACAATATAACAAAACATCGACCCCCAAACTCCCCTCCCGAACAATATAACAAAACATCGACCCCCAAACTCCCCTCCCGAACAATATAACAAAACATCGACCCCCAAACTCCCCTCCCCTGAACAATATAACAAAACATCAACCCCCAAACTCCCCTCCCCCGAACAATATAACAAAACATCTACCCCAAACTCCCCTCCCGAACAATATAACAAAACATCAACCCCCAAACTCCCCTCCCCTGTACAATATAACAAAACATCTACCCCAAACTCCCCTCCCCTGAACAATATAACAAAACATCGACCCCCAAACTCACCTCCCCCTGAACAATATAACAAAACATCGACCCCCAAACTCACCTCCCCCTGAACAATATAACAAAACATCGACCCCCAAACTCCCCTCCCCGAACAATATAACAAAACATCGACCCCCAAACTCCCCTCCCCGAACAATATAACAAAACATCGACCCCCAAACTCCCCTCTCCCGAACAATATAACAAAACATCGACCCCCAAACTCACCTCCCCCTGAACAATATAACAAAACATCGACCCCCAAACTCCCCTCCCCTGAACAATATAACAAAACAGAACATTAACCCCCAAACTCCCCTCCCGAACAATATAACAAAACATCGACCCCCAAACTCCCCTCCCCTGAACAATATAACAAAACATCGACCCCCAAACTCACCTCCCCCTGAACAATATAACAAAACATCGACCCCCAAACTCCCCTCCCCTGAACAATATAACAAAACAGAACATTAACCCCCAAACTCCCCTCCCCGAACAATATAACAAAACATCGACCCCCAAACTCCCCTCCCCTGAACAATATAACAAAACAGAACATTAACCCCCAAACTCCCCTCCCGAACAATATAACAAAACATCTACCCCAAACACCCCTCCCCTGAACAATATAACAAAACATCGACCCCCAAACTCCCCTCCCTGAACAATATAACAAAACATCGACCCCCAAACTCCCCTCCCCTGAACAATATAACAAAACATCGACCCCCAAACTCCCCTCCCCTGTACAATATAACAAAACATCGACCCCCAAACTCCCCTCCCGAACAATATAACAAAACATCGACCCCCAAACTCCCCTCCCCTGAACAATATAACAAAACTGAACATCGGCCCCCAAACTCCCCTCCCCTGAACAATATAACAAAACATCGACCCCAAACTCCCCTCCCGAACAATATAACAAAACATCGACCCCAAACTCCCCTCCCCGAACAATATAACAAAACATCGACCCCAAACTCCCCTCCCCGAACAATATAACAAAACATCGACCCCAAACTCCCCTCCCGAACAATATAACAAAACATCTACCCCAAACTCCTCTCCTGAACAATATAACAAAACATCTACCCCCAAACTCCCCTCCCCTGAACAATATAACAAAACATCTACCCCCAAACTCCCCTCCCCTGAACAATATAACAAAACATCGACCCCCAAACTCCCCTCCCGAACAATATAACAAAACATCGACCCCCAAACTCCCCTCTCCCGAACAATATAACAAAACATCGACCCCCAAACTCCCCTCCCCCGAACAATATAACAAAACATCGACCCCCAAACTCCCCTCACGAACAATATAACAAAACATCGACCCCCAAACTCCCCTCCCCGAACAATATAACAAAACTGAACATCGACCCCCAAACTCCCCTCCCCTGAACAATATAACAAAACATCGACCCCCAAACTCACCTCCCCCTGAACAATATAACAAAACATCGACCCCCAAACTCCCCTCCCCGAACAATATAACAAAACATCGACCCCCAAACTCCCATCTCCCGAACAATATAACAAAACATCGACCCCCAAACTCCCCTCCCCCGAACAATATAACAAAACATCGACCCCAAACTCCCCTCCCCCGAACAATATAACAAAACATCGACCCCCAAACTCCCCTCCCCGAACAATATAACAAAACATCGACCCCCAAACTCCCCTCCCGAACAATATAACAAAACATCGACCCCCAAACTCCCCTCCCTCTGAACAATATAACAAAACTGAACATCGACCCCCAAACTCCCCTCCCCTGAACAATATAACAAAACATCGACCCCCAAACTCCCCTCCCCTGAACAATATAACAAAACATCTACCCCAAACTCCCCTCCCCGAACAATATAACAAAACATCGACCCCCAAACTCCCCTCCCCGAACAATATAACAAAACATCGACCCCCAAACTCCCATCTCCCGAACAATATAACAAAACATCGACCCCCAAACTCCCCTCCCCCGAACAATATAACAAAACATCGACCCCAAACTCCCCTCCCCCGAACAATATAACAAAACATCGACCCCCAAACTCCCCTCCCGAACAATATAACAAAACATCGACCCCAAACTCCCCTCCCCTGAACAATATAACAAAACATCGACCCCGAAACTCCCCTCTCCTGAACAATATAACAAAACATCGACCCCCAAACTCCCCTCCCCTGAACAATATAACAAAACATCGACCCCGAAACTCCCCTCCCCGAACAATATAACAAAACATCGACCCCCAAACTCCCCTCCCGAACAATATAACAAAACATCGACCCCAAACTCCCCTCCCCTGAACAATATAACAAAACATCGACCCCGAAACTCCCCTCTCCTGAACAATATAACAAAACATCGACCCCCAAACTCCCCTCCCCTGAACAATATAACAAAACATCGACCCCGAAACTCCCCTCCCCGAACAATATAACAAAACATCGACCCCCAAACTCCCCTCCCCTGAACAATATAACAAAACATCGACCCCGAAACTCCCCTCCCCGAACAATATAACAAAACATCGACCCCCAAACTCCCCTCCCCTGAACAATATAACAAAACATCGACCCCCAAACTCCCCTCTCCCGAACAATATAACAAAACATCGACCCCCAAACTCCCCTCCCGAACAATATAACAAAACATCGACCCCCAAACTCCCCTCCCGAACAATATAACAAAACATCTACCCCAAAACTCCCCTCCCGAACAATATAACAAAACATCGACCCCAAACTCCCCTCCCCTGAACAATATAACAAAACATCTACCCCAAACTCCCCTCCCCGAACAATATAACAAAACATCGACCCCCAAACTCCCCTCCCCTGAACAATATAACAAAACTGAACATCGACCCCCAAACTCCCCTCCCGAACAATATAACAAAACATCTACCCCAAACTCCCCTCCCCTGTACAATATAACAAAACATCGACCCCCAAACTCCCCTCCCCTGAACAATATAACAAAACATCTACCCCAAACTCCCCTCCCCGAACAATATAACAAAACATCGACCCCAAACTCCCCTCCCCTGAACAATATAACAAAACATCTACCCCAAACTCCCCTCCCCGAACAATATAACAAAACATCGACCCCCAAACTCCCCTCCCCTGAACAATATAACAAAACTGAACATCGACCCCCAAACTCCCCTCCCCTGAACAATATAACAAAACTGAACATCGGCCCCCAAACTCCCCTCCCCAAACAATATAACAAAACATCGACCCCAAACTCCCCTCCCCTGTACAATATAACAAAACTGAACATCGGCCCCCAAACTCCCCTCCCCTGAATAATATAACAGAATATTAACCCCCAAACTCCCCTCCCCTGAACAATATAACAAAACAGAACATTAACCCCCAAACTCCCCTCCCCTGAACAATATAACAAAACTGAACATCGGCCCCCAAACTCCCCTCCCGAACAATATAACAAAACATCGACCCCAAACTCCCCTCCCCTGAACAATATAACAAAACATCGACCCCAAACTCCCCTCCCCTGAACAATATAACAAAACATCTACCCCCAAACTCCCCTCCCCTGTACAATATAACAAAACATCGGCCCCCAAACTCCCCTCCCCCGAACAATATAACAAAACATCTACCCCAAACTCCCCTCCCGAACAATATAACAAAACATCGGCCCCCAAACTCCCCTCCCCTGAACAATATAACAAAACATCGACCCCAAACTCCCCTCCCCTGAACAATATAACAAAACATCGACCCCAAACTCCCCTCCCCGAACAATATAACAAAACATCTACCCCAAACTCCCCTCCCCGAACAATATAACAAAACATCTACCCCCAAACTCCCCTCCCCCGAACAATATAACAAAACATCGACCCCAAACTCCCCTCCCCTGAACAATATAACAAAACATCGACCCCAAACTCCCCTCCCCTGAACAATATAACAAAACATCGACCCCAAACTCCCCTCCCCTGAACAATATAACAAAACATCGACCCCCAAACTCCCCTCCCCTGTACAATATAACAAAACATCGACCCCCAAACTCCCCTCCCGAACAATATAACAAAACATCGACCCCCAAACTCCCCTCCCCTGAACAATATAACAAAACATCGACCCCCAAACTCCCCTCCCCTGAACAATATAACAAAACATCGACCCCAAACTCCCCTCCCTGAACAATATAACAAAACATCTACCCCAAACTCCCCTCCCGAACAATATAACAAAACATCTACCCCCAAACTCCCCTCCCCTGAACAATATAACAAAACATCGACCCCAAAACTCCCCTCCCCGAACAATATAACAAAACATCGACCCCAAACTCCCCTCCCGAACAATATAACAAAACATCGACCCCAAACTCCCCTCCCCTGAACAATATAACAAAACATCGACCCCAAAACTCCCCTCCCCGAACAATATAACAAAACATCTACCCCAAACTCCCCTCCCGAACAATATAACAAAACATCGACCCCCAAACTCCCCTCCCCGAACAATATAACAAAACATCGACCCCCAAACTCCCCTCCCCGAACAATATAACAAAACATCGACCCCCAAACTCCCCTCCCCTGAACAATATAACAAAACATCGACCCCCAAACTCCCCTCCCCGAACAATATAACAAAACATCGACCCCCAAACTCCCCTCCCCTGAACAATATAACAAAACATCGACCCCCAAACTCCCCTCCCGAACAATATAACAAAACATCGACCCCCAAACTCCCCTCCCCTGAACAATATAACAAAACATCGACCCCCAAACTCCCCTCCCCGAACAATATAACAAAACATTAACCCCCAAACTCCCCTCCCGAACAATATAACAAAACATCTACCCCAAACTCCCCTCCCGAACAATATAACAAAACATCGACCCCGAAACTCCCCTCCCCTGAACAATATAACAAAACATCTACCCCAAACTCCCCTCCCGAACAATATAACAAAACATCGACCCCCAAACTCCCCTCCCCGAACAATATAACAAAACATTAACCCCCAAACTCCCCTCCCCCGAACAATATAACAAAACATCGACCCCCAAACTCCCCTCTCCCGAACAATATAACAAAACATCGACCCCCAAACTCCCCTCCCCCGAACAATATAACAAAACATCGACCCCCAAACTCCCCTCCCGAACAATATAACAAAACATCGACCCCCAAACTCCCCTCCCCTGAACAATATAACAAAACATCGACCCCCAAACTCCCCTCCCGAACAATATAACAAAACATCGACCCCCAAACTCCCCTCCCCGAACAATATAACAAAACATCGACCCCCAAACTCCCCTCCCTGAACAATATAACAAAACATCTACCCCCAAACTCCCCTCCCCGAACAATATAACAAAACATCTACCCCAAACTCCCCTCCCCCGAACAATATAACAAAACATCGACCCCCAAACTCCCCTCCCCGAACAATATAACAAAACATCGACCCCAAACTCCCCTCCCTGAACAATATAACAAAACATCGACCCCCAAACTCCCCTCTCCTGTACAATATAACAAAACATCGACCCCCAAACTCCCCTCCCTGAACAATATAACAAAACATCGACCCCCAAACTCCCCTCCCCGAACAATATAACAAAACATCGACCCCCAAACTCCCCTCCCCGAACAATATAACAAAACATCGACCCCCAAACTCCCCTCCCTGAACAATATAACAAAACATCTACCCCCAAACTCCCCTCCCCGAACAATATAACAAAACATCGACCCCCAAACTCCCCTCCCTGAACAATATAACAAAACATCGACCCCCAAACTCCCCTCCCCGAACAATATAACAAAACATCGACCCCCAAACTCCCCTCCCTGAACAATATAACAAAACATCTACCCCCAAACTCCCCTCCCTGAACAATATAACAAAACATCGACCCCCAAACTCCCCTCCCCTGAACAATATAACAAAACATCAACCCCCAAACTCCCCTCCCCCGAACAATATAACAAAACATCTACCCCAAACTCCCCTCCCGAACAATATAACAAAACATCGACCCCCAAACTCCCCTCCCGAACAATATAACAAAACATCGACCCCCCAAACTCCCCTCCCCAAACAATATAACAAAACATCGACCCCCAAACTCCCCTCCCCTGAACAATATAACAAAACATCGACCCCCAAACTCACCTCCCCCTGAACAATATAACAAAACATCGACCCCCAAACTCCCCTCCCGAACAATATAACAAAACATCGACCCCCAAACTCACCTCCCCCTGAACAATATAACAAAACATCGACCCCCAAACTCACCTCCCCCTGAACAATATAACAAAACATCGACCCCCAAACTCCCCTCCCCGAACAATATAACAAAACATCGACCCCCAAACTCCCCTCCCCGAACAATATAACAAAACATCGACCCCCAAACTCCCCTCTCCCGAACAATATAACAAAACCTCGACCCCCAAACTCACCTCCCCCTGAACAATATAACAAAACATCGACCCCCAAACTCCCCTCCCGAACAATATAACAAAACTGAACATCGACCCCCAAACTCCCCTCCCGAACAATATAACAAAACATCGACCCCCAAACTCCCCTCCCCTGAACAATATAACAAAACAGAACATTAACCCCCAAACTCCCCTCCCGAACAATATAACAAAACATCTACCCCAAACACCCCTCCCCTGAACAATATAACAAAACATCGACCCCCAAACTCCCCTCCCTGAACAATATAACAAAACATCGACCCCCAAACTCCCCTCCCCTGAACAATATAACAAAACATCGACCCCCAAACTCCCCTCCCCTGTACAATATAACAAAACATCGACCCCCAAACTCCCCTCCCGAACAATATAACAAAACATCGACCCCCAAACTCCCCTCCCCGAACAATATAACAAAACATCGACCCCCAAACTCCCCTCCCGAACAATATAACAAAACATCGACCCCCAAACTCCCCTCCCGAACAATATAACAAAACATCGACCCCCAAACTCCCCTCCCCTGTACAATATAACAAAACATCGACCCCCAAACTCCCCTCCCGAACAATATAACAAAACATCGACCCCCAAACTCCCCTCCCGAACAATATAACAAAACATCGACCCCCAAACTCCCCTCCCCTGAACAATATAACAAAACTGAACATCGGCCCCCAAACTCCCCTCCCCTGAACAATATAACAAAACATCGACCCCAAACTCCCCTCCCGAACAATATAACAAAACATCGACCCCAAACTCCCCTCCCCGAACAATATAACAAAACATCGACCCCAAACTCCCCTCCCGAACAATATAACAAAACATCTACCCCAAACTCCCCTCCCCGAACAATATAACAAAACATCGACCCCCAAACTCCCCTCCCCTGAACAATATAACAAAACATCGACCCCGAAACTCCCCTCCCCGAACAATATAACAAAACATCGACCCCCAAACTCCCCTCCCCTGAACAATATAACAAAACATCTACCCCAAACTCCCCTCCCGAACAATATAACAAAACATCTACCCCAAACTCCTCTCCTGAACAATATAACAAAACATCTACCCCCAAACTCCCCTCCCCTGAACAATATAACAAAACATCGACCCCCAAACTCCCCTCCCGAACAATATAACAAAACATCCACCCCCAAACTCCCCTCCCGAACAATATAACAAAACATCCACCCCCAAACTCCCCTCCCCTGAACAATATAACAAAACATCGACCCCCAAACTCCCCTCCCGAACAATATAACAAAACATCCACCCCCAAACTCCCCTCCCCTGAACAATATAACAAAACATCTACCCCCAAACTCCCCTCCCGAACAATATAACAAAACATCGACCCCCAAACTCCCCTCCCCTGAACAATATAACAAAACATCGACCCCCAAACTCCCCTCCCGAACAATATAACAAAACATCGACCCCCAAACTCCCCTCCCCTGAACAATATAACAAAACATCGACCCCCAAACTCCCCTCCCGAACAATATAACAAAACATCGACCCCCAAACTCCCCTCCCGAACAATATAACAAAACTGAACATCGACCCCCAAACTCCCCTCCCCTGAACAATATAACAAAACATCGACCCCCAAACTCCCCTCCCGAACAATATAACAAAACATCGACCCCCAAACTCCCCTCCCCTGAACAATATAACAAAACATCGACCCCCAAACTCACCTCCCCCTGAACAATATAACAAAACATCGACCCCCAAACTCACCTCCCCCTGAACAATATAACAAAACATCGACCCCCAAACTCCCCTCCCCGAACAATATAACAAAACATCGACCCCCAAACTCCCCTCCCCGAACAATATAACAAAACATCGACCCCCAAACTCCCCTCTCCCGAACAATATAACAAAACATCGACCCCCAAACTCACCTCCCCCTGAACAATATAACAAAACATCGACCCCCAAACTCCCCTCCCGAACAATATAACAAAACTGAACATCGACCCCCAAACTCCCCTCCCGAACAATATAACAAAACATCGACCCCCAAACTCCCCTCCCCTGAACAATATAACAAAACAGAACATTAACCCCCAAACTCCCCTCCCGAACAATATAACAAAACATCTACCCCAAACACCCCTCCCCTGAACAATATAACAAAACATCGACCCCCAAACTCCCCTCCCTGAACAATATAACAAAACATCGACCCCCAAACTCCCCTCCCCTGAACAATATAACAAAACATCGACCCCCAAACTCCCCTCCCCTGTACAATATAACAAAACATCGACCCCCAAACTCCCCTCCCGAACAATATAACAAAACATCGACCCCCAAACTCCCCTCCCCGAACAATATAACAAAACATCGACCCCCAAACTCCCCTCCCGAACAATATAACAAAACATCGACCCCCAAACTCCCCTCCCGAACAATATAACAAAACATCGACCCCCAAACTCCCCTCCCCTGTACAATATAACAAAACATCGACCCCCAAACTCCCCTCCCGAACAATATAACAAAACATCGACCCCCAAACTCCCCTCCCGAACAATATAACAAAACATCGACCCCCAAACTCCCCTCCCCTGAACAATATAACAAAACTGAACATCGGCCCCCAAACTCCCCTCCCCTGAACAATATAACAAAACATCGACCCCAAACTCCCCTCCCGAACAATATAACAAAACATCGACCCCAAACTCCCCTCCCCGAACAATATAACAAAACATCGACCCCCAAACTCCCCTCCCCCGAACAATATAACAAAACATCGACCCCAAACTCCCCTCCCCGAACAATATAACAAAACATCGACCCCAAACTCCCCTCCCGAACAATATAACAAAACATCTACCCCAAACTCCCCTCCCGAACAATATAACAAAACATCTACCCCAAACTCCTCTCCTGAACAATATAACAAAACATCTACCCCCAAACTCCCCTCCCCTGAACAATATAACAAAACATCTACCCCCAAACTCCCCTCCCCTGAACAATATAACAAAACATCTACCCCCAAACTCCCCTCCCGAACAATATAACAAAACATCGACCCCCAAACTCCCCTCCCCTGAACAATATAACAAAACATCGACCCCCAAACTCCCCTCCCGAACAATATAACAAAACATCGACCCCCAAACTCCCCTCCCCTGAACAATATAACAAAACATCGACCCCCAAACTCCCCTCCCGAACAATATAACAAAACATCGACCCCCAAACTCCCCTCCCGAACAATATAACAAAACTGAACATCGACCCCCAAACTCCCCTCCCCTGAACAATATAACAAAACATCGACCCCCAAACTCCCCTCCCGAACAATATAACAAAACATCGACCCCCAAACTCCCCTCCCCTGAACAATATAACAAAACATCGACCCCCAAACTCCCCTCCCGAACAAGATAACAAAACATCGACCCCCAAACTCCCCTCCCGAACAATATAACAAAACTGAACATCGGCCCCCAAACTCCCCTCCCGAACAATATAACAAAACATCGACCCCCAAACTCCCCTCTCCCGAACAATATAACAAAACATCGACCCCCAAACTCCCCTCCCCCGAACAATATAACAAAACATCGACCCCCAAACTCCCCTCCCCGAACAATATAACAAAACTGAACATCGACCCCCAAACTCCCCTCCCCTGAACAATATAACAAAACATCGACCCCCAAACTCCCCTCCCCGAACAATATAACAAAACATCGACCCCCAAACTCCCCTCCCCTGAACAATATAACAAAACATCGACCCCAAACTCCCCTCCCCTGAACAATATAACAAAACATCGACCCCCAAACTCCCCTCTCCTGAACAATATAACAAAACATCGACCCCCAAACTCCCCTCCCGAACAATATAACAAAACATCGACCCCCAAACTCCCCTCTCCCGAACAATATAACAAAACATCGACCCCCAAACTCACCTCCCGAACAATATAACAAAACATCGACCCCAAACTCCCCTCCCCGAACAATATAACAAAACATTAACCCCCAAACTCCCCTCCCCCGAACAATATAACAAAACATCGACCCCCAAACTCCCCTCCCCCGAACAATATAACAAAACATCGACCCCCAAACTCCCCTCCCGAACAATATAACAAAACATCGACCCCCAAACTCCCCTCCCGAACAATATAACAAAACATCGACCCCCAAACTCCCCTCCCCGAACAATATAACAAAACATCGACCCCAAACTCCCCTCTCCCGAACAATATAACAAAACATCTACCCCAAACTCCCCTCCCCGAACAATATAACAAAACATCTACCCCCAAACTCCCCTCCCCGAACAATATAACAAAACATCGACCCCAAACTCCCCTCCCCTGAACAATATAACAAAACATCGGCCCCCAAACTCCCCTCCCGAACAATATAACAAAACATCTACCCCAAACTCCCCTCCCGAACAATATAACAAAACATCGACCCCCAAACTCCCCTCCCCGAACAATATAACAAAACATCGACCCCCAAACTCCCCTCCCCGAACAATATAACAAAACATCTACCCCCAAACTCCCCTCCCGAACAATATAACAAAACATCGACCCCCAAACTCCCCTCCCCGAACAATATAACAAAACATCGACCCCCAAACTCCCCTCCCGAACAATATAACAAAACATCTACCCCAAACTCCCCTCCCGAACAATATAACAAAACATCGACCCCCAAACTCCCCTCCCGAACAATATAACAAAACATCGACCCCCAAACTCCCCTCCCCGAACAATATAACAAAACATCTACCCCCAAACTCCCCTCCCGAACAATATAACAAAACATCTACCCCAAACTCCCCTCCCGAACAATATAACAAAACATCTACCCCCAAACTCCCCTCCCGAACAATATAACAAAACATCGACCCCCAAACTCCCCTCCCCTGAACAATATAACAAAACATCTACCCCCAAACACCCCTCTCCCGAACAATATAACAAAACATCTACCCCAAAACTCCCCTCCCCTGAACAATATAACAAAACATCGACCCCCAAACACCCCTCCCGAACAATATAACAAAACATCGACCCCCAAACTCCCCTCCCCGAACAATATAACAAAACATCTACCCCCAAACTCCCCTCCCCGAACAATATAACAAAACATCTACCCCAAACTCCCCTCCCGAACAATATAACAAAACATCGACCCCAAACTCCCCTCCCCTGAACAATATAACAAAACATCGGCCCCCAAACTCCCCTCCCGAACAATATAACAAAACATCGACCCCGAAACTCCCCTCCCCTGAACAATATAACAAAACATCTACCCCAAACTCCCCTCCCCTGAACAATATAACAAAACATCGACCCCCAAACTCCCCTCCCCCGAACAATATAACAAAACATCGACCCCGAAACTCCCCTCCCCTGAACAATATAACAAAACATCGACCCCAAAACTCCCCTCCCCGAACAATATAACAAAACATCGACCCCAAAACTCCCCTCTCCTGAACAATATAACAAAACATCGACCCCGAAACTCCCCTCCCCTGAACAATATAACAAAACATCGACCCCAAACTCCCCTCCCCCGAACAATATAACAAAACATCGACCCCGAAACTCCCCTCCCCTGAACAATATAACAAAACATCGACCCCAAAACTCCCCTCCCCGAACAATATAACAAAACATCTACCCCAAACTCCCCTCCCGAACAATATAACAAAACATCTACCCCAAACTCCCCTCCCGAACAATATAACAAAACATCGACCCCCAAACTCCCCTCCCCTGAACAATATAACAAAACATCGACCCCCAAACTCCCCTCCCGAACAATATAACAAAACATCTACCCCCAAACTCCCCTCCCCTGAACAATATAACAAAACAGAACATTAACCCCCAAACTCCCCTCCCGAACAATATAACAAAACATCTACCCCAAACACCCCTCCCCTGAACAATATAACAAAACATCGACCCCCAAACTCCCCTCCCGAACAATATAACAAAACTGAACATCGGCCCCCAAACTCCCCTCCCTGAACAATATAACAAAACATCGACCCCCAAACTCCCCTCCCCTGAACAATATAACAAAACATCTACCCCAAACTCCCCTCCCCGAACAATATAACAAAACATCGACCCCCAAACTCCCCTCCCCTGAACAATATAACAAAACATCTACCCCAAACTCCCCTCCCCCGAACAATATAACAAAACATCGACCCCCAAACTCCCCTCCCCTGAACAATATAACAAAACATCTACCCCAAACTCCCCTCCCGAACAATATAACAAAACATCGACCCCCAAACTCCCCTCCCCTGAACAATATAACAAAACATCGACCCCCAAACTCCCCTCCCGAACAATATAACAAAACATCGACCCCCAAACTCCCCTCCCCTGAACAATATAACAAAACATCGACCCCCAAACTCCCCTCCCCCGAACAATATAACAAAACATCGACCCCCAAACTCCCCTCCCCTGAACAATATAACAAAACATCGACCCCCAAACTCCCCTCCCCTGTACAATATAACAAAACATCGACCCCCAAACTCCCCTCCCCTGAACAATATAACAAAACATCGACCCCCAAACTCCCCTCCCCCGAACAATATAACAAAACATCGACCCCCAAACTCCCCTCCCCTGAACAATATAACAAAACATCGACCCCGAAACTCCCCTCCCCGAACAATATAACAAAACATCGACCCCCAAACTCCCCTCCCCTGAACAATATAACAAAACATCGACCCCGAAACTCCCCTCCCCGAACAATATAACAAAACATCGACCCCCAAACTCCCCTCCCCTGAACAATATAACAAAACATCGACCCCCAAACTCCCCTCTCCCGAACAATATAACAAAACATCGACCCCCAAACTCCCCTCCCGAACAATATAACAAAACATCGACCCCCAAACTCCCCTCCCGAACAATATAACAAAACATCGACCCCCAAACTCCCCTCCCCTGAACAATATAACAAAACTGAACATCGACCCCCAAACTCCCCTCCCCTGAACAATATAACAAAACTGAACATCGGCCCCCAAACTCCCCTCCCCAAACAATATAACAAAACATCGACCCCAAACTCCCCTCCCCTGTACAATATAACAAAACTGAACATCGGCCCCCAAACTCCCCTCCCCTGAATAATATAACAGAATATTAACCCCCAAACTCCCCTCCCCTGAACAATATAACAAAACAGAACATTAACCCCCAAACTCCCCTCCCCTGAACAATATAACAAAACTGAACATCGGCCCCCAAACTCCCCTCCCGAACAATATAACAAAACATCGACCCCAAACTCCCCTCCCCTGAACAATATAACAAAACATCGGCCCCCAAACTCCCCTCCCGAACAATATAACAAAACATCGACCCCGAAACTCCCCTCCCCTGAACAATATAACAAAACATCGGCCCCCAAACTCCCCTCCCCCGAACAATATAACAAAACATCGACCCCAAACTCCCCTCCCCTGAACAATATAACAAAACATCGACCCCAAAACTCCCCTCCCCGAACAATATAACAAAACATCTACCCCAAACTCCCCTCCCGAACAATATAACAAAACATCGACCCCCAAACACCCCTCCCGAACAATATAACAAAACATCGACCCCCAAACTCCCCTCCCGAACAATATAACAAAACATCTACCCCAAACTCCCCTCCCGAACAATATAACAAAACATCGACCCCCAAACTCCCCTCCCCGAACAATATAACAAAACATCGACCCCCAAACTCCCCTCCCCGAACAATATAACAAAACATCGACCCCCAAACTCCCCTCCCCTGAACAATATAACAAAACATCGACCCCCAAACTCCCCTCCCCGAACAATATAACCAAACATCGACCCCCAAACTCCCCTCCCCGAACAATATAACAAAACATCGACCCCCAAACTCCCCTCCCCGAACAATATAACAAAACATCGACCCCCAAACTCCCCTCCCCGAACAATATAACAAAACATCGACCCCCAAACTCCCCTCCCCGAACAATATAACAAAACATCGACCCCCAAACTCCCCTCCCCGAACAATATAACAAAACATCGACCCCCAAACTCCCCTCCCCGAACAATATAACAAAACATCGACCCCCAAACTCCCCTCCCCGAACAATATAACAAAACATCGACCCCCAAACTCCCCTCCCGAACAATATAACAAAACATCGACCCCCAAACTCCCCTCCCCGAACAATATAACAAAACATCGACCCCCAAACTCCCCTCCCCGAACAATATAACAAAACATCGACCCCCAAACTCCCCTCCCGAACAATATAACAAAACATCGACCCCCAAACTCCCCTCCCCGAACAATATAACAAAACATCGACCCCCAAACTCCCCTCCCCGAACAATATAACAAAACATCGACCCCCAAACTCCCCTCCCCGAACAATATAACAAAACATCGACCCCCAAACTCCCCTCCCCGAACAATATAACAAAACATCGACCCCCAAACTCCCCTCCACGAACAATATAACAATACATCGACCCCCAAACTCCCCTCCCGAACAATATAACAAAACATCGACCCCCAAACTCCCCTCCCCGAACAATATAACAAAACATCGACCCCCAAACTCCCCTCCCCTGAACAATATAACAAAACATCGACCCCCAAACTCCCCTCCCGAACAATATAACAAAACATCTACCCCAAACTCCCCTCCCGAACAATATAACAAAACATCGACCCCGAAACTCCCCTCCCCTGAACAATATAACAAAACATCTACCCCCAAACTCCCCTCCCCGAACAATATAACAAAACATTAACCCCCAAACTCCCCTCCCCCGAACAATATAACAAAACATCGACCCCCAAACTCCCCTCCCGAACAATATAACAAAACATCGACCCCCAAACTCCCCTCTCCCGAACAATATAACAAAACATCGACCCCCAAACTCCCCTCCCGAACAATATAACAAAACATCGACCCCCAAACTCCCCTCCCGAACAATATAACAAAACATCGACCCCCAAACTCCCCTCCCCTGAACAATATAACAAAACATCAACCCCCAAACTCCCCTCCCCCGAACAATATAACAAAACATCTACCCCAAACTCCCCTCCCGAACAATATAACAAAACATCAACCCCCAAACTCCCCTCCCCTGTACAATATAACAAAACATCTACCCCAAACTCCCCTCCCCGAACAATATAACAAAACATCTACCCCCAAACTCCCCTCCCCTGAACAATATAACAAAACATCGACCCCCAAACTCACCTCCCCCTGAACAATATAACAAAACATCGACCCCCAAACTCACCTCCCCCTGAACAATATAACAAAACATCGACCCCCAAACTCCCCTCCCCGAACAATATAACAAAACATCGACCCCCAAACTCCCCTCCCCGAACAATATAACAAAACATCGACCCCCAAACTCCCCTCTCCCGAACAATATAACAAAACATCGACCCCCAAACTCACCTCCCCCTGAACAATATAACAAAACATCGACCCCCAAACTCCCCTCCCCGAACAATATAACAAAACATCGACCCCCAAACTCCCCTCTCCCGAACAATATAACAAAACATCGACCCCAAACTCCCCTCCCGAACAATATAACAAAACATCGACCCCCAAACTCCCCTCCCCGAACAATATAACAAAACATCGACCCCCAAACTCCCCTCCCCCGAACAATATAACAAAACATCGACCCCCAAACTCCCCTCCCGAACAATATAACAAAACATCGACCCCCAAACTCCCCTCCCCTGAACAATATAACAAAACTGAACATCGACCCCCAAACTCCCCTCCCCGAACAATATAACAAAACATCGACCCCAAACTCCCCTCCCGAACAATATAACAAAACATCGACCCCCAAACTCCCCTCCCCGAACAATATAACAAAACATCGACCCCCAAACTCCCCTCCCCCGAACAATATAACAAAACATCGACCCCAAACTCCCCTCCCCTGTACAATATAACAAAACATCGACCCCCAAACTCCCCTCCCGAACAATATAACAAAACATCGACCCCCAAACTCCCCTCCCCTGAACAATATAACAAAACTGAACATCGACCCCCAAACTCCCCTCCCCTGAACAATATAACAAAACTGAACATCGGCCCCCAAACTCCCCTCCCCAAACAATATAACAAAACATCGACCCCAAACTCCCCTCCCCTGTACAATATAACAAAACTGAACATCGGCCCCCAAACTCCCCTCCCCTGAATAATATAACAGAATATTAACCCCCAAACTCCCCTCCCCTGAACAATATAACAAAACAGAACATTAACCCCCAAACTCCCCTCCCCCGAACAATATAACAAAACATCGACCCCAAACTCCCCTCCCCTGAACAATATAACAAAACATCGACCCCAAAACTCCCCTCCCCGAACAATATAACAAAACATCTACCCCAAACTCCCCTCCCCTGAACAATATAACAAAACATCGACCCCCAAACTCCCCTCCCGAACAATATAACAAAACATCGACCCCCAAACTCCCCTCCCGAACAATATAACAAAACATCGACCCCGAAACTCCCCTCCCCTGAACAATATAACAAAACATCTACCCCAAACTCCCCTCCCGAACAATATAACAAAACATCGACCCCGAAACTCCCCTCCCCTGAACAATATAACAAAACATCTACCCCAAACTCCCCTCCCGAACAATATAACAAAACATCGACCCCAAACTCCCCTCCCCGAACAATATAACAAAACTGAACATCGGCCCCCAAACTCCCCTCCCGAACAATATAACAAAACATCGACCCCCAAACTCCCCTCCCCGAACAATATAACAAAACATCGACCCCCAAACTCCCCTCCCGAACAATATAACAAAACATCTACCCCAAACTCCCCTCCCGAACAATATAACAAAACATCTACCCCAAACTCCCCTCCCCGAACAATATAACAAAACATCGACCCCCAAACTCCCCTCCCGAACAATATAACAAAACATCTACCCCAAACTCCCCTCCCCGAACAATATAACAAAACATCGACCCCCAAACTCCCCTCCCGAACAATATAACAAAACATCGACCCCCAAACTCCCCTCCCCTGAACAATATAACAAAACATCGACCCCCAAACTCCCCTCCCGAACAATATAACAAAACATCGACCCCCAAACTCCCCTCCCGAACAATATAACAAAACATCGACCCCCAAACTCCCCTCCCGAACAATATAACAAAACATCTACCCCCAAACTCCCCTCCCCTGAACAATATAACAAAACATCGACCCCCAAACTCCCCTCCCTGAACAATATAACAAAACATCGACCCCAAAACTCCCCTCCCCGAACAATATAACAAAACATCTACCCCAAACTCCCCTCCCGAACAATATAACAAAACATCGACCCCCAAACTCCCCTCCCGAACAATATAACAAAACATGAACCCCCAAACTCGCCTCCCGAACAATATAACAAAACATCGACCCCCAAACTCCCCTCCCGAACAATATAACAAAACATCGACCCTCAAACTCCCCTCCC
Source organism: Hemitrygon akajei (assembly GCF_048418815.1). Lineage (NCBI taxonomy): Eukaryota > Metazoa > Chordata > Chondrichthyes > Myliobatiformes > Dasyatidae > Hemitrygon > Hemitrygon akajei. Next base: position 4,195,246 of record NC_133126.1, on the reverse strand, counting down.
GAACAATATAACAAAACATCGACCCCCAAACTCCCCTCCCCGAACAATATAACAAAACATCGACCCCCAAACTCCCCTCCCCGAACAATATAACAAAACATCGACCCCCAAACTCCCCTCCCTGAACAATATAACAAAACATCTACCCCAAAACTCCCCTCCCCTGTACAATATAACAAAACATCTACCCCAAACTCCCCTCCCCTGTACAATATAACAAAACATCTACCCCAAACTCCCCTCCCCTGTACAATATAACAAAACATCGACCCCCAAACTCCCCTCCCCTGTACAATATAACAAAACATCGACCCCCAAACTCCCCTCCCGAACAATATAACAAAACATCGACCCCCAAACTCCCCTCCCGAACAATATAACAAAACATCTACCCCCAAACTCCCCTCCCCGAACAATATAACAAAACATCGACCCCCAAACTCCCCTCCCCTGAACAATATAACAAAACATCGACCCCCAAACTCCCCTCCCCTGAACAATATAACAAAACATCGACCCCCAAACTCCCCTCCCGAACAATATAACAAAACATCGACCCCCAAACTCCCCTCCCCTGAACAATATAACAAAACATCGACCCCCAAACTCCCCTCCCGAACAATATAACAAAACATCGACCCCCAAACTCCCCTCCCGAACAATATAACAAAACATCTACCCCAAACACCCTCCCCTGAACAATATAACAAAACATCTACCCCAAACTCCCCTCCACGAACAATATAACAAAACATCTACCCCAAACTCCCCTCCCCTGAACAATATAACAAAACATCTACCCCAAACTCCCCTCCCGAACAATATAACAAAACATCGACCCCCAAACTCCCCTCCCGAACAATATAACAAAACATCGACCCCCAAACTCCCCTCCCCTGAACAATATAACAAAACTGAACATCGGCCCCCAAACTCCCCTCCCGAACAATATAACAAAACATCTACCCCAAACTCCCCTCCCCTGTACAATATAACAAAACATCTACCCCAAACTCCCCTCCCCTGTACAATATAACAAAACATCGACCCCCAAACTCCCCTCCCCTGAACAATATAACAAAACATTAACCCCCAAACTCCCCTCCCCTGAACAATATAACAAAACATCGACCCCCAAACTCCCCTCCCCGAACAATATAACAAAACATCGACCCCCAAACTCCCCTCCCGAACAATATAACAAAACATCGACCCCCAAACTCCCCTCCCCGAACAATATAACAAAACATTAACCCCCAAACTCCCCTCCCCTGAACAATATAACAAAACATCTACCCCAAACTCCCCTCCCCTGAACAATATAACAAAACATCTACCCCAAACTCCCCTCCCCGAACAATATAACAAAACATCGACCCCAAACTCCCCTCCCCTGAACAATATAACAAAACATCGACCCCAAACTCCCCTCCCCCGAACAATATAACAAAACATCGACCCCAAACTCCCCTCCCCCGAACAATATAACAAAACATCTACCCCAAAACTCCCCTCCCGAACAATATAACAAAACATCGATCCCCAAACTCCCCTCCCCTGAACAATATAACAAAACATCTACCCCAAAACTCCCCTCCCGAACAATATAACAAAACATCGATCCCCAAACTCCCCTCCCCTGAACAATATAACAAAACATCTACCCCCAAACTCCCCTCCCGAACAATATAACAAAACATCGACCCCAAACTCCCCTCCCCGAACAATATAACAAAACATCGACCCCCAAACTCCCCTCCCCTGAACAATATAACAAAACATCGACCCCAAACTCCCCTCCCCCGAACAATATAACAAAACATCGACCCCAAACTCCCCTCCCCTGAACAATATAACAAAACATCGACCCCAAACTCCCCTCCCCCGAACAATATAACAAAACATCTACCCCAAACTCCCCGCCCCCGAACAATATAACAAAACATCGACCCCCAAACTCACCTCCCCTGAACAATATAACAAAACAGAACATTAACCCCCAAACTCCCCTCCCGAACAATATAACAAAACATTAACCCCCAAACTCCCCTCCCCTGAACAATATAACAAAACATCTACCCCAAACTCCCCTCCCCCGAACAATATAACAAAACATCGACCCCAAACTCCCCTCCCGAACAATATAACAAAACATTAACCCCCAAACTCCCCTCCCGAACAATATAACAAAACATCGACCCCCAAACTCCCCTCCCCAAACAATATAACAAAACATCGACCCCCAAACTCCCCTCCCCTGAACAATATAACAAAACATCGACCCCCAAACTCCCCTCCCCTGAACAATATAACAAAACATCAACCCCCAAACTCCCCTCCCGAACAATATAACAAAACATCGACCCCCAAACTCCCCTCCCGAACAATATAACAAAACATCTACCCCAAACTCCCCTCCCCTGAACAATATAACAAAACATCGACCCCCAAACTCCCCTCCCGAACAATATAACAAAACATCGACCCCCAAACTCCCCTCCCGAACAATATAACAAAACATCGACCCCCAAACTCCCCTCCCCTGTACAATATAACAAAACATCGACCCCCAAACTCCCCTCCCGAACAATATAACAAAACATCGACCCCCAAACTCCCCTCCCCTGTACAATATAACAAAACATCGACCCCCAAACTCCCCTCCCGAACAATATAACAAAACATCGACCCCCAAACTCCCCTCCCGAACAATATAACAAAACATCGACCCCCAAACTCCCCTCCCCTGTACAATATAACAAAACATCGACCCCCAAACTCCCCTCCCGAACAATATAACAAAACATCGACCCCCAAACTCCCCTCCCCTGTACAATATAACAAAACATCGACCCCCAAACTCCCCTCCCGAACAATATAACAAAACATCGACCCCCAAACTCCCCTCCCCTGAACAATATAACAAAACATCGACCCCCAAACTCCCCTCCCCCGAACAATATAACAAAACATCGACCCCCAAACTCCCCCCCCGAACAATATAACAAAACATCGACCCCCAAACTCCCCTCCCGAACAATATAACAAAACATCGACCCCCAAACTCCCCTCCACGAACAATATAACAAAACATCGACCCCCAAACTCCCCTCCCCCGAACAATATAACAAAACATCGACCCCCAAACTCCCCCCACGAACAATATAACAAAACATCGACCCCCAAACTCCCCTCCCGAACAATATAACAAAACATCGACCCCCAAACTCCCCTCCCCTGTACAATATAACAAAACATCGACCCCCAAACTCCCCTCCCGAACAATATAACAAAACATCGACCCCCAAACTCCCCTCCCGAACAATATAACAAAACATCTACCCCAAACTCCCCTCCCCTGAACAATATAACAAAACATCGACCCCCAAACTCCCCTCCCGAACAATATAACAAAACATCGACCCCCAAACTCCCCTCCCGAACAATATAACAAAACATCGACCCCAAACTCCCCTCCCGAACAATATAACAAAACATCTACCCCAAACTCCCCTCCCCGAACAATATAACAAAACATCGACCCCCAAACTCCCCTCCCCTGAACAATATAACAAAACATCGACCCCCAAACTCCCCTCCCCTGAACAATATAACAAAACATCGACCCCCAAACTCCCCTCCCGAACAATATAACAAAACATCTACCCCCAAACTCCCCTCTCCTGAACAATATAACAAAACATCAACCCCCAAACTCCCCTCCCGAACAATATAACAAAACATCGACCCCCAAACTCCCCTCCCGAACAATATAACAAAACATCGACCCCGAAACTCCCCTCCCCTGAACAATATAACAAAACATCTACCCCCAAACACCCCTCCCCTGAACAATATAACAAAACATCGACCCCCAAACTCCCCTCCCGAACAATATAACAAAACATCGACCCCGAAACTCCCCTCCCCTGAACAATATAACAAAACATCTACCCCCAAACACCCCTCCCCTGAACAATATAACAAAACATCGACCCCGAAACTCCCCTCCCCTGAACAATATAACAAAACATCTACCCCAAACTCCCCTCCCCCTGAATAATATAACAGAATATTAACCCCCAAACTCCCCTCCCCCTGAATAATATAACAGAATATTAACCCCCAAACTCCCCTCCCCTGAACAATATAACAAAACAGAACATTAACCCCCAAACTCCCCTCCCCTGAACAATATAACAAAACAGAACATTAACCCCCAAACTCCCCTCCCCTGAACAATATAACAAAACAGAACATTAACCCCCAAAATCCTCTCCCCTGGACAATATAACAAAATAGAACATTAACCCCCAAACCCCACACACCCTGAACAATTTAACAAAACATCGACCCCAAAAACCCCTTCGCCTGAACAATATAACTAACAAAACTGATCATTATATTGACCCTAAAGCCCTCCCCTCACACAAAAAACAGAATGAGAACGAATGGGTGAGAATAAGGAATGTGAAAACCATAGGACATGAAAAGGTCAGGTTCTCAATGCAGCAATCAAATCCATAAACCCAGGATCTCGGGAACCTCCTCTAATGTCATGGAAAGAGAAAGACACCACTCACCCGCAGAGGCCTACCCCCACCATCCCCGCCACACAGTCATAGGCTGTCACACACACTCCTCCAGCCGCAGATGGCATTTGATCAGCAATCAAATGGCCAGCAGTCACTGCTGAACCCTGGCTCGGCTTCTACATTTGCCTCGATGTTTCAACTTTCCTCGTTAGTTTAATCGGTGATTAATGGACGCTGTAATCAATGAAATGGATTGCAAGCATTGGCTTGAACCCAGTCTCTAAGATTCCTTGTCTCGGGAGCATTCAAGCTCGCTTCCCGGAATCTTCTCAGAGAGAGCCAAGCATTGGATTACTCAGACAATCTCCTAGTTGTAAATCACAGACTTTAACAGCTCCAGAAACACATTTAAGATGAAAAGCAGACATAAAAGAAGTGAAATAAGCAGTTCTGTGGACATCTGGTAGATGTCAACCAGGGAGCATTGTGCTCTTGCGCCATCTTGAGAGACGGTGAATCTAAAAAAGTTGGATCAGCAAATTTGTTGATGATACAAAGGTGCAGTGGACAGTGAGGAAGTTTTTCCAAAGTTTGCAGAGGGATTTGGACCAGCTGGAAAAATGGGCTGAAAAATAGCAGATGGAGTTGAACACAGACAAGTGTGAGGTATTGCACTTTGGAAGGAAAAACCAAGGTAGAACATTCAAGGTAAATGGTAGGACACTGAGGAGTGCAGTAGAACAAAGGGATCTAGGAATACAGATACAAAATTCCCTAAAAATTGTGTGACAGGTAGACAGGGTAGTAAAGAGAGCTTTTACTACATTGGCCTTTATAAATCAAAGTACTGAGTATAAGAGTTGGAATGTTATGGTGAGGTTATATAAGGCATTGGTGAGGCCGAATTTGGAGTATTGTGTGCAGTTTTGGTCACCGAATTACAGGAAGGATATTAATAATGTTGAAAGAGTGCAGAGAAGGTTTACAATGATGTTGCCAGGACTTGAGAAACTGAGTTACAGAGAAAGGTTGAATAGATTAGGAATTTATTCCCTGGAGCATAGAAGAATGAGGGGAGATTTGATAGAGGTGTATAAAATTATGATGGGTACAGATAGAGTGAATGTTGTTACACCTGTGCCCCAACTCTGAGGGGCCGAAGGGTACAACGTAGCCCCCTCCTTTTTGAGAATCGCAAGATCGCTATTAATTCAGGTCAGGAGACCCAGGAAATGAGAGAAAGACACGCAGAATCCACAAGGGGTTTGGAATGTCCTGGCCCCTCAGTGATACAAAGCCACGGAAAACGGCCATTGTCTCTTGGAGACGGAATTGTGTATTGAGCACTGTACTTCATGGAAGCCCTCAGGGAATGATCAGAGGGGGTTGGTGGAGGGATTGCATCATCCCAACCTGATTGACATCTGAGACCCTGTGAGTCAGGATAAAAGAGGGTCTGGGGAACAGCCCCTTTAGACGCACCAGGAGAAACGCTGGAAATCCCGTGACAGCGTTTAATAGCGACAGCCGGTCACTATAAAGGGCCCACGTGTGTCCTTTCCCGTTGCCCGGGATTGAGGCCTTACCACGAAAGACGGCTTAGCTGAAGAAGAGATCACCACCGACGACATTGCAAAGGATCGGCATCATAAAAAGGAAAACGGGCAAGTTCTAAAAACATCGTCTCTCTCTCCAACCAAAGGCTGCAGCCTGAATGAACTAAAGTGACTTTTATATTTCCATCGGACAATACATTATCCCCTAGACAACGGTAGAGCTATTTCTTATTGATTATTATTATACCTGCGCTTTTAGATTTAGTATTGACGACGTATATTATCTGTATGTTTGCATTGATATTATTTTTGTGTATTTTTATCAATAAATACTGTTAAAAATAGTACCATCAGACTTCAACGGACCTCTCTATCTTTGCTGGTAAGTGACCCAGTTACGGGGTATGTAACAATGCAAGCAGGCTTTTTCCACTGAGGCTAGGGGAGAAAAAAACCAGAGGACATAGGTTAAGGGTGAAGGGGGAAAAGATTAAAGGGAACATTGGGGGGGGGACTCTTCACACAGAGAGTGGTGGGAGTGTGGAATGAACTGCCAGATAAAGTGGTAAATGTGGGCTCACTTTTAACATTTAAGAAAAACTTGGACAGGTACATGGATGAGAGGGGTATGGAGGGATATGGTCCAGGTGCAGTTCAGTGGGACTAGGCAGAAGAATGGTACGGCACAGCCAAGAAGGGCCAAAAGGCCTGTTTCTGTGCTGTAATGTTCTATGGGCCAGTTCCTTCTCACCCCAGGCCAACAAAGGCCCCATGTCATAGGATTAGAAGGCATCTTCAGGACCATCACAGACCTCTGTCTACTGGACGGTCTTTGGAGTTGCCCCACCTCTCTGGACAAGTAGGTCAAAATGCCCTTGTCCTCCACAATAAAAGTGCTATTTCTCTCGCATCCTCCTGTCCAGCTCGGCAGAGGTGGGACAGTTTGGTGAGATCGGTCCTGCCCATCTGCGTGGCCTGCTTGGTTGTGGGTAAAGTACTTGGATGAGTAGGGACTGTGGGTGAAGGAACCAAATCTAGGAAATCACCACATGCTCCCTCTGGCCGTCCGACATCCGATTATCAAGTCAGATAGCTAAGTCAATCAGTTCATCAAGGTTCTGAACCGGCTCGTTCTTGATCGTTCATTCAGTCTCTGTAGAACATGGCAACGAGGGCTTCTCTGCTGCACCTGCTCTCAGGTGCCGGGGTCAGGAACTTGATGGAGGACTTGGCTATACTCTGCAACCATTGTTGTATATGGAGAAATCTTCCAGCCGTCTGCGGCGCCCAAAAAGGCCCTTCACATGGAACTCACTAATCTGCCATCTCTCTCCCACGGTGGCAGAGCCCATGCCACAGCCTTATCCATTAGGAGGGAGATCATATCTGCCGTCTTGTTCCATTGATTGGGAAACTTGAAAGGTGGCAGCTCGAAGACCAGAGAGCACTGTGTTAGAAGCCACGGCAAGACTCAGGGTTCCCATCAAAGTGCCCAGGCTTGGTAAATGTTTGACACCATCTGGCCCAGTGAAGGATGTTCCGGACTACTTGGCATTGTGAAGGTCCTGACGGACGCAGTCAGCTCTTGCAGCATCTTGTGTTGACCGACTGCTACACCTTGGAGCACCGCAGCAGAGCTAATGGCAAGTTGAATTCTGCTGAATCCAGAGATGGCTCGTTCGTACAGTCACGTTGTATCCCGGACTCAAATGCAGGCTCACACAGGGACTCAGAGGAGTTAAACAGAACTTGGAATTTTATTGAAAAAACAAGACAGTTGAACTTTGAAGGCCTTTGATAACTTGGTCAGAACTGTATCAGCAAAAATCAAGATGATTGAGCAAATGTGCGGTTAGCACTGCCCTTTTAAATGCACTCTGCATGAAACAATCTGTACACAGCTGATAAAACTGCAGACTAATTACAAACTAACAAGAAACCATTCTAATAGGGGACAAAAGTCCAAGGTTACTCAGTTGGACACCTGCAAAGTCTCAGAGTTAATTGGAAGGGCTCAAGGACAATTGCAACTTCAATATAAATTTGAGAAGACATAATAATAGCATATATCATTATGGCAGTTACATACAGGCCTCTCAACAGTGGCTGGGAGGTGGACAACAGAAAATAGAAAAGGTGTGTCAAAAGGGCAATGTTATGATACTCTTGGGAGATTCTAACATGCATGGATTGGGAAAATCAGGTTGGTAATGGATCTCAAGAAAGTGAGTTTGTTGAATGCCTATGACTTTTTAGACCAGTTTGTTGTTTAGCCTACTAGGAGATCAGCTAAACTGGAATGAGTGTTATGTAATGAACCAGAGGTGATTAGGGAGCTTAAAGTAAAAGAACACTGAGGAACCAGTGATCACAATATGATTGAGTTTGGTTGAAATTTGATAGGGAGAAAGCAAAGTCTGATGTAGCAGTATTTCAGTGGAGTAAGGGAAATTACAGTGGTATGAGAGAGGAGTTGGCCAAAGTAAATTGGAAGGAGCTGCTGGCAAGGATGTCAGCAGAGATGCAATGTCATGCATTTCTGGGAAAAATGAAGAAGGTGCAGGACATGTGTTCCAAAAATGGAGAAATACTCAAATGGCAAAATTGTACAACTGTGGTTGACAAAGGAAGTCAAAGCTATTGTAAAAACAAAAAAGAGGACATACAACAAAGCAAAAATTAGTGGGAAAATAGAGGATTGGGAAGATTTTTTAAAAAAACTACAAAGAGCGCATAAAAGTGCAGAAGGACTCAGATGGATTAGGAGAATGGGCAAGAGAGTGGCAAATGAAATACAATGTTGGAAAATGCATGGTCATGCACTTTGGTAGTAGAAATAAATGTGCAGGCTATTTTCAAAATGGGGAGAAAATCCAAAAATCTGAGATGTAAAGGGACTTGGGTGGCCTTGTGCAGGATACCCTAAACTGGTTAACTTGCAGGTTGAATCAGTGGTGAAAAAGGCAAGTGCAATGTTAGATTCATTTCAAAAGGTCCGGAATACAAGAGCAGGGATGTGATGCTGAGGCTTTATAAGGCACTGGTGAGACCTCATCTCGAGTACTATGAACAGTTTTGGGCTTCTCATCTTAGAAGAGATGTGCTGACATTGAAAAGGGTCCGGAGGAGGTTCACAAGGATGGTTCCAGGAATGGAAGGGTTATCATATGAGAAACACTTGATGGCTCTGCGTCTGTACTCTCTAGAATTCAGAAGGATGAGGGAAGATCTCATTGAAACCTTTTGAATGTTGAAAGGCCTAGACAGACTGGATGTTGAAATGATGTTTCCCACGATGGAGGAGTCTAGGACAAGAGAACACAGCCTCAGGATAGAGGTGTATCCATTCAAAACAGCGATGAGGAGAAATTTCTCTAGCCAGAGGGTGGTGAAGTTGTGGAATTTTCTGCCATGTGCAGCTGTGAAGGCCATTTCATTGTGTGTATTCAAGGCAGAAATTATAGAACATAGAAATTTACAGCACATCACAGGCCCTTCGGCCCACAATGTTGTGTCGACCATGTAACCTACTCTAGAAACTGCCTAGAATTTCCCTAGGGCATAGCCCTCTATTTTCCTAAGCTCCATGTATCTATCTAAGAGGCTCCTAAAAGACCCAATTGTATCTGCTTCCACCACCACTGCTGGCAGTACATTCCATGTACCCACCACTCTCTGTGTGGAAAAACTTACCCCTGATATCCCCTAGGCACCTACTTCCAAGCAACTTAAAACTCCTTGTGCTAGCCATTTCAGCCCTGGGAAAAAGCCTCTGGCTATCTCGTAATCAATCCTCATCATCATCCTATACACCTCTATCAGGTCACCTCTCATCCTCCGTCGCTCCAAGGAGAAAAGGCCGAGTTCACTCAGCCTATTCTCACAAGGTACACTCTCCAATCCAGGCAATGTCCTTGTATAGGTTCTTCATTGGACATAGATTGATAGATTCTTGATTGGACGTGGCATCAAAGGTTACAGGGAGAAGGTCAGGAAATGGGGTTGAGGAAGAGAAAAAAACCAGTCATAATTGAATGGTGGAACAGACTTGACAGGCCAAATGGCCTAATTCTGCTACTATGTCTTATATGAAAAACCCAAAGTGCATCAATACAGATAATTACAATTAATACAACACAGAGAATACAAAAAGAAACAGCAGCAACAAACTCAAAGTCTTCAGAATACTCTGCCGGCGACCTGAGATCGTGACGCCGAGAGTGGAAAATGAACCTATTCTCAGCTCTATTATTCCACGCTGATTAATAGTCATGAAGTGGATTAAAGCAAATGGAAAATGAACTGGTTTTCTTCTCTCTGCCAGCTAAGATCCCTCTCCTGAGCCTGTCCAGTCTGCCTCTCCCTCTTTTCGCTACCATCAGGTGGAAGATGCTGGAGTCGTGGGTCCCACACCACCAGGTTCGGGAGCAGTTACTGCTCCGACCGGCTTCACTCACCTCAGTGCTGAGCTGACTCTGCAGATGCAGACCCCCTTTCTGGGACCCTGTACAGTAACTCATGTTTCATGTATTATTTGTTTACTTTTTAATTATTTGTATAATTTGACCTCTTTTGCACATTCAATGTTTGTGTTTTTGTAGTGTGGGGGTTTTCACGGGTTCTATTGTGTTCTTTAGCTGCCTGCAAGAAGACGAATCTCTCAGTTTTATATGGTATACATACTTTGATAATAAATTTGAACTTTTGATATTTTCACCAAGTGGTTGTGAAACTTTGGAAAACTTTCAGAGGAACAAGACTGCATCTCTTGAGTAAGCAAAAACAAAAAATAGATATGTACAACAAGCTGGAGGAACTCGGCAGGTCGGGCAGCATCCATGGAAACGAGCAGTCAACGTTTCCACGGATACTGCCCAACCTGCTGAGTTCCTCCAGCTTCTTGTAAGTGTTGCTTTGACCCCAGCATCTGCAGTGTACTTTGTGTTAACAAAAAAATAGAGCTGGATTGCAAAGAAAACTCTGCCATGGATTATCAAAGAAAACCATGCCATGATTGTCCAGCACATGATCAGAGCCAACCATACACTGGCAATTTAAATGCTTGTCCAGGTTCACCTTATGATGAACTGGATGGCTCCAGTGTGTGCGGATTCACTGCAAGCTGCTCCTACAGATCAACTCAATGTCTCTATTATAGTCAAGCTGCTCCCTTATATCAAAATTCTATCTTTCTAAAAATTACTAGTAGGTTAATCAACACTAGTTAGGCTGCATCTACTTCTGATTGCCCCATTATCGGAAGGATGTCGAGGCTGTGGAAAGGGTGCAGGGGAAGTTTACCAGGATGTGCTTAGATTAGAGGGAATGTGCTAGTTAATTCAGAAACAAAGAAGGGTAACTTTGAAGGTATGAGACGTGAATTAGCTAAGACTGGCAAATAATACTTAAAGGGTCGACGGTGGATATGCAATGGCAAGCATTTAAAGATTGCATGGATGAACTACAACAATTGTTCATCCCAGTTTGGCAAAAGAATAAACCAGGGAAGGTAGTGCACCCGTGGCTGACAAGGGAAATTAGGGATAGTATCAAGTCCAAAGAAGAAACATATAAATTAGCAAAAAAAAAAAGCACACCTGAGGACTGGGAGAAATTCAGAGACCAGCAGAGGAAGACAAAGGGCTTAATTAGGAAAGGGAAAAATGATTATGAGAGAAAGCTGGCAGGGAACATAAAAACTGACTGTAAAAGCTTTTATAGATACGTGAAAAGAAAAAGATTGGTCAAGACAAATATAGGTCCTTTACAGTCAGAAACAGGTGAATTGATCATAGGGAACAAAGACATGGCAGACCAATTGAATAACTACTTTAGTTCTGTCTTCACTAAGGAAGACATAAATAATCTTCTGGAAATAGTAAGGGACTGAGGGTCTAGTGAGATGGAGGAACTGAGGGAAATACATGTTAGTAGGGAAGTGGTGTTAGGTAAATTGAAGGGATTAAAGGCAGATAAATCCCCAGGGCCAGATGGTCTGCATCCCACAGTGCTTAAGGAAGTAGCCCAAGAAATAGTGGATGCATTAGTGATAATTTTTCAAAACTCCTTAGATTCTGGATTAGTTCCTGAGGATTGGAGGGTGGCTAATGTAACCCCACATTTTAAAAAAGGGAGAGAGAAACCAGGGAATTATAGACCGGTTAGTCTGACATTGGTGGTGGGGAAAATGCTAGAGTCAGTTATCAAAGATGTGATAACAGCACATTTGGAAAGAGGTGAAATCATCGGACAAAGTCAGCATGGATTTGTGAAAGGAAAATCATGTCTGACGAATCTTATAGAATTTTTTGAAGATGTAACTAGTAGAGTGGATAGGGGAGAGCCAGTGGATGTGGTATATTTAGATTTTCAAAAGGCTTTTGACAAGGTCCCACACAGGAGATTAGTGTGCAAACTTAAAGCACACGGTATTGGGGGTATGGTATTGATGTGGATAGAGAATTGGTTGGCAGACAGGAAGCAAAGAGTGGGAGTAAACGGGACCTTTTCAGAATGGCAGGCAGTGACTAGTGGGGTACCGCAAGGCTCAGTGCTGGGACCCCAGTTGTTTACAATATATATATTAATGATTTAGATGAGGGAATTAAATGCAGCATCTCCAAGTTTGCGGATGACATAAAGCTGGGCGGCGGTGTTAGCTGTGAGGAGGATGCTAAGAGGATGCAGTGTGACTTGGATAGGTTAGGTGAGTGGGCAAATTCATGGCAGATGCAATTTAATGTGGATAAATGTGAGGTTATCCACTTTGGTTGCAAGAACAGGAAAACAGATTATTATCTGAATGGTGGCCGATTAGGAAAAGGGGAGATGCAGCAAGACCTGAGTGTCATTGTACACCAGTCATTGAAGGTGGGCATGCAGGTACAGCAGGCGGTGAAAAAGGCAAATGGTATGTTGGCATTCATAGCAAAAGGATTTGAGTACAGGAGCAGGGAGGTTCTACTGCAGTTGTACAAGGCCTTGGTGAGACCGCACCTAGAATATTGTGTGCAGTTTTGGTTCCCTAATCTGAGAAAAAACATTCTTGCCATAGAGGGAGTACAGAGAAGATTCACCAGATTGATTCCTGGGATGGCAGGACTTTCATATGAAGAAAAACTGGATCGACTAGGCTTATACTCACTGGAACTTAGAAGATTGAGGGGGGATCTTATTGAAACATATAAAATTCTAAAGGGATTGGACAGGCTAGATGCAGGAAGATTGTTTCCGATGTTGAGGAAGTCCAGAACGAGGGGTCACAGTTTAAGGATAAAGGGGAAGCCTTTTAGGAACGAGATGAGGAAAAACTTCTTCACACAGAGAGTGGTGAATCTGTGGAATTCTCTGCCACAGGAAACAGTTGAGGCCGGTTCATTGGCTATATTTAAGAGGAAATTAGATATGGCCCTTGTGGCTACAGGGATCAGGGGGTATGGAGAGAAAGCAGGTACAGGGTTCTGAGTTGGATGATCAGCCATGATCATACTGAATGGCGGTGCAGGCTCGAAGAGCCAAATGGCCTACTCCTGCACCTATTTTCTATGTTTCTATGCTATCATGTGAGGTTGGACACACACGGGTTCTTTTCTCTGGAGTGTCGAAGGCTGTGGGGAGATCTGATAGAGGTTTACAAGATCATGAGAGCCGTAGACAGACAGTATCTTTTTCCTGGGGTTGAAATGTCTAATACCAGAGGACATGCTTTTAAAGTGAGAGGGGGTAATTTCAAAGCAGATGTGAGGGGCAAGTTTGTCTGTTTGTTTGTTTTTACACAGAGAGTAATGTGCTGCCTGGGGTGGTGGTAGAGGTAGATACATTAAGAGAATTTTAGATCGGCACATGACTGTGAGAAAAATGGAGGGATATGGACATTGTGTAGGCAGAAGAGATGAGTTTGGTTAGTCATTTGATTACTAATTTAACTGGTTGTGGGCTGCAGGGCCTGTTCCTGTGCTGTACTCTTCTATGTGCTCTGTTCTTCTAAATTTACTTACAGGTCCGACAAACGTTTGACCTCCAAGAGTGACTGATCGACCAACCCAACTCTCAGCCCTGGTATAATAAGATAGACCCTTGACTTTACAACCTGCCTCGTGATGACCTTGCACCTTATTGTCAGCCTGCACTGCCCTTTCCCTGTTACACTTCATTCTGCATTGTTACTGTTTTACCTTGTACTGCCTCAGCGCACTGTGTAATGAACTGATCTGTATGAATAGTACGCAAGGCGAGCTTTTCACTGTATCTCAGTACATGTCAATAAACCAATTCCAATTTCAATTCTTCCAGTACTCCTGATCTTGCTTTGCATTTGATGTAATCGTTTCACTTCATAATGGGTAAATACTTCTGGAAAAGGATTTATACACTTATAGCAACAGGAAAATGGCCTGATTACCAGGTTGTGTAGCAGTTGAATTGAATTGAATTGAATGATCTTTATTGTCATTGTACATAGGTACAATGAAACTCTGTTTAGCTTCCTCTCAGGCAATCAAACAAAGCCTAAAAACAAGACAGTAATTAAAAAAAAACAGTATTAAATAGATAAGTAGCAGAAAATAAGTGGCAGCAGCACCAGAATATCACAGTAATGCACAAAGTGCTGTTAGTGCAAGTATTTGAGTCCTTGTGTGTGCTCACAGTTTCAGTCACTGTTCTGTGGGAGTGGTGTGATGGAGGCCACAGCTCTGGGGTAGAAGCTGTTCCTCGGTCTATTTGTTCTGGCTTTTAGTGTCCTGAACCTTCTGCTGGACGGCAGCGGGTCAAACAGGGAGTGGCCGGGGTGTGTGGTGTCTCTGGTTAAGCTGATTGCTTTCCTCCTGAGTCTGGAATTCCTCCTGGAATAGCTGCGATGCCATTACAGCTCAGGGCATCAGAGCTTGGAGTTCAATCCTCGCATCCTCTGTGTGGAGTCTGCATGTCTTCCCTGCAGAATGTGTGGGTTTCTCCAGGAGCTGCAGTTACCTCCCACAGATCAAAGATGTACCACGATTGTAAATTATCCTGTGATTAGGCTAAGGTTAAAGAGGTGGGTTACTGGGCACCACAGCTCATTGGGGCTGAAGGACCTGTTCTTCACTGTATTTCTAAATAAATAAATAAATCTACCCTACAACTTACGGTCTTATGATAATAAATCAGCCTTGATAGAATGGGGAGCAGACTCGATGGGCTGAATGGTCTAATTCTGCTCCTATGTCAAATGGTCTTACGGTCTTACGAATAAATGGGTCATAAAGAGGAGAAGCAGTATGTTATTTTATAAAGTAAGGGTGGCCAGAGGTCATCTGAAACTCAACACCAGCACTCGATCCTTTCATTGCTATAAATAGCACCGACCCTCAGATTCATCTCATGCCAGTCTAGTCACCACATTATTCCAACCACTACAGTTTCTTCATTGTCCTACATAAAAACAAAGTACATCACTGCTAAAACAAGAGGGTTCTGAATTTTATTCCATTTACTAAGAAGCAAATGTATACTTTCCAGCACCATGGTGGTTTTCAAGATTCAACATTGTTTCATGCCATTTCCAGTATACAAGTGTATGAAATAATTGTTACTTCAGGTTCAATGCCACACAAAAAAAGCACAGTTAAGATAGAGAACACAATAATAAAAATCACAATAAAAATAAATGCTCACAGTCTGGAGGAAGTGGGGTATGTTGTGGTTGTGGGTATGTGCGCTAGTGGGTCACCCTGACTGTAACTGGAGTGTATAAGAACCACCTCCCCTGTCTGTGCGTGACTGAGTGGGTTTTCACTGAGCAAAGGCGTTGTCTGTTTTTGGGCTTTTTGCAATAAAACCAGCTGTTGAGATAAACGAGCTTCTCTTTTCTGTCATTACGGACCAAATGCTCGCCACATTGGGGCCAGGAGTGGGATTTGGAATTGACGGCCAGACTGAAGAGCTATGGTGTTGGATGAAATGCCTTACGACCTCGGGAATAAGTCAAGGAGACGAGCAGTATGCCTCCCCAGCATCCCCAGGCCAGGATCCCGAAGATGAGACGCCAACCTCAATGGAGAGCCTGAGAATCGAGCATCGTGCCTCGCCAGGGAACCCTGATGGGCAGGTGTACCCAGGCACCCAACCCAAGGGACATTGGGAAGTGCATCACCTACCTCCCTCATGGTCCCTGTGCCACAGCCATGAGAGGATGTGTGACATGGCAGGCACCATTGATGCCACCAGAGCAAGAGGAAGACCGATTGGCCTCGGTAATTCATGCAACAATGCTCAGCCTGAAGCTCCCCAGATACAGTAGTGCCGGCTGCCTGGAGCATTACCTGCAGCGTCAACCTTGCCACGTGGCACAGCGCAGGGTGAGTCCCACTGAGACCCTGCCGCTGGAGAGGGATGACCTGCGGGTCCTCCTCCACCTCACGCTGGACGGGCAGCGTAACCACAGGGCCCTCGCAGTGGTGCTGACATCACCATCATCGCTGGCCGAGACAGAAAGGGCAGAAGCAATTTTAGCTCCCCCCCCCCCCCCCCCCGCAAAGTGTTCCAGTGTCACCCTGCTCACAGCAAGCCTGGGCTTGTGTCACTGAGGCAGAGGAGGAAACTGAGGAAGAGGCGCCCGTGAGACAGGTCCGACCGACTCCACTACATGCCACGGAGCGATGTCTGTTACTGGTGTGGTGAGGCAGTCCACGTGGCCCGGAACTGCCCCGAAGCAGCACCACGATACAGCCCAGCACAGCCATTCGGAAATGCCGAGCGGGGAGCAATGCTGAGACCTCCAGCATGATCCGCTTGCTGTTGCCTCTTCAGCGGGCCGTGAGGGTGAAGAGCAAGGCTTACACGCGGACTGCGTGGTGGAGAGCATCAGATGCCGTGCATTGGTGGACACAAGGTCAACAATCACCACAGTCCATCACGTGTCCTCCTGAATACGGACCACCATCCCTGCCTGGGTGGACAACGACGGTGCAGCGATGAAAGGGAAGAGGAGGCTGCGCATCGCAGTGGAGCACGACGTGTGGCCAGCCAGCTTCTGGCAGTTCAGCATCACTGGCCTGGACCTGGAGCTGCTGTCCCACTGGGGGGGGGGGGGGCGCCGTGTGGATGTGTCGGGGGCAACACTCTATCTTGGCACTGAAGCCTTGGCTCTCTGGCAGGGAACGGACCCAGCGGGTCAGTAACAACCTCCACCGGTCTCACAGTGACCTGCCGCAGTGCAGGACACGGAACCAGGGGCGGGCGATGCCAGCGGCGAGGTAGGCATTTCCACCATTGACCAGCAGCTGGGCAGTGAGCGGTGATCCCGTGCTGGTCCAGGTGAGGAGATGGCTGAGCGTGGGACAGTGGCCAGGGTGCAGGGAGGTCTCATCTCCGGATCCGGAGACCAAAGCCCTATACTTTCAGTGGGAACGCTGGAGGTGCGCAACCTGTTGCTGTTCCAGCGGTGGCAGATTTCCGACAGTGACGGACGTGGCTCCCAAGAGGCTCTACGCCATGGTGCTGCCGTCAGTGCACGGGTTGGTGGGGGCTGGCCATTTTGGGGTTGCAAAGACATTGGGCAAGCTGGGTGAATGCTCCTATTGACCTGGGTTCAGGCAGCACGTGGAAATGCTTGTATGTCCCAGTCTATGGCGCCAATGCATCAGTACCTGGCTCCTCGGTACAGATCGTTAAGAGCACCAATTTCTTGGTGTTCACCTGACAGAGAATCTCACCTGGTCCCTCAACACCAGCTCCATAGCCAAGAAAGCCCAGCAGCGTCTCTACTTCCTGCGAAGGCTGAGGAAAGTCCATCTCCCACCCCCCATCCTCATCACATTCTACAGGGGTTGTATTGAGAGCATCCTGAACAGCTGCATCACTGCCTGGTTCGGAAATTGCACCATCTCAGATCACAAGGCCCTGCAGCGGATAGTGAGGTCAGCTGAGAAGATCATCGGGGTCTCTCTTCCCGCCATCACAGACATTTACACCACACGCTGCATCCGCAAAACTAACAGTATTGTGAAGGACCCCACGCACGCCTCACACAAACTCTTCTCCCTCCTACCATCTGGCAAAAGGTACCAAAGCATTCGGGCTCTCATGACCAGACTGTGTAACAGTTTCTTCCTCCAAGCTATCAGATTCCTCAATACTCAGAGTCTAGTCTGACATCTGCATCATTTATTATTATTTTGTAATTTGTCCTCTACTGTGCCTATTGTCTTGTTTATTAATTACTGCACTGCCCTGCACTGTTTTGTGCACTTTATGCAGCCCTGTGCAGGTCTGTAGTCTAGTGCAGTTTTTGTGTTGTTTTACGTAGTCTAGTGTAGCCTTGTGCTGTCTCACATAGTCTAGTGTAGTTTTGTGTTGTTTTATGTAGCACCAGGGTCCTGGAGGAATGTTGTTTCGTTTTTACTGTGTACTGTACCAGCAGTTTATGGTCAAAATGACAACAAAAGCGACTTGAACTTGAACTTGAAGTTGGTGGGGGTCCCAGTGGAGTATGCAGAGATGGACATCCTGGGCCCCTTCCCCTGTACTGACACCAGGAGCCGCGATGTTCTCCTGGCCAGAGGCATACGCGGTCCCAGACCAGAGCACCACCACTGCTGAGAGACGCGTGTGGAGTTCTTCTGCCATTTCAGTGGCCCCGAGGAGCTCCACAGTGACCAGAGGTGCGTGTATGGCGGGGAATGACCACCCCCTTCATCCGCAACGTGAGGCCGGTAGAACGTTTTAACCACACCCTGGCTGCGCAGCTTGCCACCTTCATCGACTGGTTCTGTGGGCAGCTGTTCAGGAGAGTGCCAGGTGTACGCTGGCTGTGCTCGTGTTCGGGCGGAGCTGGCACGCCGGTGGGTCTGCTGTTTGACCCCATTCCTGGTGAGGCGGGGTTGGTGAAACTGCAGCACCTCAGGGGGCGCCTGCGTGCTGGTCACGATGCAGCTCGGCAGAACCAAAGCATAGCCAGCGGCTGCCAAAACGGTCCTACGGTGCCCGCAGCCAAGGACAGGATTTTCCTGGGGTGGGGGGCAAGTATGGGTTTACTATCCCTCCCAGAAGAAGAGACTATTCCCCAAGTCGTGAGCCACTGAAAGGGGCCGGGAGGGGTGCTCAACCACACCTCTGATGTGGTATACAGGGTGCAGCTGTGCCAGGATCGGCTGGCTCAGTGTCAGCCCTTGGCTCAGTGAAGCTGACAGAAGGAAGGAAGTGACATGCCAGGTGACCTGCCTCTTACCTCATCAAACAGAGCCTCCCCTGGGATGGGACTCCAGGCACCAACCCCCACCAGCGACCCTAGTAGCAGCATCTATCACCGCCAGGAATCTCGGACCTTGTAGTGGGCTCTGGTGTCGCCCGGTTCAGCAGTTGACCCCTCGGGGGAGCAGTGTGGCACTCGGCGGGGGGGGGGTTTCAAGGTTGATAGCTAGACCCGGCATTCCTGGCTGACAGCAGTATTTATTGTTCTTGTTCAGGGGATTATGGTGGAACGTTCAAGTTAATCTGTTGTTACATTTTAGCTTGAGTTATACAGTTGTTCATATGTGTGTCTGTGGGTCACCCTGACTGTCACCAGGGTGTGTGATCATCACTTCCCCTGTCTGAATGTGACTGAGTCGATTTTCAACCAGTGATAGCACTCCGTCTGTCATTCAGCTTGTTGCAATAAAACCAGTGGTTGAGATAAACAAGATCTTCTCGTCTGTCATCATGGACCGAATACTTGCCACTATGCTTAAAATAGCTTCTATACATTGGTTGATTGTATGTCCATAAATTGACGCTAGGCACAGGAGTGTCTGTACATAAGGTGACTGACAGGTTGCGAATAAAGCGCAAACCAAACCCCTGCACTACTCCCACTTTATATACAACCAATATCCTTTAGAAGCTGAGATATCCTTTATCATAGATGGTAAAATAAAACTGAGGAAACAGCTTGCTAGTTTGATCAGTCTAATCATGAATGTGGTGCTTATGAGCCAAAAGGAAGTCTCTCTTGCCTTGGAAACAGTGTGCAGAATGTCATGTGTTAGCATAATGAGAAAGACTTGTAAAAGACCCAAAATGGGGGCCAGTGTTGAAAATAAAGAATTGAATTATGACATGCAATTCAGAAAACTGGTCATTAAAGTGTCCTGAATTATATGGTAGCTGTGAAGCTGTGTGCTCATTGCTGCCATCAAGGACATTTTGAAAATGTGATGCCTCATGAAGAACTCCCATCACCCAGGACGTGCCTTCTTCTCATTGCTACCAGCAGGAGCTGGAAGACGCACATGCAACATTTTAGGTATATGTACATACATATGTAGATACAAAAATACATCTGGGTTGGACAGAGATATGTCTCTACCAAAGGAGGCGTAAGGCATTCCTTCCCTCCACAAGCCTGCAGGTCACCTTGGGCAAGTTGTAGCAGCCCCCCCCCCCCCCCGATCAGGGTCAAGAGAAGCCGTGGGAGCAGGTGGTGGATGGCCGTATGAGCAGCTGGTGCATATCACAAGTCCTGGTTATGTGACCACTGATGCCAGCAGACAATCTCTGAACAGTATTGATAAAATGGCTTGAGTCACTTGTCTTGTAAAGATACTGCCCAGGGGAAGACATGACAAATCACTTCTGTAGAAAAATTAGCCAGGAGCATTCATGGTCAAAGACCATGATCACCCCTCATACGACGTGGCACATAATGAATGAACGAGTACAAAAAGAAAGCATTGTGGTCTCTTGTGGTCATACTGCATTCAAAACAAAAATTGGATGCATTAAGGGACTAATTTATTGAAGCAAAGTGCTTTAAGACATCAATATTTTGGGAATGAAAACAACTGTATTAACAGCCAGAAATTCCACATTCAAGCAAAACAAGTTCTCCAACCTCCAGTGGCAACCACTGAAGTCATGGATTGTACAGCGTGTTTTGATATCAACATATCAAAACACATTGACCTTACTTAACCGTGAGCATATGATTCATTACATCACAGAAATAGGATTTCTCAGCACTGAATATCCTTCTGTTGTCCATGTTTATTTTTAGTTGTAAAATGCTTAGCAATCAGTCGTGGACCTTTGCCAAATAGTGAAGTGAAAGATGATGCCTGTAATTTCATCACTGGCCAGCAAAAGAAAACAAAACTACTTTTATTGTTGTGGTTCAGCTTTTTGTTTGGGAGTATTCTGGAGTTCTGTGAATTAATTCAAACCACAGCTAGTCTTCAGTTCTTATTATAAATGGCAAGCTGTAAATTGCAGTAACAGCCTGGCCCACAGACAGATTGTAAATGCATCAACCAAGTGATAATACAATGTGTTGTTTGAATTACTCTGCATCATCTCTGGTTTTCAGGAACTTCAACCATTGTAACATAGTGAACATTATGCACGGTCAGGGAAGTTCTCAATTAGTTTGTCGCAGACAAGGTATTTGAACATTCAGAGGTGTCTCCCACTGTAGACATGAAATCCAACGCAAATTATTGAGGTAAGTGATGTAATTGTAACTATTGAAACTGTATTGAATCACCTCCTGAACCATTGATCTTAAGGGTATAGAACGTGATGTACTTTTGGTTTGTGAGACTCTACATAAGATCACCTGCTTGTCGTCCAATACTGCAACCAGAAGACGGAGTAAAATCATTGTGGAAACCCAACCCATTACTGAAAACTTGGCCATGGACAGTCCCAGGTCTGGCTGCAAAAGGAGGAGGGTCGGGTGTGGGGCTAGCGAGCCCATCCTGTAATAACCCAGAGATACAGAGGTGCCAAGTGAACCTCCAATGGCCTCATCCCTGGGAGAGCAAGGATCTTCGAAGATGGGCTACACCTGGGGACTACTTGAAAGACTGGCCAAGGACAGAGGTCTTTGTCAAGCTGCAGTCAGAAACCTCTGACCCAGTAGGGTGATGGGCTTAAGAAGAAGAAAAAGAGCTCATCAACAAAGCAATAAAGTCGGAAGGTATACAAACACAAGGGATTCCGCAGATGCCGGAAATCTAGAATAACACATACAAAATGCTAGAGGAACTCAGCGTGAGGCAGCGTCAATAGGAATGAATAAGCAGTTGACATTTTGGGCCAAGACCCTTCTTCAGGTCCTGGATTTATAATAGATAAGTGTTAGAAGAACAGATAAAAAGGCTAATTGCATAAAGACAATATGGTATTAGTAGTTGGTGATACTAACTTTTCCAATATTAATGGGGATTGCCTTAGTGTAAGGAACTCAGATGGGTTGCAATTCATTGATTATATTCAAGAGTTTTCAAAGCATAAACACATGAGAAAGTCTGCAGATTTGGAAATCCAGAACAACACATACAAAATGCTGGAGGAACTCAGCAGGTCAGGCAGCGTCTATGGAGAGGAACAAACAGTCAACGTTTTGGACTGAGACCCTTCCTCAGGTCCTGTACTTATGAAATTTTGTTATGTTGTAATGCCATTGACTCTTTGGTGGGTTATTTGTCTTCAATTTATGGAACTATTTTCATTATAACTAACAGTGTCCACTGTGCATGCAGCAATGTAAGAAATGCTTGGGTTTTTCAATTTCCAAAATATTGTTCAATTATCTTTTTCCAGGAATGCAGCCCTGTGGTAAACCAAGGGACAGTTCAGAATCAGATTTGATTTCACTGGCATACATTGTCAAATTTGTTGTTTTGCCTCAGCAGGTCATTGCAATACATAATAAAAACTACACACAGACACACAGACACACACACACACACACACACACACACACACACACACACACACACACACACACACACACACACACACACACACACACACACACACACACACACACACACACACAGGTCGTGTGTGTTTATAATATGTTCTAAAGAGCAAAAGGCAGCTCTGCTCTACCTGGCTTTAATCTCTTCTAATTGCTGGATCAGGTCTTGTAGCTCCCTTTGTTTCACCTCATTCTCCTTCACTTCCATCTGGTGCTTTTTAATGGCACGGCATCTTTTAATCTCATTATCCTTGATAAACTTATCAAACCTCAGGGCTCTTTCCTTATTCTGTGGACAAAATGTAAAGAACACAAAACCA
The DNA here is from genome assembly GCF_048418815.1 of Hemitrygon akajei. NCBI lineage: Eukaryota > Metazoa > Chordata > Chondrichthyes > Myliobatiformes > Dasyatidae > Hemitrygon > Hemitrygon akajei. The sequence continues at coordinate 4,172,115 of NC_133126.1, read as the reverse complement.
TCCGTATTATTTGTTTTGTTAAAATGGGAAGAAGAACAAAAATACACAAGAGGTGCAGGTTCAACACAAGGCTAAAACAAGAGATTCTGTACGTACATGAAATCCAAATCAGGCAGTATCTATGCAAATGGATAAACAGTTGACATTTTGGCATGAGGTCTGATGAAGGGATTCAGCTCAAATGGTTATTCCTCTCCACAGATGCTGGCTTATTATATAAGCCATGCTTATTTACTGTTCACTCTGACAATGAAACTAGAAAACATGTCAAATAATTAAAATACCATCAACCTAAGACAGGGGTTCCTAGCCTGAGGTTAACAGACCCCTTACTTAATGGTATTGGCCAATGGCAAAACAAGTTTGGAAACTCCTATTGTTAAGTTAGAGCGCTTCAGTTTCAAACCAAACTTACTGGGTGAAGCGGTTTCGGCATACTTGACAAATCTAAGGTTTAAAGTTCAAAGTTCGAAGAAAATTGATTATGAAAGTACATATCTCTCACCATAAACACCCCCAAGATTCATTTTGTTATGGGCATAATCAATAAATCCATAAATGTGCGTAGCATTTGGAATAAAATGGACAAACTTGGTGCAATTAGAGATTGGCCGGTATGACATTGTGGGCATCACTGAGTCGTGGCTGAAAGAAAGCCATAATCGGGAGATAAACATCACAGGATATACTTTGCATCGAAAGGACAGGCAGGAAGGCATTGGCAGTGGTGTGGCCCTGTTGGTAAGAGATGGAATTATAACCATATAACAATTACAGCACGGAAACAGGCCATCTCGGCCCTTCTAGTCCATGCTGAATGTTTACTCTCATCTAGTCCCACCTACCTGCACTCAGCCCATAACCCTCCATTCCTTTCCTGTCCATATACCTATCCAATTTTTTTTAAAATGACAAAATCGTACCTGCCTCTACCACTTCTACCGGAAGTTCGTTCCACACAGCTACACTCTCTGAGCAAAGAAGTTCCCCCTCGTGTCACCCCTAAACTTTTGCCCCTAAACTCTCAACTCATGTCCTCTTGTTTGAATCTCCCCCACTCTCAATGGAAAAAGCCTATCCACGTCAACTCTATCCCTTTCATAATTTTAAATACCTCTATCAAATCCCCCCTCAACCTTCTACACTCCAAAGAATAAAGACCTAACTTGTTCAACCTTTCCCTGTAACTTAGGTGCTAAAACCCAGGTAACATTCTAGTAAATCTTCTCTGTACTCTCTCTAATTTGTTGACATCTTTCCTATAATTCGGTGACCAGAACTGTACACAATACTCCAAATTTGGCCTTACCAATGCCTTGTACAATTTTAACATTACATCCCAACTCCTATACTCAATGCTCTGATTTATAAAGGCCAGCATACCAAAAGCTTTCTTCACCACCCTATCCACATGAGATTCCACCTTCAGGGAACTATGCACCATTATTCCTAGATCACTCTGCTCTACTGCATTCCTCAATGCCCTACCATTTATGATGTATGTCCTATTTTGATTATTCCTACTAAAATGCAGCACCTCACACTTACCAGCATCAAACTCCATCTGTCATCTTTCATCCCACTCTTCTAACTGGCCTAACTCTCTCTGCAAGCTTTGAAAACCTACTTCATTATCCACAATGCCACCTATCTTAGTATCATCTGCATACTTACTAATCCAATTTACCACCCCATCATCCAGATCATTAATGTATATGACAAACAACATTGGACCCAGTACAGATCCCTGAGGCACACCACTAGTCACCGGCCTCCAACCTGACAAACAGTTATCCACCACTACTCTCTGGAGTAAGAGATGACATAGGGTCAGAGAGTGTCGAATCATTGTGGGTGAATTCAGAGAGGGTTAAAAAACCATTATGGGAATCATATATAGACCTACAAATAGTAGCCAAGATGTGTGGCTGAGATTGGAAAGGGAGCTGGAAAAGGCTTGTAATGAGGGTAATGACACAATTGAAATGGGGAACTTCAATAAATGGTAAATGGTAGGGCATTGAGGAATGCAGTGGAACAGAGAGATCTAGGAATAACAGTGCATAGTTCCCTGAAGGTGGAGTCTCATGTAGATAGGGTGGTGAAGAAGGCTTTTGGAACGCTGGCCTTTATAAATCAGAGCATTGAGTACAGAAGTTGGGATGTAATGTTAAAATTGTACAAGGCATTGGTAAGGCCAAATTTGGAATATTGTGTACAGTTCTGGTCACCGAATTATAGGAAAGATATCAATAAATTAGAGAGAGTGCAGAGACGATTTACTAGGATGTTACCAGGGTTTCAGCACTTAAGTTACAGAGAAAGGTTGAACAAGTTAGGTCTCTATTCATTGGAGCGTAGAAGGTTGAGGGGGGATTTGATCGAGGTATTTAAAATGTTGAGAGGGATAGATAGAGTTGACGTGAATAGGCTGTTTCCATTGAGAGTAGGGGAGATTCAAACGAGAGGACATGATTTGAGAGTTAGGGGGCAAAAGTTTAAGGGAAACACGAGGGGGTATTTCTTTACTCAGAGAGTGATAGCTGTGTGGAATGAGCTTCCTGTAGAAGTAGTAGAGGCCAGATCAGTTGTGTCATTTAAGGTAAAATTGGATAGGTATATGGATAGGAAAGGAGTGGAGGGTTATGGGCTGAGTGCGGGTAGGTGGGACTAGGTGAGATTAAGAGTTCGGCACGGACTAGGAGGGCCGGAATGGCCTGTTTCCGTGCTGTGATTGTTATATGGTTATATGGTTAATATGCAAGGGGATTGGGAAAATAAGGTTAGTGTCAGATCGCAAGAGAGGGAATTTGTTCAATGCCTACAAAATGGCTTTTTAAGAACAGCTTGTACTTGAGCGTACTTAAGGAAACCATCTTAGATTGGGTGTTGTGTAATAACCCAGATCTTCTTAGGGAGCTTAATGTAAAGGAACCCTGAGGAGGCAGTGAGGATTGAATTCTTACTACAGTTTAAGAGGGAGAAGCACAAATCACATGTATCAGTATCACAATGGAATAAAGGGAATTACAGAGGCATGGGAGAGGAGTTTGCTCAGGTGGACTGGAGGAGGATACTGGTGGGAATGAAGGAGGAGCAGAGATGGCTGAAGTTTCTGGGAATAGTTCAGAAGGCAAGTTCCATAGAGGAAGAAGTTCTCAAATGACAGGAGTAGGTAACTGTGGTTGACAAGGGAAGTTAAGGATTGCAAAAAAGCCAAGGAAAGGGCATACAAGGTAGCAAAAGTGAGTGGGAAGTTAAATGACTGGGAAGCTTTTAAAATTCAACAAAAGGCAACCAAAAAGATAAAATATGAGGGTAGACTTTCAGTTGTATAAAGAATAAAAGGGAGTTAAGAGTTGATATTGGACAATTGGAAAATGATGCTGGTGAGGGAGTTATGGGGGACAAAGTAATGGCGGATGAACTTAATGGGTATTTTGCATCTGTCTTCACTGTGGAAGCAGTGTGCCAAAGGTCTGTGTGTGTCAGGTAGCAGGAGTGAGTGCCAATGTTATTACCAAGTATAAAGTGCTAGGCAAACTGAAAAGCCTTAAGGTGGATACTGGTAAGTCTCCTGCACCAATTGGACCACATCGCAGAGTCCTGAGAGAGGTTGCTGAAGAGGTAACTGATGTATTGGTCATAATCTTTCAAAAATTGCTTGATTCTGGCATGGTCCTGGAGGACTGAAAGATTGGAAATTTCACTCAAATCTTTTAGAAGGGAGGAAAGCAAAAGAAATTAGCCTAACCTCAGTGGTTGGGAAAGTGTTGGAGTCTATTATTAAGGATGAGGTTTCACTGTACTTGGAGATTAATGGTAAATAAGTCAAAGTCAACATGGTTTCTGTAAAGGAAAATCTTGCCTGACAAATCTGTTAGAGTTCTTTGAGGAAGTAATAAGCAGGGTGGACAAAGGAGAGGCAGTGGATATCATTTACTTGGATTTTCAGAAGACATTTGATAAGGTGCCACACATGAGGCTGCTTAACAAGACAAAATCCTATAGTGTTACAGGAAAGATACTGGCATGGACAGTAGAGTGGCTGACAGGCAGGAGGCAGCGAGTGTGAATAAAGGGGGGCTTTTCTGGTTGGCTGCTGGTGACTAGTGATGTTCCTCAGGGGTCAGTATTGGGACCACTACGCATTGATTGTGAATGATTTAGATCATGGAATTGATGCTTTGTGCAAAGTTTGTAGATGATATTAACATAGGTGGAGTGGTAGATAGTGCTGAGGAAGCAACGCAATTGTAGCAAGACAGACAAATTGGAAGAATGGGCAAAAAAGTGGCCGATGGAATATAGTATTGGGAAATGTACGATAATGCATTTTTGCTAAAAGGAACAATAATGCGAACTATTTTCTAAATGGGGAGAAGGTTCAAACATCAGAAGTGCAGAGGGGCTCAGGAGTCCTTGTGCAAGACTCCCAGAAGGTTAATTTACAGGTTGAATCTGTGGTAAAGAAGGCAAATGCAATGTTGACATTTATTTCAAGGGGAATAGAATATAAAAGCAAGGAGATAATGCTGAGCCTTTATAAGACACTAGTCAGGCTGCACTTGGAGTATTATCAACAGTTTTGGGACCCAAATCTCATAAAGGATGTGTTGTCATTGGAGAGAGTCCAGAGAAGTTTGCGAGAATGATTCCGGGAATGAAATGTTTAACATATGAGGAGCATTTGGCAGCTTTGGACCTGTACTCACTGGAATTTAGAAGAATGGATGGTGTGGATTCCTATCGATGGATGATGCTTTCCTGAGACAATGCTTCATGTAGATGTGCTCAATGGTGGGGAGGGCTTTCATCATTCCATTTTTTTCCTTACCGCCTGCTCTTTTCTTTCAAATTCTGCCCTCCGCTGGCTAACAGCTTCCATACGTTGGTGGAACTCATCCCGTTTAGCTGCGAGTTCAGCATTAACTTCATCAACTTCCACCTCTTTCTTCAGCACTAAAGTGCTCTGATGCGTTCGACAGTCATTGGCAAGGATCTCTCCAGCAGGCTGGAACAGTCACAACACTGAGCAGTTAGGACATGGCCACGGCCGAGCGGGCTGAAGAGAGCCGAACTATGCACATCTATACTCCTGTCCTTCCACAGCAGAGAGCATCATGACAAGCTGCATCACTGCATGGGACGGACACTGCACTGTGGCAGACAGGAACACTCTATAACATGTCATCAAAACTGCTGATGCATCCTACCTGCCATCAAGGAGAAATATACTGAAGGGTGTTAGAAAAGGGCCAGTACCATCATGAAGGATCCCACCCACCCGGCTCATGGACTGTTTGTCCCACTCCCATCAGGGAGGAGGCTGCATAGCATCCACACCAGGACCACCAGGCTCAAAAACAGTTACTTTCCCCAAGCTGTAAGTCGAATCAGCACCTTCACCAACCACCACTACTTTATCATTTCCTGTCAGAGTCACCTTTTGTACAGACCCTCCTGTGCCTAGTGTCACTTTGTGGACACACAATCGATGTATATAAGCTGTTATTCATATTTAATGCCTGCCTGCTGAGTATTTCTTTTAAATTTCAATCTTCTGTGCCTCTCATGACATATCCCCAATTCTCTCCATTCCCCTCCCCCCAGCTGTATCACATTTTATGTCTGCATATTCCCAGTTGCTATTTAAGTTCATTGACCTGAAACGTTATTCCTGCTTCTCTTCACAGATGCTGCCTGGCCTGCTAAGTATTATTTCATTGTTCTAATGCTAAGTATTGTTCTATTTGGTTTCATTACTTTGTGGCTCCCTGACCTGCTACATGTTACCTCCATTTACCAGTTTTTATTTCAGATTTCTTGTATCTGGAGTATTTTGCTATGTCTATATGTCATCACTGGAGCTGTGTGAATCCCAGAGACTAAATCTATGGTGAATATTAATAGTGAAAGTCACTGTATCATTGATGTTAACTGCACACCTGTCCCAGAGAGTAATAGTAAGGGTAAGTGCTACTTCCTTACGGTTGTCATAGCCAGGGGGGTGTGGGGTTGTAGTGGGGATAAGCTCACGTTATCTATTAAACACTCCCTGTGACAAGCTTCACAAACAGCCTCTGACAGCCAAATCCACCTCCTGCCTTCCCGTGTGGTTTAGCTACTAAGCCTGGCAGAACCCTTTCTACTTACAGGAGAGGCAGCTTAAAACCAGTCACTTCGGACAGGTGGGGCTTGTCAGCCGTGGTTAGCAGCTCATCTAGGAGAAGGAAAGTTCTGATCATAAACCCCTGCTTCTGTACCCACTCATGGGGAAGGATTCCAGACTAAATGCCAATAAATAATCCAGAGCTGGAGTCCCTAACCCAGTCCTACTACGTTCAGTTCACCACTGACCGGCAACTCCTGTGAAGCTGCTGGTGCCGAACTGTATCGGTCTCGCCTGTTCCTGTGGATTCATCCGCCAAGTGGAGCCCACTGCTTACTCTGTATGTCATACTGTAACTGGCTTTCACATCAGGTAGATAAGCTGGGAAACTACATCCATGATCGACCCCAACCAACAGAGGTCCTCAAAGTGCTACCACATCTGAATAAACTGTACAGAATAAAGTGAAAGGAAATTTTTTTAAAAAACTTACCTCTTTGATTATTGGAATATAATTAACATTTTCATTTTCATCTCTGAAAGAAAGAAATTGAGTAAAGACATTAAAGGATAGGTGATGGTATTAACACTCATTACCTGTGGAAAGCTTAGAGTTAGTTGCCTGTCATACAATTCACCAGTTTCCTGTCTATTAATTAATTAATTTAGAGATACAATGCAGAATAGGCCCTACTAGCTCAACAAGCCACTCTGCCCAGTAACCCAATGATTTAATTCTGGCCTAAACACAGGACAATTTACACTGACCAAATTAACCTACTAACCGGTACATCTTTGGACTGTGGGAGGAAACTCGAGCACCCGGAGGAAACCCACAAAGCCATGGTGAGAATGTACAAACTCCTTCCAGACTGCACCAGAATTGAACTCCAAGCTCCGGAACGCCCCAAGCCGTAATAGCCATGCGCTAACCGCTACACTACCGTGGCGATTAAAGAGGATTTGATTTGTATATCAACTGGGATCATCAGGTTATATCATGTTGGTGATGAAACACATCATCCTGCCTGAGAAGCAGCTTAGGCTCCAATTGCTTACCAGAGCAATAGCTCCATAGCAGATGCCATCTCATTGGCTCCTTACTGAACCCTGGAACATTTGGACAGCAAAGATGCACACATCAGGATGCTCTTTATCGATTACAGCTCAGTATTCAATATTATCATCCCCACAAAACTAATCAATAAGCTTCAAGACTTTGGCCTCAATACCTCCTTGTGCAATTGGATCCTCAATTTCCTCACTTGCAGACTGCAGTCAGTTCAGACTGACAACAACACCTCCATGATCTCCATCAGCATGGGTGCACCACAAAGCTGTGTACTTAGCCCCCAGCTCTACTTGTTTTACACTTGTGACTGTGTGGCTAAGCACAACTCCAAAGCCATATTTGAGACACCACTGTCACAGACTGAATCAAAGGTGGTGACAAATCAGCACATGGACGGAAAATCCGGCTGAGTGGCGTCATAACAACCACCTCTCACACAATGTCAGCAAGAGCAAAGAGCTGATTATAAACCAGGGGAAGGAAACCAGAGGTCCATCAGCCAGTCCACATTGAAGGATCAGAGGTGGGGACGGTCAGCAGCTTTAAATTCCTTGGAGTTGTCATTTCAGATGACCTGCCCGGACCCAGAGGGCAAGTGTAATTTTGAAGAAAGCATGACAGCACGCCTACTTCCTTAGGAGTTTGCAGAGATTCGGCATGTCATCTAAAACTTTGACAAACTTCTATCGATGTGTAGTAGAGAGTATTCTGACCGGCTGCACTACAGCCAGGCACAGGAAACACCAATGCTCTTGAATGGAAAATCCTGCAAAAAGTAGTGGATACAGCCCAGCCCCTTATGAGAAAATCCCTCCCCACCGTTGAGCATAGCTACATGAAATGTGACTCGCCATGATCATTCTTAATTAGTTCAATTTGAATAAATATACACTTTTAATTTGAATAGTTATTTGTTTAGCAATATAGCACAGAATAGGCCATTCCTGCCCTTCCAGCAGTGCTGCCCAGCAACCTCCAACAACCCTGATTTAACCCTGCCCTCATCACAGGGCAATTTGCAATGACCAATTAACCTGCCCATTACCTCCTTGGATTGTGGGAAGAAAATGGAGCACTGGGAGAAAACCCACACCTTCCACAGGAAGGATTTCAAACTCCTTACGGAGAATGCCAGGATTGAACTCTGATGACCTGAGCTGGAATAGTGTCCTGCTAACTTCTATGCTACCAAATATTACCCAGAAGAGAAGAACACTTTTGTTTCTACATTAAGAAATACCCACTGAGATTTGTTCCGAACTTTTATAGTGGCACTTGATGTATCTATCAGATTATGAAAAGCTAGTCCTCAAAGATTCACTTTTGCTGGTATGTAAATCTGTCAGTCATCAGTTAGGATATTATTTTCAAATAAATTATTTATTTTTTATTTAGAGATACAGCATGGAACATACCCTTCTGGCCCTTCGACTTGCACTGCCAGCAATCCCCCAATTAACCCTAGCCCAAAGACAGGACGTTTTACCATCACCAATTAACCTACTAACCGGTGGGTTTAATTTATAACTAAAGTCCAAGGAATGTTGCTGGGTCTGGAGGGCATGAGTTATAAGGCAAGATTGAGTAGGTTAGAACTGTATTCTTTGGAATATACAAGGCTAAGAGAAGATTTGATAGAGGTATACAAAATTATGAGGATATAGATAGGGTAAAGGCAAGCAGGCTTTTTTCCCCTGAGGTTGTGTGACACTACAACCAGAGGTCATGGGTCAAGGGTGAAAGGAAAAAAGTTTAAGGGGAACATGAGGAAACTTCTTCATTCCAAGGGTTATGAGAGTGTGGAATGAGCTGCCAGCACGTGGTGCATGCGAGCTCGATTTCAACGTTTAAGAGAGGTCTGGCTAAGTACATAGATAGCTGAGGTATGGTCCTGGTGTAGGTCATTGGGAGTAGGCAGTTTAAATGGTCTTGGAATGGACTAGATAGGCTGAAGGACTTGTTTCTGTGCTCTACTTCTTTCTGACTCTATGACTGTGGAGGAAACCAGAGCACCCAGATTATGTTCATGCATTCCACAGGGAGGACGTACAGACTCCCTAGAGGATGCTAGGACTGAACTATGAACTCTGAACTCAGTTCAGTTCTATACAGGCCTCCAAACAGCAGCCGGGATGTGGATTACAAATTACAACAAGAGATAGAAAAGACGTGTCAGAAGGGTCACGTCATGATAATCGCTGGGGATATTAACGTGAAAGTGGATTGGGAAAACCAGGCCAGTACTGGACCTCAAGAGAGAGAATTTGTAGAATGTCTAAAGGATGGCTTTTCAGAACAGCTTGTTGTTCCCACCAGGGGAACAACTGTGCTAGACTGGCTGTTGTGCAATGATCCGGAGGTGATTATAGAGTTTAAGATTAAAGAACCCTTAGGGACCAGTGATCACAATATGATTGAGTTCACTTTGAAATTTGAGAAGGAGAAACTAAATTCCAATGTGTCAGTACTTCAGTGGAATAAAGGAAATTACAGTGGCATGAGAGGGGAACTGGCCAAAGTTGACTGGAAAGTGACACTAGCAGGAAGGACAGCAGAGTAGCAATGGTTGGGGTTTCTGTGAAAAATGTGGGAAGTGAAAGACAGATATATTCCAAATATGAAGAAATTTTCAAATGGAAGGAGGAAACTACTGTGGCTGACAAGTGAGGTCAGAGCCAAAGTGAAAGCAAAAGAGAGGGCATATAAGGAAGCCAAAGCTAGTGGTAAGATAGAGGATTAGGAAGCTTTTAAAAACCTGCAGAAGTAACTTAAAAAGATCATTAGGAAAGAAAAAATGAATTATGAAAGGAAGCTGATGACTAATATCAAAGGAGATACTAAAAGATTTTTTTAAGTATATAAAGGGTAAAAGAGAGTTGAGGGTAGATATAGGACCAATAGAAATTGACACTGGAGATACTTATTGTAATGAGAGATTCAGAGATAGCAGAGGAACTGAATGTGTATTTTGCATCAGTCTTCACTGTGGAAGACATCTGCCGTATACCGGACATTCAAGAGTGTCAGGGAAGTGAAGTTTGTGCAGTGAAAATTAGGACTGAGAAGGTGCTCAGGAAGCTTAATGGTTTGAGGGTGGATAAATCTCCTGGACCTGATGGAATCCACCCTCGGGTTCTGAAGGAAGTAGCTGGAGAGATTGCGGAGGCATTAACAATGATCTTTCAAGAATCGATAGATTCTGGCATTGTACCTGGTGACTGGAAAATTGCAAATGTTACTCTGCTATTTAAGAACGGTGGGAAGCAGCATAAAGGAAACTATAGACCAGTTAGCCTGACATCAGTGGTTGGGAAGTTGTTAGAATTGATTGTTAGGGATGAGATTCCAGAATAACTGGAGGCACATGACAAGATAGGCCAAAGCCAGCATGGTTTCCTGAAAGGAATATCTTGTCTGACTAACTTATTGCAATTTTTTTTGAGGAAATTACATGCAGGGTGGTCAAAGGAGATGTAGTAGACGTGGTGTACTTGGATTTTCAGAAGGTCTTTGACAAGGTGTCACACATGAGGTTGCCTGGCAAGGTAAGATCCCATGGGATTACAGGGAAGTTACTAGTAAGGGTGGAGCATTGGCAATGTATGTCAATGATTTAAACTAAGGGATTAATGGATTTGTGTCTAAATTTGCCAATGATACAAAGATAGGTGGAGGAGCAGGTAGTGTTGAAGAAACAGAGAGCCTGCAGAGAGACTTATGGGCAAAAAGGTGGCCAATGAAATACAATGTTGGAAAGTGTATGGCCATGCACTTGGGTGAAAGAAATAAATGGCCAGTCTAATATTTAGATGGGGAGAGATTTCAAAATGCAGAGATGTAAAGGGTACCCTAAAGGTTAATCTCCAGGTTGAGTCAGTGGTGAAGAAGGCGAATGCAATGTTGGCATTCATTTCTAGAGGTATAGAATATAAGAGCAGGGATGTGATGTTGAGGCTCTATAAAGCACTTGTGAGACCACAATTGGAGTATTGTGTGCAGTTTTTGGCTCCTTATATTAGAAAGGATACACTGACATTGGAGAGGGTTCAGAGAAGATTCACGAGAATGATTCCAGTAATGAAAGGGTTACCATATGAGGAACATCTGACAGCTCTTGAGCTGTATTCCCTGGAGTTCAGGAGAATGTGGGGCGATCTCATAGAAACTTTCCAAATGTTAAAAGGCCTGAACAGATTAGATATGGCAAAGATATTTCCCATGGTAGGGGAGTCTAGGACTTCAGGATTGAAGGACATCCATTTAGAAAAGAGATGCAGAGAAATTACTTTGGTCAGAGGGTGGTAAATCTGTGGAATTTGTTGCCACAAGCAGCTGTGGAGGCCAAGTCGTTGGGTGCATTTAAGGCAGAGATAGATAGGTTCTTGATTAGCCAGGGCATCAAAGGGTATGGGGAGAAGGCAGGGTAGTGGGGATGACTGGAGGAATTGGATCAGCCCATGATTGAATGGTGGAGCAGACTCGATGGACTGAATGGCCTACTTCTGCTCCTATACCTTATGGTCTTATGCTCTCCCACCATAGTAAACATCCTCTCCGCATCCACTCTATCAAAGCTTTCACTATTTGATAGATTTCAATAGGTCGTGCACAAATCCCTCTCTCACCTGGATGGGGTCAGTGGTGCTGTGAGGATTACATTCCTGGACTTCTCTAGTGCCTTTAACACCATCCAGCCCAAGATCATAAGGCACAAACTAACGGAGATGGGAGTAGACTCTCACATGGTCGATTGGATAGTGGACTACTTGACAGATAGACCTCAGTATGTGTGGTTGGGAGACTGTAGGTCTGACACGGTGGTCAGCAGCACAGGAGCGCCGCAGGGGACCGTGCTCTCTCCGGTCCTGTTCACCCTGTACACATCAGACTTCCAATATAACTCGGAGTCCTGCCATGTGCAGAAGTTCGCTGATGACAAGGCCATAGTGGGGTGTGTCAGGAATGGACAGGAGGAAGAGTATAGGAAACTGATACAGGACTTTGTGATATGGTGCAACGCAAACTACCTGCGTCTCAATATCACCAAGACCAAGGAGATGGTGGTGGACTTTAGGAGATCTAGGCCTCATATGGAGCCAGTGATCATTAATGGAGAATGTGTGGAGCAGGTTAAGACCTACAAGTATCTGGGAGTACAGTTAGACGAGAAGCTAGACTGGACTGCCAACACAGATGCCTTGTTCAGGAAGGCACAGAGTCGACTGTACTTCCTTAGAAGGTTGGCGTCATTCAATGTTTGTAGTGAGATGCTGAAGATGTTCTATAGGTCAGTTGTGGAGAGCGCCCTCTTCTTTGTGGTGGCGTGTTGGGGAGGCAGCATTAAGAACAGGGACGCCTCACGTCTTAATAAGCTGGTAAGGAAGGCGGGCTCTGTCGTGGGCAAAGTACTGGAGAGTATAACATCGGTAGCAGAGTGAAGGGCGCTGAGTAGGCTACGGTCAATTATGGAAAACCCTGAACATCCTCTACATAGCACCATCCAGAGACAGAGAAGCAGTTTCAGTGACAGGTTGCTATCGGTGCAATGCTCCTCAGACAGGATGAAGAGATCAATACTCCCCAATGCCATTCGGCTTTACAATTCAACCGCCAGGAGTAAGATATGTTAAAGTGCCGGGGTTAGGACTCAATGTATTTAAGTAAACTACTTAAGAACTTTTTAAAAGCTATTATTAATGCTTTTTGAGAGGGTGATTTTAGATGCATATCATATTTTTACTGTTAAGTATTGTATGTAATTAGTTTTGCTACAATAAGTGTATGGGACATTGGAAAAAATGTTGAATTTCCCCATGGGGATGAATAAAGTATCTATCTATCTATCTATCTATCTATCTATCTATCATTGTTCTGAATGCTAATGAGTACAGGCCCAGAGCCATCAAACGCTCTTCATATGACAAGCCATTCAATTCTGGAATCATTTTCATGAGCCTACTCTGAACCCTCTCCAGTTTCACCACGTCCTTTCTAAGATAAGAGGCCCAAACTTCATCACAATACTCCAAGTGAGGCCTCGGCATTGCTTTATAAAGTTTCAACACAACGTTCTTGCTTTCATATTCTAGTCCTCTTCAAATAGATACTCTCACTGCCTCTGCCTTCCTCAGCAGGAGGAAGATGTGCCGGCATCGGAGAGGGTCCAGACAAAGAATGACCCCGGTAACTGAAGGAGCAAGTTATGAGGATCGTTTGATGGCTGTGGGCCTGCACTCGTGGGAGTTTAGAAGAATGAGGGGGAATTTCATTGAAACCTATTGAATAGTGAAAGATCGAGAAAGAGTGGATGTGAATTGGATGTTTCCTATAGTGAGGGAGTCTAGGGCCAGGCGGTACAGTTGCAGAATAGAGAGATGTTCCTTTAGAACAGAGATGAGGAGGAATTTCTTTAGCCAGAGGGTGGTGAATCTGTGGCATCCATTGCCACAGACAGTTGTGGAGGCCAAGTCATTGGGTATATTTATAACAGATATAGGTTCTTGATTAGCCAGGGCATCAAAGGTTACAGGCAGAAGGCAGGAGAATGGGTTGAGAAACATCATAAATCAGCCATGACCAAATACTGGAACAAACTTAATGGGCAGAATGGCCTTATGGTCTAACACTTATTTTGTCCAGCAGTGCCTATGCTATGCACCATTCAATGGAAGTATTTGCTCTACTCTCCATACTACTGTGGCAGACCCTCACAAACTTTCCCTCTCCCAGTCCCGTTGAAGAGCAAAGCAGTGGGTGCTCAGAAAGGCCATTAATGACTTTGAAAATATCACCTTTCTTTCATCAGCACTGGACCAGAATCCTGGAGTTGCTTTTTGACCGCACTGCAAAGAAAGATGGGGAGTATAGATAGGGTAAATACAAACAGGCTTTTTCTACTGAGATTGGGTGAGATTAGAATTAGAGGTCATGGATTCAGGGTGAAAGGTAAAATGGTTATGGAAAACACAAGGGGACACTTCTTCACTCAGAGGGTGGTGAGAGTGTGGAACAAACTGCCAGCACAAGTGGTAGATACAGGTTCAATTTCAACGTTCAAGAGAAATCTGGATAGCTACATGGGCGGGAGGGTATGGTGGGCTATGGTCCAGGTGCATGTCAATGGGAGTAGGTAGATTAACAGTTCAGCAGGGACTAGATGGGCTGAAGGGCCTGCTTCAGTGCTGTAGTGTTCTGTGACTGTAAAATATTTAGATTAAACTTTCAAGTGCCATTCTGATAAGCTGTAAATGCTGACCTTCCCAACAACAACCCCATCCCATAATAGAAGAAACAGACTGCAAAGAGTATATCTGAAGCACAAAATGCTTCATCCCAGGGAAATGCATGAGGAGAAAACATCTTTTAAAATACAGAGGAGAAATATTTGGAGATGAGGAAAACAGAGATACAGAGAGAAAACAGTACAATAGATTTTGTTTTGGACCAGTTTTATGGTCCGAATCAGAATCCAATTTAATATCACTGTGTTGCCTTTAAGGCATTTGTTTAGTTTATTATATTTTCGCTTTAGTAATTCATTTGTTATCGTTTTCTAGTTAAAGTTAAGATTGTTTAAAGTAAATTCGTTGTCTGTGATATACCATGGCATGCGATGATGTCACACCCGGTTTCGCCGCGTCTTGTGGGAAAATACCGGTTTGGAGAAACGGGAAGGAGGGGGCTCACATGTGCAGGATCAGCGCGAGAGAAGTTTTCTTTCTACGCACTGGAAACATTAGAGAAGCAACGCCTTTTCACCATACGTTAATGTGGAAGAGTGAACAGTAAACGGTTAATCTTACTGGGACCGCCTCATTGATTGGTTTATGCTTGGTGTTTAGTTCAGAGTTCTTTTACACCTGTGCGAGAACACTACAGTGAAAAGGCGGCATTACCAAGTGTTTCAAGTGCTACGATGACAACACGATCCAGCATCAAGTCGTTGCCATCTAGTGACGGGGCAGTAGGGCATCAACAAGTAAGGCTGCCCGTGCAAGAGCTAAGGCAGAAGCCACCAAGGTGCAAGCGTTGTATGCAAAACAAGAGGCAAAATTGAAAAAGGAAACGGCTGCCAGAGAAGCTGAAAACCAAAAGGAAACGGCTGCCAGAGAAGCCGGAAACCAAATGGAAACGGCTGCCAGAGAAGCTGAAAACCAAATGGAAACGGCTGCCAGAGAAGCTGAAAACCAAATGGAAACGGCTGCCAGAGAAGCCGAAAACCAAAAGGAAATGGCTGCCAGAGAAGCCAGAAACCAAATGGAAACGGCTGCCAGAGAAGCTGAAAACCAAATGGAAACGGCTGCCAGAGAAGCTGAAAACCAAATGGAAACGGCTGCCAGAGAAGCTGAAAACCAAATGGAAACGGCTGCCAGAGAAGCTGAAACCAAAAGGAAATGGCTGCCAGAGAAGCCGGAAACCAAATGGAAAAAGCTGCCAGAGAAGCCAAAAACCAAATGGAAACGGCTGCCAGAGAAGCTGAAACCAAATGGAAACGGCTGCCAGAGAAGCCGAAAACCAGTTGGAAAAGGTAAGGATAGAGTCAGAGTTAGAAGTGCTGACGCTACACCGAGAAGCAGAAGCTGCCAGGGTGGAAGCAGAGATAATAGAAAATGCCGAAGAAATGCATGATCTGGTTGACGTAAAATCTACTTCAGAAAAGACCAGATTGGAATGCACAAGCGACTATGTCCGATCTCAAATGGATTTGAAGATTTGTTCTTCCTCTCCATACTTGTATGCTAACATCCCACCTCTCAAGGAGTCTCAGAGAGGCCCAATTGTATCACATTCACCTGAGGAAGGCAATTTACCCTTGCAATTCCACGATGAATTCAAGAATGAAAGGGCTCATGACAAATACTTCTCGGCACCAAACTTACCAGATTTGGCGAGAAGAGAGGCAAAGGCTGAATTCAGAACAGCAAATTCCATAACAAATGTACACCCTCAGTCACATACCCGCCGACATATTCCCTCAGCCAGCAAGGCACTTGCAGTTGAACCCATGGCACAGTATTTAGCATGACGAGATCTCGTCACTTCAGGACTATACCAGTTTGACGATAAACCTGAAAATTACCGTGCATGGTACTCCTCATTCGCCAACGCTATCCACGGAGTCCAGCTCGGAGCAACCCAAGAGTTGGATCTTATGACAAAATGGCTGATAAAGAATCATTCGAACAGGTGAGACGCATACATTCGGTGTACATGAACAACCCCAAGCTAGCCTTATGCAAAGTATGGGAGAGACTTTGGGAGTGCTATGCGGCCCCTGAAATTATTGAAACAGCACTATTCCGACGTCTGGAAAATTTTCCTAAGGTGTCAGCCAAGGACCACACTAAGTTAAGAGAGCTCGGAGATTTACTCATGGAGATTCAGGGTGCCAAAGAAGATGGCTATTTAACTGGTCTATTATACCTAGATACTTCATACGGGATTAGACAAATCGTGGACAAACTTCCATTTGGGCTGCAGGAAAGGTGGGTGTCTGTTGGCTCAGAGTACAAGGAAGAGAACGATGATCGATTTCCTCCCTTTGAGTATTTCACTAGGTTTGTGTGCAAGGAGGCGAAGAAGCGAAATGACCCTAGCTTCATGAGTCCAGGTAGCAGTACAATTTACACCAAGCCAGTTAAATCCACTTCGAATAACTTCAACATTAATAAACCTGTCTCAGCGCGTAAAACTGAAGTCTTTACAACTAACAATGACCCTAGCAAGAATTGTCCATTGCACAACAAACCCCACCCTCTCAAAAAATGCAGAACGTTTAGGAAAAAACCCCTTGAAGAGAGAATGGCCCTTTTCAAGGAGAAAAAAATATGTTTTAAATGCTGTTCCTCTACCTCTCACCTTGCTAGAGAGTGTACGATCTCCGTGAAGTGCCCGGAATGTAACAGCACTAATCACGATGGGGCCATGCATCCCGGCCCACTACCGCAAACCGACAAAGCTCCTTCACCCTCACAACAGGACGGCGGGGAGGGAGAGGCTCACTCCAGGACAACTGTTGTCAACTCAAGCAGCACAGAAGTTTGCGGTCAAGCTCAGTCAAGCCATTCTTGTTCAAAGATCTGCCTCACTAAGGTGTACCCTAAGGGAGCAAAAGACAAGGCCATCAAAGCCTACGTAATTCTGGATGATCAGAGCAATCGCTCACTAGTCAGTCCAGAGTTCTTTAACTTGTTCCACATTGAGAGTAATCAGTTCCCATACTACCTTAGAACTTGCTCAGGCAGCGTGGAAACATATGGAAGGAAGGCAGAAGGCTTCCAGCTCGAGTCCCTGGATGGTAAAGTTATTATCTGTCTCCCTCCACTCTTAGAGTGCAATGAAATTTTGAATAACCGCACTGAGATCCCGACGCCAAGTGCGGTGCTACACCAGCCACATCTCCACCACATCGCCAAACACATCCCAGAGCTGGATCCAAGAGCAGAAATACTCCTGCTATTAGGGAGGGATGTTCTCCGGGTACACAAGGTTAGGCAGCAGGTCAATGGACCACACGACGCCCCCTTTTCCCAACGCCTGGATCTGGGCTGGGTGGTGATAGGAGAGGTGTGCCTTGGCAATGTACACAAACCGACAGTTAACACACTCAAGACCAATGTGCTAGAGAGTGGCCGCCATTCAATTTTTCAACCCTGCACAAGTGTCATGTGTATTAAGGAAGCACGACAAGGCTTTAACAAATGTAAAGTAACTGACAAGACGCTGGGTCAGTCGGTCGTCACTCAAACTGAGCACGATAATAAACTTGCTCCATCAGCACAAGACGCCATTTTCAAATAAAAATAATGGACACCAAGATCTTCAGAGACAAAGCAAATAACTGGGTTGCCCCACTACCTTTCAGAGAACCACGCCAGCACTTGCCAAACAACAAAGAGCAGGCAGTCAAGCGGTTCACGTCCTTGCAAAAAACCCTGAAAAGGAAACCTGAGATGCAGTAACAATACGTAGCATTTATGGAGATCTTCGTTAATGGACATGCTGAAGTAGCACCGCCACTGAGGGAAGGTGAGGAGTGCTGGTACCTCCCAACGTTTGGGGTTTACCACCCACAAAAGCCCAATCAGATCAGGGTGGTCTTTGACTCCAGTGCTCAGTGCGCTGGTATCTCCCTTAATGACGTGCTCCTTACAGGCCCCGACCTTAACAATACCCTTCTTGGGGTCCTGCTGCGCTTCCGGAAGGAGAAGGTCGCAATCTTAGCGGACATCCAACAGATGTTCCATTGCTTCTTAGTACAGGAGGACCATCGCAATTTCCTCCGTTTCTTATGGCACAAATGTAACTTACCTCGCACTGCGGATGAATTGGCCCAGGCAAAGGACGTCATCTTTAAAGCAACTCAAAGAGCAGCTTTTGCAGGGGAGTTTTCGGCTCTCCAAGCTAATAAACCAATACCAAAGGACAGCCCTTTGAGGAAATTTAACCCGATCCTGAAGAACGATATCATCTGCATTGGAGGCCGGTTAATACACTCCCAACTTCCAGCTGCAGAAAAGAGTCCAGTAATCCTGCCCAAAGACAGCCATGTGTCCTTACTGCTCACTCGCCATCACCATGAACAGGTAAAGCATCAGGGCCGTCACCTGAAGGAAGGAGCAATCGGCAGTGGGACTGTGGATCTTGGGAGGTAAAACACTGATCAATTCAGTACTTCACAAATGTGTAACCTGCAGGAAACTGCGAGGGAAGCTGGAAGCTCAACGTATGGCGGATCTCCCACCAGAACGCCTCGAAGCCTGCCCTCCTTTTACATATGTGGGGCTCGATGTATTTGGTCCCTGGACTATCACTACGAGACGCACCAGAGGAGGACAAGCAGAGAGCAAGCGGTGGGCCATCATGTTTAGCTGCATGAGTTCAAGAGTGGTACACATTGAGGTAATCGAATCTTTGGATACATCCAGCTGTATTAACGCTCAGGCGTTTCTTTGCGCTAAGAGGCCCTGCAAAACAGTTAAAGTCTGATTGCGGCACGAACTTTGTTAGAGCATCAAAGGAGCTGGGGATGGACAAAATGGTGCAAAAGTACCTCAGTCAGCAGGGATGCAACTGGGAGTTTAACACACCACACGCCTCTCACATGGGAGGCGCATGGGAGCAGATGATTGGTATCGCCAGAAGAATTCTTGATTCAATGTTTCTGCAGCAACGCACCCGATTGACCCACGAGGTACTGTGCACACTAATGGCAGAGGTCACAGCCATTATAAATGCACGACCACTCCTACCTGTGTCTTCTGACTCGGAAAATCCCTTCATACTCTCGCCATCAATGCTCCTTATGCAGAAGGCAGGAGCTCCCCCTCCACCAGGGGACTTCTCTGATAAGGATTTGTACACAAAGCAATGGAGACAGGTCCAGGCTCTGGCAAATCGGTTCTGGTCTCATTGGAGACATGAATATCTTTGTTGCAACACAGACAAAAGTGGACAGAACTCTGCAGGAATCTTCAAGTTGGAGATTTAGTCCTGCTCAGGGACAAGCAAATCACCCACAACAGCTGGCCAATGGCCAGAATCACTGCTACATTCCCTAGTAGGGATGGACATGTCAGGAAGGTTGAGTTGAAAACTTCTGACTGAGGTGATGTGAAAACTTACCCAAGGCCAGTTGCAGAAGTCATTCTACTTCTACCTAAGGACTGATTTAGGGACTGAAGTTTTGTATTATGTTCATTGTGACCTTACAAAGGTCAGGCGGGGAGTGTGTTGCCTTTAAGGCATTTGTTTAGTTTCTTATATTTTCGCTTTAGTAATTCGTTTGTTATCATTTTCTAGTTAAAGTTAAGATTGTTTAAAGTAAATTTGTTGTCTGTGATATATCGCGGCATGCGATGACGTCACACCCTGTTTCGCCGCGTCTTGTGGGAAAATACCGGTTTGGAGAAACAGGAAGGAGGGGGTTTGTGTGTGCAGGATCAGCGTGAGAGAAGTTTTCTTTCTACGCACTAGAAACATTAGAGAAGCAATGCCTTTTCACCATACGTTAATGTGGAAGAGTGAACAGTAAACGGTTAATCTTACTGGGACCGCCTCATTGATTGGTTTATGCTTGGTGTTTAGTTCAGAGTTCTTTTACACCTGTGCGAGAACACTACAATCACTGGCATATGCCGTAAAATGCGTTGTTTGGTGGCAGCAGTACAATGCAATACATCATAAAAAACTATAAATTATGTAAGTATATCGTGCCTATAGAAAGTATTCACCTCCCCCTTTGAAAGTTTTCATGTTGTTTTACAATATTGAATCGAATCAGTGGATTCAATTTGGCTAACACACACAATATGCTGGAGGAACTCAGCAGGCCAGGCAGCATCTAGGAAAAGAGTACAGTCAATGTTTTGGGCCAAAACCCTTTGGCAGGACTCTTGTTTGTGATTTAATTTGGCTTTTTTGACACCGATCAACAGAGAACACTCCTTCATGTCAAAGTGAAAACAGATCTCTACAGATTGGTCTAAATTTAGTACAATTATTAAACATAAAATAATTGCATAATTACTCACCCCCTTCAAGTCAGTATCTAGCAGATGCATTGTACATCAGGCCACCGCCATTCCCCCCCCCCCCCCACCCCAGTTCTTCTTTACAAAACTGCTCAAGCTCTGTCAGATTGGATGGGAATCATCAATGAACAGCCTTCTTCAAGACCAGCCACAAATTCCAAATTGGATTGAGGTCTGGACTCTGACTTGGCCACTCCAGGACATTAACTTCATTGTTTTTAAGTCATTCCTGTGTAGCTTTGGCTTTATGCTTGGGGTCATTGTCTTGCTGGAAAACAGATCTCCAAAGTCACAGTTCTCTTGCAGACTGCATCAGGTTTTCTTCCAGAATTTCCCTTAATTTTGTTGCATTCATTTTACCCTCTACCTTCACAAGCCTTCCAGGGCCTGCTGCAGTGAAGCATCCCCACAGCATGATGCAGCCACCACCATGCTTCACAGAGGGATGGTGTATTTGAATGATACGCCACGTTTGGCTTACACCAAACATTTCATTTAGTCTGCTGGTCAGAAAGCTCAATTTTGGTTTCATCAGACCACAGAACCTTCTTCCTCTGACTTCTGAGTCTCCACGTGCCTTCTGGCAAGCTCTAGCTGAGATTTCATGTGAGTTCGACTGTGGCTTTCCCTTTGCCACTCTCCTATAAAGCTATGACCGGTGAAGCACCCGGGCAACAGTTGTTGTATGCGCAGTCTCTCCCGTCTCAGCCACTGAAGCTTGTAACTCCTCCAGAGATGTCACAGGTCTCTTGGTAGCCTCCCTCACTAGTCCCCTTCTTCCACTGTCACTCAGTTCTTGAGAACAGAGTGCTCCAGTCAGATTTACAGCTGACTGGAGCATATTCTTTCCATTTCTTGGTGATTAACTTAACATGTTAACTTAACTCCAAGGAACAATCAGTGACTTAGAAATTTTCTTGTGCTTTTCAGTAACCTTTTTGAGGAGATGCTTGCAGTGTTCTTTTGTCTTCATGGTGTAGCTTTTGACTCACCAGCAGTTGGACCTTCCAGATACAGGTGTATTTTTACTACAGTCATTTGAAACACCTCGACTGGATGGTGATCTCTATTTAACTAATTATGTGACTTCTGAAACCAATTGGCTGCACAGTGATGATTTGGTGTGCCATATTAAGGGGGGGGGGTGAATACATATGCAATCATTTATTTTATGTTATATATTTGTAATTAATTTAGATCACTTTGTAGAGATCGGTTTTGACTTTGACATGAGAGTCTTTTCCTGTTGATCAGTGCCAAAAAAAGCCAAATTAAATCCACTGTGACTCAATGTTACAGAACAATAAAACCTGAAAACTTCTAAGAGGATGAACAGTTTTTAAAGGCACTGTACATACAGTACTGGTCAAAAGCCATGGTCGGGGGGAGGGAGAGGTGGTGCAGGTGCTGACATATCCAACCCTGTGACACCAGGAAAGGTCATTTTATTCCATACAGTTGGTTTATTGATCATTACAGAATGTCTCTCTGGTGCTCCCCGCTCCCTCCCCTCTCCCTTCCCCAACTATGATTCCCCTCTCCTTGCTCCCTTTCCACTCTCTAGTCTCCAATAGAGACCCATATCTGAATTAGGTTTATCATCACCCACATGTCATGAAATTTGTTTGTGTGTGTGTGTGTGTGTGTACACAAACCACACACACACACACCCCTACCTTTGCACAGTACTATATATATAATTAAATAAGTAGTTGAACCAGAGAGCAAAAAAAGAAAAAAATAGTGAGGTAGTATACATTGTCACAGCTCCCACAAATAATGAACTCCTTCTGTGATGTAACCCTATCTTATTCTATAATTCTTTCAAACTGAGATCTGCAGTAATTTTCTGCTGTCCCTGGAGCAGAAACTCAATTTCCCAGGTGAACTTTACAAGCAGGAGATCAGAGAGCAAACATGAGGAAATCCGCAGATGCTGGAAATTCAAACAACAACACACACAAAATGCTGGTGGAACGCAACAGGCCAGGCAGCATCTATAGGGAGAAGCACTGTCGACGTTTCGGGCCGAGACCCTTCGTCAGGGCTCAGGAGATCAGAATGACTCTTTGCTGAACCGCTGCTGAACATATTGCCAGTACACATGTCAAACTCTGATGTATGTTATTCTCCAAAACAGCAGGATTAGCCACAGTAAAGATCCAAACTGAATCAATTAACACGGAAACCACTATGCCAACACACTAAGCGCTGGGGGAACTCAGTCAGTCAGGCAATATCTATGGAAATGAATAAATAGTCAATATTTTGGGCAGAGACCCTTCATCAGGACTGTAAATGAAGGGAGACCAGAGGACACAGCCTCAGAATCGAATGGTGGCCATTTAGAACAGAAATGAGAGGGAACTACTTTAGCCAGAGGATGGTAAATTAATTGCCATAGATGGCTGTGGAGGCCAAGTCATCGGGTGTATTTAAGGCAGAGGTTGATAGATTTTTGATTAGTCAGGGCGTCAGAGGCTACGGGAAGAAGGGAACAGATTTGGGTTGAGAGCCATAATGAAACAGCGGAGCAGGCTCGATGGGCTGAAAGGCTTCATTCTGCCTCCATGTTCTCTGGTCATATGGCCTAACATTCATTTCCAGTCTTGATGAAGGGTCTTGGCAGGGAATGTTGACTGTTTATTCGTTTCCATTGAGGCTGCCTGACCTGCTGAGTTCCTCCAGCATTTAGCGTGTGTTGCTCTGCGCAGTCTCTGTCCTGTGTTCAGGAAACATTACTGCCAGATACGGTTGCTTACATCAATAAAGGCAGTGAGTCTCAGGTAATCGTTCCCAATTTACTTGCACCATCTTGGGACAGTGCATGACCGGTTTTGATTGACAGGATTATTAACCACTCCTGGCTAGAAACTTCTCACCAAGAGCAACTTTAAACAAATCTCTAAAGCCGTCTGCAAATAAGGCAGCGCACAAGTTCCGAATCTCGGCTGACCCGGGATGATAGGAGCAACAGTCTTTACCTTCGTTCTCCCAGTTGAGTGACAAAGATATTTTTCACAGTATTTTTAATGTGAAGCGGTTGGCGGCGAATTTCTGCCAAACAGGCGAGAGCGGCGGCATCGGCGTCCATCCCTCACATCTATTAACAATAACGCAGCTTCAGCTTCTCCGAGTTGTGGTTCTACTTTTCCAATGCTATCTTTGATTTTGGAAAATTGAGCTGGGATACTAAGCAATCCATAGCGAGCCGTGCATTTTGTTTTGGAAGTGTTCCTGAAGCCCGGAGCCACAGAAACCGTCTGGGTAATGCAATCGGACCTGCATCATGTGACGGTGCGAGGATAAACATTTCATGATCACCATGGGAACTCCGGAAGAGCGGGGAGCAGCGCAAAATCATGTCTGAACTCGTTATGCTCACGCAACGGGTCCAGTCCTTTCCTGCCCTCCAGACCCCCTACCATCCCTAAAGCGGGCATGGCCAATAGACATGGGAGTAAAATAAGGCTATTCGGCCCGTCTAGTCCACGCCGCCGCTCGATCACGGCTGATTTATTATCCCTCTCAGCTTCAGTTATCCTGCCGTCTCCCCATAACCTTTGATGCCCTGACTAATCAAGAACCTATTAACCTCGGCTTTAAATATACCCAATGACTTGGCCTCCACAGCGTTCTGTGGTAATGAATTCCACAGATTCACAGACATCCCACCCTGCAAGGTAGCACCACCACCCCCCGTCCCCCGCAACCCCATATCCCCTCCTCTTCCCCCCCCCCCCCCACCCCCGGTCGACCTCCAAGGGTGTATGTATACAGGACATTTGATTATGAAAGAACACAACATTTTATTTGATCACATATTGAAACTATTTATACACACAGACACATTCCTTGTTGAGCATTTTGTTGGCAGTCTCAATGCTGATGCAAATAGCTTTTCTATTTCTTGCAAACTTTCCTTGTACTGTGACGTGGCTTGCTCGGCAGATTTGAGCATTTTCCCAGAAGTCTCATCCTCACAGCAGTCTGTGCCAATGAATTTGTTAATTTTGCAAGACACCAGATTCACAAGTGTTTTGTGAGACAGCTGACTTCTGAATTCTGTCTTAATGTGACGCACCATGCTGAATGCCCTTTCTACATCACAGTTAGAATTTGGCAGCACCAAAAGCAGCTTCACCAACTGGCAGAGCTCTTTGAATCTCGACTGCCCTGTGCTCACAGATTTTACTTTGGACAGCTTCCCCCAGAACTCATCAACTGGCAAACTTTTGTAGTTTGGCACCAGTCCTTCAAGGTTAGTTGAGACATAATCCAGGACTTCCAAGTGGAGCTGTTCTCTTGCATCTGCCTTGATCACGTTTGGAAATCTCTCTGCCAAAGTCAAAATCTGCTCTGGATTCACCTCATCTTGGCTCTCTGTATTGACCACTGACAGATTTTTCAAGATATGGTCCCTCATTGGGAACTTCTCCAAGATTCTTTGAAGGCAACTGACATAGAATACTCCGGCATCTTTGAAAAACTGCTTTGTCTTGTAAGGGGTGGATCTCTTGTGCTTCCTCGCTTAGCAAGGGGGCTCTCTTGTGCTTCCTCACTTAGCAACTGCCTCCTTGCCAGGTACCCAATAAAAAGCTCTTCACCTGGCCGGTGAATTTCAGGGTTGCTCACATCGATCTCCTGAATGTTCTGTTCTCTCCATACCTTTGGCTCAATAAATCTGCTTGCTATGTCATGCAGGAGCTCTTCTACACTCTGATCCAACTTGAAGAGGATAGGTGCCTGGTTTTGAAAAATTGAATTGAATTTGTCAAAACATTGTGCGACATGGAGAAAACATGTGTATATTTTCATTTGCGGGTCTTTCAGCCTCTTCTGAATATGAGATGACTTCTGATTCTCACTCTTTGGCTCAAATTATGAAATAAAGGCTGGCCATTGGTGGAGCAGATGGTCCAAACCTTTTCCTAAAGAAAGCCAGTGTGTAGGACAATGCTTTTGTACTCTCTGCTGGGCAACATTGCAGAATGCTTGAAACTGTTTTAGGTCTTCTCTTCATTTGGAACTAGGACATCAATAGAGTAGCTCCTTAGCAGCTAGCCAGATAGTTTAAATAACGTTAGCTATGCTAATAAATGAATGACACCTGTTAAACACCTCAACATGCCTTTTACAGTCATTTATCCCACAATGGGCAATAGAAAATTGCAAATAGTGTGGCGAGCAACTGTCATTATTTTTTACCCCTATTAGGCAGGGGTACACTTTAGTGTCGTCTGTGGTGGAGTATGTTTTATATTTTCTTTCTTTGAAACACTCTGCCATGGTGCTGCAGGACACTAAACTGAACTGATGGACAATGAAAGAGAGAGAGAAGCTTCCCAAACCTCTATCTTCCCACTCATTTTTGCTTTGTTGAATGCACTCTCTTTTGTTTTTATATTAGCTTTGACTTTCCTTGTTAGCCATACTTGTAATACTTTGAGTATTTCTTCACTTTTGGAATACATCTATCCTGTACCTCACGCCATTGCTGCTCTGCTGCTATCCCTGCCAGCAGCTCCTTCCAATTTACTTTGGCCAACTCCTCTCTCATACCACTGTAATTTCCTTTACTCTGCTGAAATACTGCTACATCAGACTTTATTTTCTGCCTATTAAATTTCAAGTTGAACACAATCATATTGTGATCATAGGTTCTGATGGTTCTTTTACCTTCGGCTCCCTAATGGCCTCTGATTCATTACATAACACCCAATCCAGTATAGCTGATCCCCTAGTAGGCTCAATGACAAACTGTTCCAGAAAGCCAACTCTTAGGCATTCAACAAACTCACTCTCTTGAGATCCATTATCAACCTGATTTTCCCAATCAGACAGACAGACAGACATACTTTATTGATCCCAAGGGAAACTGGGTTTCGTTACAGTTGCACCAACCAAGAACAGCGTAGAAATATAGCAATAAATAACCATAAATAAATAATAAGTAAATAATGCCAAGTGGAAATTAGTCCAGGACCAACCTATTGGCTCAGGGTGTCTGACACTCCAAGGGAATGACTTGCATGTTAAGATCTCCCATGACTACCATAACATTGCCCTTTTGACATCACCTCAGTTATTGTTAGAAGGCCTATATATATATCTTCCATCAGGGTCCTTTTACCCTTGCAGTTTCTTAACTCAACCCACAAGGATTCAACATCTTCCAATCCTGTGTCACATCTTTCTACTGGTTTGATATGATTCTTTACCAGCAGAGCCACGCCACCCCCTCTACCTACCTTCCTATCCCTCCGATACAACATGTAACCTTGGACATTCAGCTCCCAACTACAACCATCCTTCAGCCACGATTCAGTGATGGCTACAACATCATACCCGGCAATCTGTAATCGAGCAATAGGATCATCCACCTTATTTCTTACACTCCGTGCATTGAGATACAACACTTTGATACTACATTTGCTACCCTTTTTGATTCTGCATCCCTAATGTACTGATACTCATCCCGCTGTCTGCAATTTCATCCTATCATCTGCCTGCCCTTTCTGACAGTCTGACTGCATGCTATCTTTGATTTTACCATCTGTCCTATCCTTAGTCCTTTCATTCCAGATCCCACCCCCTACCAAATTAGTTTAAACCCTCCTCAACAGCTCTTGTAAACCTGCCCCTGTGAATATTGGTCTCTTTCAGGTTCAGGTGCAACCCATCCCTTTTGTACAGGTCATACCTCCCTCGGAAGAGATCCCAGCGATCCAAGAACCTGAAGCCCTGCACCAGCTTCTCAGTCATGCAGACACTAGTCAGGACAATCTTGGAGTATTGTCAACAGCTTTGGGCCCCTTACTTAGAAAGGATGCGCTGTCATTGGAGAGAATCTAGAGGACATTCATGAGGATAAATCCAAGAATTAAGCAGCTAATATATGAGGAGCGTTTACCAGCTTTGGGCTTGTACTCAGTGGAAACTAGAAGAATGTGGTGGTGGGGGGGGGGTGAATCTCAATGAAACCTACTGAATGTTGAAAAGACTAGATAGGGTGGCAACACACACAAAGTGCTGGTGGAATACAGCAGGCCAGGCAGCATCTATAAGGAGAAGCACTGTTGACGTTTCGGACCGAGATCCTTCGTCAGGTCTCGGCCCGAAACGTCGACAGTGCTTCTCCTTATAGATGCTGTGTTCCACCAGCATTTTGTGTGTGTTGCTGGAATTTACTGCATCTGCAGATTTCCTCGTGTTTGCTAGATAGGGTGGCCGTGAGTTATCCAGAACTAGAGGGCATAGCCTCAAACTTGAGGGGCACTGTTTTAGAACAGAGATAAGGAGGATTTTTTTTAGCCATTGAGTGGTGGATCATGTGGAATGCTCTGCCACAGACCGCGGTGGAAGCCAAGTCCGTGAGTATATTTAAAGCGAACGTTGACAGTCTCCTGATCAGTCAGGGCATCAGAGAATGCATCCCATGGACTGAAAGAAATGGCAGAAGTTATCATAGAGATTTTGGTGATGATCTGCCAAAATTCTCTGGAACATCATGAAGATTAGGTGCCTTAATCAAGGAGCCCAGTGGAACACGGGGAAAAGGAAATAACTGGAATGAGGAATCCACGGGTTGGACCATGACAGGTGGAGCAGGCTCAATGGGCCAGATGGCTTACTCATATTCCTATTTCTTATGTTCTTATGTTCAAAGGATATGGAGAGAAGGCAGGTGTATGGTGTTGAGTTGTATCTGGGGTCAGCCATGCTGGAATGGTGGAGCAGGCTTGATGGGCTGAATGGCTTGTCTGCTCCTATGTCTTATGTTCATATGGACGGAATGGTTGAGGGGAAGTATCTATTCCTGAACCTGGGGCTGTGGGCCTTCAGGCTTCCTGTCTGATTATATCTGCAAGAAGATGGCATGGCCTGGATGGTGGCAAAGAATTGGAAGTTGGGCGATCAGTTCAAGTTAAGTCAAATCACTTTTATTGTCATTTCGACCATAACTGCTGGTACAGTACATAGTAAAAATGAGACAATGTTTTTCAGGACCATGGTGTTACATGGCAGAGTACAAAAACTAGGCTGAACTATGTAAAAAAAACAACACAGAGAAAGCCACACTAGACTACAGACCTACACAGGACTACATAAAGTGCACAAAAACAGTACCGGCATTACAATAAATAATAAACAGGACAATAGGCAAGGTGTCAGTCCAGGCTCTGGGTATTGAGGAGTCTGATAGCTTGGGGGAAGAAACTGCTACATAGTCTGGTCGTGAGAGCCCGAATGCTTTGGAGCCTTTTCCCAGATGGCAGGAGGGAGAAGAGATTCTATGAGGGGTGCATGGGGTCCTTCATAATGCTGTTTCCTTTGCGGATGCAGCGTGTAGTGTAAATGTCCGTGATGGCGGGAAGAGAGACCCCGATGATCTTCTCAGCTGACCTCACTATCCGCTGCAGGGTCTTGCGATCCGAGATGGTGCAATTTCTGAACCAGGCAGTGATGCAGCTGCTCAGGATGCTCTCAGTACTACCCCTGTAGAATATAATGAGGATGGGGGGTGGGAGATGGACTTTCCTCAGCCTTCGCAAAAAGTAGAGATGCTGCTGGGCTTTCTTTGCTATGGAGCTGGTGTTGAGGGACCAGGTGAGATTCTCTGTCAGGTGAACACCAAGAAATATTGTGCTCTTTACGATCTCTACTGAGGAGCCATCAACGTTCAGCAGAGAGTGGTCACTCCGTGCCCTCCTGAAGTCAACAACCATCTCTTTTGTTCACATTAAGAGACAGGCTGTTGGCTCTGCACCAGTCCGTTAGCCGCTGCACCTCCTCTCTGTAAGCTGACTCGCCGTTCTTGCTGATGAGACCCACCATGGTCGTGTCATCGGTGAACTTGATGATGTGGTTCGAGCTGTGTCTTGCAGCACAGTCATGGGTCAGCAGAGTGAACAGCAGTGGACTGAGCACGCAACCCTGGGGAGCCCCTGTGCTCAGTGTGATGGTGTTGGAGATGCTGCTCCCAATCCGGACTGACTGAGGTCTCCCAGTCAGGAAGTCTAGGATCTAGTTGCAGAGGGAGGTGTTCAGGCCCAGTAGGCTCAGCTTTCCAATCAGTTTCTGAGGGATGATTGTGTTGAATGCTGAACTAAAGTCTATGAACAGCATCTAAATGTATGTGTCTTTTTTGTCCAGGTGGAGGGTGGTGGCAATGGCGTCATCTGTTGAACGGTTGGGACGGTATGCAAACTGCAGGGAGTCCAGTGAGGGGGCAGCAAGGTCTTGATATGCCTCATGACAAGCCTCTCGAAACACTTCATGATGATGGATGTAAGTGCAACGGGACGGTAGTCATTTAGGCAGGACACTGAAGACTTCTTCGGCATGGAGACGATGGTGGCGGTCTTGAAGCACATTGGAACGGTGGCGCTGCTCAGGGAGATGTTGAAGATGTCAGTGAGAACATCTGCTAGCTGGTCTGCACATCCTCTGAGCACTCTACCAGAGATTGTTGTCTGGTCCAGCAGCCTTCCGTGGGTTGACTCTGCACAGGGTTCTTCTCACGTTGGCCACGGAGAGACACAGCACCTGGTCATTTGTGGGAGGGGTGGTCTTCCTCGCCGCCACATCACTTTCTGCCTCAAACCGGGCGTAGAAGTTATTCAGCGCATCTGGGAGGGAGGCATCACCTGCACAGTCAGGTGATGTTGTCTTGTAATTGGTGATGTCCTGGATGCCCTTCCACATGCGCCGTGTATCACTGCTGTCCTGGAAGTAACTGTGGATTAGCTGGGCATGTGCACGCTTTGCCCCTCTGATGGCTCGGGACAGTTTGGCCTTCGCTGTTGTTAAAGCTGCCTTGTCGCCTGCTCTGAAGGTGGAGTCGCGGGTCCTCAGCAGCGCACGCACCTCTGCGGTCATCCATGGCTTCTGGTTAGCGCGTATAGTGATGGTCTTGGACAGAGTAACATCATCAATGCACTTGCTGATGTAGCTGGTCACTGATGCCGTGTACTCCTCTAAGTTGGTAGAGTCGCCATCGGTTGCAGCCTCCCTGAACACGTGTCAGTCAGTGTGCTCAAAGCAGTCTTGAAGAGCAGAGATGGCTCCTGCTGGCCAGGTTTTCACCTGCTTCTGAACTGGTCTGAAGCACCTGACGAGCGGTGTGTATACTGGGATTAGCATTACAGAGATGTGGTCTGAGTATCCGAGGTGGGGGTGGGGCTCTGCCCAGTACGTGTCAGGGATGTTTGTGTAAACCAGGTCCAACACGTTCTCCCCCCTCGTTGCAAAGTCCACATACTGATGGAATTTGGGGAGCACTGACTTAAGGTTCACGTGGTTAAAATCACCGGCGACAATAAAACAGACCATCAGGGTGTGCGTTCTGCAGTTCGCTAATAGCCCCGTACAGTTCACAGAGCGCCTCCTTAGCATTAGCGCTGGGGGGAATGTACACACCGAATATAAGGACAGAGGTGAATTCCCGTGGCAAATAAAATGGTCTGCATCGAACTGCCACAAACTCCACTGGCGATGAGCAGTGTCTGGAAACCAGCACAGAGTTCTTACACCATTCCGTGTCGATATAAATACAGACACCGCCACCGCAAGCCTTACCGGGGACAGCTGCATCTCTGTCCGAACGAAACAAAGCTAGCCCGTCCGAAATCCCATCAGTGAGCCATGTCTCTGTGAAGACATCCGCGGAGCAAGCTCTGTACTCCCGCCGAGTATTACGTTGGAGTCGGATGTACTCCATTTTATTATCCAGGGAGCGGCCATTGGAGAGCCGAATGGACGGGAGAGCCGGCCGGCTAGGGTTTGCTTTGAGCTTGGCACGGACCCCTGCCCATTTGCCTCGCTTCTGCTTCCTCGCTCATCGCTTCCGACTTCTCCATTTCCATCTCCGGCTCCCAGCATTCCCTATCCCTCCTCACCAGATATCCATATCTGCCTTTGATTGCCTATGCCAAGAATTTCCTCATCAAAGTGGCAAGCTCCCCAGGAGGAAAGCTAACATGACTGTCGAATGAATCAGCCAATGAAGTGTCTGGTTGCCAGCTGATTCCCTTGGCAAGGCAGAATACCAGCACTGATGCTGGCCAGCACTGTGATGTGGGACGGTGGAGACAAATGGTCATCTCCATGGAGATGCGCACCTGAGTTGCAAGCATTGTTTGTTCACATACATAGCATAAAGTTCCCAAACATCCCAGGAATGTACTAGGTCCATTATATTTTATAAACAATTGTCAGGAAATGTAGAGGAGGCTTGACCCAAAAGCAGAGCAGTGGAGACAATTCAGCAGCAAGTGATAACTTTAATAATAGATGGAAAAATAACAAGCCATGAGGGGTCACGAAACAAGAGAGAACAGAAACTGAACACAACAGGGAGGGGGAAAGCTAGAAGCAAATGGCTGAGGCCGGCTGCTTCAATGTCAACAAGAACTGGGTTTAAATAGGCTGTAGGTGATGAGTCTGGAACGAGTGGCAGGTGAATCCTATTAGCTGTGTGGAGGCTAAAAGGTGCCCACACGTGCCCAGTGGGAGTTGCCTGCATGTGCCTGGTAGGAGGTGCCCACACGTGCCTGGTGGGAGGTGCCCACACGTGCCTGGTAGGAGGTGCCCACACGTGTCTGGTGGGAGGTGCCCACACGTGCCTGGTGGGAGGTGCCCACACGTGCCTGGTGGGAGGTGCCCACACGTGCCTGGTAGGAGGTGCCCACACGTGCCTGGTGGGAGGTGCCCACACGTGTCTGGTGGGAGGTGCCCGGTGGAAGGCGCCCACAGGTGCTTGGTGGGAGTTGCCCACAGGTGCTTGGTGGGAGTTGCCCACACGTGCCTGGTGGGAGTTGCCCACACGTGCCTGGTAGGAGGTGCCCACATGTGCCTGGTAGGAGGTGCCCACACGTGTCTGGTGGGAGATGCCCACACGTGTCTGGTGGGAGTTGCCCACACGTGCCTGGTGGGAGGTGCCCGCACGTGCCTGGTGGGAGTTGCCCGCACGTGCCTGGTAGGAGGTGCCCACACGTGCCTGGTGGGAGGTGCCCACACGTGCCTGGTGGGAGGTGCCCACACGTGCCTGGTGGGAGTTGCCCGCACGTGCCTGGTAGGAGATGCCCACACGTGCCTGGTAGGAGATGCCCACACGTGCCTGGTGGGAGGTGCCCACACGTGCCTGGTAGGAGGTGCCCACACGTGCCTGGTGGGAGGTGCCCACACGTGCCTGGTGGGAGGTGCCCACACGTGCTTGGTGGGAGTTGCCCACACGTGCCTGGTGGGAGGTGCCCACACGTGCCTGGTGGGAGGTGCCCACACGTGCTTGGTGGGAGTTGCCCACACGTGCCTGGTGGGAGGTGCCCACACGTGCCTGGTGGGAGGTGCCCGCAGGAAAAGGCATGAGAACAATCTCCTGCCAAAATAAAAGACAACTAACATGTTCTGAAACACTTGAATTTTATTAGACATTTTAGATATTGCATTTTGAGCGATGGAAAGGTCGCTTGACTAGGAAGGATTACTGGGAGGTGGA
The DNA here is from genome assembly GCF_048418815.1 of Hemitrygon akajei. Lineage (NCBI taxonomy): Eukaryota > Metazoa > Chordata > Chondrichthyes > Myliobatiformes > Dasyatidae > Hemitrygon > Hemitrygon akajei. The sequence goes on along the minus strand of NC_133126.1, from coordinate 4,138,900 downwards.
TATTCATATAATGCATGAAGTTCAACATCCAGGATTGGCTCCAACTGGAGATCAAAACTCAGTGTGTATGAAGATGAGGCTTATAAATTATTTTGTTAGCGAAGTCAATACTTCAGACAAGTTCAAGATCAAGTTTAATTGCCAGTTAACCATACATATGCTTACAGCTAACAAAATGTTGTTCTTACCGGGCCCAGGTGCAAAACACAGTACATACAGTCACACACAATACATACAGTCAGACACAATACATACAGTCAGACACAGTACATACAGTCACACACAGTACACACATTCACACACAATACATACAGTCAGACACAGTCCATACAGTCACACGCAATACGTACAGTCAGACACAGTACATACAGTCACACACAATACATACAGTCAGACACAGTACATATGGTCACACACAGTACATAAAGTCACACATAGAACATACAGTTACATTAACACATACAGTCACACACGGTACATAGAGTCACATATGGTACAAACAGTTACAACAGCACATACAGTCACAAAAAATCATATTAACACAGGTCCCTGGGTGTCATAGCTTGTAGATTGGTGATGCATGGGATGTTGTCCTGGGGCCATGTTTCTGCAAGAACAAGCACACAGCAGTTCCTCATCTCACACTGGTTTTGCAGATGAAGGCAAATTAGTTTGCCTCTTGTTGGGTCAGACACAGGAGAAGGCAAGTCTGCTTCTCTTCTGGGGAATGAACACTGGAAAACAGCACTGACAGGAGAGACAGCCTGCAAGGGCCAGGCCCCAAACTAGTACAGATTCCAATTCAGTCCTGATTGAGTCATAGAACAGTACAGCACAGAAACAGGCCCTTTGGCCCATTTAGTCCATGCTGAACCATTTAAACTGCCTACTCCTTCACTGGGATCGTAGCTCTCCATGCCCCTACCATCCATGTACTTATCCAAACTTCTCTTATGAAGGGTCTTGGCCTGAAATGTCAACTGTTTATTCATTTCCATGAATGCAGCCTGACCTGCTGAGTACCTCCAGCAGTTTGTGTGTGTTGCTATGGATCCCAGCACACCTGACATCCTCTGTTCTCTCCCACACCCCCTCCAGACACTTCCTCCCCGGCACTTCCTCCCCTGGTGGTTGTAACAGGTGACACCACAACATGAGGGCTTAGTCTGTGTAACAGCCAAGGCCACACAGCTTCCCCACCGTCAGTCTCACCAGTGAACTAATAAAACAGACTTGCAGTATTTTGCATTTCCAATGTCCAACCGGATCATCCCATCTCAAGAAAAATGTTTAAAGCACACACTTGCGCTATTTGTTGGACCCAGAGAGGCTGCTGCAACCAAACACATCATCTTACTAGAAAATTCCATCTAGTTAAATATCAGACAATGGGAATTGGTACTGTAATGGGCAAGACTAGGCCCAGAGGGCACAGCTTCAGAATAGAGGGGCATCCATTTAGAACAGAGATGAGATGGATTTTGTTTTAGCTGGAGGGGTTGAATCTGTGGAATTCATTGCCGGGTATAAGTGTGGAGTCCCAGTCATTAGGTATATTTAAGGCAGATTCTGGATTGGTCAGGGTGTCAGAGGTTACGGGGAGAAGGTAAGAACTTGGGGCTGAGAAGGATAATAAATCAGCCATGATAGAATGGTAGAGCAGACTTGATGGGTCGAATGGCCTAATTCTGCTCCTATGTCTTATAGTCATGTGATCTTATGGTTGCAGTTGGTGGCATATATGGACACTGGTAACAGATTTGTTTTGAATTTTGAAGTTGTCAAAATGTTTCTGCTGTCAAGGTTTGTTCTGACCTTACAACTTGATGTTAAATGTAAACGTTGGTCCTGCAATATGCAAGGCTTTTTTTGAACACTTGGGTGACCTACTCAAAGTGCTAGGAACCTGTGGACCAATATATTTTCAAAATATGACTCTTAGTGTCAGGTTGTAGATGAAAATCAAGAGAAAGTCAAGAATAAGACGGAGTATTTAGAGAGAGATTATCAAGGTAAGTTGATGCTTTTCAAAATAGAATACATGGGATAAAGGAAGATAAGAACTCAAGAAAATGAGAGTAGAAATAGACAAGATGTTCCCACTGACCTGACTCACCTTTCACTATGATCATAGCTGATCTTCTCCAAGTCTCACCTACCCCCTTGTGCCTGTTCACAACAGCCTTCAATTTCCTTTATTTTTCAGAAATTTATCTCCCTTGAATGATCTAGTTTCCCAAATCTTCTCGAATTGCAGAGGTTCACCAACTTCAGCCAAAAAAGCCATCCAACTCAATATAGAAGTTTGCTGATGACACCACAATTGTAGGCCGTACCTTGGGTAATGATGAGTCTGAGTACAGAGAGGAAATTAAGAACCTGGTGGCACGGTGCGAAGACAATAACCTATCCGTCAACGTCAGCAAGACGAAAGAATTGGTTGTTGACTTCAGAAGGAGTAGCGGACTGCACGACCCCATCTACATCAGTTGGGCACAGGTGGAACAGGTCAAAAGCTTCAAAGGTCAAAATTCAAGACTGTTTAATGTCATGACCGGTTCACAAGTGTAAAGGGGAAAAAATAGTTGTTGCTCTGGATTCAATGTAGCACAAAAAAACACAAGGAACACAATGATTTAAAAAAACACCATAAATATACAGACATTAGATAGCTTATATAGATTGATTTGATTGCATGTCCATAAAATGACACTATGCACATTCAGTGACAGACAAGAAACGATAAAGTCTTTGTGGGTGGGGGTGCGGAGGGGTGGGTTAGTGAGTGGAGGTGTTGATCAGCCTTACTGTTTGGGGAAAGTAAATGTTTTTGAGTCTGGTTGTCCCTGGTGTAGGCTCCTCCCTGATGGGAGTGAGACAAACAGTCCATGCGCCGGGTGGGTGGGATCCTTCGTGATGCTGCTGGCCCTTTCTATATATACAGTACGTCCTTGATGTCAGGTAGGCCGCTCCTGCTGCTCTTCCCGTGGTTAAATATACCTCCCATTGCGCTCCCGTTGGCTGGTGTACCAACATGTTTCACTTTTCTGGTTGGTCACGCACTTGCACAAAAATAGAACAGCTTTTTACCCCCTCTCTAACCTTCCATAGAGGACAGAGAGAAGAGACAGCGGGCAAGGCAGCACCACCTAGTAAACTCGGGAAAAGGCTCCCAACCGCTATTGCGTTGCGGGAACGAAGAGACAGGTGGTTGGGACTGCGTCGTGACCCTGACCTGACAGCCGGTAATGTCACCATTCGAACCGGGTTAAAGTCTCTGCAAACTTTACGCAGCGCCTACCGCGTTCTTTCCATACGGTAATGTGGAATTGTAACAATAATCTTTTTAAACAGCCGGAAAAAAAAACAAGATTTCGGTTTTAACCATAGGCACTAAAATAATAGCAATAACTTCTTTATAAAGTATTTTTCAGACAGACGATGTAGTTCAAAGTGTCTGACAATGGGATGAATTGCAAACATGAAAATGAAAAAAAAAGACAAAAGATGTTAGTTAAAAACAATGTTAAATAAACAGGTTTTGGGTTGGCGTTTAGAAGTGTCAACTGAGTCTGCATCTCTTGTAGTTGAATTCCACAGTTTGGGGCGCAGTTCAGAAAAGCTGACCGGCCAATTTTCTTTTGAGGGAGATCGTTTAAATTTAAGAGACCGGCAGAGCTCGAGCAGGATTATAAAGCGAAAGTGATGCGGAGATGTACTCCAGTCCCAAACTATTGAGTGGCTTTAAAACCAGAAAAATAACTTTAAAATCAATTCTAGAAAATGCAGGAAGCCAGTACAGAGTAGCTAGGACGGTGGGGGGGGGGGGCACATGCCCCCTCATGCTGGTTTTGGTTAAAAGACTTAGAGAATAGATAATGCACGCAGGTTTACTCGCGAATTTTTGGTGACTTGCTGTTAAAATGAAGGAAGGATAATCACTGAAACGAGCGGGGAAAGTTTGTTCTGTCTCGGCAAAGTCATTTCCAGGGGTCGCGGCGCGCTGGATGTGTTGCGGTGTTTACAGGGACGTGTCAAAGGGGTTTAGAGGCAGGCTTCACGGCTGTAGGCTTCCATCAGCTTCTGTTTTCAGAATCCTTCTGGAAAGCCGAAACGGTCACAGGATAGCCCGGTGGGAGATGATCACATATTCCAACTAAAATATACATCGAAACATTTTGTTTTGGTTTAACGGAGACTTCTGCTGCGCTCTGCGTTCAACTAGAAACATCGGTATGTTGAACGGCTAATGAACTTTTTCCCGTAAAATCTCCGTGGTGAGACAAACCTTGGCACCGTGTTCTCGTCTTTCAGGAGACATTTCACTGTAAGCTTTCCGCGGCGAGACAATGTTTTCACTTCATCAGTCTTGTTTACCCGCTATCCTGTTGCAAGAGGCAGGCACCATTTACATCTCGAAACTTGAGGCAAGATTAAATGTTCAGCCCTGGCAAATTGCCCACGGAAATGCACTATTTTCATCTGGGGAAGAGTTATGTGTTAAGTTTTCTGGTACTACATTTCATTGGGTTAGATCGCCCCAATTTCACAGTGCTGCAATATCTGTAATCTTTCAGACTCCGTGCACCTTGCCTGTCTCTAATAGGAGTTCCTAGACCGATTGGAAGAATGGGCAAAGAAGTGGCAGATGGAATAGACTGTAGCAAAGTGTATGGTCATGTATTTTAGTAGAAGGAATAAAGACATTGAATATTTTCTAAACGGGGAGAAATTATACAAACAGAATCAGAGATGCTAAAGGACTTGGGCGTCCTCGTGTAGGATTCTCTGAAGGTTAACTTGGAGGTTGATTCGGTGGTAAGGAAGGCAAATGCAATATTAGTATTCATTTTGAGAGGACTAGAATATAAGCCCACAGGCCATAAGATACGGGAGCAGAGTCGGGGTATTTCAGCTCCACTCATATCAGAGAGTGCACACAGCATACAACCTGAAGTTCTTACCCTCTGAAGAAAAACCCCAGTGAATGAATTACACTCCATCTGCTCTGCCATTTCATCATGGCTGACCCAATGTTTCTCTCAGGCTCAATCTCCTTCCTGCCTTTTCCCCAAATCCCTTCATGCCCTGACCAACCAAGAATCTATCAGGCTCTGCCTTCAATATACACAAAGACTTGGTCTCCACAGCTGCCTGTGCAAAGAATTCCACAGATTCACCACTCTCTGGCTGAAGAGGTTCCTCTTCATTTACGTTCTAAATGGATGCCCCTCTATTCTGAGGCTATGTCCTCAGGTCATAGACTCTCCCACCACAATAAACATCCTTTCCACATCCACTCTATTGAGGCCTTTCAACCTTCAATAGGTTTTAATTAGGTCACCCCTCATTCTTCTGAATTTCAATGACTAAAGACCCATAGCCATCCAATGTTCATCATTTGACAAGCCTTTCAATCCCAGATTCATTCTCGTGAACCTCCATTGCATCCTCTTCAATGTCAGCAAATACTTTTTTAGATAAGGGCCCAGAACTTCTCCTCCAAGTGAGGCCTCACCAGTGCCTTATAAAACCTCATCATTACATCCTTGCTTTTATATTTTAGTCCTCTCCAAATAAATACTAACTTCGCATTTGCCTTCGTCACATCTGACTCATCCTGCAAATTAACCTTTAAGGAATCCTGCACAAGGAGCCCCAAGTCCCTTTGCACTTCAGATTTTTGAAATTTTTCTTCATTTAGAAAGTAGTCTATGTTTTTATTTCTTTTATGACCATACACTTCCCAACAGTATATTCCATCTGTCACTTCATTGCCAATCTGTAAATTGGCCCAATTTCTCCCAGATTGGGAGATTTTTGCAATCTGTATTCTCCCAGTTCTCCCAGTTGGTATACGTCCATCTGTAGCCTTTCTGTATTCTCCCAGTTCTCCCAGTCAGTATACGTCCATCTGTAGCCTTTCTGTATTCTCCCAGTCGGTATACGTCCATCTGTAGCCTTTCTGTATTCTCCCAGTCGGTATACGTCTATCTGTAGCCTTTCTGTATTCTCCCAGTCGGTATACGTCCATCTGTAGCCTTTCTGTATTCTCCCAGTTCTCCCAGTCAGTATACGTCCATCTGTAGCCTTTCTGTATTCTCCCAGTCAGTATACGTCCATCTGTAGCCTTTCTGTATTCTCCCAGTCGGTATACGTCCATCTGTAGCCTTTCTGTATTCTCCCAGTTCTCCCAGTCGGTATACATCTGTCTGTAGCCTTTCTGTTTCCTCACTACTACCTGCCTCTCCACCTATATTTGTTTCGAACTGCAAACTTGGTCACAGAGTCATCAATTCTGTCCTCCAAATCATTGACATATAACATACAAAGGAGCGGTCCAACACAGACCCCTGTGGAACACCAGTAGTCACCGCCAGCCAACCAGAATAGGCTCCCTTTACTCCCACTCTTCGCCTCCTGCCAATCATGCCAGTATCTTTCCTGTAATACCATAGGATTTTAACTTGTTATGCAGCCTCATGTGTGGCACCTTGTCAAAGGCCTTCTGAAAATCCAAGTGCACAACATCCACCAATTCTCCTTTATCTGCTTGTTGTTCTTCAAAGAATTCCAACTGATTCATCAGGCAAGATGTTCCCTTAAGAAAACTATGCTGACTATGGCCTATTGCATCATGAGCCCAGAAACCACATTCTTAACAAACGACTTGAACATCCTCCCAACCACTAATTGACTTATAGTTTTCTATCTTCTGCCTCTCTTTCCCTTCTTGAGAGTGGAGTGACATTTGTGATTTTCCAGTCCTATAGAACCATTTCAGAATTAATTGGCTCTTGAAAGATCATTACTAATGCCTCCACAATCTTCTCAGCCACCTCTTTCAGAATCCTGGGATGTACACCTGGTCCAGGTGACTTTTCTACCTTCAGACAGGTTCAGTCACCCAAGAATATTATCCCCAGTAATGGCAACTTCACACACTTCTGCCCCCTGATACTCTCAAACTTTCAGCATACTGTCTCCAATTGTCCCCCATTATTACCCCTCCAGCATCATTTTCCAGCAGTTTGATATCTATTCTCATCTTTTATTTACACTTTACATTCAGAAGAAACCTTTGGATTCCTTTTTAATCTTATTGGCTGGCTTACTTTTGTATTCCATCTTTTCCTTCTTTATGATCTTTTTAATTGCATTTTTTTGGCTTTTAAAAGCTTACCAATTTTCTAATGTCCTGTAGGGATGTACTACATACAGAGCTAGAGATGACACGCAGTCGGTAAGTCGTTTCGAGACTAGTTTATTCAAACTTGGCGGCGCTGGCATTTAATCCCTAGCGCCCGCCCTCTTCGGGTGGAAATGACGTCAGAGGTGCATTACCAAAGTCTCCCCCCGCACGCTGGCTATTTGTGAGCCGGTTCGCCTGCACAGAAAGTGGGTCGCCACATAACCCCCACCCCAGAACTGGCGATACACCCCTCAATGTCCTCAGTCTGGGTCGGACTCTGTTTGGGAGGTCTGCCTCTGCGCCGCGGTGCCTGAACCTCGACCGGCTGCGCCAAGTCCACATGGGCTGGTTTGAGTCGGTCCACCGTGAAAACCTCCTCTCTCCCCCCCAATGTCCAGAACGTACGTGGACCGCTTGTTGTTGATCACCTTGAACGGCCCCTCGTACGGCCGCTGTAGCGGTGCCCGGTGTCCGCCCCTTCGTACAAACACAAACTTACAGTCCTGCAGGTCTTTGGGTACATGGGTCGGGGTCCGTCCGTGCTGTGAAGTCGGTACGGGGTCAAGGTTGCCGAGCCTTTCGCGTAGTCTGTCCAGGACTGCTGCGGGTTCTTCCTCTTGCCCCCTTGGGGCTGGTATGAACTCTCCCGGGACGGCCAGGGGCGCGCCGTACACCAACTCGGCTGACGAGGCGTGCAGATCCTCTTTGAGCGCTGTATGAATTCCAAGCAGGACCCAGGGAAGCTCGACAACCCAGTTAGGTCCTCTCAGGTGGGCCATGAGAGCCGACTTCAAGTGACGGTGGAAGCGTTCCACCAGTCCGTTCGACTGTGGGTGGTAGGCAGTTGTGTGGTGCAGCTGCGTTCGCAACAGACTGGCCACAGCCGACCACAGGCTGGAGGTGAACTGGGTGCCTCTGTCGGAGGTAATGTGGGCCGATACCCCGAAGCGTGCTACCCAGGTTGCGATCAGTGCTTGGGCGCAGGAATCGGCAGATGTGTCGGTGAGCGGGACCGCCTCTGGCCACCTGATGAACCGATCTACCATAGTTAGGAGGTACCGCGCTCCTCGGGACACTGGTAGGGGGCCCACGATATCCACATGAATGTGGTCGAACCTCCAGTGGGTGGGTTTGAACTGCTGCGGTGGGGCTTTAGTGTGCCGCTGCACCTTGGCTGTTTGGCACTGCGCGCACGTTCTGGCCCATTCACTGACCTGCTTGCGAAGTCCGTGCCACGTGAACTTGCTGGAGACCAGCCAAATGGTTGTCCTGATAGATGCGTGCGCCAAACCTTGTATGGAGTCGAAAACTCGCCGCCTCCAGGCTGCCGGGACGATGGGGCGAGGTTGGCCAGTAGCCACGTCGCACAGGAGGGTCCTCTCACCTGGGCCTACGAGAAAGTCCTGCAGCTGCAAACCCGAGACTGCGGTCCTGTAGCTGAGCATCTTGTCGTCTGCCTGCTGCGCCTCCGCCAGTGCTGCATAGTCCACCCCCCAGGGACAGGGCCTGGACAGCTGGTCTGGAGAGTGCGTCCGCCACGACATTCTCCGTTCCCGAGACATGCTGGATGTCCGTCGTGTACTCGGAGATGTAGGACAGATGTCGCTGCTGGCGAGCTGACCAGGGATCGGACACCTTCATGAACGCGAAGGTCAACGGTTTGTGATCCGTGAACGCGGTCAACGGCCTGCCTTCTAAGAAGTACCTGAAATGCCGGATTGCCAGATACAGTGCCAACAGCTCCCGGTCGAAAGCACTATACTTGAGTTCGGGTGGTCGTAGGTGCTTGCTGAAGAACGCCAGGGGTTGCCAGCGCCCCTCGATGAGCTGCTCCAGCACCCCACCGACTGCTGTGTCGGATGCGTCCACTGTGAGGGCGGTCGGAATGTCCGTTCTGGGTTGCACCAGCATCGCGGCATCTGCCAAGGCTTCCTTGGCTTTAACGAAAGCGGCCGCGGCCTCTTCGTCCCAAGTAATGTCCTTGCCTTTACCCGACATCAGGGTGTACAAAGGGCGCATGATACAGGCTGCTGAGGGGAGGAAACGGTGGTAGAAGTTCACCATACCAACGGACTCCTGCAGGCCTTTGACCGTGTTGGGCCGGGCAAAGTGGCGGATCGCGTCTACCTTGGCGGGCAGAGGTGTTGCCCCGTCTTTGGTAATCCTGTGGCCCATGAAGTCGATGGTATCGAGACCGAACTGGCATTTGGCCGGGTTGATCGTGAGGCCGAAATCACTCAGGCGGGAGTAGAGCTGGCGGAGGTGGGACAGATGCTCCTGACGACTGCTGCTGGCTATGAGGATGTCGTCCAAATAGATGAACGCACAGTCCAGGTCGCGTCCCACCCCATCCATTAGCCGCTGGAACGTCTGTGAGGCTGAACGGCATTCGGAGGAACTCGAACAGGCCGAACGGGGTGATGAGTGCTGTTTTGGGGATGTCTTCAGGGCGCACCGGGATTTGATGGTATCCCCGGACGAGGTCTACTTTGGAAAAGATTCTTGCCCCGTGCAGTTTTGCTGTAAAGTCCTGTATGTGTGGCACGGGGTAGTGGTCTGGAGTGGTAGCCTCGTTCAGTCTGCGGTAGTCGCCGCATGGTCTCCAACCCCCAGCTGCTTTGGGCACCATGTGCAGGGGGGAGGCCCATGGGCTGTCGGACCTCCGTACGATCCCCAATTCCTCCAGCCTCTTGAACTCCTCCTTCGCCAGGCGGAGCTTTTCCGGGGGGAGCCTTCGTGTGCGGGTGTAGAGGTGTGGTCCCTGGGTCGGGATGTGGTGCTGTACCCCGTGTCTGGGCACGGCTGCCGTGAACTGCGGTGCCAGAATCGATGGAAAATCCGCCAGGATTCTGGTCAATGCGTTGTCCGACAGCGTGATGGAGTCCATGTGTGGGGCCGGCAACTTGGCTTCACCCAGGAAGAACGTCTGGAAAGTCTTGGCATGTACCAGTCTTTTCCCTTGCAAGTCGACCAGCAGGCTGTGAGCTCGCAAGAAGTCCACCCCCAGGAGTGGTTGGGCCACCGCGGCCAGTGTGAAGTCCCACGTGAACCGGCTGGCGCTGAACTGCAGCTGCACTGTGCGGGTGCCGTAGGTCCGTATCGTGCTGCCGTTTGTGGCCCTCGGGGTGGGTCCTGGCTTCCTGTTGCGGGTGTCCTACCCCGTCAGGGGCAAGACTCTGATTTCCGCTCTGGTGTCGACCGAGAAGCGGCGTCCCGACTGTTTGTCCCAGACGTATAAGAGGCTGTCCTGGTGGCCAGCCGCCATAGTCATTAGCAGCAGCTGGCCCTGTCACTGGCCCTTGCAGGGCAGGCGACAACAGCGGGCTTTTGTGCCCCACCACTGGTGGTAGAAACACCACTGTTCACTGGCCTCCTCACTCCTGCCTCTGCGTTGTGTGCGCCCCCCTGCCGGGCCTGGTCTGGTCTGCTGTTGGGCGTGTGGCCTGGAAATCTGACCCACGGACGCCACGCTCTCCCTCTTGGCTTTCCACAACACGTCTGCCTGGGCTGCCACCTTCCGGGGATTGCTGAAATCTGTGTCGGCCAGCAGCAGATGTATTTCCACGGGCAGTTGCTCTAGGAACGCTTGCTCGATCATGAGGCAGGGCTTGTGTCTGTCAGCCAGGGCCAGCATCTTGTTCATCAATGCTGACAGCAGTCTGTCTCCCAAACCGTCCAGGTGAAGCAGGCGGGCACCTCGCTCACGCTGTGAGAGGCCAAAGGTCCCAATGAGCAGCGCTTTGAATGCTTCATATTTGCCTTCTTCCGGGGCGACTGTATGAAATCCGCAACCTGAGCGGCCGTCTCCTGGTCAAGGGCGCTCACCACGTGGTAGCAACGCGTGGAATCAGAGGATATCTGCCGAATCTGGAACTGGGCTTCTGCTTGGCTAAACCACACGCGTGGTCGCAGCGTCCAGAAAGTCGGCAGTTTTAGCGAAACTACGTGAACAGATGAAGAGTCGGTCAACTTTGGTCCAAATCCCGTTTGGACCGTCGGGGTCACCAGTGTAGCGATGTGCTACACACAGCGCTGAAATAACGACACGCAGTCGGTAAGTCGTTTCGAGACTAGTTTATTCAAACTTCGCGGTGCTGGCATTTAATCCCTAGCGCCCGCCCTCTCCGGGCGGAAATGACATCAGAGGTGTATTACCAAAGTCTCCCCCCGTGCGCTGGCTATTTGTGAGCCGGTTCGCCTGCGCAGAAAGTGGGTCGCCACAGTCCCACTAATTTTTGCTCTATTATATGTCCTTTCTTTGGCTTTTATGTTGGCTTTGATTTCTCTTGTTAGCCACGGTTGTGTCATCCTGCCTTTAGAATACCTCTTCCTCCTTGGGGTGTATATATCCTGTGCCTTCTGAGGTATTCTCAGAAATTTCAGCCATTGCTGCTTTGTTGTCATCCCTGCTGGTGTTCTTTCTTTCCCAATCAATTTTGTCCAACTACTTTCTCACGCCTTTGTAATTCCCTTCACTCCACTGTAACACTGAATAATCTGACTTTAGCTTCCCCTTCTCAAATCGCAGGGTGAATTCTATCATATTATGATCACCTTCCCTAAGGGTTCCTTTGCCTTAAGCTCTGTAATCAATTCCAATTCATTGGACAGCACCGAATCCAGATTAGCTGACCACTTAGTGGGCTCCACCATGAACTGCTCTAAAAAGCTATCTCATAGACATTCTAGAAAATTCCCCTCTTGGGATCCAGCACCAACCTGATCTTCCCAATCTACCTGCATATTGAAAATCCCATGCCTGTTTTAACACTACTCTTTTACGTGCATTTTCTATCGCCCGTTGTAATTTGTAGGCTACATTTTTACCACTGTTTGTGGGTCTGTATATAACTCCCATGAGGGTCTTATTACCCTTGCAGGTGCTTAGCTCTACCCACAATGATTCAACATCTTCCAATCTTGTGTTTCCTCTATCTCATGATTTGATTTCATTTTTTACCCTAGATGTTAAGCTCCTAGCGATCAGCCAGGATTCCGTGATGCCTGCTTCATCATACATGCCAATATGTAACTGTACTTCATCTACCTTACTCCATATACTTCATGCATTCAAATATAACACCTTCCGTCCTGTGGTCACCCTTTTCAATTTTGTTCTTTTACAATTTTCCCTATCAACAGCCTCTTCTTCTAAACACTGCCTTTGTTTGTAAACCAGCTACCTCATTCTCAGTACTATCACTCCAGTTCCCATACCCCTGTCAAATTAGTCTAAACCCTTCTAGCTCTAGCAAACCTGCAAGGATATTGGCCCTCCATGGGTTCAGATGTAACCCACCCCTGTTGTATAGATTGTACCATCCCAGAAGAGATCCCAGTGATCCGTAAATTTGAACCCCTGCCCCCTGCACCAGTTCGTCAGCCAAGCATTCGCCTGCCTGATAATATTTTTCCTACCCTCACTGGTGTGTGGCACAGGCAGCAATCTGAAGAGTTCTACCTTAGAGGTCCTGTTTTTCAACTTTCTACTGAGCTCTCGAAGACCTTTGTTCAGGACCTCCTCACCTTTGTCATTGGTGTCAACATGTACAAAGACTTCTGGCTGCTCTCCCTCCTCCTGTAGAATGCCATGGACCCGATCTGAGACATCCCTGACCCTGGCACCAGGGAGGCATCCTGGATGTATCTATCGCATTGATAGAATTTCCGTCTCTTTTCTCTTTAACTATGGAATCTCCTATCACTACTGCAGTTCTCTTCATCTCTCTTCTCTTCTGAACCACCGCACCAAAACTCAGTGCCATACAACTGGTCGCTGCAGCTCTCCCCTGGAAGGTCATCCCCCCCTCGCCAATTTCCAAAGTGGTATAGTTATTATTGAGGGGACATCCACAGAGGGACTCTATACTCTCTGCCCATTTTCCTTCCCTCTTCTGACAGCCCCCTGTAGCTCTGATCGATCGCCTCCACATTCTCCCGTATGAGCTGAAAGTCATTGAGCTGGAGCTCTGTGCACCTGGTGTAGATGTGGTCATCTGGGAGGCTGGAGGTCTCCCAGAACTCCCACATTTCACACACAGAACAAAACCCTGTCCCTGGAGCCATTCTCACTGCATCATCTGTGTCCTAAAAGACCCAGAATGAAGAATAAAGAAGAAAAAAAGAAAAAGAGAAACTTTCGAGATGCTTACGTTATTGATGAGCCAAAGATCACTCCAGCACTGGCACTCTCAAACAATGGCTGCTCCAAGTATGGCAGCTCTGCTTGGCTTGTGCCTGCCTTATTTTTATTCATCCTTTCTCATGAATCCCACTCAGTGATTGGTCGCAGTCCAACTTTGAAAAACTGCTGCGAAGCAGTGCCTTTTTAATCTTGTGCAAACCTCAGTGGAAAGTAGTTCTCTTCTTGTACTCCTGCTCTGTGATTGGTTGCAGTCCAACTGCCTCGAGGATATAAATGCAAGAGTGTAATGCTAAGGCTTTATAAGGCATTGGTCAGACCATACTTACAAACAGTTTTGGGCTGACATTGGAGAGGGTCCAGAGGAGGTTTGCAAGAATGATTCCAGTAATGAAAGGGTTAACTCATGAGGCGTGTTTAATGGCTTTGGGCCTGAAAGCACTGGAGTTTAGAAGAATGAGTGGTGATAACACAGAAACATAGAAAACCTACAGAATAATACAGGCCCTTCGGCCCACAAAACCGAACCTTGGAACTACCTGGGCTTTACCCATAGCCCTCTATTTTTCTAAACTCCATGTAGCCATCCAGGAGCCTCTTAAAAGACCCTATCGTTTCCACCTCCACCACCGCCGCCGGCAGCCCATTCCATGCATTCACCAGTCTATGCATAGAAAACTTACCCCTGACATCTCCTGATCTCATCAAAACTTAACAAATGTTCAAAGGCCTAGGTAGAGAGGATGTGGAGAGGATATTTTCTATAGTGGAGGAGTCTGGCACAATTTCAGAATAGAGAGTTGTCCTTTTAGAACAGAGATGAGGATGAATTTCTTTAGCCAGAGTGTGGTGAATCTGTGGAATTCATTGCCAGAGATGTCTGTGGAGGTCAAGTCATTGGGTATATTTAAAACAGGTCTCCTAAGTTTTTGATTAGTCAGGGCATTAAAGGTTACAGGGAGAAGGCAGGAGAATAAGAGGAACTAATAAGTCAGCCGTGGTCGATTGGTGGATCAGATACATTGGGCCAACTGGCCCCATTTCTGCTCCCATGTCTTATGGTTGTATGTTTATTTATAGTTGCAAAATGTTTAGCAATCAGCTGTGGACAAATGCCAAATAGCGAAGTGAAAGACGATGCCGAAAATTTCATCATCAACCAGTAGGAGAAAACAAAATCTACTTCCATTCTTGTTGTTGAACTTCTTGTTAAGGAGTATTCTGGAGTTCTGAGAATTAATTCAAGCAGTAACCAGTCTTCAGTTCTTATTGTAAATGGCAAGCAGTAAATTAGAGTAACAGCCTAAGAGATATGGTTTACAAAATGGTGACTATGGATCGTTTGTATATATGCAGCAGCCAAATATTAAGGCAATGGGGTTGTGTTAATTGGCCTACATCAATCCAGGCAATTGTCATTAAGGACTTCAATCAGCCAGGACATGCCCTCTTCTCATTTCTGCCATTACAGATGAGGTACAGGAGCCTCAAGACACATACTCAACATTTCAGGCACAGCTTCTTCCCCTCTGCCATCAGATTTCTGAATGGGCAATGAACCCATGAACACTACCTCTCTTTTTTTTTGATCTCCTTTGCACTACTTACTTAATTTAATATTTATATACATATTTCTTATTGTAAATTATAGTTTTTAATATTATGTATTGCAATGTGCTACTGCCACAAAACAACAAGTTTCACAATATTTGCATTCCCCCATCCACCCCCTGGATCAGGGTCACATGAAGTCATGGGAGCAGGTGAGTAACAGTGGATGGTCATATGAGTAGCTGGTGTATATTACAAGTTCTGGTTAAGCCACCACTGATATTGGGCAGTCAATCTCTGAGGAGTATTGATAATAGCTGGGCTGACCTGTCTTGTAAAGACAGTGCCCAGAAGAAGGCAATAGGAATGCATTTCTGTTGAAAAATTTGCCATAGGAAGACCATGATAGCCCATGTCATATGTCATGGCACATAATGAATGAACGATCATATCACCCTGTCTTTATATTCTATGCCCTAGCTAATGAAGGCATGTATCCCATGTGCCTTGTTAACCATCTATTTATCTGTGGTTTAATATGTCACGAAATGCAGAGAAGGCTTGATCCAAAGGTAGGGCAATGGAGATGACTTCATGGTAATTGATAACTTTAATCATAAACAGCAAAAATAACAAGCCACAAGGGGCCCCAAAACAAGAGAGAACAGATACTAAACACAACAAGCTAACAGGTAACTGAAGGCGAGAAGCAACTGGTTGAGGCCGGATGGTTCGATGGGTGAACAGGGATTGTGGTTGAGATCTAGGTTGAAATAGGGTGCAGGGGATGAGTCAGGAATGAAGTGGCGGGCAACTCCTGATAGCTGGGTGGAATCTGGGGGGTGCCTGCCTGTGCAGGCCTGACATAATTTTCTGGAATCTTTGGACATGTATACCAAACTTTCTCTGTTTCTCACTATTACCTAGTGATCAATAATTCATTGTGTGTGTCCTAGCCTTATTAGCTCTCACAAAGTGCATATTTCATACATTTGGCCCATCCAGTTTGCTCCGCCATTCAATCATGGCTGATCCTTTTCACACGTCCTCAACCCCACTCTCCAGCTTTCTCCCTGGAACCTTTGATGCCATGACTAATCAAGAACCTATCAAGCACTGCTTTAAACACACCTAATTACCTGGCCTCCACAGCTGCCTGAGGTGATAAATTCCAAAAATTCACCACTGTCTGGCTAAAGAAACTTCTCTGTATCTCTGTTTTAAATGGACACTGTCTATCCTGAGGCTGTGCCCTCTTGTCCTAGACTCCCCCACCATGGGAAACAGTCTTTCCATATCTCTTCTGTCTAGGCCTTTCAACATTCAGAAGGTTTCAGTGAGATCCCCCTCATTCTTCTCAGTTCCAGCGAGTACAGACCCAGAGCCATCAAATGTTCCTCATATGATAAACCTTTCATTCCTGAACATAACCTTGCAAACTCATCTGAACCCTCTCCACTGCCAGCACATCTTTTCTTAGATGAGGAGCCCAAAACTGTTCACAATACTCAAAGTGAGGCCTCACCAGTGCCTTATAAAGCCTCAGCATCACATCCCTGCTCTTGTAAACACGAGGAAATTTGCAGATGCTGGAAATTCAAACAACAGCACACACAAAATGCTGGTGGAACACAGCAGGCCAGGCAGCATCTATAGGGAGAAGCGCTGTCGACGTTTCAGGCCGAGACCCTTCATCAGGACTAACCGAAAGGAATGATAGTAAGAGATTTGAAAGTAGTGGGGGGAGGGGGAAGTGCGAAGTGATAGGAGAAGACCAGAGGGGGTGGGATGAAGCTAAGAGCTGGAAAGGTGATTGGCGAAAGTGATACAGAGCTGGAGAAGGGAAAGGATCATGGGACGGGAGGCCTCAGGAGAAAGAGAGGGTGGGGAGCACCAGAGGGAGATGGAGAACAGGCAAAAAACTAAATATGTCAGGGATGAGGTAAGAAGTGGAGGAGGGGCATTAACGGAAGTTAGAGAAGTCAATGTTCATGCCATCAGGTTGGAGGCTACCCAGCCAGTATATAAGGTGTTGTTCCTCCAACCTGAGTTTGGATTCATTTTGACTATAGAGGAGGCCATGGATAGACATATCAGAATGGGAATGGGACGTGGAATTAAAATGTGTGGCCACTGGGAGATCCTGCTTTCTCTGGCGGACTGAGCGTAGGTGTTCAGCAAAATGGTGTCCCAGTCTGCGTCGGGTCTCAGCAATATATAAAAGGCCACACCGGGAGCACCGGACGCAGTATACCACACCAGCCGACTCACAGGTGAAGTGTCACCTCACCTGGAAAGACTGTCTGGGGCCCTGAATGGTGGTGAGGGAGGAAGTGTAAGGGCAGGTGTAGCACTTGTTCTGTTTACAAGGATAAGTGCCAGGAGGGAGATCAGTGGGAAGGGATGGAGGGGTGGACAAGGAAGTCGCGTAGGGAGCAATCCCTGCGAAAAGCAGAAAGGGGGGGGGGAAGGGAAAAATGTGCTCTTGTATTCTAGTCCACTTGAAATGAATGCTAACATGGCATTTGCCTTTTTCACCACAGACTCAACCTACAAGTTAACCTTTAGGGTGTTCTGCACAAGGATTCCCAAATCCCTTTGCATCTCAGATTTAAGATTTTCTCCCAGATTGGAAAATAGTCTGGACATTTATTTCTACTACCAAAGTACATAACCATGTGTTTTCCAACATTGTATTTCATTTGCCACTTTCTTGTCCATTCTCCAAATCTGTCAAAGTCCTTCTGCATTCTACCTGTTTCCTCAACACTACCTGCTCCTCCACCAGCCTTTGTATCATCTACAAATTTGGCAAAAAAACCATCTATTCTATCATCTACATCATTAATATACAGCATAAAAAGAAGCGGTCCCATTACAAACCCCTGCGGAACACCACTAGTCACTGGTATCCAACCAGGAAAAGATCCTTTTATTCCCACAAACTGCCTCCTACCACTGAACCAATGCTCCGACCATGCCAGTAACTTTCCTGTAATACCATGGGCTCTTAACTTGGTAAGCAGCCTCATGTGTGGCACCTTGTCAAAGGCCTTCAGAAAGTCCAAATATACAACATCCACTGCATCCCCTTTATCTATCCTACTTGTAATCTCCTCAAAGAATTCCAACAGGTTCGCCAGGCAGGATTTTCCCTGAAGTAAACCATACTGACTTTGTACTATCTTGTTCTGTGTCACCAAGTACTCCATCACCTCATCGTAAACAATTGACTCTTCCCAACCACTGAGGTCAGGCTAACTGGTCTATAATTTACTTTCTGCTGCCTTCCTCCTTTCTTAAAGAGTGAAGTGACATTTGCAATTTTCAAGTCTTCTGGCACCATGTCAGAATTCAAAGAATTTATAACCATATAACAATTACAGCACGGAAACAGGCCATCTTGGCCCTTCTAGTCCATGCCGAACGCCTACCTACTTGCACTCAGCCCATAACCCTTCATTCCTTTCCTGTCCATATACCTATCCAACTTTTTTTTAAATGACAAAATCGAACCTTCCTCTACCACTTCTACCGGAAGCTCGCACTACCACTCTCTGAGTAAAGAAGTTCCCCCTTGTGTTACCCCTAAACTTTTGCCCCTTAACTCTCAACTCACATCCTCTTGTTTGAATCTGCCCTACCGTCAATGGAAAAAGCCTATCCACGTCAACTCTATCTATCCCCCTCATAATTTTAAATACCTCTATCAAGTCCCCCCTCAATCTTCTACGCTCCAAAGAATAAAGACCTAACTTGTTCAACCTTTCTTTGTAACTTAGGTGCTGAAGCCCAGGTAACATTCTAGTAAATCTACAATTTTGAAAGATCATTTCTAATGCCACCACAATCTCTAACAATATCGCTTTCAGAACCCTAGGATGCAGTTCATCTGGTCCGGGTGACTTATGTACCTTTAGGTCTTTCAGCTTTTGAGCAGCTTCTTCCTTGTAATAGTAACTGCAGCTACTTTTCTACCTTCATACACTACAACATCAAGCACATTGCTAGTGTCTTCCACAGTGAAGATTGATACAAAATACTCATTTAATTCACCTGCCATCTCCTTGTCCCTCATTATTATTTCTCCTGCCTCATTTTCTATCTTTTATCTAGTCTTGCCTTTATCCACTCTCATTTCTCCTATATTTTTTACATACTTGAAAAAACTTTTACTATCCACTTTGATATGATTTTCTAGCTTGCTTTCATATTTCATCCTTTCCTTTCTAATGAATTTTAGTTGCTCTCTGTAGGTTTTTAAAAACTTCCCAATCCTCTATCTTCCTACTAATTTTTCTTTTGTTTTACAAAGGTTTTGTCTTCCCTTGTCAGCCATGGTTGTATTATTTTGCCATTTGAGTATTGCTTCATTTTTGGAATACATATTTCCTGCACCTTCCTCATTTTTCCCAGAAACTCACACCATTGCTGCCTTGCTGTCATCCCTGCCAGCATTTCCTTCCAATTTACTTTGGCCAACTCCTCTCTCATCCCACTGTAATTTCCCCATACTCCACTGAAATACTGCTACATCAGACTTCACTTTCCCCTATCAAATTTCAAGTTGAACTCAATCATATTGTGAACAGAAGATGTTGATGAGGCCTAATTTGGAGTATTGTGTGCAGTTCTGGTCACCGCCTACAGGAAAGATGTAAACAAGGTTGAAAGAGTGCAGGGAAAATGTACAAAGATGTTGCCAGCTCTGGAGAACCTGAGTTACAAGGCAAGATTGAATAGGCTAGGACTTGGTTAGGAATGGGTTACTAAATTTGCTGATGACACAAAGGTTGGAGGTGTTGTGGACAGTGTGGAGGGCTGTCAGAGGTTACAGTGGGACATTGATAAGATGCAAAATGGGCTGACAAGTGACAGATGGAGTTCAACCCAGAAATGGCAGTGAGGTGGTTCATCTTGGTAGGTCAAGTATGATGGCAGAATATAATTTTAATGGTAAGACTCTTGGCAGTGTGGAGGATCAGAGGGAATTTGGGGTCCATCCATAGGTTGACTGTGCAGGTTGACTCTGTGGTTAAAAGGCATACGAGCATTGGCCTTCATCAATCATAGGATTGAGGTTAGGAGCTGAGAGGTAATGTTGCAGCTATATAGGACTCTGGTCAGACCCCACTTGGAGTACTGTGCTCAGTTCTGGTCGCCTCACTACAGGAAGGATGTGGAAGCCATAGAAAAGGTACAGAGGAGATTTACAAGGATATTGCCTGGATTGGGGAGCATGCTTTATGAGAAAAAGTTGAGTGAATTTGGCCTTTTCCCCTTAGAGTGATGGAGGATGAGAGGTGACCTGATAGAGGTGTATAAGATGATGAGAGGCATTGATCGTGTGGATAGTCAGAGGCTTTTTCCCAGGGCTGAAATGGCTAGCAAGAGAGGGCACAGTTTTAAGGTGCTTGGAAGTAGGTACAGAGGATACATCAAGGGTGAGATTTTACCCAGAGTGGTGAGTGCGTTGAATGGAAGGCCGGCGATGGTGGTGGAGGCGGATATGATAGGGTCTTTTAAGAGGCTCCTGGATAGGTACATAAAGCTCAGAAAAACAGAGGGGTATGGGTAACCCTAGATAATTTCTCAGGTAAGAACATGTTCGGCACAACATTGTGGGCCGAAGGGCCTGTATTGTGCTGTAGGTTTTCTGTGTTTAATCCTTGGAATGTAGAAGATTGAGAGGAGATTTGTTGGAGGTATACAAAATTAAGAGGAGTATAGATAGAGTAAATGCAAGCAGGCTTTTTCCACTAAGGTTGTTTGAGACAACAAGTAGAGGTCATGGGTTAAGGGCGATAGGTGAAAAGGCTATAGGGAACATAAGGGGAAACTTCTTTAGTCAGCGGGTCCCGAGAGTGTGGATCGAGCTGCCACTGTGAGTGGTGCATACGAGCACGAGCTCAGCAAATAAGAGAAATTTGGATAGGTACATGCATGGCTGGGGGTATGGAGGGCTATCGTTCAGGTGCATGTCAATGGGAGTAAACAGATCAAATGGTTCAGCATGGACTAGATGGGCCAAATGGTTTCATTCAGTGCTGTACATTTCTATGACTCATTCCCTTTACACTTGTGATTGGGAAATGATGTTAACAATCTAGAATCTCTAAGTTGCTGTTCTATTACTTTGAATCTGAATAGATACCATCATTATGATTGCTGGGGTAAATAGAAGCAAGCGATGTTTACTGTGAATATTTTCTTCACCAACAACCATATGCATTAATACCATGCTTTTGAAATAGCAAATAGTCATGATGTAATTGAAAGTGATGATATCAAAACTTGATAACACCACTATATAAAATCCAAACTGTTTGAAGATATACTAGAGATCAACATCTTAGTCCAAGAGGCACGTTCAGAATCAGAATCAAGGTTAATATCACTGGCGTATGGTTTGGAATTTGGTGTTTTGTAGCATCAGCACAATATCTTCACATATTATTATCATCATTATATACCGTGTCATATGATATCATCATTATGTGCCATGTCATATGACATCATCATTATGTGCCATGTCATATGATGTGGGCGATCATGATCTCCACGATCATGACTGGTCTTAACAAATTTTTCTACAGAAGTGGCTTGTCTTTGCTGCATTCTGGGCAGTGTCTTTGGAAGATGGGTAACCTCAGCCATTGCCAATACTCGGAGATTGTCTGCCAGGTGTCAGTGGTCACATATCCAGGACTTGTGATATGCACCAGTTGCTCATACAACCATCCACCAGCTGCTCCCATGGCTTCTCTTGACCCTGATCGGGGGCCAAGCAGGTGCTAAACCTTGCCCAAAGGTGATCTCCAGGCTAGCAGAGAGAAGGAGCACCTTGCACCTCCTTTGCTGTCTCCACCCTGCTTCCGGAATCATTACAATGCACAATAATAAAACAAAACTATAAATCACAGTAAGAAATACATAAATATAAAATTAAATTAAATAAGTAGTTCAAAAAGAGAGCAAAAAAAGAAAGACATTAGTGAGGAGGTGCACATCGCTTCATTACTTACTTACTTCCCGTTACGCTGCTGGTGTTTAGGGCAGCAATGAGGTCCTCCATCTCTGTCTGTCCTTGGCCACTCAGATGTAGAAGGATTCTTCAGAGCTGTTTCGGCAACAGCTTTATTTGACAGAGGGTTGTTAGCTCTGAGCTGAACCCCTAAACCTGGAGGACCAGTGGGCCACTCCTAGTCTGGCATCTACCCTTTGACCTGTTTGACATGGGTGACCCTACCAAGAATCAAAGCATAAAGCCCTGACTCCAGCCAGCGTAGCTCTCCGGGTGACTGAGACGCGCAAGCCTCCAAACCATGACAAGTTTGTGGTCCTTTTGGAGGACATGGGTTCATTGTCCTTTCAGAAATCTGATGGCTGAGGGGAAGAAGCTGTTCCTAAGACATTGAGCGTTTGCCTTCAGACTTTTATACGTCCTCCTTAATGGTAGCAATGAGAAGAGGACATGTCCTGAGTGATGTTGGTCTTTGACGATAAATGCAGCCTTTTTGAGGCATCACGTTTTGAAGATGGGTGGCATGGTACTGTAGTGGTTAGCACAAAGCTTTACAGTACAGGCAAAACCAGTTCAGTTCACACCGCTGCCTCTAAGGAAATTGTACCTTCTCCCCATGACTGTGTGGGTTTGCTCCTGGTGCACCAGTTTCCTCCCACAGGCCAGAAGATGTATTGGCTGTTTGGTTAATTCTCCCATGATTACACTAGGATTAAGTCAGGGGGATGCTGGGCATAGCAGCTCAAAGGGCTGGAAGGGCCTATTCTGCATGGTATCTCAATAAATAAGTGAAAAAATAAACAAATGCCAGATGTTTTCAGTGCAGGGGAGAATAATGCCCATGATGGTGCTGGCTGAGTTTATGACTATCTGCAGCTCTTTCCTATCCCCTCCATACCGTACACTGATGCAACCTGTTAGAATGCTCTCCACGGTACATCTGCAGATTTTCCATTACATCTAGTGTGAAATGTCCAAACCTTTAGAATTTGGCACATGTTTCCAAACAGTGGAGTTCTTAAAGTTGGGCTACTTAAGAGACAGGATTGTAGGAGTCATTGGTCTGTAGAGCCTGAGGAGAATACAGTGAAAGACCATGGAAGGATCTGAAAACAAGGACATAATGTTGTATCTTGTTCTCTAAACATGTGTTACCACAAGTGTTTCTCAATTCGCATTACTTGCTGCTCTGTGATTCTTTGCCACAATCCAGTGACCGGCCAGGCACGCACCGTATTCTGTAAACAGAGGTGATGTTGACTGTGGTTTTGGGGCCCAGGAGGCAAATCTGAAGCAGCAGCGACTTGGATGATCTGATACAGTACAACAGAGGCTGAGTTGCAAGGCCCACTGCATCCAGTGGCTAGATTTCAAAAGTACCTGGTCGCCTGTATGATTCCAGGAAGGGGTTAACGTATGAGCAGCTTTTGATGGCTCTGGGTCTGTACTCACTGGAGTTCAGAAGAGTGAAGGGGGAACTTACTGAAACCCAAGGAGTATTGAAAGGCCTAGATAGAGTGGATGTGGAGAGGATGTTTCTGTCAGGAACGGGGCCGGATGGACCCAAACGCAGGACGCAGACACTGAAGTACTAGGGGGAAGGACAGGATGGGGATGCCATGGCATTTAAGGGTTAATGCAGGCGGGGCTGGATCCAAGAGTTCAGACGAGGCAGGCGGGCAGGCAGGCAGGTCCCACAGTTCGGGGCAGGCAGGCAGATCCCTCATGGCGGGCTGCAGGGATCCCGGGCAGGGCCGCCTCCCAGGCGGGAACAGAGAGGCCTGGGCCAGTCGCGGACACCTGGGCAGGTGCAGGGCACAATCCATGGGAAACGAGGGGAGGAAAGGGTAGGAGTCCCTAGGGCGGGCTGCAGGGATCCCGGGCAGGGTCACCTCCCAGGCTGAAAACACAGAGGCCTGAGCCAGTCGCAGACACCTGGGCAGGTGCGGGGCACAACCCTTAGGGAGCAATAGGCAGAACCCCGGCTGGGCAGCGGCAGTCCGGCCGGACCCACCCGACGGAGCCAATGAGTAGGAAGGGGCAGAACCCCCGCCGGGCAGCGGCAGTCCGGCCGGACCCACCCAACGGAGGCAACGGGTAGGAAGGGGCAGAACCCCCGCCGGGCAGCGGCAGTCCGGCCGGACCCACCCGACGGAGGCAACGGGAAGGAAGCTGGGTCCAGGGTAAGCAGCAAACCTACAGTGATCCACCGGGTACATTGGTAAATTGGGAAAGGCAACCGACAGCGTGGCAGCACAAGTGAGGAGAATAAGGCGGAACAGCGGGGCCAGCGCACAGGAGAGAAGCAGGGGAACAAGACCAACTGGATAGAGCATATACAGAACAGTCCAGCAACCAGGGCAGAGCAGGATTCCGAGCAGGGTAGGGTAGGACAGGATACAGAACAAAACAACCACCCGCCCGGTCTCCGTCCCACGGCTCCTTATAAACACTTGCAGCCAAATTGGCCACAGGTGTGCCTCCTTGATCCAGGCTGATCTTAACAGGCTCAAAGGGGCCGGGAGGGACAGCTGCAAGACCTGGAGTCCAGAGCACTCGGACCGGATTGAGACCCAGAACGCAGATTACGGACCGGACCGGACCCTGACAGTTTCCTACAGTGGGAGAGTCTAGGACCAGAGGGCACAGCCTCAGAACAGAGAGAAGTCCATTTAGAACAGAGCTGAGGAATTTCTTTAACCAGAGGGTGGTGAATCTGTGGAATTCATTGCCACAGACGGCTGTGGAGGCAAAGTCATTGGGTATATTTAAAGTGGAGGTTGATAGGTGCTGATTCGTCAGGGTGTCAAAGGTTACAGGAAGAAGGCAGGAGAATGGAGTTGAGAGGAATAATAAGTCAGCCATGATGGAATGGTTAGAAGGCCTAATCCTGCTCCTATGTCTTATGGTTTTATGTAAAGCTGCATGAGACAGCTCTAAAAGCAACATTAAAAATCACCACAGAATGGCACTCTCTGCATCGTGCACCCTACCCCTCCCCTTCGCTTCTCATCAATTTTCTGGCTGCCTTTCAGGACAATCTCCATGAAGATGTGGCGATGTTGGAGCAACAGTGGCAAAATGCTATAACATGTTTGCATTCTCCAGTTGGTCATGCCAGGCTGATATAAGACGTACACAGTGGAAACTCTCTCCAAGTCTACACATGTCTAGACCAGACAGATTGGATTATGTTTAGAACACAGAACTGCACACACAGGAACAAGCCCTTCAGCCCACAATGTTGTGCCGATCTGATGGCCAAATGAACTAATCCCCTCTGCCTACACAGTGTCCACGTCCCTCCATCTCCCTCACAGTCATGTGCCTATCTAAACATCTATTAAATGTCCCAAATGTCTCTGCCTCCACCACCCACCACTTGACCTTCACATCTCCTTTGAAATTACCCAAGAGTTTAGTTGTCCAGAACCTCCCAGATTTATTTTTAAAAACAGAATTGGACACAATTGGCAAGGAATGTGGCAAATTTTTAAAAACTTGGCAA